>NC_142513.1:2495000-3118125 GCF_057876585.1 Rhinolophus sinicus | reverse complement strand
GCTCAGTCATCAACAGCATAGTTTAGGGCAGTATCTTAAATATAAAAATTAAGGCAAGCAGTTCCATATTGAACCAAATGTCAAACTTGTGAATAAAGAGAGCCTCACAGAGAGCCTGTGGGGCCTCCCGCCATCATCAGCTGCAAGGGAGGTAGATGCTCCTTCTGGGCCCCCAGGAACATCCAGGCTTTCACGGGGAGACTCTGCAGATGCTTCTAATCCTGTGACCAGGAAAATGACCAGACAGGCTCCAGTTCTTACCAGCCTGTACAGAACAACCTCAACTTTCATGCAATGGGTTGCACACCTCCATTCCCAGGCAGAGGTCTGTTTACAGGTTTTTAGATCCGTAGTCAAGTCACGCTTATGCCAAAGTCACGAGCTGTGGCTCTAAGCGGTTCCCCTCTCTGCATCTATCTCTTCCTGTTTTCAAAGGGTTCCTACTGTGACATTAAGTAATGTATAGACAATCATTGACTTCCTATTTCTGAGCCGGTTCAGGTTTCATCTCTGTTGAGTCCCCTCCGGGTTGCTGAGAACGGTGCATTTCTCAGTTGGAGACGGAATTGACTCAAAGGCCAAGCCATGGAAGGCCACCCTCTTTCCTTGTATTTCCTAAGATGCCGGGAGCATGTCTCTGTCCCCTGAGATGCTGCCTGCGCACTGGGGACCAGTGGAGGATGCCTAAGGTGGCCTTCTCAGCTGAGAGTCGCGAACTCCCTACACAGGCAGGGAGGAGGGCACGGAGCCCCTTCTCTCCAGGTGGCCAGCCCCTGTCTTTCCCGGACCTTGCGCTGTCTTCTCAGTTTCAGGCCAGGCCATTTGTGTTTCAATCAGAGCATCACCGGCTGAAAATACATCTCTCTTCATAAAGGTATGTAACATGCTGTACGAGACAGGCATATAGAAGATGTCAGTTTAAAAAAAAAAAAGCAAACTCTTTTTTACCCTATGTTCTTAATGATATATTTATCTTCAAGTGCGCACTTATCAAGAAAATGCTACGTAAAACTGGGTCTGAGCCAGTTTCGTAATTCTCTTGTGTGCTTAACACCATGGTTGGTTTTTGTCAAAATATTTACCGCAATTCATAATGGCTGTCAGACACCAGGTCCACAAACCACGTTGTACTAAACATAAAAACAAGCTGTAAGAAAATGTGGTGCTTTGTAAGCGGTGTTCTGTTGTGATGATGTACCTAACTAAATCGAAGGTGTAAATTTGTTAGAAACATCAATTATGTCAGCCCCAGAGTTGGAAAAGCGAAATGTACAGTATAATCTAAATATCAAGGTACTTGATAGAGATATTATTTATAGCGGTCCCATTTACCAACCACCCAAGGGTAGCATTTTTCAATGAGATTTATAAGGGACCATGGACTCTGGACCATGTATTTATACACATATTTGGTTTCCCAGTATCCAAAATAGCTAGGAGATGGAGGGTCTGTCAGATAAGCCCCAGGGCCCATGTTCTGGGAGGTAATGTTCTTCTCCGTTCCCGTAGCAAATCTTTCTGTAAGAATGAAACCAGAGATGTTATCTGCCGCAATGCAATGGGGGACAGGATGCAACTTAGAAAAATGATAATATCAGCTGACTGGGAAAAGCAGAATAAATGTCAGGGCCCGTTTAAAATAATGTGCCTTTTAACCACCCTAATTCTATTGCCCCAGGAAAAATCAATCATTTAGGACCACAAGGCTGATATTAATTAGAGCAAGTGCTTAGATTCTGTGGCAAACTTGGGGGGTGTGGGAAGATTCTGAGAAAGCCAACGGATGAAGGTTGCACTTCAGCTGGGAAGCTGGGGAGGGGGATGGTCTGATAGGAGCAGTTCCCCATAAGCAGGGTCACCCCGAAAGACCCAGATGATGGCTGAGCTACCCTGGAATGTTCACGTTCAGAAATATCTGCAGAGCCCTTTTGGGGTGTATCCGTCGAAAGTCTTTTTTCTGCTTTGGTTTGCAACCTAGGGAGAGGTCTTCGCAGGACTTCATAGCCTTAGCTGCAGTTTTATTATGATCCCTCTGTATTCACAGCAGCAGTGCAGCTTTTTCTTACTCAGTAGTGATGTAAAACATCCTTTGAATATAAAGACACGTAAGGAAAAGTGAGTCTATACAAAGAAAACAAAGTCAAGGAAAATGAAATATGCTGAGTGGGGCTCAGGGACGTGGTTTTAGGGAAACCTTAGATGCTACATCCGATAACATCCACTCACATGCTGGGAAGGTTGCTCCTGTTTCAATTCTCTTTCTTTTGATCTATTTATTTACTATTTATGATTTTGATAAATTTGCCATTTTGTCTTGAGACCATTATAGATTCATGTGCCCTTGTGAGCAATAATTGAGAGAGACCCCATGTACCATTTCCCCCAGGTTCCTCCAGTTGTGACATCTTGCAAATCACAACCAGGAGGAAGGATATTGGTGTTGACACCATCAAGATACGACCATTTCCGTCACCACAGGGATCCCCGGTGGCCACACTCACTTTCCTCCCGCTTTCCTCCGCTCACCCCGGGTAACCATCTGCTGTTCTCCAATTCCATAGTTGGTCATTTCAAGCACACTATATAAATGGAGCCATAGAGAGTGGGTGTGGCCTTTGGGATGGGCTTTTCTCACTCAGCATACGTCTCTGGAGACTGATCTAATGGCTCCATACGGAATAGTTCCCTCCTTTTTACTGCTAAGTAATATTCTATGACAGGGTCGTACCACCATTGGTTGAAACAGTCATCTGCTGAAGGGCCTCTGGGCTGTTTCCAGTTTTTGGCTATTACCAACACAGCTGCTCGGAACACTCGTGTCTGGGCTTCTGTGTGAACAGAAGTTTTCATTTCTGTGGGACGGATGCCCAGGCTGCAATTCCTGGGTTGAATGGTAGTTGCATGTGTAATTTTTGAAAAGAAACTGCTCGACTCTTTTCCAGAATGGCTGTGTTGCTTCACATTCATAGCTGCAATGTTTCTGCATCCTCCCCTGCATTTGGTGTTGTCATGATTTTCATTTTTTGCCGTTCTGATAGGTGTGCAGTCGTATTTCACTGTGGTTTTAATTTGCACTTCTTGAATGGCTAACGATCCTGAATGTCTTTTCTTGTGCTCTTCCCATCTGTAAATCTTCTTTGGCTCATTTTCTAGTTGGATTGTTGTTGAATTTTTTTTTAATCTTAAGTTTTCATAGTTCTTTACATATTCTAGATAGGAGTCCTTTGTCAGATACGTGGTTTGCAAATATTTTCTCCTGGTGTGTAGCTGCTATTTTCATTCTCTTAAAAGCCAAAGCTTTCATAGAGCAAATATTTTTAATTTTCATGAGGTCTGATTTATCAATTTTTTCCCTTTGGCTCATGCTTTTGGTGTCAAGTCTAAGGACTCTTTTCTGTTTTGTAGACCCTGAAGAGTTTCTCCTATATATTTGTTTCCTCTCCTAGAGCCTTATAGTTTTACATTGAAGCCTGTTTTAACATTTTGTGTTAATTTTTATGTAAGTAAGGTGTGTAGTTTAGGTTGCAATTTATTTATTTTTGCCCATGGATGCCAACTGCTTCAGCACTATTTGTTGGAAACGTTGTACTCTCTCCACTAAATTGCTTTTGAACCTTTGTTAAAAGTCAGTTTGCCATATTTGTGTGGGTCTGTTTCTTTTCTCTCTTCCTCTTTCTTTTCCTCTCCTCCTTCTTCTTCTTTAACTTCTGTTCTACGGATGTTTATTCTTCTACCAGGATGACACGGTCTTGAACATTATAGCTATGTAATAAGTTTTCAAATTAAGTAGATTGATTCTTCCCATATTCTTATCCTTTTTCAAAATCAAGCTATTCTCATTCCTTTATTTTCCTGTGTAACTTTTAGAATAATCTTGTCTGTGCCCATAAAAATTCTTACTGGGATTTTGATCGGAATTGAAATAAGCCTGTATATCAATTTGGGGAGAATTGAAATCTTTACTATATTTAGTCTTCTGATCTATAAACACAATATGTCTCTTTATTTAGATTTTCTTTGAGTTCTTTCATCAGTGTTTTGTAGTTTTCAGCATATAGGTCCTGTGCATGTTTTGTTAGACTTTCACCTAAGTTATTTTTTTTTTTGAGTGATTACAAATGGCATTGTATTTTAAATTTTTGTTTCCAATTGTTCATTGCTAGTATATAGAAGGAGAATTGGTATTTGCATGTTGATCTTGTATCCTGTCACTTTGCTAAACTTTCTTATTAATTCTAGGAAGTTTTGTTGTAGATTTCCTGGGATTTTCTACATCGACAATCATGCCACCTGCAGATAAGGATAGTTTTGTTTCTTCCTTTCTACCTGTATGTCTTTTATTTCTTTTCTTGCTTTATCACACTGGCTGGAACTTCCAGTACTAGGAATATGTTGGATAAGAGGGGCATCTTTGTGTTGTTCCCAGTCTTAGGGAAGAAGTATTCAGGTTTTCACCATTAAGAATCATGTTACCTGTGGATATTCATCAAGTCGAGAAGCTTTCCCTCTATTTCTATTTTCTGAGAGATTTTATCATGAATAGGAGTTGACTTTTGTCAAAAGCTTTTTCTACCTCAATTGATACAATCATGTGACTTTTCTTATTTACTCTGTTAATATGGTGGATTTTGTTGCTGCATCCCTGGGACCCTTGGTCATGGTCTATATCTATAATTCTTTTTATGTTGCAGAATCTATCTGCTAATACTTTGTGAAGGATTTTGCATCTATTTTCACAAGAGGTGTTGCTCTTTAGTTTTCTTTCTTTTTCTTTGTACTGTCTTTGTCTGGATTTGGCATCAGGGTAATACTTAGCTTCATAAAATTAATTGGGAACTATTTCCTCCTCTTCTGTTTCCTGGAAGAGGTTGAATTCTTCTTTAAAGATTAGATACAATTCTTTAGTGAAACCATCAAGACCTGGAGACTCCTTTTCTGGGAGTTCGAAAATTACAAATTCAGTCTGTTTAATACTCAGAGTGTTATTCACATGATGTATTCCATATTCGGTAGATTGTGATAGTTTGTGCTTTTCGAGGAGCTGGTTCATGTAGTCTAAGTTATCAAATTTATAGGGCTAAAATTATTTACAGTATTCCTGTATTGTCCTTTGGATGTCTGCAGGGTTTGTGTCCTTTGGATGTCTGTAGTGCATACCTTGTTTCATTTCTGATATTGGTAATTTCTGTCTTCTCTCATTTTTCATTTCTCGATCTTTGTAGAGATTCTAAAGATCAATTTTATTGATCTTATTAAAAACCAAGCCTTTTCTTTCATTGACTTTATTATTTTTCTGTTCCAATTTTATTGATTTCTTCTCTTTTGTTTATTATGTCCTTCCTTCTGCTTGCTTTAGGTTTACTATACTTTTCTTTTGCTAGATTATTGAGGTAGGCACTTAAATTATTTACTCAAGACTCTTTTCTTTCCTAATATAAACATTTAGCGCCCAAAGTTCTCTCTCGGCACTGGATGAGCTGTGTCCCACCAATTCTAAGATGTCGTATTTTCACTTTCATTCATTCAATGTATTTTTTGGTTACTCTTGACATTTCCTCTTTGACCTGTGGCTTATTTAGTAGTGTGCTGTTTAGTTTCCCACTGTTTGGAGATTTTCCTGTTATCTTTCTGTTGTTGAGTTCCAGGGTGAGTCCATTATGGTCAGAGAACCCACTCTGTGTGATTTCAGTTCTTTAAATTTTCTGAGGTTTGTTTTATGGCCCAAGATATGATCTATCTTGATGCAGCAAGTGTCCAATCAGGAAGCAGAAACCACAGAGCAGGTTCAACAAAAGACGTTTAACATAGGAATTTTTAACAGTGCAAGGAGTGACCATAAGAACTCTAGAGTTGAGAGGAAGAGAGAACTTGGAACCGGTTCAGACCCCACTGGAAAAGCTGTGGTTTGGCCCCCAGAGAGCAGGAGTTGGCTGGTGTAGCCAGCTTGGGACGTCTCTGTTGTTGGGGGGCAAGTGACAGGCAGCTGGAGTGCAGGCAGGAAGCATGCAGTCAACAGACAACAGGAGACGTGGGTGTGCATCGGAAGTCTGCACACCCGTGGGGACAGAGGCCTTGGGAGCTCGCTGGCTGCAGCGGTGGGAAGTGGAGTGGGTCTCTGTGGAGGCCCCGGCCACAGGTGGGCTGTGCATGGGGTTGCAGAGGAGCTGCTGCACACCCACGGCGACCCTCTGGCCACAGGCAGGCTGCGGCCAGGCAGAGCGGGAGCTTTGGTTTCCCCGTGTGGGGGCTGCAGATAGCTCAGCGCCAGGCCACGATGGCGAGGTTACACAGGGGCTGCATCTGGGGCTGTTGGCAGGGGTAGGCTCGCGAAGACGTCCGCATACCCGTACTGTTTGACCCTCGCTCTGGCTCCTGCTGGAAATCACGGGTAGCCACTCCGTCCTGGAATGTCCTTCCAGCGCCTTTTATTGGGAAAACTGGGTGTTGTGACCACGTTAAAGGGATAAAGCTTAAAGGAGTTGCTTTGTGTATCATACAGCAAATGTTGAAAAGTGTATTTGGAGTCCAGAGGTAATGAACTAATGACTGACACAGTCTATGCCTTTGGCTGCTCAGCTGCCACACATATCCTTTTATTCACACGAGGACTCCCTTAAAACAGCAAGACAACAGATCCCCCTCCCTTTCTAACAAGTGAAGAAGTTCTCAGAATTCAAAACAAGAAGACCCAGGCATTGCATCCATCGTGGGCTTTATCAATTACCCCTCAGATCCAGTCAGGGGCTCCCTGAAAATTCTGTTCCTTGAAAGCTACATTGTGAACTTCACCTCCAATAACGCAGGTATAAACTTGAAAGTGAAGGATAAAGAAGTAGAGAATGGTTAGTACATGTAAATAAACCCATTCCTGTAATGGGCACAGAGACCACACACAAAGCCACTCCCGTCTTCGTTTCTGGAACTGGCCCGAGCATGTGGTCTATAGCTGCGACTCCTTCCTTCAGCAGCCCACCCCGTACGCCCCTCGCCCTCAGGGCAGAACCTCAGCTGCTGTGGGTTCTTTACCTCTTGGAGTATCTAGTAATCCCTGGAAAATCTGAGTATTTACTTTTCCCCCCAAATCACAGTCACTCTAGTATGTGGCCATCGGTCCCTTCAGGGAAGGCGAGGAGGAAGATTTATAGTGTGTCTTTGTGGCAAGAGTACAGGGTCCTTTTTCAAGGGACGCAGGCTTCTCTTCAATCAAAGGCCTCTGGGTCTGTGGACTGACTTAGGTCTGAAAACTGAAAGAAAGTCTGTGTTTCTGTATTTGGTGACTCAGTCAGGTTGCAGGCTACCACAGTTAGAACGTTTCTTGGTATATAGATCAAGCAATCATCCTGGTGGGCTCAGCACCCGTTTCAGTCCTGGGGACACCATGACCAATCAGCTCCTGTTGGAGCTCTCTCAGAGCCAGAGGATTCTGATGTCTGGCGTGGCCCTCTTGTTCTGTGGTTGACATGCCCACTTTTCTTCTGACAATTAAGTGCTGCCACTTGGCCTCTGTGATTCTGGGATTCCGTCATCCCACTGAAACCAGGGAGTCCTTCTCAAGGGTGACATCTCTCCCAGCCATCTTGGCCTGAAAAAGGATCATCCACAAAGTCTTCAGGGAGGCAAGTACCCCTCACTAATGTATTGCCAATGTCCTAGCGAAGAGAGATACTCTGGGTCTTCTTCAGGATTGTACTGAGGGAGTGGGGGAGGGGAGTTTGACGGCTGCACACGATACACCCAGTCCAGCATCCCTGGTTACCTAAGACTCCTTCCTCCACGTCCTGCCTGGGAAACTGGCATCTCAACCTCATTGAATGTAAGTCACTGTTGTGTCCAGGATTCAGTCGGCCAACCTAGTACACTGTTAAAGTCATGTCCAGTGGCACAAATAATGCATTAAATCCAGTAACTTTCCTCAGTGCAGCCCTGCCAATGAACCTGGCTCAATCCCTGGTGTTATTTTCTGCCGCTCTCGGTGTGACACCCTTAGAATCCATCCCCCCACACGCGTTCCCTAGGTTTCTGCTGACAGACATGAGCAAGGGCCTCCCCCTTTTTTGGTGTGTAAGTTATTTCCTCCCTGGCTATAGGATGCACCTGTCCCCCTGTATCAGGCTGAGACTTGGCTTGAGTTATGGGCCTTTTGGCAACGGGGTGGTGGAGGGTTCTGACAAGAACGAACAATCCGTTTCAAAGCATCTAGGCCAAGCGAGAGTGTCACAGGGTTCTGAGGCTGAGAAAGGTTAGTGTTCTTGGACACAGGAGGCAAAGCTACTAGTAGGAGAGGCTCAACGTGATTTAGAGGTAACAGTGTCCATGCCTCTATGTCCAATAAGATGTCCTCATTCGGATCTCACTCTCACCCAATTAATGTCCTAATTTTCACATGAAATACGTGGTGAGACTGTGGAGTCGGCGGCCATTTTAATCCAGCAACTTGCACCATTAAGTTTTCTGTTTGATTTTCAGCAACATCAGCCCTGTGGCTGTAAGAAATAAGAGATTCTTTTAGGACTGTCAGGAAGGCTGTCTGATTCTCAGACCATGACTTGAAGTGGGAGTTAATGAACCTGAGCTTGTCATTTTCTCTCTGTAAGCACTCAAGGGCACTAAAAAAGATAAAATAAAAAATAAAATTCATCTCACAGCACAGCCCTTATGGTCATCACTACGGCCACAGGGCAAGAGTGGAAGTCACTTGAGTTCCCGAGGCATGTGCTGCGATCGGCACTTTATCACAATCACCTACCTGTAATAGCCTGATTAATTGTGATGCCCCTGCATGTCATGGGTTACAAGCATCAAGTTGCTCATTGGCAAGGAGCTCAGCATTGCACTCAAGTCCAAAGGCCTGATCAAGTCAATCCCCAGAGCCCGTCTTTAGGGATCCATCTCTTGGGCCCCTCCCAGCACCAGTTCTGTAGTAACCTATGTGTAGTCAGGTAGAACTCACACAGTAAGTTACACGATTAACTGTAAGAAAAGAGTAACTGTAAGACTCAAAGCAGCTCTATATGGTACCCTAAGATTGAGAGAGAGTATTTGAGGAGGAGCAACCTCAGAAGGGGTACAGATCTCATTGGAGAAGTTGTGGTTGGACCATCGAAGGGCAGAGAAGTTGGCTGCGTTAGCCAGACTGGACCTTGTCTGGCATTGCTGAACAAACAAAAGGCGACACTGAAGTGCGGGCAGAAAGCAGGCGCTGGACAACAGGAGCCGTGGGTGTGCTTTGGGAGTCTGTGCATAGTGGGGACACAAGCCTTCGGAGCTCCTGGGCTGTGTGGTAGGAAGTAGGGCTTGCAGAAGGAACAGCCACTCTGTGTGGACCTCCAGCCACAGGTGGGCTGTGCTTTGGCTGCACAAGGCCCTAGTGTCACTGACAAGAGGTGCACACACATCCTCTCCAATCTGAAGCTGTGTGGTTGCAGAGGGATCACATTTGTGGTCTGTGGTTCAGGCAGACTCCCTCAGATAGCCTCATATTAATTATGTGGCTATACTCATCACAGTCTATTGGTGTCAGTATTTACCAGTTGGCGTGAAATGTAGAAACTTTACCTCCCTTTACCTTCTCCCATTTACAATTGTCTTACAAATTTCTTCTAATACATTTAGAACCATATCAGTCAGTGCTGTTTTTGTCTCCACTATCAAACGTCATTTGGAAAATTCCAAAGGAAATACTGCATTCACCTATATTTTCACTCTCTCCATAGTTCTTTTTCCTTCTTGGTGTTCCAAGTGTCCTTTTATTGTTTGCTTTCTGTTCAGAGAACTTCCTTTACCCATTTCTTTAAGGTATGTCTGCTGGTGACAAATTCTCTTTGTTTTCCGTTATTTGAGAATGTCTGGATTTCTCCTTCATTCAAGAAGAATCTTTTTGCTGGATGTAAAATTTTGGGTTGACAATTCTTTTCTTTCATTCCTTGAAAAATGTTTTGCCACTTCTTTCTGGCCTCCAAGTTTCTGATGAGAAACCTGCTGTCATTAGAATTTGTTGTCTGCTTTAGGTAAAGTGTCATTTCTTTCTCACTTCTTTCAAGAATTTTTTCTTTGTCTTGACAGTTCAGAAGTTTGACTCTGATGTATTTTGGTGAGGATTTTTTTGATTTTATCCTGTTTTGGGTTCACTAGTTTCCTGAATCCATGGGTTTATACCTTTTGCCAAATTGAAGTTTTCAGCCGTATTTTCTTTGACGGCTTTCGCCCGGTCCTCGTCCCCTCTCCGTTCGTGATTCTGACGACAGGATTCTATAGCTTGTGTTAGTCCCACCGGTCTCTGACGCTCTGTTTATTTTTTCAGCCTATTTTCTCTCTGTTGTTCAGACTGGGAAATTTCTACTGTTGTGTCTTCAAAGTCACTGATTTGTTGTTGTTGCTGTTGTTCCCTCCATTCTGATGTTGAGCCCATCGTTGAGTTTTTAAAATTTTGGTGATAATATTTTTCAGTTCTAAAATTTCCGTTTGGCTGTTTTTAAAATTTTTTTCTTTTTTTCTATGTCTTTGCTGAGACTTTCTATTTTTTATTTGTTTCAAGCACATTTGTAAGTGTCCATCGAAACATTTTTATCATGGCTGCTCTAAAATCTTTGTCAGATAATCCCAATGTCTCCTGTGTCTTGGTCTAGGCATCTACAGATTATCTTATATTCATTCTGTTTGAGCTCTTCCTGGTTCCTTGTAGAAGTGAGTTTTAATGAAAACTCGGACATTTTGGGTACTATGTTATAGAGTCTGGATTGATTAAACCTTCGGCCTCAGCTGGCGTTTCTGGATGCTGTTTGGCAGGAGAAGAGGGTAGCTAGAGGTCCAGGTCACTTACTCACTTTCTGTTGACCCCCCAAGGAGGAACTTGTCATTACTGCTTGGTGAGGGTGGTAGTTGTAGCTCCCCACTAGGCTGTCACTGATCTCTCCCTTGGGAGATGGCAGAGCCTTAGAAAGATAGGCTGACTTGTGATTATTCCCCATGTGACTTCCACTGACAGTGTGGGTGAGGGTGGTTTCATTGCTGTTGGAGGGCAGTGAACGTCCTGACTCTCTGCACAGGCCTCCTCAGATACCATCCAGCAGGGAGGGAAGTGGATAAACAAATTGTGCCACACCCACATACCTGAATACTGTTCAGCAATCAAAAGGGATGAATTGCTGAAATACACAGCGGCTTGGATGGATCTCAAAGGCATTCTGCTCAGAGAAAGAAGCTGGATTGAAAATGCGACGTAGGCTATAGCTCCATATAGATGACATTCTGGAAAAAGCAAAACTACAGGCACAGAGATGGAGCTGTGGTTGCCAGGGGCTAGGGGCGGAGGAAGGGGCTGACCAAAGAGGTATGGGACAGTTTGGGCCATGGGGAGGTATTCCTTTGCATCTTGACTCTGTTGGTAGTTACACAACTATATCTGTTTATCAAAATTTTTAGAATTATACACTAAAAAGGATGAATAGTACTATACGTAAATTGTTCCTTAATGAAAAAAACAACAACAACAAAACTCAGTGCAGGGTGGTATTGCTGAAAGATGGAGAAGTTTGAGGGGTGTGATCTCTTGTCAGCTCTCTGCAGCCAAAAGATAATCTTTGCAGGCCCTAGTTAACTGTAATATGTCAACTGTAACTGAAAAAATAAACTGAAGAAAACCCCCCAGCCCTCACCGAGACTCCCATACCTTTACGAGTAAAACCCATCCGCGCACTGGATTTCGTGCACACACTGTGAGCACTCACAAAGTGTCCATCCAAACGCTGCATTTCCAAAGCGGGCAGTTTAACACGTAGGGGTTAAGTGTTGTGATTCTCAGAATCCCGTCAGTATTTGGGACTCTTTGTCCTCCCCAGCCTTGAATTCAGCCTTGCATCTGTTTGCTATTTCCCTGCCTAATTAATGTAATTATCTAAAACAATAGCCATCACCAAGACAATATTCTGAATTATGTGATTTCACTTCATAAACAAACAAATCTGTTTCTACCCTGCCAGGCGATTGTGAATTGTGGTGTTAGGTACGATTTGATATGTTCTAAGCTGCAAGGGATCATGATATACCTCCAGGCCCCTAATGGGAAGAGCTGCCTTTGGGGCGTGCGTGATGGCTAGCAGAGGTCACCTTCAAACCTGTGTTCTGTGGAGGAAGAGGGGTGGTCCTGGGTGACCATCCTCACCTTTGTGTGAGGCTTGTCTGTCAGCCAGCAGTAAAGCTGTAAACTGAGCTTTCTCCATCTGCCATGCAGCTGAGTCGTAGGCACAGCAGTAAGAAAGACAGGCCTCTTGGTTGTCATTTAGCTAAGAACGGTGCCTCGATACGTACAATTTCAGGTCTTTTTGTACCCAGACATTTTCCTGCCCTGTCCTGCCATTGAGGAAACAAAGGCCCAGGGAACGAAAAGCTTTTTCCAGAAAGAATCACAAAATATTGCTGGACATCTGGCATCCCTGACTGCATTTCCTTTACATTTAGTTAAGCCTCACGCACACCAGGCACACTCCTGGGTGTTCCCTCTGCCTGAAACCCTCCTCCCCCACATACCAGCTTGGCTCGCTCCGTCACTAGCCTCCTGTGTTTGTTCAGACAGTACCTTCTCAGTGTGGTTCACCTGACCCGTCCCGTGTAAAGTAGCGGCCCTCCCTCCTTGCCTGGTCCCTCTCCCACCTCCCTCCCTCCCACTCCTATCTTTCCTTACCATCTTTCCTTACCATCTTTCCTTACCATGCTCTCTTTCCTTCCATAACACTTACCATTTTCTGATACATTATATAACTTATTTTTAAAAAATTGTCTGTCTCCCTAACTAGAATGCAAGTTCCATAATACGAGCTCTTTTGTGACACACCGTCGGTGTTCCATAAACCTTTGCGTGGATGAAAAGATCAATAGGTAGAAATGAAACCACGATAGTCGTACGCTCCATTTAATGTCGCTCTGAAGAGTGCTAATTCGTCTATCACTTTTGGTTTGAAATACTTTACTAAATAAAGCTAATGCTTGTTAGTGTGAGTGTCTCGATCATTCTTATGAGCCCCCAGCTGAGGTGACACATCATGGCCGACCATTCAGTGTACTCTAAGCCAAGGGGGGTTGGCGCTCTCTCTGCCAACTCTCTCTGCCAATAGTGACCCGCAGCCTCTCTCCTAGCTAGTTAGTTTGCATTCCAGAGAACATTTCTGAATTAAAATGCGTGTCAAAAAATATGCAAGTACTTCAGCTGGTTTGCCCCAAGAAACAGAGGAAGATAATCTTGCTATAGGGTAAAATGCAGATTTATGGGCAGTCCAAGCCCTTCAAAGAAATGGGTGAGAAAACAGAGGGTAAAGATCAGCAGACACAGGCCCTGTGGACACCAAATGAGCTGGAAAGGTGACCAGTGGTTGAAAAAGGGAAGCTGAAGAAACTCAGGTCTGAAGCATGTCAAGACCTTGTGATATTTGAGGAAAATAGAAAGTACAATGCCATTTCCAGGGGGCTCAGCAATAATGACCCTTTCAATGCTAATGAATTTATCTAGCCCAGCAATGTCCGCTGTGAGAAGTGGGTTATCAGTAGCGTCACAGCCCGTGAGGGATGTGGCAAGGTAGACATCAGCACTGGTCAAAATTACCCTTAAAATTCTTTAGTCAGGTACCATGCTGAAGCCACATTCTTTGTTCAGTTATCTCTTGTTATCTAACAAACAACCCCCAACACAGTGGCTTAAAATGAGAACCATTTATTTAGCTTCTGATTCTATGGGTCAGTGTTTTAGGCTAGACTCAGTTGAGTGGTTTTTCTTATCTTGGCTGGACTTACACATGTGAGTGTGGGAGGGACTGGCTGGGCCAGGAGGGCCTCCCCGGGGATGGCTGGTCTGGGCTCCATGTGGCCTCTCATTGTTCAGTCCCCTAGCTTGGGCTTGTTCTCATGGAGGAGGCAGAGCAGATGCACCCCGTGTCCCAAGCCCTAGTCTTGGAACCCGCTCACCATCGCTAGTGCCACTCTGTTACCCAGAATCAAGGGGTAGATAAAAAGTCTCCATCTCTTGAAGGGCAGAGCAGCAAGTCCCCCTGCAAAGGCTGTGGAAACAGGGAGGTGTAAGGGACTGAGACCACTTTTTTGGCCACTACAAACAGTATTTCTCAGTACTTCCAACTCAGCCAGTTTTTCCTTTGGTGTTGAAACTTATTTCTTTGTTTCATCCACAAATGCAGTAGGGGGCTTGCATATTCAATGCACATTGTACCTGAAACCCTGCAAACACTGGAACTGCAATCAGCAGTGAGATGCTCATGGTGGGAAGGCCAAGGGGAGCTCCGCTGACCAAGGCTTCAGGTCTCCTCATTTTAGCTGCCACACGCTGATGGACTTGACGGCTAGGGGCAGTGCCAAGCGACGGACATTGTCTTCCTTTTTGGGCAACCTCTGAGGTTGAATTCAACCTCACCTCAGGTTGAGTGACTCCACAGTCTTCCCCCAGACTGCACTTCATTCATTCCACAAATATTTATTAAACACCTCCCATCTGCCGAATACTGTTTGGGACACTGGCCGTCCTGGGTCAATGACTGATAGTATACAGCCGTTAAATGTAATAATTCAGAGACAGTTTCACAGCCCGAAAACATAGCTCATGCTGCACCTTGGATATATGAAAAGAAAATGTTCCTTTACGTTGCCTGTAGCTGACTGGATCTGCTCAAAAGCCCTACTCCCTGGGTAGTGGGAGGAAATTTTTCAAAAAGCGAGCATGTATTTGTTGACTTCACTGAGTTTGTACTTTGGGCCAGGCCTGTTTAAAATTCATTTAACTCTCACACAACCCTATGGGGGAGGTGCTAGTATTTCCCCATCTTACAGATGAGGAAACTGAGTCACAAGGAAGTTGTGCAGGTCATCGGAAGTCACAGCATCTGTAAATGCAGGGCCCTGCCTCCAGAGCCATCTCCCTTAACCTAACCACTGTGTGGAGCCAATTTAATAAACGTCCAGGCCCCTGTGTCCCCACATTTCACGTTCTGTTCCCACCATGCCCCTCACATCTTCAAGATGGCATCTGGCAATCCATTGGGTCCACGCTGGGGCTCTCATTACAGAGCTATTCTTCCTACTAGGTGCCCCTTTCCAGCACTCTGCGAGCTCTAAGTCAACCCCCATCTAGGCCATGGGAGGACCTCGGCATGGGGGCTCCCTGGGGTGGGGGCTCCCTCTGCTCACCCTTGCTTTGCCCTGGACGTCTCCATACAGTTTTTCAATAGGGAGATGGGACAAGCCCTGGTGTTGCCCCCACAGCTTCTCCTCTCTTGATTGAAACCTGACTCTCCTGCTCGCCTACCTCATGTAACCCGTTCCCTCCTCACCATCTTCCAGGGCTAGGAAAATGGCATCATTTTCTTTATTTTCTGTACTAGTGTCCTGTGGCTGCCATAACAAAGTCCCTCAAACTGAGAGGCACAAAACAACAGAAATTAATTCTCTCCCAGTCTGGAGGCCAGAAGTCCAAAATCAAGGTGTGAGCCGGGCCGTGCTCCCTCTGAAGGCTCGGGGGAGGCTCCTTCCTGCCTCTCGCAGCTTCTGGGTCCCTGGCCGGCCCTTGGCTTGTGGCCGCGTCACGCCAATCTCTGCCTCCGTGGTCCCATGTGTCTTCACAGGGCCTTTTCTCTTGTACCTCTGTATCCTCTCCTCTCTTCTTCTAAGGACACCAGTCATTGGACGTAGGGCCACCCAACTCCAGGCACACGTCCTCCTGCCTTGGTGCCTGAAACAATAAAACAAAGAGAGAAGATAATTTAAAAAAACCCTTTCTCTCTCAGCAACAGTATCTGCTCTCAAGATTATTGTCTGTCTGACCAGAAATCCTTGTTTGCATATTTGAGGCTGGATCTCACCTGGTTCTGTCCGTCTTCCTTCTTTCGAAAGGAATACACTTCCCAACGACTTGACCTTGAGTAAATCTCTCCACCTGTCAGGGCATCATTCCCCACACTGGACCAGAGCGGTGCCTTCCTCACAGGTCATTGTGTGGGTCAGGTGACCTGATACAGGTAAAGCAGTTGGACCAGTGACTGGTACAGGATAGACGCTATGTAAGACTCAGCTACGTCTGTGACGAAGGTAAACATGTATGTTGTCACCATCTCTCTTTAGGCAGAGACACACCTCAGGCTGCCTGAGGTAAAGCCAATTGACTTGGAAAAGCAAAAAAGAGAAAATCATATTAATCGTTTTTAGCAGGTTGCTCCCATTTTGGGGCTTAGGCTGTGACAAGTGCTGGTAGATGGTATCTATTTAATCCTCCGTGTTTATCCCCATTTGACAAAGGAGAGTCCTTTATGTTGAAGGGACTTGTAGAAGCCACTCAGTGGGGTAAGTAGCAAACTAAAGCCTGAACTTGGGAGTGTTTTCTTGTCAACCTAGGGAACCCCGGCCCTGGGCAGGCCTGACAGGAGAGGGCAGCCTCCCCATCTGGCCAAGCCACCCTGACATTGAAACATCTGAAACCTACCGACCATCTACAGGGAAACCACAGGATTTGTATAATGAAACCAGGTAATTTGAAGGGACGCGTTTCTGCATGAGCCTTCTGCACACCATGGTTTTGTCCGTGAGCTCCCTCTTGGCTCAGTTACCTCAATTTGTTTAATCAAAATATATTTTGTCATCAAGCGGAATGAATTTGGGTAAAGTTGTAGCGAGAACCGCCATATGTTTGGCCCCTGGAGTGAGGTTCTGTAGCAGCGTGGGGAAGGGTTCCTGCTTTCAGAGAGGTGCTACTCTACCTGACCGGACAGTCCCACTCCCACTCACCTTCTAGACTGCTCTAGAATCTGACAAAAGTCAGAGATGCTCTCGCTTGCTGGGAAAACTCAACCATGCACATAATTTAAGTTGTAATTTCACATTGGGTCCTGGAAGGCCCAGATGCAAGTGTGAGTGGGCTCTTGAGGGAAGTTTAAGGAGGGGGCGAGGGCTGGCAGTGTTACCCCAGAGGCCAGGGGCTGGAGCTGTAATTGGGACCTGGAGACGCCACCCAGCAAAAGTGTGGCCTTCATAGAGAGACAGAGCCACCTGGGACCAGCGCTGGCTGGCTCTCTTCCTTCCCTATGCTGACCTGCTGGCGTGGACACCAGAGGACAGGGGAGCCCGTGGCTACAACCTCGGGGGCTCAGGGAGGAAGGAAGGAGATCGGACCCATCTCCAGGGTCTAGCCTGAAGGTGTCCCAGGTTGAGATCTTAAATTAGAGGTATAGACCCCCAAATATGGGACCATACCACTTGGATGAGCAAGATCATCTGAGGGGCCCACAGATACGCACTTAAAAAGATGAATAGTTATATATTTATTTAATAGTTCTTAGAAAACAATGATAATCGTGGCAATGATATAGTCCTCCCCTCTTTTTTTTCTCCAGTTATTTCAAGTACTTATTTATTGCTTTTTTTGTTGTTATTGTTTTGCTGTTTTACTCTGATAGGTAAAAATATGGCATCCTGGTAAATATGCTTTGCATTTCTTGGTTGGCGAGGATAAACATCTTTTCATATGCCTTTTTAAAAATTGTTTTGATTTAAAAAGTGTTTTAAGTTGGTAGACTTAATTTTTTAGAGCAGTTTTAGGTTTATGGAAAATGAGGGAAAAGCACAGACACCAAACACCACCCTAACCCACTCCCTCCTGTAGCTTCCTCTGTCAGCAGCGTCTTGCATTAATGTGGTGCTTTTGTGTAACTGGGGAGTCAGTATCATGCATTGGTATTAACCGAGTGCACATTGGGGTTCACTCTTGGTGGTGTCCATTCTGTGGGTTTGGACAAATGTAAAAATACACGTACGCGTCATGACAGTGTCACACAGAGTAGTGTCACTGCCCTAAAACCCTGTGCTCTAACTGTCCAGCCCTCCTGCTCCCACCTCCTGGCAACCACTGGTCTTTTTACTGGCCCCATAGTTTTGCCTTTTCCAGAATGTTGTGTAGTTGGAATCACACAGTCTGCAGCCTTTCCAGAGTGGCGTCTTTCACTTAGTAACATGCATTTAAGTTTCCTCCATGCCTTTTCCTGGCTTGACAGCTCATTTCTTTTTAGTGCTGAATAATATTCCACGGTCTGGATGGACCACAGTTTATTTATCCATCACCCACTGAAGGACGTCTTGGTAGCTTCCATGTTTTGGTGATTATGACTAAAGCTGCTGTAAACATCCGTGTGCGGGTTTTTATATGATTCTAAGTCTTCGGCTCATCAAGTAAAGATATGGTTCCCTCCTCTCTCCCTCCTCTTTTTTTTTTTACTTTTTAAAAGTTGTAAAATAGACATAACATAAAACTTGTCATTTTAACCATGTTGAAGTGTGCAGTTCAGTGGTGCTATGTACATTCACATTGTTGTGCAAACACTTCCCTTTTAGAGTCAGGGTATTTCAGCAAAACAGACCCCCATTACCCAGGCATGGGAGGAAGTAACGGCCTGAGTGGTCCCCACACATGGTATAGCAGGTGACAGGGGTGCAGGACTGATTGAAGCTTTGGAAACTTGTAACTAAAACAACAGTCTCAGCTGTTGTTTAGTTCTTTGTGAAAAGTTGTGGTTAATACATTGTGTACATTCCTCCGAGGGGCCCCAACTGTGAATTTATAAAGCCTATTTCTTTCTTTGCCCCTTTGTGGGTTATTTAGGAGGATGGGGGCTTTGGAAATAGTCACTGCTGTCCCTCGTTTCTCCCAGCTCTCTGTCCACTCTCCGTAATGCTGCACACTCATACCCAAGAATATTACTGGCTTGGGGGTCGCTGGAGGTGGGGGGCTGCATACGTGGCAGAGTGCGGCGTTGTGGGCCCTCATGATGGCAAGGGTGAGCCCTTGACAATGAGTCTAGCTGACCAGGTGGCCTTCCCAGAACCTTTCCTGAGATCCACCTTCCCAAACCTGTGTCTTGGTTTCCCCATGAGTCTAACGTGGATGGTGTGATCTGCGACCTCCTTGATTCAGGGTGAGGAAAATTAGCAGCGGCGCTTTGAGGTTTCTGGAGAAACGTGCCATTTCCCGGGAAGGTGCTAGCTGGCTCCTTATCCTGCAGGCAGGGATCCGCTGCTCCTAAAAGGCGTCAATTTTGCTGTGATCACAGAACATGCTGCAGAGAGAGCAAAACGATACCCACGGCAGGTGTGTGAGAAGTGCGCTCTGTTTTCCGGAATTTCTATTTTGAAGCCCCTCTCCTCCCACCCTGAGGCAGTCAGTTCTGGGCTTCTTTTCTCCTCCCCCCCGGAGGTTGGGCTTATTTGGGGGGGATGTGTGGGGCTTGGTCCTCAGCTCCTCGAGCAGCCCCCGCTTCCCCGAGATACCCCTCGAGGACATGCCGTTTGACCCATTTTATGACCCATTTTCCTGGTCACTGCCGGGCCTCTCTTGGGTGCTCTGAAATTTATTCTGGGGCTGCATGGCTCTGGGTGTGGGAAACCTGTGGGCTTTCTCCATCCCCTCCTGGCTGGACATGAGCCGTGGGCTGCTGCTCTGTGGCCTGGGGCGGCCCAGATGGCCCTGGGGGACTGGGTCCAGGTCACCCCTCCAACTGACCCCGTGAAGCCAAAGTTGGAGGTCTCCTCCCTTCCCTCTGCCTTCCTGCTACCTCCTCCCAACCCAGGGCCATCATAACCCAAGGGCTGGGAAAACTGGCTCATCCTCTTCAGATGTTTTTAGGGTTTAGGCTTTAGAATTCAGAAGTCTTCATTCTGTTTCTGCCACAGCAGCTTCCACAGAAGCCCTGCCCGTCTATCTCCCGCTGCACTTGTCATTTTGGAGCCAGCCATGGGCAACATTGTTATGCCTGGTGGCTTTCTGGGGCCACCAGGGCCAGCTCAGTGCGTCCACTCAGCCAGCTGGACCTGCCAGCATGTCATTGTTCCCAGGAGTGGCCCTCGATGCTTGACAGCTCCCTTGCCCCAGGTTTGGGTAACTGAGGTGTGTTCCCAGCCCTGTGATGCTCCAGCTGCCCCAGTGAGGGATGGCTGCATAGCTTCTGTCACCCGGCTTTCCCACTCCCCTGTGAGTGTTTCTTGGGATTGCTTCCCAAACAAAATCCTTGCAATAGCGTCCTTTTCTTGGGAACCCAACCTGAGCAGCACCCCTTCCCAGAGGCAAAGAAGGGATCCTGCTGTGCTAACTGATGGGGGAAGAGACGGGTAGGAGGAAGGAGCGGGAGGGGGAGGAATCACTAGCTAATAATTCAAAATATTATGGTGAATGGTTGAAAACTCAAGTAAGTCGAACTCAAGTTACTCCTTGCCTGGCACCGCCCTCAGTGTTTTTACACACACGATTTCATCTGATCGTCCAGTAGTTCTGCCCAAGTGACCTGTCCTGAGAACCCAGGGAACTGGGTCTCAGGCAGAGACCAGCAAGCCAGGTGAGCAGGGCAGAAACTCAGGTCTGACGGTTCCCTTGGGGAGCACCTTGAAATTCCTTAGCTCGCAGAGGATGCAGTGTCTGGAGGTCAGCCATTGTCTGCTACTTACATTAGCCCTGAGTCATTCGAGCAGCTCCCTGCTGATCTCTAGAGATACCTGCCTTTAAATTGTTCCTTAAATACTGATAAGGTCTCAAATGTTTTGAGGAAGGTGGCATTGTTCTGTGAGATTCATAACGTTAAACAGATTTGTGAGTAATAGAGAATAGGAGAGATGGTCTCAGGATTAAAAAAAGGACTGACTTGTAGCATTTGCCCATTTCCATGGTGTAAATACTCCCACCATGGCCAGTTCCAAACTGTGAACATGACATTACTGAACCCAAAATTGGGAAGAGGTGGGATGTGGAGTGAGCTGGTATTTACATTACACCAACGCCACCAATGTAGCTAACCTCAAGAACACTGAGAATGGTAAGATGTAATAAAATAGTTGGTAAGTGATGAGTTTTAGTATTTAGTACTTTTTTCCTGAGGTAAAATTCACACATTAAATTTACCATTTTAACTACTTAATGTGTACAATTAAATGGTATTTAGTACATTCATAATGTGCCACCACTACCTCTATCTAGTTCCAGAACATGTTCAGCACACCAAAAGGAAGCCTTGTACCCAATGAAGCAGCTGTTCCTCGTTCTATCTCTCTACCCCTTGTAACCACTATAATCTGTTTTCTGTGTCTATAAATTTGCCTATTCTGGATTTTTCATATAAATGGGATAATACAAATGTGGCCCTTTGAGTCTGGCTTCTTTCACCTAGCATAATGTTTTCACGGTTCATCCATGTTGTAGCATGTTTTTAAGGTTTATTCCTTTTTATGGCTGAAAAATATATTGATAGACCACATTTTGTTTGTCCATTCATCGGTTGACGGGCATTTGGGTTGTTTCCATCTTTTGGCGATTGGGAATTGTGCTGCTATCAACATTCATATACACATTTTTATTTGAATACCTATTTTCAATTCTTTTGGGTATTTTCAATTCTAGAAGTGGAATTGCTGGGTCATGTGGTAGTTCTGTGTTTAACTTTTGGAGGAACTGCCACACTGTTTTCCACAGTGGCTACACCATTTTCCATCCCCACCAGCCGTGTGTGACTGTCCCACTTTCTCCACATTCTCGCCAACACTTATTTCCAGTTTGTTATTATTACTACCACAGCCTTGCTCATTAGTGTAAACTCATATTTGATAGAGTTTTGGATTTACATTTTTCTAGTGACTAATGATATCGAGCATCTTTACCTGTGCTTTTGGCCATTTGTATATCTTCCTTGGAGAAATGTCTCTTCAAGTCCTCCGCTCATTTTTAAACTGAGTTGCTTGTCTTTTTTTTGTTATTGAGTTGTAAGCGTTCTTCATGAATTCTGGATATATCAGATGTACAATTTGCAAATATTTTTCACCCATTCTGATGTGTCCTTTGATGCACAAAAGTTTTTAATTTTGAGGAAGTCCAATTTATCTTGTTTTTGAATTGCTTATTCTGTTGGTGTCATCTCTAACAAGTCACTGCAAAATCCAAAGTCATGAATATTTACTCCTATAATTTCTTCTAAGAGTTTTGTAGTTTTAGCTCTTACATTTAGGTCTTTGATCCATTTTGAGTTAATTTTTGTGTATGGTGTGAAATTAGAGTTTAAGTTCATTCTTTTGCATGTGATACCTAGTTGTAGTACCGTTGCTTTTAATGTAATCTATTGCATTTTAAGATGATATAATTTAATTTTTCTTTATGACAGCCATGGTTAACAACCAACTTGCAAAATTCCTGAGAATTTAACAATCAGCTCTCGTGAGCCCGTGTGAGCTGGCGCCAGCATGCCACTACCTCCATCTTACCCTCCTGCGACAACCTTGCTGCTGAAGGCTGGAGTTTGGATTTGCTTTCTTGAGGAGCCAAGCTGGGGGATGGGTGAAGTGCTTAGGGAGGCCCTGGAGGAGGGGTGCCTGAGGAAAAAGGAGCTGGAGACCCCAATCCTGTCAGCATGGGCCTGTCTGGCATTTTCCCATTGCTTCTAGCTTTCCTTTCCTTGTTTGAAGAGCAGGTCTGGGTCTCTCTCACTCCCTTGCTTAGCATTTGCCCAGTTGATCCTGCTGGCTGACAGGGAACCAATTGTGTCCCAGCTGGATGTGATGGGCTTTGAAAGCCCCACCTTTGAGCAGAGGCCCAAGCCTGATCCTGAGGTTTAGGAAGTGCTTTTCCTGGTGAGGTGGCCAGGTAAAATATAGGATTCTCAGTCCCATTGGGATTTCAGGTGAAAAATGCGTAATGTTTTAGTATAAGCATGACACATGCAAGATTTGGGATGTATATCAAAGAACTGTGCATTGTTTATCTGAAATTCAAATTTCGTTGGGGGTCGTGTGTTTTCATTGGCTAGATTCTGTAAGCTTCCCCTCCGGTGAGGTTTCTTCCTTGTTGCCTCATTCAATAGCAGAGACAGAACTGCAGTGTGGCAAGAGCCATAGGGAGCTGCTCTGCCCATTTTACAGATCTGGCGACTGAGTTCCAGATAAGGAAAGGGACTTGCCCCAAAGCATGGGATCACTGTGAGGACCTTCTGAGCTACACAACTTTGCTTTTTCATGAAGTCAGCACATTTTCTGAGTGTCTCCTCTGCACAGGGCACCGTGCTGGGTGTCAGGGGGTGACAGTCACAAGCCTGTCATGGACCCCTGTAGAGGGCAAGAATCAAGAGCTCCCTTTGAACATGTTAAATAAGAGACAGGACTCACACAGACCTGGATCCAAATTCTGTGTTGCCATGTTTCAGCTGCATGACAAGTCACTTCGGCTGTGGGCCTCAGTTGCCCTTTCCTCACATGGGGATAAGAGTACTTTTCTTGGGGGATTCTTGTCAGGCTTCTGCAGGGTGATGAGCTGCCTGGTGGGAGGCAAGGGAGAGTGTGCTGTACGATGAGAAGTGCCCGTGGTAAAGTTTGGTTTTGTCTGCAGGTGACCCGGCATCCTGGGTCATCCAGATGATGTGCGATGGAAGTGCCAGATCTCAACTGCCTTGCCTCACCTGCCGGGGACCAGCCAGCTCCTGCTCCTGGACCCCCAGGAACCCCTAGTGGGCAGGCCTTGCCTCGCCTGACCCTGGGCCCTGTCATTCTGCCACCGGAGCAGGGCCTGGCCCCGGCTGTGTTCCTGAAGGCCCTGCCCATCCCACTGTACCACACGGTGCCTCCTGGGGGCCTCCAGCCACGTGCCCCCCTAGTGACGGGCAGCCTGGAAGGGGGCAGCGTGCCCTTCATTCTCAGCCCCCTGTTGCAGCCTGAAGGACCTGGCCCTCCCCAGGTCGGGAAGCCGGCGGCCCCGACACTCACAGTGAATATCGTGGGTGCTCTGCCTATCCTGTCGCCGAGCCTGGGGCCCACACTGGGCAGTCCGGGCAAGGTGCGCAGTGCTGGCAAGCACCTGTGCCCACACTGTGGCCGGGACTGCCTGAAGCCCAGTGTTCTGGAGAAGCACATCCGGTCCCACACGGGGGAGAGGCCCTTCCCATGTGCCAGCTGTGGCATCGCTTTTAAGACCCAGAGCAACCTGTATAAGCACAGACGTACCCAGACGCACCTCAACAACTCTCGGCTGTCCTCAGAGTCTGATGGCGCCGGGGGCAGCCTCCTAGAGGAGGGGGACAAGCTTGGAGAGACCTCCAGAGCAGCTGGCAAGGGGGACAGCTGGAGCCAGGGTGGGCGTGATGGGGCCAGATCAGAGAAATCCCTTTCTCCGGGCATGCAGGGTGTTGGGCACTGCCCAGGGCCCCCCACGCACGTGTGCCCGACAGCCAAGAACCTGGATCTGACGCTGGAAGCCGTTCCCTGCCAAGGGTCCGCATTTGCTGGCAGAGAGGCCCCTTTGGACTCCACCCGGACGGCTTCTCCTGGGCTCCCCCCAGCCGGCCCACACCCCAGGCGTAAGTTGCCAGAGCAGAAGTCTCCAACGGCCAGCAGGTCGTGCTCCCTGCAGCAGCAGCAGGCGATGTCCTCGGAGAAGCCCGGGGACACCAAGGCCTTGGAGAGCCGGCTGAGAAAGTGTGAGAGCACCGACTCGGGCTACCTGTCCCGCTCAGACAGCGTGGAACAGCCACTGGCCCCCTGCAGCCCCCTGCACAGCCTGTCGGAGCACAGTGCCGAGTCCGAGGGGGAGGGGGTCCCGGCGCCTGGGGGGGCCGGGGCCGAGCCGGCGGGGCGGGGGGCCAGCCTGGAGCTGGAGAAGCGGCACCTGGAGGAGCGCATCGCCAGGCTCATCTCACACAACCAGGCCGTGGTGGACGACCCGCAGCTGGACCACGTGCGGCCCCGTAAGACCGTGCTGTCCAAGCAGGGCAGCATCGACCTGCCCGTGCCCTACACCTACAAGGACTCCTTCCACTTCGAGATCCGGGCGCTGGAGCCCGGCCGGAGGAGGCCTGGGGCCCTCTGCGCCACTCGCTCCACCTGCACCGCCCCGGACAAGGCCCGGCCCCTCTTCTTTCACTCCATCCCCACTCAGCTCTCCACCACCGTGGAGTGCATCCCTGTCACCAGGAGCAACTCACTGCCCTTTGTTGAGGGCACCAGGATGTGGCAGGAGCCCCCAGACCCCCAGGACACCTGCCCCAGGAGGCAGAAGCCTCTGAGCCCCAGGCCCGTCCCTGCCCAACTGGTGGATGTCCCCAGCTGTCACCCCCGGGCCCTGGTCAGACAGGCTGCAGTGGAGGACCTGCTGTGTCCCCCCACTGGAGACGCCGTGGCCCCTGCAGAGGACCTAGATGGAAAGAGAGCTGTTGTAGGGGAGGGGGCAGCAGGCAAGGGCAGAGTGGCCGGTAGGAAACGCAGCCAGAGGAAGTTGAAGATGTTTTCCCAGGAGAAGTGGCAAGTGTACGGGAATGAGACGTTCAAGAGACTCTACCAGAAGCTGAAAACCAGCCACCATGGAGGCAGGAAGGTGAGGGAGGGGAGAGTGGGCAGTGGGACAGAGCTGGACCTTCCTCTCCAGGAAGAGGCAGATGGGGGCCAGCGCAAAGCCCCATCCCAGGATGGGAGGACCCTTGTCTGTGGGGACACTTCTGTGGGCACCAAGCCCGGGCCTTGGGGAAGTCCGCCAGCCACAGAGACCTTCTTGGTGACTGAGCCCCCCAAGCAGAGGGAGATGGTGGCCAGAGCAGGAGGCAGTGACCAGCCCGGGGTGAACAGGGCTGTGTCATCCCCCACCACAAACTGCAGAGAACCCCCCTCTTTGGGCAGCAAGAGCCCTTTGCTTCCTCCAAATGAGAGGCTGGAATTGGGGTGTCAGCTATCCCCAGTACCTGGGCCCCTCAAAGGAGGGGACCTAGAGGCTCCCAGGCCAGTTTTGCCAGACCCCAAGCTGGAAGGAGAAGGCACCTGCGGTGGTGAGGGCATGAAGGACGCCTGTCAGCGGGCCCAAACCGTCATCCTGAGACAGCCCAGCGGGAGCTCTGGAGAGCAACAGCCCACTGCGGGCAAACTCCCCTCAGAGAGGAAGAAGCTGAGGGTGGAGGAGCTGAGCTGCCAGGAGCAGCCGGGGCCTCTGGGAGCAGGAGGTGAGACCCCAGGGGGCCCCGAGCAGGCCGCCTCCCTGCCATCTTGGAACCAGGACAGTGACCCTGGGGACCAGCCAGGGGGGCTGCACTGGAGTGCCGACGGCATGGCGAGGGCCCAGCCCAGGCCCATGGAGGCCTCTGGCGCCTCTTCCACTGCTTCTTCCTCAGCCCTGAGGCCAGTGGGGCCGAGAGACAAGGAGGTCACACTGAGTCCTACAGCTGTAGTCCCCCGGGGTCACTCCCAGCCGGCCACCCCGCCTCGGGCTCCCGGAGTCCTCCCTGCCCTGGCCGACACTGCCTTTCCCCCTAAGTACCTCCTCAAGTTCCCTCAGGGAGAGACCCAGGGTCTGGGACAAGGCCAGGGCACTCTCTGCAGGAGTGGGCGGCCCAAGGAACCGGCCTCCTTTGTTGGATCAGGGATGGGGACGGTCCTGCCTCCGGGCCCAGCCTCAGACCTGGCCCCAGGTGAAGCAAACAGCTTCGGGGAGTACCCCAGCTGGTCCAAGCTGTGGGGCAGGAGAAAGGGGGTGCAAGGAGAAGAGAAAGGACACTTGGACACCAGCACCCCAGCAGTGGGGGTGTCTCTGAGCTTGACCACTGGGGCTCCCAGGGAGATGGCCTCTTTCCTACATACCCTGTCCTGTGACTCCCAGAGGAGTGAGACCCATGACAGTGGCAACCTTGGCATGGGCGGCGCTGGGGCAAAGGCCTGGCCCTCTGCTGGCGTCCCAAGTCCCTGGGCACCCAGCAGAGAGGTGGGAGAGCCTCCTGAGAAGGCCCCACTCGACCCTCACTCGGGGCCCCCTCTGCCAGTGCTCAGCCCCTGCTGCTCCCTCCGGCCCAGCTCCTTCCTCTCAGCCCTTACTCCCCCGGGCTGGCCTGAGCTGGCCTTGTGCACCCACTCAGAGACTCCTGGGAGCTGCAGGGCCCAGGGCCCCTTCCCCTCGCTGAAGGCCGAGCCCCGGCTCACATGGTGTTGCTTGAACCGCAGCCTCCCTCTGCCCACGGAGCAGAAGGAGAAAGCTACTTCTGTGTACTTGGCACTGCACTTCCCTGGTGACAGCCCCCCAGACGAGGGTCCGGACATTGGACCGGTCAGCAAGGCGGTGTCTGGAGGATGGACCAGCACAAACCTGACTGAAGGAGGGCAGGCACAGACGTCTAAGGTAACGCCCAGCTTTGGCCCAGGGCCACAGGGTTGAGGAAGCAAGCTTAGCAGGCAGGCCTTGTCTTGATGGAGAGAAAGCGTGAAACCATCCCTGTAACATCTGCTGTCCATTAGGACACCTTCTCAGCCGTTTCCAGAGGGAAGTTGGGGCTACCACAAATAGGGCAGAGAGAATCAAGGCCAATAATGCAAAATGAAAGAAAATGATGACAAGATAAATTTAAAAGGAAAAATTATTTTACCCAAGACTCTGGCTGAAGTAGCTTTCTTAAGTAAACATAAAATTTAACTCTGAACTTCCTGGTAGCAGAGGGAAAAAGTGAAATGAAGCACTGCCCAGGAGAGCACTCTCAGCCATCTAAGGTTATTAACCAGACACTCATTGAGAGACAGACTCCAGGCAAAAACCCATCTCTTAAAAGGAGAGTTAGTGCACCAGGGACTCTGGAGAAATAATTACGATGATCAGATTCAACTTACCTCTGAGTTTCCTGGGAGCAGTGACCAAAAAGGGAACGGAGTTGGGTTGCCTCACGAGTTCTCACTTGGTGATTAAATGATACGTTTCTAGTTCTATCTTGAGAGCAGTTCCACGCATCTGGATTTTATAATTGGGGAGTGTTGTGCTGCTCTGGCATGTCTCAGGTCAGGGCAACTGACAGGGATCCTGGAGCTTCAATGCGAGGTTACTGTAGAGAACACTGACAGGGCCTCGGGGGTTGCTCTCCCCCGGGGTGGGCAGAGCCTGAGGGAGTGGCAGCACTTCCTTCATCCTGAGAGTGGCGGATTCATAATAAGGTGTTGGGCCTGAGAGAGGTGGGGCTTCAAGGCCCAGATTAGTTCTTCTTCCAAAATCCACTTAGGTGCTGGGAGTGGGGGTTCCCAGAAGGAGAGTTGGGGCAGCTATCTTGTTTCCTAGGCCTTCGGTTAACACCACAAGTGTGGGCTTTCCCCTGTGGATCGAGCCTAGGTAGGGTTCCAGAAGGTTCCTCCCAGGAATGCTTAGACTACTTGGTGATACAGCATTTCCATGCCTCGATTTCCCCAGATAGGCATCCTATCTGCAGAGAGAACCCTTCTTTGTTGTTCCCACTGTAAGGGCTTTGAGCAATATGATACCAACATGCCTGGTATTTTCAGCTCTCCTACCCAACAGCCCCAGGGATGGTGTCCCAGGACCGGGGGTCTGAGCCAGAATGGAAGAAAGGACTGCCTCGGAGGAGAGGGAAGGGGTCCCGTGGGAGCAGCAAGCAGAAGAAACTGAGCATCAACTCCAGAAGGTAGGGTGTGTAGCCACCTCTGTCATTTCCACATGTGCCCTTAGTATCAGGAACTGTAGACCATGGTTTCCCTAACCCCCCAGGAAAAACCTCACGTGGGATTCAAAAGGCATCTCTGTGCTCCAGAGAAAAGAGTTCTTGTTTATGACCAAGGTCTGAAGTTTCACGGGTGAAGGACTGAACTTGCTTCCCCATCCGTCTGCCCCGCATGGCCCTGCTGCCATGTAGTTTTCAATGGCATCTTTCTAAGGCCAGGAATTCAGCAAATATTTGAAATAACTGAGTTGAAAACACATCCATCCAGTTTAAGTCCTGAAGAGAGAGCATGTTAATTATTTACAGCTTTTATTGCTTTTTTAATTATGCAAGCAATGCATGTCTTTTGCAGAAAGATTAGAAAATACAGATGAGCCAAGACAAAACAATAAAGCATTCTGGTACTCTCACCACCCGAGAGAGAGTCACTGTTAACATTCAGGTGTGTGCCCTTCCAGGCTTTTCACTCTGATGCGTATGTACATAATCTGCCAGCAACAAATGGGGGGAACACGGATTTTAATACCACTCTTTCATCACGTCATTCTTTGACTGTCTTGTTCCTTTGCTCAAAACCCTTCAGGCTGCCCGCTGGTACAAGTTCTAAAGTGAATTCTGTATCCAGCCCCTGGCCCCTCTCGGCCCCCCATGAAGCTTTTGGGCCTTGTTCTCCCACAATCCCCTCCTCTCCTTCTCACTGTGACTATAAGCTGTCTTGGCCGGCCTGCTTCCACTCTCTGATCGCACTCTGAGCCCAGGTCACTGATGCTCTCCTGTCTTTTCCTTTCATACCTTGGCTCCCAGCAGTCTCCGCTTCCTGGAATGCTCGTAGCCTCCTACTCCCACCCCCTACCTGTCAATATTTGATCCAAAGTCTACATGGTCTTCAAGAGGCAACGCAAATTCCTAGTTCTTCCCTACAGTTGCTCAGATCCTCAGCGGCTGGAGATGACATATCCTCTTCTGAGGCCCCTGCCAACGTTTCAGTTTTCTGTCAGGTGACCAGAGCAGGCATCACTGAGGGCTGTTCTGTGCTGGCCACTGTACAGTGACTCCCCATTTTTTCTCATGAGGAAACTGAGACACAGAGAGGCCAGGTGACCTGCCAAGGACCCAGCTTTGAGCCAGCAAGTCTTACTCCAGAACCCGTATGCCAGACAGCAGCTTGCCCCAGCGCTCCCCAGCCTGTAACCGGCACCAGAGTCACTTGGAGTTTTCTGGAGTTTTTCTTGTGATGCCTCAGGGGTGGTACCTACAATTCTGCATTTCTAACAAGTTCCCTGGTGATGCTGAGTTTGCTGGAGCAGGTTGCGTCTTGGAGGAGTGATGATTTGCACTGCCCCAAACCACGTCTTGTACTTTGCAACTCCCATCTATCTCACCCAATCTTCTGCGCTTTCTTTTGTTTCTTGGGGCTCATGTGGTAGATTGTGTTCACCCCAATAATCTCATTGTCTCGCTGTACCCTCAGTCACACCTGCACAGTCATTTTTGCCATGGAAGATAACATCCACACAGGTTCTGGGGGTTACGGTCTGGGTGTCATTTTTCTACCTACCACACTCTCTATCCATCTGCCCACATGTATGATTGTATATATGCATGTCTCAGTTTATCTCTCAATTTATACATCCACCTACCCACTCGCATGTGTATGAACGCATCTCTGTCTATCTATCATCTATCAACATGTGTGTTCTCTCCTCAAAAAAGAAGCCTGTTTTTTTTAAATTTACTTTCCGTTCTCACTTCAGTTGTCTTAACGTTCTATAGAAAATGAAATACTGTAGCAGAGATTCACCTCAAGGCCTTAGCTCACAGAGAAGGGTAAAGTCCATGTATCAGAGCATCTGCTCTCTTTCTCTTTTTTTTTTTTGAAAAAAAACAAAACAAAACAAGAAAGCTCAGAAAATATATAATAGACTCCTGGGTAATGACCAAGAATTAATAAACGTTAACATTTTGTCATAGTTGCTTCTGAACCTTTTAAAAAAAAGAACAAATGAAATACTACTTTATACATTATACATTATGTAAAACAAAATAAATAAAACCAAAAAGGTAATTATGTAGTTTTATGTATTTGGCACTAATTGTTTCAATCATTGTTTTCAGACTTTGCAAATCAATGTATCCACTAATAATATATCATATTGGTTTGTGTCTTTAAAATATGTATATAAATATTATTCTAAATTTATTGTTTCTCAGTTGGATTTTTAAATTCAGTATTGTGTTTTTGAAGATCTAGCCATGTTACATATGGTCAAATTCATTATCTTTATTACTATAGAGTGTTCCAGCCCATGAATACAACACACTTTATTTTCTATTCCCCTATTTATGTCATTTAAGTTGTTTCCAATTTTTGTTGTTGTTGCTAACTTTGCAATGAGCATGCTTACACATCCTCCTTAGGCACAATGCAAGCAGTGTTTTAAGAAATATACCTAAAAGTAGAATTGCTGGTTATAAGATAATCACATTTCCAACTTTACAAGCGAATATCAAGTCCCTCCACACAGGGCTGTGTCATTTTACGTTTCCTCCGGCAATGAGTGAGAGTCTGCTCTGCTCCCATATTCTTACTAATGTTTGTTATTAGCAGATTTTTAATGTTTTTGCCCATCCAGAATTTGTAGGATTCTCTCTATTCTAGATTTGTACATATTCTTTGCCTATTATGTATATTGCAAATATTTTTCAAAGTCTGTTATTTGTCTTTTTAAGCCCATTCACTTATATTTACCCACATTATTGCAAATATCTTGCCTCTTCATTCTTTTTCACATATCAGACCTTCCTTCTGGGACTGCTTTCTTCTGTCTGAAACATGTCCTTTCGAATTTCCTTTAGAAAAGAAAAATGGCATTTTTATTAGTCTGAAAATGTATTTATTTCCTAAATATCCTTGTTGTTGAAAAATATTTCTACTGAGTATAAAATCCTAGGTTGACAGTTATTTTCTCTCAGTACATAAAGCAATTATTGCCATATCCTTTGGCTTCTGTGTTGCGGTGGAGAAGTTGGCTATTAAGTCTACTTATCTGTCTTATCTGTCTCTTGCTATGTTCAAGATCTACTTTTAATCTTCGGTGTTCCGTACTTAGATGTATACAGGTACATGCCACTTTTATTTATTCCATTAGGAATCCATTGGGCTTCTATAATTTGTGGGTTGATGTCTGTCTAGAAATTTCTCAGCCATCATTCTTCAAATGTTGCCTCTACCTCATCCTCTGTCCTCTCTTTCTGGAATAATGTATCCTAGACAGTCTCTATCTTTCATGTCTCTTAACCTCTATTTTCAATAACTTTGTCTCTGCTATAATCTAGATATTTTGTTCAGATCTATCTTTAAAATTTTACTAAATTTTCTATTGTTTTGAAAAGCTCTATTGAGGTATATTGAATTTTAATGTTATGCATATTTAAACTCCACAATTTTATAAATTTTGGCATATGTACACACTTGTGAAACCAGCAACACAATCAAGATAATGAATGCATCCATAATGCCTAGTTTCTATGTGTCCCTTTGTAATTCCTTCCTCCTGGCCACCCTACGGCCCTCTTGTCCCCAGGTAACCATCGATGTGCTTTGTGTCACTATAGATTAGTTCACTTTTCCTCGAATTTTATAGAAATGGAATCATACAATATGTGCTCTGGTGTTGTTGTTGTTGTTATTTGTTTGGCTTGGCTGCTTTTTTCACTCAGCAGACTATTTTGAGGTTTATCCATGTTGTTGTGTGTATGAAAAATTATATCCTTTTTGTTGCTAATTAGGATGGATATGTCACAATTTTTTTTTTTTTGTATTCACTTGTTGGTAGACTTTTGGTTTGTTTCAGGTTGGGTCTATTACAAATGAAAACTATAAATATTTATCTATAAGCCTTGGTTGGTATGGTTACATGCTTTAAATTCTCTTGGGTAAACATCTAAGAGTAGAATGGCTGGATCACATGGTAGATGCATAATTGAAAATTTAAGAAGCTGCTAAACGATTTTCCAAAGTGGTCGTATCATTTTACATTTCCTCTAGCCGTGTGTGAGAGTTCTAGTTTCTCCACATCCTTGCCAACATTTGGTGTGGCCATTGTTTTTCATTTCAGTCACTCTAATAAGTGTGTAGTGGTAGCTTATAGTTTGAATTTGCATTTACCTGGTAACTGATGGTACCGAGCATCTTTTTATGTGTTTGTTTGTCATTCCTGTGTCTTCTTTGCTGAACTATCTGTTCAAATCTTTTGCCCATTAAAAAAGATAGGTTGTTTATTTTATTTCTTCTTTTTATTTCTTTTAGAAATATGTATTTTTTTTAATTTGATTTCTTACTTTACTACGGACCTTGGCATGAAGTAACTTAACCATTTCTAGCTTGCTTACTCTCTTGGGAATTATTTTTCTCCCCCCCTCCCCCAAAATTCTTCATGACGTTTTGAACTTGCAGGCACATAATAAGATGGAAATGTGGTGTATGAGAAATGGGACCAATGACAGGCCATGAAAAGCTGTTTTTCCAAAATCCTAAGCAAATATCCTACCAGCGCAGTGCAGTCAGGCCCCCTTACCCGTCTCTTCTACGGTGACATGGTAGTTAAGAGAAGAGGTTTCAGAGTCAGATTTGGATCCTGGTTCTGTCACTTAGCTGAGTGACTTTCCTCATGTTACTAGACCTCACTAAGCTTCTATCTCCACATCTGTAAAATGGTTTACTAATAACTGCCTAACCATGTTGTTGTAGAGATTAAATGAAATGACACATGTGAGGTGCTTTAACACCAGAAGTGGCATCGGGGAAGTGGTCCCATAAAGGTGTCTATTACCATCTTTATTTGCTTTAATGTGTTCATGGAGGAAACAGGCATAGTATTTGTCTACTCTGCCATCTTGGAGGAGTCGTTTATTTTTTTATTATTGAGTTTGAAGAGTTCTTTATATATTCTGGTTATAAGTCCTTTATCAAATATATGATTTGAAAATATTTTCTTCCAGTTTGTACTTTGTCTTTTTATTCTCTTAATGGTGTCTTATAATAAGCAAGTGGTTTTAATTTTGATGAAGTCTAATTTTCATTGATTTCTTTGGATTGTGTTTTTGGTGTCGTAACTAAAAAAATCTTTACCTAAACTCACAGCTACAAAAATTTTTCTTGTAAATATTCTTCTAAAGTTTTATACTTTTGGGTTTAACATTCAGGCCTATGATTCATTTTTGCTTAATTTTTGTATACGTTGTGACATATAAATCAAAGTTTTTATTTTTGCGTGCAAATATCTAATTGTTCCAGCACCATTTGTTCATCTCTTTGTTCTGGTGCAAATACCGCACTGTCTTGATTGCACCACATGACTTGAAGACTTACTATAAAACTAAGTATTCAAGACAGTGTGGTATTTGCATCAAAATGGATAAATAGATCAATGAAACAGAAAAAAGAATACAGAAATAGGCCACATGTATATGGTCAATTGATTTTTGACAAAGGTTCAAAGGAAATTTAGTAGAGCAAGTATAGTCTTTTCAACAAATGGTACTGGACCTGGAAAATTTCTCTGCCATTAAGTTGAGGCAATCCCTAGGCTTACCTCATTTGTTTCTCTTCTCTCAGGAATCACTGCTTTCATTGCTTAATACACTGTCCAGTTTTTAAATTTTTACTTGAGAGGGTAAATCTTGTTACTGTTACACCATCTTGGTTGGAAAAAGTCCCTGGACTATTGCAATGGCCTCTGAATTGCCCCACCTTTCCTGCTTTTACTGGTCTGTTGAATTTTACATTTAATTGTTAATGTAGCTAGATTATGTTTTATTTCCAAAAGATTCCATTTAATTATTTTCAGATCTGCTTGGTCGTTTTTATAGTCTCTTGCTCTTTACTCTTCTTTTCTCTTTGTTTATTGAGTTATGATTGACTTAAAAGCTGTACATATTTCACATATACATCTCGATGAGTTTGAAGATAAGTGTACAGTTACTGTGTTTCCCCGAAAATAAGACCTAGCTGGACAGTCAGCTCTAATGCATCTTTTGGAGCAAAAATTAATATAAGACCCGGTATTATATTGTATTATATTGTATTGTATTATATTATATTATACCAGGTATTATAGTATAGCAAAATAAGACCAGGTCTTATAATAAAATAAGACTGGGTCTTATATTAATTTTTGCTCCAAAAGACGCATTAGAGCTGATTGTCTGGCTAGGTCTTATTTTCGGGGAAACACAGCATCACCACATACACTATCCTAAACTTATCTGTCATCTTTAGAATTTTCTTTCCTTCTTTTTTTTTTTGATAAGAATATTTGACATCAGATCTACCCGCTTACAATTTTAAGTATACAATGCAGTATTGTTAACTATGTACACTGTGGTGTACAGCTGATCTCTGGGATTAATTCATTTTTGCATAAGTGAAATTTTGGACCCTTTGATCAACACCTCCTTTGTTCCCTTTCCCTCCAGCCCCTGGTAATCACCATTCTACTCAATATTTTTATGAGTTTGACTATGTTAGATTCCTGATATAAGTGGGACCATGTAGTATTTGTTCTTCTGTACGTGGCTTATTTCATTTAGCATAATGTCTTTCAACTTCATCCATGTCGTAGCAAATGGCAATATTTTCTTTTTTAAGGCTGAGTAGTATTCCATTGTATGTATATGCCACATTTTCTTTATTCATTCTTCTGCTAATGGACATTTGGGTAGTTTTCCATATCTTGGCTCTTCTAAATCATGCTGCAAGGAATGTGGGTGTGTAGATACCTTTTTGGGATCCTGATTTTAATTTGTTTTGGTATATACCCATACGTGGGATTGCCAGGTGATATGCTGGTTCTATTTTTTAACATTTTGAGGAAGCTCCATACGGTTTTCCATATTGTTTCCTATTGAATGTACCAATTTGCATTCCCATCAACAGAGTGCAGGATTCCCTTTTCCATCATTGCCAACAATTTTTTTTTTTTTTTTTTGGTAATAGCCATCCTAACAGGTATGAGGTGATATTTTGTTGTGGATTTGATCTGCATTTCCCTATGATTAGTGATGTTGAGCACTTTTTCAAATATCTGTTGGCCATCTGTATATCCTCTACGGAGAAATGTCTATTTAGGTCTTTTGCCCATTTTAAAAAATGGGTTGTCTTTGTTTGTTTGTTTTTTTGTTTTTGAGTTATATGAGTTCCTTATATGTTTTGGATATTAACCTTTTATCAGATATATGGTTTGCAAATATTTTCTCCCATTCTGTAAATTGTCTTTTCATTTGTTGATTTTGTCTTTTCTCTACAGGAGCCTTTTACTTTAATGTAGTCCCACTTGTTCATTTTTGTTTTTGTGATCTGTGCTTTTGGTGTCATATCCAAGATATCATTGCCAAGGCCAATATCCAGAAGCTTCCCCCTGTTTCCTTCTCAGAGTTTTACAGTTTCAGGTCTTACATTTAAGTCTTTAATTCATTTTGAGTTGGTTTTTTTGTGTACGGTGTGAGGTAAGGGTCCAATTTCATTGCTTTGCATGTGGAGATCCAGCTGTTCCAGCACCATTTATTGAAGAGGCTGTCCTTTCTCATTGTGTATTCTTGTCCCCCTGTTGACGGTCAGTTTACAGTAAGAGGTGGGTTTATTTCCGGGCACTCTATGCTGTTCTATTGGTCCACAGTTCTGTTTTTCTGCCAGTACCATACTATTTTTTTATTACACTAGCCTTGTAACAGATTTTGAAACAGGAGGTGTGATGCTGTCTCCTTCACTTGTCTTGTTCAAAGTTGCTTTGGTTATTTGGAGCCTCTTGTGGTTCCCTTTGGATTTTAGGATTGTTTTTTCTATTTCTTTCATCTTTACTCTTATTTTCCATCTTTTTTAAGGACACACTTAATATTTTGCATCTGATAATGCCAACATAGGAAGTCTTGGCATGTTTGACTCGTTTTATGTACTAGCTCGCAATACTGGTAACTTGTGGCCATGTTTGTTTTCGGATTTTTCACAGTGAGCTACTATTTTTGGAACTTTGAGACGATTTGGATGTGAGTTTCTTCAGGAATGATTTGTTTTTGCTTCTGCTAGGTGCCTGGAGGCACCCACTGGGTACCACTTTAAGTAAAATTCTTAGTTTTAGATTTCTTCATGTCACTCTGTAGTGTGAATTCAGATAGCAAACTCATGAGAAGACTGTCTCATTGTTATGAAATTAACAAGAGAGACTTTTACCCCTTGCACTCAGTGAAAAGATTGGATTTTTTGTCTCCTGGCCAGATGGTAGGGTGTGTTATTTTTAATTCACCCACCTATTGAGATATGATCCTCTGAGGTCTCAGCTTTATGCAGGACTAGAGCTGGCTCTTCCCCTTGACTGTCACCTTGGATCGATTCTGGATTTGAATTCTGCACCCCGCACTGCAGCAGACCATGAAAATGGAAAACCAAGTTCACTTGGCTTTGCAAATACCCTCAAAATGAAAGCTTTCTTACCTTTTCAGCTTTCAGTTTTCACTTGGATATGGACTTTTAAATGTATCTTACTTTTTAACCTTAACACCAATATGTTGCAATATAAGTTTTAAACGTTTTTATATTTTAATCTGCATTTTTAGTTGTATTTAGTATAAGGGTGAATATGGTGGTAGTCAATCAGAGTAATGAGTCCATAGTACTGTTTGAAATGGACTTGTTGTTTCTTAACCTTGTTTATGATTCTCTTGTCATCAAGAAGTTATAATTTTGATGTAGTGAAACAGAGCTAACTTTTCAGTTATAATTGTTACTTTTAGGTCTTGTTTAAGAAATATTTTCTTAGTTTCAAGCTCCCAGTGTCTCAAATACAAAAATATATTCTGTAATGTGCATAGGTGCCAAAAAAATGTATACACATTTTAAGAAAGGAAAGAACTGTATGAGAATTGTAATACTCAATATAGACCGATAACAAAAGGCAAATACAAGTCACGTTTGACTTCTGCAATTACAAGAGGTGCTCAAAGTGGTTACCGTCAGCACCCAGACCCTTCTGATTGCGGCGAACACTGTTTGGCAGATTTCTGTGGCGAGCGTGTGAACTGTCCCAACACCTCAGCAGAAGCCGCAGGACGTGTTGCTGTGTGAGTGCTCCCGGGTCTTCTCTTGTGCACGTCACACACAGCACCGTGCGTCTCAGACTTATCACAAATGCGTGCAGTTGGTAGGCGCGTTAGAGGTTCTGATGCATCCTCACCCCTCCATTGTCGCTGTACTTCCACAACGTTCTCGAATTTCAAATACCACTTCAGAATGGTCTTGTGCTCCTTGAATAACAACCAGGCTTCTGCCATTTTCTCTGACTGTCCTGCCTGTCGCATGGTGACGCTAGCATTCATTTGATGAATGCCATCTTTTGAACGAATGTCATACTACACATTGCTACCATAATTCAATTCAACTTTGAAAAGTAATGCACAGATAGCATCTCTTAAAATGTGTATACATTTTTTTTGGCATCCCCGGTATAATGTAAGGAAGAACTAATATTTGTCCATATAGAAAACTATGGACCATGGGTCAAATTTGGCTCTTGACCTGTGTTTGAATGCCATTGTGCACTAGACGTGGTTTTTAATTTTTAAAAGGACACACACACACACACACACACACACACGCAGAATATGTGGCAGAGATTGTACGCAGCCTGCAAAGTTGAAAATATTTACTATCTGGACACTTGTACAAAAAGGATGCAGACTCCTGGATTAATCACTTTTTTTCTCACTTATTTGCTGTATTTTAACTTTCCACTCCTACTTGGAGTTTTTTTAGGGCCCTCCATTCCATTTCATCCATCTCCTTGTTTGTTGTTAACTCTAAATATCACACTGTAATGAAAATGGCTGTTTTCATTAATGAAAGTACATGAGTCAAAGGAGAGGATGAGGAAATGCAGGATCCATTTTCAGACTGGAAATGGAAAAAATGTAGAAATTCATACTTGGATGCCTAATTGCCCTGACATTAACTAGAGGCATAGGATTCAGAGAGCTCGCAGAATACGTCTCTGCCATGTCTAAAGCAAGCACTGGACCATGGAATTGGATTCTATTGATTAATTTGTAACTGTGTACAGTGCCATATGAAGCATGAAACACCCAGAGACTTGTTCTAGGAAGCTTCTGACAAACGGAACAGTGAGCTGCGAAGTCCCCAGCGAATCAGAATGAACGAGGAAGAGATGGGAGTTTACGTGGGAGAAAGGTGCTCTGTAAAGCCTAAATTACACATTAATCATTGAAGGGAGGAGCAAAAGAGAAAAGCCTGGGCACTGAAAATGTAATTCTCTTAATTGATGGTGTTTTTTCCTTACGGAGCAGATGTTTGTCTGTCTGAGGCGTGTGTCTACTCACTTTAGCCATGGCACAATTTACTTGTTCAGTGAGATTAGACTGTCAGTAAGGAGAGCTCAGTCTCTGAAGTGAGTTGGAAATACAACCGGACGTAGAGATGTGATGGCCACCACTACACATGGTTGGGGTCCTTTGTCACATTCCCCATGACACCAGAAGCTTTAACCATGGTCCCAGATTCTGCTTAGTGGGGACACAAAGGGTCGACCATACCTCCACTTTACTTCTCTTTGCTTTGTTATTTCCTTCTATGGGATCAAGAGAGGAATAATATGGCAGGCCACATGTTCTTTCCCCAGGATGAGCATGTGTGAGGTAGGCGTGTAAACCTGTAAGACTCTCCTTGGAGAAGGGGACAGGGTGGGGTTGGAGGAGGCAGGGTGGTTAGTGGTTTTCAGGCAGCATCAAGATACATGACAAAAACCTCCCCTGTCTCCTTTTATGAGCTTCCTACTGCACTCCAGCCAATACTAGTCCCCTGAGCTCTTGACTTTGGGCAACCAGTTGTCGTTGTCCCTGCTGGAGCTGAATGTGGGGTAAGAAGACTTTTTTCTGATGGGTTTTCTATGAGGGCTACAAACAAAGATGTCACACTGATCTTATAGCAGTGTCAATAACCTATGCTCTTAAAGGAAGACCGACAGAGAGAGACCAAGAGAGCAGAGGGTACGCTGAGCCTAGGAGTTGGATTTAAAATCGGGACCTTAAATGGCAGGTTATTAAAAAAAAGTAAACCACTATACAGGCCAGCTGAAAGCAGCAAATTAGACATAAATACAGAAATCTAGATTGATCTCATAAACATGACCTCGAGTAGAAATAAAGTAAGCAAAAGAATGGCTCTATGGTGCAATGTCATGCACAAAAGTGACACGACATGTTTATCAGGACATGTGCATATTGAAGGGTGTTTATCAAACACACCCAAGTGAATATCTCTGACGGAAGTAGGTGAATGGGAGTGAGGAGAAGGGAAGGAGGAAAAGACAGTCAAATCACGCGTCTGCGGTTGGGCTCACGGGAAATAAAGCCTGAGGTGGCGATTCTTGGCCAAGTAACTTATGGAGGGCCGACTCTCAGGAGGCTTGTAAGGGAGTGAAGGAAGCAGATCAGGGCAAGGGGAGAGCTAAGCAAAGATTTGGTGTTGGCGATCCAGTCCTGCCTGATCCCATGGGGAGCTCTGGAGTGTGAGATGCACCAGAGACTGTCCTACTTAGAAGCAAAGGGACTGGGCTGTCATATCCCATGACAGTCAGTCAATGGCTAATGGTCTTTCCTGAGAGGGGTGTGTGTGTGCAAACTCCCCCAGGTCTCTCCAGGCAAGATGGCACCCATCTGCCAAGGGCAATCCTCTAGAGAGGGGCTAAGTGTGGACCGTTAGTAGTCAACACTCCAGCACCGGCTGTGGCCGTGCAGCTGGTGAAGGTGACAGGCAGTCACGGGGCCACCTACCGGCAGGAGGCCTGGCGTGACTGGTGATGGGGAGCCTGTGTCACCCTGGCTGTTCATCCCCAGGGTGGACCTGCTCCATGAGGGGTTGCACGTGGAATGTTCTGGGAGAACCCAGGAGAGAAAGAAACAGACCCTGCCCATATTTAACAAAGTATTGCTTTGAGGACAACGCCAAGATCCACTTGGGTTCTCCCCCCAAGGTCCAAAGGGTTGAAATTCCCCCTGAATGAGATCTGAATTCAGGGGCCAGGACTCTCCCAGCAGGCTCCTAGTTATTTTCATTGAGTGGAGTGCCTTGCTTGGACACTTTCCAAAAGCAAAACCTCCCTGCAGTTCAAACTGTGCCATTCTTAACACCTGCAAGCGTGTGGCAGTCACCCACGGACTTGGGGGCAAAGGTGACCCACAGCACATAGAAGAATTCTCCCTGTGACCCCCCCACCTTCCTTCCTCCCTTTGTTTCTGCAGTTTGAAATCACTCTCCGCCCCAGTCCAGCAGGAGCCCCGACGGGTTCAGGGGCTTGTCATTATCGAAACAGCAGCCCTGTTACTTTCCACCACGGCTCAGATAGCTCTTTCAGGAACCTGTGGTCTTGACAAGCAGTGATGGACTGCTTCAAAAAACAAGGCAGGCACCCCTGGGGAATGACAGCTCCTGTTCAAGGCCGGGGAGGCAACATTACCGTGTACGTGGAGCCCCTCCCAAACACCAGGGAAAATGAACAAAAAGTCACTTTCTCATTGTTGGTGCCGTAAAAATCAGCACCCAAGAGGATACTGCATTCATACTGCAGACCTTAATTAAAATTCTGCGAGCAGCCCTGGTGATCATGGGACTGCGGCTGGATGTCGGCAGCTCAGACAAATGAGAAAGGAAAATGGCCAAGCGGGTTGCCTCACCTTCCTCCTCAGCCAGGTGGTTTGAAAGAGCGTCATGGGACTAGAATTCTTGTGAACTGAGGTTTATAAAGAGAAGGGAGTCTTTGTGGCTTGACCAGGCAGCTAGAAGCAGAGCAAAGATCCTTTTAAAGAGCTGACCACTGATGGTGACCTCTACAAAATGGTACAGAGCCCTGGGTCAGAGCCTAACTCCCGCTTGACCAACTGGTCTGCCTGTGTCTCAGGGCACATCACAGCGGCTTGGGGTCTCAGTTCTGTCACCTGCAACATGGGGGCGCTAGACTAGCTTGCTGATCTGTTGTTTGTTGCACATTCTTACTACAGGTTGTAAATGGTTTTGAGCCTGCACCCTAACAAATGCATACTTGTTCATTTACAAACGATACATGTGTTCTACTCCAACCATGTATTATGTACATTATAAAGGGCATGCAACGATAGACATAAGAGAGTCTGTATGAAAATAATTAACTATAAATAAGAGCTCTAGAATTTTCTTTTTCTGTCGTTGTTATGCCCTCCCACTGGAACGTGAATAATTTGCTTTGGAGATTAGACCAGATCATCTAGAAAGGCTTCTCTGCATGGTCTGCAATGCCCATGTTTTCCAGGGAGACCCTTTAGACCTGCGCTGCCCAGTGCATTAGCCGTTAGCCGCGTGTGGCTACTTGAGTCCATTAAAATGAAATAAAATGTAAAACTCAGTTCCTCAGACACACTGGCTACATTTCAATGCTCACAATGCAGATTATAGAGCATTTCTGTCATTGCAGAATGCGCTATCAGAAGTCTGTTTAGTAAGTGTACGACCATAGGGTTCAGTATTTAGGTACAGCAACTAACCTTTAGTAAGTACTTGCTATGTGCTAAGCATTTTGGGAAGCGTTTTACAAGCACTGCATCATTAAGCCCTACCACACCTCATGAGTTAGGTCCTGTTTTATCCCCATGTCATGGAACGAAAACGAGGATAGAAGGGATAAGGGGTTTCTAAGAGCTGACAAGCTACTTAGAGCCTGTGTTGTCCCAAACCCCCTCCTCCCCCACAGGGACTTGGGTTTTATTGTCTGAGCATCACCGTTGTGGAATTTTGTGTGTATCAACTTCTGGGAACATGCTCTCAAGACTGGTCACTATCCATGTACTTCTCTGTCCCACAGGTACAGAGGGAATTTCTTGCAGTGTCGTGTTCATATGAAAGCAGATAGACTGCGCAAGCCACTCCGGGCGCTGAGAAAAGACAGTCACCCTCCCCCACTCGAGGGGCTGGACGCATGCAGGACTCTTGGGCAGTCTTCTTCAGACATGACAGGTAACAGTTTCCTTGGAGGTGAATCCAAACTGCGTCTGAAAAGGTACCAGGCTGCAGGATGAGCAGGAGACAGTCATCTATGCTCTCAGGAGCCTGAAGTTTAGCAGCAGGGACAGATGCCTGTGAGATGATGACAAAAGTGTGACATCTGTGGGGCAGTCAACAGGACCCTAAACTGGTGGACAGGGTACTGGGTGAGAATACCCAGTGAGATTGATTGCGAATCCAATATTGAGAAGTCCACAACATCCTTGAGTACTGCCCACGTGTGCTACATACAGATTCCCCCCAACTGGAAGTCTTGGTGCCCAGCCCCTCCTCCCGTCTTTAGAAAGAAAGTTCAGGTGACTCTTTCCACAGGGCCATTGCAAGGCTGAAATAGGTCAGTGGACGGGCTTGAGCGTCCACGTGAAATGGAGACATAAGTAGTTATTATGTGTGGGAGCTGCAGGGAACGTCGCTTACATGTGAGTGGTAAGAGGGGCCCTCTTCATCATGCTCGGAAATGCATGAAGGACGGAGTAATGGAGACTGCTTCCTGGAACACGGGCTATTTTCAGTTCTAATCACTGGGCAACCAGCACAAATTGCTTAACTTCTCTGGACCTCAATTTCCCCTCTTTCTCCCCTCTCTCCAGCAGTAATGAGCCCAATCTTAGCCTTGCTTGCAGGGTGTTGACTGGGGAAAATGAAGACCATCTGTGAAAAGGCTGCAGGGTCCCATCTGGCCAGCAGTGACTGAATTACCATCCTTTTGTGGCTAATTGTTGTCTGTTTGGCTCAAGGGCTGACCCTGGGCTCTGTGATGTCTGAGGTTTTGGTCCCACAGGACAGTTGGCTCACAGCTCTCCCTCTATCTTTGTGTAGCTCCAGTGCCCCCTACAGGCAGATGGCGCTTTGTGCTCCCCCTCAACTCCCAACCCCTAGCCCCCAAAGCCCTTTCCAGTGGGCAAGGGCAGGACTAGTCTTGTCTCTCAGTGAGAATTTAAATCAAGATAGGTATTTGCTCAACTGGATGGCCAATTGTGGGAGGAAAGCATCGTCTCTGTGGAACGTGGAGGGTTAAGATCGCGTGGGAGAGGCTGGGATGAGGTGAGGTGGGGGTAAGGCACAAATGCAACCAAGGAGCCCAGCTTTGCCCTTTCTTCATTTTCTGTGGCCCTCATCGTCAATCACATTAGTTTCCTCCTTCTCAAATAGATACAACCAATGGAATTGCCCAGTGGGGTGTGCTTGGGTGATAGCACCCCTTCTAACAGAAACCGCCAGAACTCTGCCAGTTGTCCCAGATGTCAGAGCTTTCTCACCAGCTCTCTTCCCAGCACCTGAAAAAGAGTTGAGTCAAGCGGCCCCTGTCAACTCACCTCAGCCTCCATGTTTATATCCCTGAGCTCCATGCTACGCACTGAAGGGGTGAGAAAGAAAAGCTCTGCTGTCGCTAAACGTGGAGCAGGGTGAAGACAGACTCCCTTTGCTTGCATCGCGTTGGGAATGACAGGGGTGGGTCCGTTAGCTTCCTGCTTGGAACTAGGCTGTTGATGTAGGTCTTACTCACTCAATGCCTCTGTGTGAAGATCAAGTGAGCCACTGTGTGTGGCAAGGGCTCTGCAGACTGTAAAGCAGATAAATGTTGGCTGTTATTATCTACTGAGCATAATAAGCATGCATGCATACCAATTGGCATATGCTGCGTGCCAAATGAATGTGAGACATGCGGTAATAAGGGTCTCCGTTGTTTAGTGGAGGACGAGGCCAGTGTTAAGGGAGGAACCCAAAGGGGGTGTTTTCTAGGGAGATATAGGACTTCTTCTGGAAATTCGGATGTAGAGAGAATAGAACAGAGGCTCTCTGTACTAGGGAGTGGTGAGTAAATGCTCCGGGGCGAGAACGGGGGACCTGGGGAAGGCACGTTGAGTCCAGGTGGGCTGGTGTGTGCTGGGCTGCATGGAAGACACAGGAAGCCATTGAAGTCACTGTTTCCATTGGGTACCATCTGTACTAGTTTCCAAGGGCTGCTGAAGAAATTGCCAGAAACGTGGTGGCTTAATACAACAAAAAGCGAGTTTCTTATGGTTCTGGGGGTCAGGAGTCTCCTGCTTCCCCCAAAGCTCCAAGAGAGGGTCCTTCCTGCCTCTTCCAGCTTCTGCTGGCCCCAGGCTTCCTTGGCTTGTGGCAGCGTCACTCCGTCTACTGCTTCTGTCTTCTCGTGGCCTTCTCCCCTGTGCTTCTGGGGGTCAGAGCTCCCTCTGTCCTTCCCTTAGAAGGACACTCACCATGGGATTCAGAGCCCACCCTAAATCCAGGAGCATCTTATCTTGAGATTTTTAATTTATTATATCTGCAAAGACCCCTTTTCCAAGTAAGGTCACAGTCTCAGGTTCTGTGGGTTAGGACTTGGACATATATTTTTTGGGGGGCCACGATTCAACCACTACACCACTCTCACAAATTTTCCCCTATCCCCAAACCAACAGAAGTGACCTTAAAACGCGTTTCTATGTGCGTTTCTATGTGGAAAAGGCAGTGGCACACATGGACATTCAGTGTGCACGATACACACCGGCTGTATTCTTACTGTAAGAGAGTTCTATTTGAAACCTAAATCAACATGAAATCATTAAGACGGAATCATCACCAGCAGGGCATGTCCCACACTCGGGGAAAGTGTTGTCCAAGTGGTTACAGGTAGCCTCCATCCTGACGGGTTCATTGGGCTGTGGGACTCACTAGGTTCTCCTTAGGAAGAAGGCCCAGTGGCAGGCTGCACAGCGGATGGTCAGGGCCCCCGTGTGTGGCTGTGTGGATTGTGCCAATAGGGGCTGAAAGCCAGCCAGCACCCAATTTGTCTGGCCTTGTGCTTTGGCTGTGGGGCCGGGTCAGCCCAAAGCAAGGAGCCCCGACTCTTCTCCCCTCGTCCCACAGGGGGCGCCATTCCACATACCCTCCAATAGAAGTGGGTGCCTCCTCCTAATTTGCACCTGCGCCAGGTGTGCTCATGGTGACCGTGGGGGACCCAGGGGGATCAGAGAGACCATTTGGAAAGCCTCTGCATTTCATTGTCCTTTTCATCCCTTCTTCCCCTAAAAGCTTCTCTCAGCCTCAGGGAATTGTCCTGCTCCCTCCCACAGACTGACAACAGTGGGCATCTTCCGACTCCCTCCATGTTGGGAGAAATCTCACTTCTGTGCACTTCTTTTCTCAACATTGGCTGTCATACCACAATCCTAAATGGCACCCCAAACTGGGGGTGCCCATGAATGGTGGACAAAACCGTACCTGGACAGAAAAGAGAAAAAAAAGTCAGAAACAAAATCTGAATGTGGAGCCAAGAAATAAGAGGCTAGCCATAGTTCAAATTCCCCTTGGGAACGTAGGCCCCCAGTGTCGGTGACAATGTCACAGCAATAGCCTCGAATGGTGATATATGTCTGTACTTTCATGTTTATTATTTGAGCAGCTCGTTGAGCCAGAGGCCTGGGTCACCGGTGCCCATTTTCAAAGGGCTCTCTCCCCTGCAGTTAGGAGGATCACGAAGGAGCTCCCCAAAGGGCAGCTGTGAGACAGCTGGGTGTGGTCTGAGCACTGGCCCGGGGAATATTAATCACCCCCTGCTCCTTATTGAAGTGTCAGGGGAACAGCGATGCCAGCAAGCCGGGCTGGATGGATCATGATGGATACCATCTCATTGGAGGGTGGTAGAGTGCATTCAAATCAATGCCGCCTGGAAATCAAAGGGTTTGGGGATGTGAGTACCACCACTTGCCAATGCCAATATTTCATAGTGGAGTGACAGGCCCTCCGAGAGTGGTGGGTGTTTGAAGACAAAGTGCTTTAACTTCAAAGGAACTGAAAGATGGGCCTTGGTGTCCACCGTTTACAAACAACTTTCTTGTCTCCTTTGACCTGGCAGGTCCTGGGCGGAGAGATCAGAGCTGTCTTCTCAGTGAGGGAGCCGACTGTCCCGTGTGTGTGTGTGTGTGTGTGTGTGTGTGTGTGTGTGTGTGTGTGTGTGTGTGTGTACGCGCATGAGTATGCTTGTGAGGGAATGCAAGGGTGCATATTTTTTGGGGGGTGGACCTGTTTTCTCTGGCAGGGTAATGTAGGGTGATCTGTTCTGAGTGACCTGAGGGGCTATGATTTGGGGGAACTTGATGAAATCCAACCAAAAATTGATAATGATCTGTGGAGGGGGGCAGATTTTCCGATTAAAAAGTAGGGAAAACCTTTGGCCCTGATCTTTATAGGCTGACTAGAATCAGTAAAACATTTAAAAATAAGTAGTCAGGAATACTTGTGTCCAGGGGCTGAAATAAGACGTAAGTGATTGTCTTCTTTATTTTTGGAGAATCTTCCTGTCAATAATTGATGAGGATGAGAGAGAGAGAGGATGTTATTGAAAAACATTTTTTTTAAAAGGATGCTTAATTTCCCTCTCTTTTAAACCATTCTGATAGCTTGGAACTAATCATTTGAATTAACAGATGGCTTGGCAGTGAAGCCATCTGTAAGCAGAAGGCCAGAGGAGTTATGAAAGATAAAGACCTAAATTATAAGGTTTTTATAGTGATCGGCGTTGTTGAGGCTCTCCTGAGAACTGAGTCCATTTTTTTAAACCTAAATTCAATGGTCCATCCCAGCTAGGTTTCTGGCAAGCGGGTGGGGGAAGCTGGAAGCTTCTTTACAGATGTCTAATAGAGTTGATTTAGTACTAGACACCCCAGGATAAAAGTGACTGGATGGGCAGGGGTATCAATATTTCAAAGGACGTCCTTCCTCACCCATGTTCCCTTTAGGATCAGGGTTGAGGTGTGGAGTTAGGTGGATTTAACCTCAGAAGCTCAAGCTGCCTCATTGAAGGGATTCGTAAAAGAAGGTTCTTAGCTATCCGGGCAGTGAATGTGCCAAGGACAGCGAACATCTACTTGAGGGAAGGCCCTTGTAATCCCAACTTTCTTTTTGAGACGCCCCAATCAGAGGTTGGCTGGAGAGATAATGATTGTCATGGGATAGGACCTTCCCTTCCCTAATAAATTACTGATGAATGTAGTCTCTCTCTCTCTCTCTCTCTCTCTCTCTCTCTCTCTCTCTCTCTCTCTCTCTCCCTCTCTCCCTCTCCCTCTCTCCCCTCTTTCCCTCTCTCACTCTCTCCCTGTCTTCCTCTCAAAATCCTTACCATTAGCATCCATCCCTGCCCTTCAGGGTAATTTTCACACTATATACATTGATTGCCAAGTGAAACCACAAATCGTGCATAAGAGATAAAATTTCATGAAGTTGATGGCAGGGACCATTGGCAGAATGAGACTAAGTGACAAATGAACAAGAGAAAACTGATGAGGATAACTTTTGGTTTCATTGTTTTTCAAGATAAATTCTCAAAGTCCTTAATTCTTCACTGTTTACTGTGAAATTTTGGTCCCCATTGTGAATGAATTAATTTTAGGTGGCATTTCCCCAGTGGCAAAGATTTCAATTAGTAAGGATCCTATTTACCAAGCTGATGGTCACCTCCACCTTTGTACGAGTGCCTGGCATGGTAGCACTTCCTTGGTAAGTGTTTTTTGAGTGAATGACTGACCAGGCAGAGGTAAATCTCTTATCTTGAGCTTCCTTGAAGGTCAGGCTCATTGGAAAGGACTATCCAACTAGCCCCCAAATCTTTTGAGGTTTGAGAACAAAGAAATGGTTGTGCAACCTGGAGGTTTCGTCTCTGTGGTGTTACAGAGATTCATCAGTAACAGAAGGATCCAGTAGGCATCTAGTTAGGGGGGCAGTGAGCTGAACAGCGCAGAAGAAACTTCATCTTTCTTTTCTTCATAAAAGAAACTTTTTCATCTAAAAAGAAACGTCCAGTTTCCCTGACCCCCTTGCTAGATTCAATTTTGTGGAATTGCCATTTTCAACCTTAAGGGTATCTACCCTGTTTCCCCAAAAATAAGACCTAGCTGGACAATCAGCTCTAATGGGTCTTTAGGAGCAAGAATTAATATGAGACCCGGTATTATGTATTCTATTCTATTCTGTTCTGTTCTGTTCTGTTCTGTTCTGTTCTGTTCTGTTCTGTTCTGTTCTGTTCTATTACATTATATTATAGACCCGTTCTTATATTATAGTAACCTAAGACCGGGTCTTATATTAATTTTTGCTCCAAAAGACGCATTAGAGCTGATTGTCTGGCTAGGTCTTATTTTCGGGGAAATACAGTACCTAATACCACCTCAGTTTTGGTACAGATGGAAGCTCTGCACAGATAGATGAAGATGGTGACTTTGGACCTGAAGATGTTCATTTTGATGTCCTTTGACCTGCGATCCTCCCTTGCACTACAGTGGGACAGAATCTTAAGTGGGAAATTCATTTCCAAAGCCAGTCCTTTAGTCAAAACCACCTGTAGTCAAAATCATCTTTGAAAATCTATAAACCCAGTCATGAGTATAATTGGTGTCTACAACTCTGAGCAGAAATTCTCACAATATGTTTGGGGCCACTGCTGTAAAGGAAAAAAAGAGACCATCCGTTAGGCTGCTTTGAAGATGAACAGCGAATCCTCCCCCTGAGCAGGGGAGTGAGAAATTCTCAAGTGTCCCCACTTTGCTGGTCAGGATACGCCATTTGGTTTTAGCATTAAGCCTCTAAAATGGTTATGACATCTTAATGGGTTGGTTGCTATAGTGGGGCTTAACTAAGGTATTGGAGGTGTGTCTTCTGGGAAGTGAGGGGGACAGCACATCTCAAAAGTCAGGGTACAGGTTAAAGGTGTGCTGGGACCCTGCTGGGTGGTTTCTCCTCGCCCCAGAACACCTGTCTTTCTGGTGCCAGCTTAGGAATTGGGGGCTGTCTCTGTTTGGCAATGACCCCATGCCAGCTGGTGCAGGTGCGGGAAAGACCGTGTCTTCTAGCTTAAGGGGAAATTCACCACCAAGTCTTGTCATGAAAATGGTCGCTGTAATGTTTACTTCCCAAGTTAGGGTCCCACTTAAGAAGAGAAGCTTTGCAGGTATGTGCGTGTGCGTGCGTGCACACATGTTCTCATTCAAGTGTTATCTTTCCATTACAGAAAGCAATTGAAAAACCCACACATCCATACAAAGTGGGTGACACCACCCGAGTGAAAGCCTCTGCCGGTACCCTTTTGTTGTGGTTACACAATTCCCAACACCCTTCTGATGACGTCACTGCTCTGAAATGGACACTTTTTCTTCTCAGGATGTGGGGTGCAGTGGGGATGAACACAACATCCTTGAAATCTGTTTGCATTTCAAGTGGGGCTTTCTAGTCTCAGGGAGCTTAAAACCCACCTGCACGCAGCCCTATTCCCGGTCTCCTACTGTCACAGTTATTGACCCCGGGCTGCAAAAAAGAATCTCATAATTAGGTTTGCTCTGTTTTTGGGTTTATACGCACATCGCTTTCTCCCTTGCCGATAACATATCAGCTTCTATTTTTTAAACTATTATTATTATTGAAACGCTTTGTGTTAAAAGGACCTGCTCCATTAACTGAGACCTGTTCTATGTACTCCAAAGCTGGGACACATTCAAACATTCCATTGTATAAAGAGTGCTCTTACACATTTCCTTAGAAATGCATTTTGCGGAACTGAATGGAGAATGTTGCTGTAGTGGAGGTTAATTAGTCGGGCTTTTGCTGGGCACTGGAGGTCGTGCTGCTTCTGAGGGTACACAGACTAAAATGGGAGCACTAAAGAGGAGTGAGGGTGGCCTGTGCCTGGATGACACATCTGAAGTCATACTGATGAAGGGAGATGTTGCATTGAGTGATAAGAACTACACTGAGTTTATGGTTTTGCAATTTCCTGCAGCTGGCATGGCTTCTAGCAGTAAACACGGTGAAGTTCAAGGCTACATTTTAAAGTGAGATTTGAGAACACTCCCTCAGTAACTAAACTCAGAAGCCACTTTGCACTTAGGAGGTTCATCCCCACTTAATCTCCATGACAAACTTGTGATGAGTGACTGTCGTTCTCACTTTGCGGACAGAGGAACTGAGACGCAGAGAGGCATTCAGTGACTTGCCCAAGGCCACCGAGATGGTACATCTGGTGGTCAACAGTGTTTTCTAAATGCAAATAATCCATCCGCCACCTTCAGAAGTGTCACATCTGCTTCACGCCACCTAGATGATCATGTGCTTGTGTTATCCTTCAGGCTCACTTGCAAAACATGCAAATACATTTATTTTATTTATTTTTCTATTTGTACATAAAACGTAAATACATTTACCTTAAAGAGAAGCTCTTAATCGTTACCGACACAGAAAGCCAACATCACGTGCCACTGAGAGGACGTTACAGAGTAAAAACACTAGGAATGGTGTTTTTGGTACATACATTCTAGCTAGAATGTGTTGTGGGCGGAAGGCCAGGAGCTCGAGGTCTGCTCCCTTTGCTAAACCGAGATTTTGGGAAGTGTAAGGGAGGCACTCCAGATGCCCTAGCACCCAGTTGAGACTTTCTTCTTTCCTTAATTAGAGGGATTATAAGAGAATAGGTTTCTCACTATGTCATTCTGTTTTATTTAACTGTAAGCTTGAGATCACAACCCCCCACCCCGGGGGGTCTGAGCCTCTCCCTGGGACTCTGGTTGTGCTGCTATATCCTCCTTTGCTCTGTCACTAGGATCCCTGTTGGCTGGTATTGTCTAATCTAGTATTTCCTCAACTTTGGTAAAGCCTTGACATCTATAGATTTAAACTCTCCATTCAAGAGACTTCTGTCAAGACCCCTCCCACTCCCCCACCCTCACACACACACTGGAAGGCTCCACCTTCTCTGCCTCATTGGGGGTGAGATGTTGACCTGAGCCCACTTGGGCGCTGTGGGCGTGCTGTCTGTGGTAGGTGGAGTGGTGAGAAATGCGTCTGTGCCCAGGGCATTGTGAGAGGAGATGGGGGGGGGGAGGGGATTGACACATGGGCAGGATTTTGCAGGGGGGGTTAGGGTGGGGGGGTTCGTCTTTCTCCTGAGAACAATCCTGAGCCACTGAAGGATCTGGGTGCAGGGCAGGAACGCAGGAGAAACCACCCAATGTAGGTTTTAAAAAGATGCCTCTGGGCGCAGAGTGGAACACGGATTGGGGTGGATAGAGTGGGTGCCAGGAGGCTGAGGAGAAGGCGCCTGAGACCGGGCATGTCCGCGTTTAACAAGAACTTGGAAAAAGCGATGCTCCACCTACAGGAATAAGAAAGTTAATTATCAGTTTTTAATCACATGTGTAATCATGAATGACTGATACTACTTTTGACATATTAAAATGAGGTTAATGTTTGCTTTGCTCCCCCCCACTCTCCCCCCCACCCCTCACTCCCAATCTTCCTCCCCCACAGATAAAACTATTGTTTGGTTTGGAGTTTGAAGTACATCTGCCAGATCGTTCTTTCTCTCTTCTCTCTTTGTCTCTCTCTCTCTCTCTCTCTCTCTCTCTCTCTCTCTCTATATATATATATATATATATATATATATATATGTAAAACAGGAGTGGTACCACACTGCACATTTCATTGTAAAGCTTTTTTTTTTCTTTTCTTATTCAACGACATAGTTTTGCACACTGTTAATACTTACAGACCTATCTCAACCTCGTAAATGGGGACAGAGTCTGGCACAGAATACCCTAATTTACATAGCCATTCTCACAATGGGTCACTTGGTCATCTCCAGTGGCTCATTATTGCATCATGCTCCTTGGACCCACTGTTGGAAACTCCTTGGCCCAAGCAGAGGTTTTCTCCAGGGCAGACGGGAGAAGAGCATTGCTGGGCCTTGAGTGTTGTGTTGTGCAGTTTTAAGTAGATACTTCCAAATTGCTTCCCAATTTCCATTTCCATCAGTCGCATATTAGAGTACCTCTTCTTTCCTTGATCTTATCACACTTTCTAAAAAGTCCCTTAGACCGGCAAAAGGTACTTCTTTTAATGCCCTTGGACAAAAGGGCCTTTCCACCTGACTTTGCATCCCACTGGGAGATCCATTTGCCTAAACAGACTGTGGCAGGATGGCGTTATCCAGCGAAAAAAAACATGGAGGGATGATAAGACTTTTTTATTTTTTAATCACAGAGAAGTGAGTTTCTCTTGACCAAACTTTGAATCCACTGGGTACATTTGATGTTCTCTCCAAATATTAATAGATTTGTTCCTCAGCCGAGGCACGATGTCTCAGTCTGCTCCCAGAGAGCCCGTCCCTGCAAAGGGCACCCAGCCACTCAGGGCTTCCTCTGTGCCTCGCCAATTCATTAGACCCGGTTAGGAACTTGCAGAAGAGATGAATTGATTTGCAGGCTTCTGAGCCCAAAGTGTTACTCAGCTAACTCCCAGAAAACTCAGGTCGCTGGGGAGCTCGGGGAAGCAAACAGTGATATATGTGGCTTTAGTCAAAGGCTGAGACTGTCTTCATTCCTCATTATCAACACAAGCCAGAGTGATGAATTTCTCAGCACTTTCTGCTTTGGTGTGGGATCTGGGGCCACAGCCCAGACTCCCGGGATAAAATGAGAAGGCTCCCAGGGCTGCAGCTGCCAATACAATAGCAATGTTTCTCTTTGCAAGCTTTTCTTATCCCCAAACAGACGCCCTGGTTCTCTTACTCTGAAATGTTGCTAGCAGAGGTGGAAATTTAAACCCTGCATGTCTGCATTACGGAGGACTCTTTGGGCTATGAGGAAAAGAGACTCAGCTCGAATTGGCCAAACAAAAAATTCGTTATCTCACGTAACAGAAATAGTGGCTTCAGGCTTGGCTGGGTCCAGAGGTGTCAGTGATGTCACTGGGATTCAGTTTCTCTCGATCTCTTGGCTCCTCTTTATTCTCCGTCATCATCACTGGCTCCTGTGGTACCTGCCCAGCCTGTCCACACCCATGTTGGCTTGACTCCTGTTCATAACCCAAGTCCCCAGATGAAATCTCATTGGCCTGTTTCAGGCCCGGCATCTCTCCTGAATCCATCACTAGGGATTTGAATGTCTAGGTCTGGGTCGTGCCTTGTGTGGAGGGATGAGTTGGGGTCACCTCTGCTACAGCCATTAAGAGTAAAGGAGTGATGGTTTCCCAGAAGGAGAGGGGGCCAGGCAGGTCAACACCACAGACGCCCAAACCATCTCTGACTCATGGTTTAATGAAATTCAGCCTGTATCTGTGAACGGTTGAGCTCCCTCACACCCCTGGAGAGGGAAGAAGCAGAAGGTGTATGAAGCCTCTTCTCCCGGAGCTCAGGGAAGGGTTGGTGAACCGAGACACCTTTGTGAAATAGATTAGAGTCACACAGCCCGAGGTTCACATGCAATTACCGGGGTGTGCTCTGTGCCAGGCAGTGTGTGGGAGCAGGAAGAGAGGCAAATAAGAACACGACACGGCCCTTGTCCTTAGGGAGAGCCCAGTCTGGCAGAGGGAGCCGGTACAGACTGGTAAACAAGTCATTACACATGCAATGCGGTAAGCTCGCTGATACGATTAAGCGTCCCAATGCGGGGTCCTCACAAGGCCGGCGGCAGCGGACAAGGGCGCGCGCGCCCGCAGAGGCAAGACCGCAGGGAGGAGGGGCCGTGCTTCCGACGACGCCCCTCCCCAAGGCCGCTCCATCCGGCCCCCCTCCCCGCAGATGGGAGCAATGCAGGCTTGCAGAAGACCCAAAGGCTGTCATTCTTTATCATGCTTTTCCCTCCTTGGACCATATATATATATATATATTTTTGCCATACACACTAAACTGCTGGAAATTGAGGCGCACAGCACTTAACTACTATTTACTTATTTATCTAAAATGCTAAGTGTTTCCCTTGGCAATCATTAATAGATTCCTGTAGAAACGGAATGACACATTCTGAATTCTGATTTCTGCGCAGACAGAGGTGGGAAGGCAAAAATGGCCAGGGCACGAATCTGGTCCAGGTGGGGAGGTGGGAGAGTAGGACCATTTAGTCATTTAAAGAGAAGTTGAAATAAGGGTATTGAAAGATAAATGCATGTTTATGTTAAAAATTAAAAAGAAAAAACGAGAGAGAGAGAGAGAGAGAGAGAGAGAGAGAGAGAGAGAGAGGATACCTTCAATCTTAAACCTGAAATGGAGGCTGTCCTGCTTTTGAAGGACTTTCTGAAAACCCTTCTCATCTTGGAGTTGGGAGAGAGCCCCTTCTCAGCAGAGCCTGCAAAAGAAACCTGAGTTTTGTTCTAGAATTTTCTATGTGATGTGCTGGAGCCCGCAGCCAAATGGGATCAGAGGATGGGGCAGGATGAGAAGTGAGGACCTCAGACATGATCAACAGGTCTCCAGATGGGGTACAAAATGAGGAAGGGCTCATCTCGTTGGAACTTTTCCCTTCCACCTCCACCTGGTACCTGGTCTTCAGGAGGGGCAAGGCCTTTTTAGTTTTGGAGACAAGCGAGCCTTTAGGATTGTCTCTAACTAAGGTGTTAGTTAGGTGAGGCAGAATGGTGTCACCAATGGTGAGCTTAGAGAAGAAATAACTTTAAGTGATATATAGACCACATTGATCATAATGAGAAAGTAATTCTCTTTTCAATTCCCATTTAAGCGTCTTGATTTCACCAAAGAGAAAGTCTTGTGTTGATGCTAGTATGTCTTTAACGTCTGCCTCACTAACTCTTTACTAATCTCTCTTTTAAACAGAGAGAGGTTAGGTTTCAACATCTAGCTAGAATTTGAGAACACAGGTCTGTTTAAATTGTATTTGTGTTTGCAGGTGCTTTCTTATCCCAGAGACCTGGTCTTCTCCATCTCCCTCTTACAATAGACTTTGGAAAGCCAAATAATCTCCCCGGCCCATCCTTTTCAGCCTCCTTTAGGCCAAGATTGGTGCAGAGGAAGAAATTTTGTTTTTGGATTCAGAGGAATGAATTCCTTTGAGTCCTGACTTGCCCTCTTACTACATCCTTGGGCAAAGGTCATCCCTTCTCTTTGCCTCAGATCCTCATCTGTAAAAGGGGGTGGCGGGAGATTCCCAGTCCGCAGGTTTCACCTACACTGATTCATTTAACCCAGCCCTTGAAAACCCCATGAGGCCCGTCTAGGAAATGTACTCATGGGACTGTGGAGAGCCTCCAGCTACATGAGATGGTGAGAAGGAAGGTCCTGCGTCAACTAGAAAGGCCTTTGTAGGTGTGGTGATTGCCAGGGCTGACTGTGGGCTAACTGTCCGCCCCAGGTCTGCAAGCCAAACAAATGAGTAATGAATGGTGAATTTCCCATGGGGACCTAGTGGGTACTTAGGAGGGTATTTGAGGGCACTGTAACTCACGTCACATGGATGCATGGTGCTCTCCCTGCTGAGGGGAAGGTAGAGAAGATAAAGGAAGGGCTCTGAATAATCCTCCATGCTCCAGCCCCACCTCATCTCAGGCCTCTGGGCAATGATACCTCTGCTCCAGGACACGGCCTTCCTCACGATAAATGCATCCACACTGGCCTTTCTTTACCCCGCCATTGGGTGCTGGCAGGAATCATGGAGGATGTGCTCCAACTAGCATTGCTTCCCACGTGAGAGTTTGGAGAGTTTCCTTCAAATGTTTTTCCTCATCTAATTTTCAATATGGCCCCATGGGGTTGGGGAGGGGGGGGAAGTTGTGGCCACTCTCCATCCTAATTAGGAGTCTTGCCCAAGTTCAAACATTGAGGTAGAGAAATGCAAGTTCAGTTCCAAGGCTTTTCCTTTGCTAAAACTCTTACAATTTTGGCTTGCTTATTTTCTTAACTTCCTGAGACATGAAAAAAGGTAATTTTTGTATCCCCCTCCACATAGACATTAATGATTATTTTCAGTCATTTTCAGCTTTCCGTTTTTGCTACGAGGCACCTGGCGTTCCCGGAATGGACAAAAGCCATTTTTCTAAGTACTAGCATTTGAAATTATTAAGTGTTCATTAAGCACCCCGGGTGCAAAGCACTCTCGGAGATGTTTGTTTCTCAATTTTCTATAATTTCCTTATTTTTCCCCCCTAGCTAAAGGCAGATTGAAAAATGAACTCAGTGCATTTGAGTCTCTGAATCACAGTTAATGTGCGACGCCCCCTCCCTTAACTGCGCTGTTTTCCTTCTGCCGCCTCTGTCTCCTTTCTCGTCAATCCGATAAAGTTCTTGTTCTTTTTTAACCCCTACTCAGACATTGCAACTTTTGCTCTTACTCTTGAGTACCTGCCAGGAAGAAGTGAGTGCAAAAGCCTTGACCAGCACTCGCCCCGGACTGCAGTGAGAGCAATGGAAAAATCCAGAAGGCGGCAGAGGCAGCCTTTGATCCCGCAGAGTCTGGGCTGCAGGCAGCTGGCTGGGCGGCAGTCAGCCTGATGCAGCCGCAGTGCCGGCTAATCAACATCTCCTCCCCACCTTCCCCAAATCCCCCCGAGTGGCATTAGGGAGGCCTGACAATCACAGTTCTGCGTGGACCCTTCTAGAAGGAACACGAAAGCCCAAAGCCCCCCTCCCATCCGCCCTCACGGGCTCTCTGATTCTGGGTCTTACATGAGCAGAGAGAAAGGCTCTTTTTTTTTTTTTTCTTTCTCCTTCTTTCTTTTTTTTTTTTTTCTTTTGACAACAGCCTCACATAACCTCAAAAGTTATCCATGAATTTACCACAACTTTTTCTCAAACTATTTTAACCTCTGGTGGGGGTTAAAAAACAAGCCTTGTGAATTTATTACCCGGAAAAAGCGAAGCACGACTTTCTATTTTGATGGGAAATCGTCTTCCAAGCTTCAAGGGGGCCCCCTAGTGCTGGTCTGCGAGCAGCAGGCAGGCGGGCACCGCTCGGGTCTGCGCCCGAGGCCACAGTTTCTTCTCTGCTCCTTTCCCTCTCCTGATCTCGCCCAGGTGTGTGTCTGGGCATGGACTGGGCTTCGCTGCCCTTGTGGGGGACCCGTGCACTCGCGGGGCCTGCATTCAATACCAAGGGACCCCTGGGCACGAACTGATTTTATGTTCTTAGGAGTTCAGGTGGCTGATCTAATGTGCCAGGCTGCAGCCAAAGGAAGGGAGTGGAGGGTTTTGATCCAAAAGCCCTGTGCGTTTGAGTCTCTGAATCAATAGGCTGGAACCCCGCTGACAAGCAACTCGTGCCATTGTCTCAGCACGCAGGTGACCCCGGCCCTTTGTGTAGTTTCATTGATCTCATTAAATGCCTCCCAGATGTGCAAGAGTGAAAATAATGACTAAAAGAGGGAAAGCAGAAGCCCAGGCTGAGAGCAAGAGAAAAGGAGAGGGTCGCCGAGATGGAGAAAGGAAGGACCAAATGGGGTGCTGAAGAATGTTTTGGGGCTCCTTGTCCGGACACGGGATGCAGAATGCTGGCTTGGCTGCCCACGCAGGCTCCCAGCCATTGTACACTGAATAGCACTTCTAAATTTTTCTGTGCCAAGCACATGAGATGTTTCTATTCTCCCCAACGTGGAAACATACCACAGAGCTGGCCATATCTTTAAAAGGCAGACATAGAAATATTAAAAAGCAAATGTTCTAAAGCAGAGACGCGGGAGGGAGAGAGGCAGCAGCCTGTCCAGCAGAGGCGACAGTGGCACAGTGCTGGTTCAAGTCTCAGTGCCACCATCCAGCATCCCGTGGCCGTGGGGACATGTCTTAGCTCCTCTCTTCCTGTTTCCCCATCCGTAACACGAGAACAATAATAACAGTATCCATTTTGCAGGGCTGGTGAGATATCATTTGTATCATTATATATATTGGGGTGCCAAAAAATGTACACATTTTAAGAGATGTTATCTATGTATTACTTTTCAAAGTTGAATTACAGTAGCAATGTGTAGTATGATGTTCGCTCAAAAGTTAATCAAATGAATGCTAGCGTCATTCATTATATTACAATTTTAATACAGTTTTTTCCTTTCATAAAATGGGTATACATTTTTTGGGCTCTCTCTCTCTCTCTATATATATATGTGTATATATATATATATATATATATATACATACATATATATGTATATATATAAATATACATATATATGTTATTTAAAAATAAGGCTTATAAATATATATAAACATATATGTGATTTAAAAATAAGGCTTGGCATCACATTGTACGGTGAGCATCATAGCTCATGGCTTATTTATCTCTATAGGGAAACCAGACTCAGAATTTCCCATTAAGTAAAATCTCCCCATTTTTTCATGATAGTAATGAAGCCACATTCAAACACACACACACACACACACACACACACACACACACACGGGTGGACCCCAAATCTAGTCAGATGAGACCCATCTATTCTTAATGTCCTGGTACTTTGATCAATCTGACTGCTCTTGGCGCTTGGCCCTGCCCTGGGGAAGTGGCTTCATCCAGTCAGTCACTCAGCGGTTCTTTACTGAGCATCTACTGTGTATCTGACATTGTTTCTTGAAGGGCAAATCAAGCACACTTCCTTGAGTTCCCCCTGTCTCCTCTAACGTTGAGACTTTAAAGCGTCTCCAAGTGTAATAGCAAAAACAACAGAAATTACATGCAACAGTGATTCCAAAAAGCATTACAGCCAAGGCTACTGAGGACCAAAGACATACATTCCCATTTATCTTCATTCACATGGATTAAACATAATATGTTATTGATTTTTTAATAATCCACATGTTAGTGGCTCAAAAGAAATTGGTTTTGTATGCTTTAATATGGAAGCAATTCTTTTCCTTTTAAAACGACTCCTGGGTCTATAGGGGTCTTCCCTGCTTTTCACACTGCTCAGTGAAGGGGGGAAAACTCTTGATTTTTTATTTATTAATCTCTATCTGCTTTACTTTTTACATCCTATGGTGTGTCCTGTTGTGTTTAATTTCAATTATTTGGATTCATTAGGGTAACATTTCATTATACATTCAAAGCATAAATATCATTTTTTAAATTAAGAAATGGGGAACATTTTTCATGAGTTTTAAGTAATTCTGCATTCAAGCTCAGAAAACCCACTTAACCTGGTTTGCTCTGGAAGTCTCCCTGAAGAGGAAGAGGCTCTTTTTGATTTTGCTTGGTTTTGTGTTTACGTTTCTCCATCTCTCCTTCGATTTTCCACAGCTGGTTTAGCAAGACTTGCTTTGGTCCTGAGAGCTTGAGGCTTTGCATGCTTCTGAGGACACAGGACATATTTCTTCTTTGCTTCCAGTTTTGCCACTCAATAAATTTGAGGAGTCACGAAGCAGTCAGCTGTGTAGTTAGATAAGCACGGAAATGATGATTTCTCTATTATTTTGCTTAGAAGAATGGGAAAGTAGATTAATCAATGTCTTCTGGAAATGCATCTTTATAGGAAAGACTGGCTTCTCTCATCAAAGTCACGATTGTTTCTCATATACAGACACGTTAGATGATTTTCCCGGGACTGGGAGCAGATAGTTAAGGCTTGAATTTGAAGTCTGTCATTAGGTGAGTTAGCTAAATCCCTAATCCCACCTTTAATATAGCTGGGGGGGGGTGGTGGTGGTGGTGGGGTCAGCAGGTATCTGTGGCACCCACCCATCTCACTCCCTGGGGCGCAAGGAAAATGAGTAATGTCTGTAAGAGGCAGGAAAACATTTTTTTTTTTTTTTTTTGTATGAGTCACAATTCTTGGTAGCAAGGGACCAAAATCCAACTCAAAAAGGTTTAAGCAAAAAACGGAATTTGTTTGCTCATGTAATGAGAAGCCCAGGGTGGTCCCTGCTGGATCCATGGACCCAGATGCTGTCCCCAGGGCTCTGTGCATCTCTCTTCCTATCTGAGTTAGCTTTCCTCTGGGGGGCCTTCACCCCTAGGCGTGGGGTGGCCCCAGGGGCCCCAGCCTACAGCCTACCACAGAGCTCGTGGTGGAAAGACAGCGTTCTAATTCAAGTCCCGGCATTGACTCTGCTTTAGTAAGGTTTGGGTCAGACGCCTGGCCTTGCATTTTCTGTTGGGCCAGACAAGTATAATAGGCCCCCTCCTGGAGAAGGGATTGTAATAAGCCAGCCAATTTATATGGAGAAGGGAAATTTCCTGAGAAAGAATCAGACTGGAGGAATGGCTGCTGAGCTCAGAACAACAGGTGTGTATCCCAGCCTCCTCTGGCTTCCTAGGTAGCGGAGAACCAAGACTGGTGCAGTCAGCCAGTGACAGTCCATGTGCTGTGTGCTCCAAGGCGATGGTTGTCATTGATGCTGCTGGTGTCTTTCCCAGACCACTTTTCATGTCAAGCACCACCCGTGCCTTTGTCCTGGCTGTGGAGGGTGACAGCTGCTTATGTTTCTTAGCTGTACCCTTTTCTAAAGGATTGCCCTTGGCTGTAGGGAACCTCTTCGCTCCCAATACACATACAACCACCGGGGGGTGGCCTGCAGTCACTGACTGACTGATGAGGCTGTGACCACTCAGCCCTTTTGCCCCTGAGGGGGACACATTTTGTGATGTATTCATATTCCAGAGCTCCTGTGGACTCTCCGGAAACCATATTTTGTCTAACTTCTTCCCGTTTCTCTCACTTCCTTCAAGTTTCTCCCAGAAGCGCCTCCTCAATAAATCACTGACACAAGAACCTAAGATACCAGTTATCAATAAATCGTAAAATGCAGCTACTTACCACATATGTCCCAACATATACGAGCCCTATTTTCTCATTGCAAAGATCAAAAGGAATTTGGGGGCCAATCTGAGATGTAACGTATAAAGGTACAGACGCAGTAGGCAAATTTGTATGTATAATATTGAATTTATTCATCTTCTTGCATATGCCCCTTTAAATCACACGGCACATGAAATGCTAGTTTCGTGATATTGTGTTTTCTGCTCACATTTCACAAAGCCATTCTCGCTGAACTTGTAGCATGCATCTGATGTGGCCTTTGTCATCACCAGAGCCACTTGCTTGAGTCATCTAATAGAGTTTTCAGAGCAGGGCACCTTCACTTCCATCCCAGCTCTTTGAGAGTTAGTACTTTTAGAATCTGAGTACAATGCCATCATAGAAATTTATCCACAGCCATAACACCCATTTGGGTAACATGAGGGCAACGCTTTCATTTCTCTGGTAGGTGCCCATTTGCAATTTCCACCAAATAAACATGTCCTATTTTGCTTTTAAAAGCAGACTTCAAGAGACTTGTTTACAACATTCAGTGCTTATAATTGTGTCCGAAAAGCTCAGGAATAATGACTAAATTTGTTTTAGAGGTCCCCCTTCCCCTCACCTTTTGAAAATCAGTTTTGTCAGGCGATATCTATGAGTGACCCAAACCCGCACTGATTGGCATTCAGGGTAATGAATCTTTCTAAACAGTATTTTGTAATTCAAAATGGAGTAATTGGGAGAGTTTTCTACAAAATGGGAGACTTTGTAAGGATTTCACTGTAAGGCAACCCCTGCTTTTCTGAAGGATAAATTTTGGAGGTTCAAACCCCTCTTACCCTCAGGCACATCAAGTCCTTAGCATAATATCTCTTCTAAGTGACCAGCGAAGGGGCCAAAATGGAGCCAACCGATCTTGCTTGACTCAGATGTGACCTTCCAAAAGTAAGATAAAATTTGAGAGGACATGGAGAAGGGGCGCTTTCTTTATTTCAGTATAAACAGACCTGAAAAAGGTAGAAAAAGACCCAATAGCTAAGTGATGACCCAATCTTAGGGGGTATTTGGGAGCAACTATATTTTTTCACGTCTTATTTTAAATAGTCATGAATGTTAACCTTTCTCATGAAAACTTTTATTCTCAAACTTCGGTTCTTTGAATTGCTCAGCCAGATTATAGTTTGTTTGCAATATTTTATATTATCTCATAAGAATAACAGTAGGAGTAATCTTAGCTAATATCAGGGGGGGGTACTTACCGTGGGCTCGTCACCATTCTGAGCCCTTTTATCATCACCTGTACACTTTTGACAGAAACACAGTACTAAATTATACTCATTTTAGAGACGCATAGAAGGGTTAAGTGCCGGGTTGGAGGTCTACACAAGCAAGTGCTAGGAATCAGGCGGTCTGACCCCATGCCCAGGTGATTAAACGGTATGCTTCTCATTCCAGACCTCGCTAGTTATAATGGGAAGCCCCAAAGTATAGCGTGTTTACCTCTATGATATATGAACAAATAATCTTTAAGAATTTTAATTGTAAGAATACACATTAATCATCACAAGTGTACGTACCTATATACATATGTCTTAGATGAAAGGTATTTGCTATCCAGCATTAGCTACTTATATCAAGCACATTTATCTGTGATATAAGTTTTTACACTGTGATATAAGTGTGAAAAACACCCTCGCCCCCCAAACTCAGTGGGTCATAAGAGTAAGTATTTCTTATTACCCGTGAGTCTTTGGGTTAGCTGGGCATTCTGCTGATTTGAGCCAGGCTCGGCTGGTCTTACTGGGTTTGTTCAAGTATCTGTGGGGTCCCCTGGGGAATTGCTGACAGGTTGGTGGGGTCTGGCTGGTCTGGGATGAGCTCATTCACACGCATGGAAGTTGGTTGGCTGTCAGCAAGGGGGATGGGGCTGAATGAAGCATGTGTCTTCCAGCCTTCCATGGGTTCAGAGAGAGAGAAAGCAGAAGCACACAGAGCTCTTGAGACCTGGTGTGGAACGGGCATGACATCACTTCTGCTGCATCCTACTGGCCAAGGAAACTCACGAGACCAGCCCGGATTCTGGGTTGGGAAGATGGCTGCACCTTGGCTGCAGAAGCACTGGGAAATACAGCTTTAACAGAGCTGCATTGTGCCCTAGCTAGAAAGTGGGTTCTTATCACTAAGAAAAAGGATTAGAAACAGGGAGGCAACTCACATGCTCTGCCACAGAGATAGAGATAGGGTGAAAGTCCACAATTTATTTCCTTATGAAGAAAATCTCGGTTAATATTCATACCAGTAATGCCATTTTCCAGGTACTATTCACATGCGAAGATTTCCGTTTGTGCCTTTGACCATGAGTCTCTGTATGCAGTGGTAAAATCGTAATTCCTTAGTGAACTCCAGATCAGAGTAAAGAGTCAAGTGAACAAAAAAAAACTGTAGATAGAACTTTGAAATCGTAGTTAGAGAAAAACATGTTTTTGTTTGTTTATATGCAGAAAGCCAAATGATACCACTTCAAGAATCTTGTTACTAAACACCCGTGTTGATGTTTATTAGCTTGGGGCTGTGCACTTCTTTTCCAAGCTCTTCCATTTCTGAATGCTTCCGCATTGAACCCCTTTGGTGCATCCCCTGCTCCCACCCCCAGTTATAAAACAAGGGACAAGGTTTCCTCCTCTGTCCACACAATTCCGGTTACTACACCTGGTGGGGTTGGTTTCATCCTTGCCACTTCTGTTCAGTCTCTGCTTTTCCACTCTCACCCACTGGAGAAATCTCAAATTATATGGTGAGCTATGGTAATAAGAGTAGTAAAAATGTTTTGCTATTATTTACACAGAACAAGGCATGAGACTCTCATAACTGAATGAGAGTGTCCCATTATTTCATATATCACACTGTCCCTGCCCAGTACCCCCCACTGACCACCCACGGGGAGCTCATGGATATACCTATATAAGACCCCCCACCCCCGCGCCAAAGAAAATTAATATCATGTGCAACCAAGAGGAGAGAAACGCTATGGAACATGAAAACGTGAGTTGGCTTGTAACTTGAGATGCTCCCGCTGTCCTCACGGTCAGGTCCCCTGCAGAAACGGGGCTGAAGTAGATTGTTCAACTAATCTTCAGAAATAGGGCCTGTTGCTTTCAAAATTCATATTTAGCTTTTAAAGAGAACTACCCCTTTAAAGAAAAAAAAAAAAAACCTTGATGAATGCAAATTGACATTAAATGGAGTTTAAAAAAATGATCAGGGTTTTAAAAATATGATTATAATCAGTGAGAGTAGTGGAGCAGAGTCAAATCATTATTGATCTCACTCGTGGGGGTGGGAAGGAAGAACTGCTGTGAATTAATCAGAAAAGGAGATTTTCTGGAAAGCCTGTCCAACTGTGTATCCCCCCTGGGGTCCGCCTCCGCCCTGGGACCCTTGAGATGCTGGATACTTAGTTAACCCTTTGACGAACCTCCCCGAGGGTCTACTGTCACAGCAAAGGGTGGAAATCTCTGTAGAGGGGTCATATTTATGATTCTGAGGAGTGAAGTGGAAAAGCAGTGTATGGTACGTGTTTTGGAGCCAGACTAGCTTGACTTAGTAAGTTTATTCAACAGATCTTTCATGAGCACCTATTATGTGCTACTTGCAGCGTTTTAGGTGCTGGAAAAACTATGATGATCAAGACAGACCAGATCCCCTCACTCATGGAGCTGTTGTTCTAGTTGAAGAGAGACAGGCCACACACCACAATTAAGTGAATAAGACAACAACATATAGTGATGATGACAAAGGTGGCACCAATAGGATCAATGGCCCCACATTTCTGGAGTGCAATATCCCAGAGCCTGAGTATGGTGCTTGTAGTATCAACTCATTTCAGTCTCTCAACCACTGTTGCAGGAAGTGCTAGTTCCTCCCATTGTGCAGATGAGGACACTGAGGCCCAGGAAGGAAGGGACCTGCCACAGGTCACTTGGCTTCTGCATGGAGGTGAGGTTTCCTGGTTTTCCTTTACAACCCTGTCACTTTCTGATTGTGCTGAGCGCAGGGCAATGGTCTCAGGGAGCTTCCCCCAAACGATCAGCTTTGTGCCTCACACAGCCGCCATTTTGGCCAAGGGCCTCCTCCCAGCGTTTGCCTTTGAGACCCACTTCGTGCCTTGGGGAAATCTGAGCAACAAGGAAATAGCAGCGTCACCAGAAATTAAGGGGAACCCAGCTGTGACTGTTTCCACACTGGAAAGAGGAGAGCCAGAAAACAAAACCCAAAATCACACAAACAAATAAAAAACCCAATCTCATCAAGACATAGCCAAGAACTTAAATTCTACCAAATGTAAAGCCAAGGCCTTTTAAAATGATAGGAAGGGCAGCCACCCAGACTTTTCCATACAGCAGGCCTCTAGTTCAATAAACACTGAAACACTGTGTGCCCCTTTGGCGACAGGAATCAACGGAAGTTTCATTTATCGGTCCTGCCAGGCCTCTGCTTTATCCCAAACACATGACAGGAATTGGGGAGATACCTTGAAGAATTTTCTCAAGCCTTTTCCAATTTTCCTGAGGATCAAAACTGACAACTGCATGCATTGCGTGTCCACCATTGACAAGTTAAGCCACCTCTCTGGACGTGTGTGTGTGTGTGTGAGTGTGTGTATATGTGTGTGTCCAACAATCCCCTTGACCCACCCCCATCTTCTGAAAAAGAATAAAAGAGAAATAGCCCAGGTGAACCATTTCATTTTCAATTCTCACTGCTTTCCCTGCCTCTGGCCACGAGTGACTGTTTCCACTGTGGGATTTTGGGTTCCTTCCTGAGAAAAGATGACAACTGGGGGTTGTGGGGTCCCTTTGGGGGTTACAGGGCACAGAGAGGGGCTGCCGCTCCTGTAGGTGGCGCACATCTTCAAAGGGCAGCCCCACTTCAGGCCACAGAGTGCTTTTACGAAAGCTACATTTTTCTGCTTTTCTGTTCTCTAGCCATTGTTTTGTTGTTGTGATTGTTGGTATTAAGAAAAGCTTCACCACAAGCCATAAATACCTTCTAATGGAAATCGTCCCGGACGCATGACCCAGGCAGGCACACAGGGCTCACCTCAGAAGGCCGCACACTTGATCTGATGCTCTGCCAACTTGAAATTCTTCCTCATTTTGAAGAAGAGCCCACACTTTCATTTGCATGAGGCCCTGCAAATGAGATAGTTTGTCCTGACAGCCCAATGCTCTGGAAAACTGTTAACAAAAGTGGTGTGAAATGGGAAAATGGAATAATATATGTCTGTTTATTTCAAGGCCTGTCAGGGAAGAACAGACACTCTCATGCGTCTTAGAAGAGCTGTGTGATGTTGCACAAGCCCCACAAAAGGGGAGAAAGTGTGGACTTCAGGAGGTTTTTAGACTTTGTGTAGGTTTTGAGACACTCAGAGCAATGGGAGTGAAAGACCACCCCCTTTCCCACAGAGCTCTGCCCAGGGGAAAGAAGTTTGCACAGTCCTTCCAAGAGCACCTAGCACATTGCTCTTTGTTTGTTAGTTAAATATACCTTTTATTTTAAAACAGTTTTAGAGTTACAGAAAAGTGGTAAAGATAGTTGAAAGGGTTCCCATATGTGCCACACCTGGTTTCTCCTGTAAACATCTTACATTAGTGGGGCACATTTGTTACAAGTAATGATCCACTAACTACGGATCCATTATTATTAACTAAACACCACGGTTTATTCAGGTATTCCTAGTTTTCCTCAATGTCCTTTCCCTGGTCCAGGGTCCCACTCATGACACCATATGACATTTTGTGGTCATTGTCTCCTTAGGCTCCACTTAGCTGTGACAGTCTCTCAGATTCTCTTTGTTTTTGATGATCTTGACAGTTTAGAGTGTTCTTGGTTAGGTATTTTGTAGAATGTTCCTTTAATGGGGTTTGTCTGATGTTTTTCTCATGATTAGACTGGAGTGAGGGGCTTGGGGAGCAAGACCTCAGAGGTGAAGTGCCCTTCTCATCATATCAAGGGTCCATACTGTCAACATGACTCATCGCTGTTCATATTGACCTTGGTCACTTGGCTGAGGTTGTGTGTGTGTCAAGTTCTCCACTGTAAAGTGACTCTACCCCGCTTCCCCCCATTAGACTTTTTACCACAGGAGTTCCACTTCTGTCTACCAGAAGGATTTGGTGCCTGCCTCCATTTCCCTGTTCTCCACGCTTGCACACTCTGTCCTCTGCCCTCTGCCCTGCAGTCACTCTGCTCACCTTATTCTGTCTGGTGTGACACATGGTATAATTAGCATTTCAGGAACAAAGATAACCCAGAGCTGCTACATAACACCGAGTTCTTCATAGGCTTTACCCGAACCAAAACATTATTGGAAAAGTAAGTTATTTTTATTTTCCTTGAAAATATTGGATAGGAACTGCATTAGAATTCTCACTGAGAAAATATACCCAGAACCTATAATCAGAGGAGAGATGTTACCTACTAAAACAAAGCAAAAACCAAAAAAAAAAATCACAGGGTACAATTCTACACTGAAACCTATTTTAAATTTTATTATTTACCTCATACTACGTCATAGACTCCCATCTCTTGTCCCTGAATTTATTAGCAGGTGGGCATAGCCTTCTCCCCCTCAGAGAACCTTCCTGACGATGGAGCACATGTCTGGTTCTCTTTCACCCATGCAAGGGAGCAGGGTAGGGCGCTGTGGAGCGAGAAAGATGGATATGGGGGAGAAATATTTCTGTGGTAAATAGACTAATAAGTTTTTAAAATGTAATTTTTGAGGGCTGTTTTTGCATAGCGAGGCTAGAACTGTCTTGAATTGACAGGAAGGCTATAGGATATGGGTTTTTCAGCCTGGTCATTCATCAGTCCCTCACTCCCTGATGACGTATTGTGGCCTCCTGGGTCCACCTGAAGGCCTTGTGAATTCATTCCTCCGTCTGGGCCTGACATTTTCACGCAGTGGTTGTACCTTCTTCTTCCTATATGCAACCAGGCAATGAACACAAAAGTGAGTGTGTCTGTCTGCCCACCCCCAGCCAACTGGACACATGGACCAGACATTCCATTTTGTCCTCCAGGTGCAGAAGGGGGAAAGGAACACACACTATCTTCCTGAATTGATGGATCCATCCCTTCAGGGAGCCCTGTCCTTAAGGTCTGGGTTGTGTCCTTTGGATGAGGGACCATTTTCTCATGGGCCCTTTGCCCTCAAGGTCAGCTCTTGTCCTTTTCTGAGGCACATTGCCATTGACACGTTTACCAATAGAAACCAAAGTTTGCATTCTTTTTCTCCTCCTGACTTAAAAAAAGAAGAAAAAAAAAGTTTATTCCTTTTTTCTCCCTTCCTCCTGCTTTAAAATTCTTGAGGGAGAAGTTATGAGTATAACAAAACTGTCATCTAGAAAATGTCTCTGAACCTGCGATTACTGAGTGTGGCTGCATCCTTCAGAACTCTAGAATACGTTTCTACATAATGCCCTTTAGATGTTATTATCTGCATTGCGCCATTTCCGCTCTTTGCATCCTTCCTCTCTTGCATTTGTTAGAGGCTAGCTAAGGTTTCGCACCCAGACAAAAACTTCATAATAATGAACTAGACTTGATAGTCTTTCCCAGTGGGTAGAAGTGAGGGGATCCTTTGGGGAAGAAAATGGATAGCCTTGTATACTATGGATAGTTCTTGTACACACGGGAGAAATCATTCTGAAATCATAGAGACTAATATATTTTCACATTTGGCATTTTGAAGGTTGTGTTTTCATGGTAGTGTTAAAAAAATTCTTAAAAATGGCAGGAGGGCTTTGGGCTGCTACTTGTCCCTCTGCGTGCCTGTCTCTGAGAGCTGGGCTCTTGGGTTTTTTTGTGTGTGTTTTTTTTTAATTTTCCCGCCCCAAAGTTATTTCTCCATTGAGGGCTGTTGGGGCCATATCCTCACACGGGATGTTTTTGAGGTGCCTTCCTCGTGGAGATGTCTTGTTGATAATAATTGCTCATCCCAAATATATCCAGACCCTACAGCCATCCATGGCTCAAGAGTGGACAGTGCCTGGAGCTGGGAGAAGAGGTGGCTGCCCAGCCCAGGGCTTCAGTCAGACTCTTCTGAGCACGGCCAGCCCCCAGCCAGCTTCCAGTCTCCCTCTACCCTAAGGAAGGGTGGCCCGAGTTAGCAAATGAAAATTCAGAGCACCCAGTTCAACTTGAATTTCAGATGAACAGCTAGTGTATACTTTTTAGTGTAAGTATGCCCCAAGTATTGCACAAGACTTGCCAATGCTAACAATGATTCATTAGTACCGTGAACTTGACATTGAACTGTGCATGCACTTTTTATCTGGTGCTCCACATTCCCTAAGGCCCTGAGACCATTCTTTCTGGTATAGACCTCTCTGGGGGACTCCACATGCTTGCGAATGTACCCTGAACTTCCTTTCAAATCTGATTTCAGTTCTGAATTGTGATGCGTTGGAGGCTCCCTCTCATCCCTGCCCAATCTGCCCAGGGTCCTTCTTCAGTGGGGCTGATTCTGGGCTGCTGTTCAAACTCTCCATTAGTTACCTCCTAAGAGGGGTGGGAGACTGGATCCAGTCACCTGGGCGCTGGGACCCCTCAATTTCCCCTGTAATTGGTCCATTTTGATCTCTCTCTTTCCACTTCTCTGTGTCCCTCCCAGTCTTTTCCTTCTGGGCTGCTTGGCTGAAATAAGGTGTTTGCCTCTCAGCTGGGAGGGGAGTGGGGATGGGGGGGGGGTGGTCCTCTAGGACCTAATACCTTATCAATAAGGCCATCTTCATTTTCTTTTCAAAACTAAAGCACGGAAGAAAAAGGGTTCATCTTCTCTTCTCTTTGAAATTCAGGAGGGAAAAGCATCAAAGCTGCACCATTCTGGCTCAGAAAATACACTCAGCTTCTGTAATCAGTGGTGAGCCGTGGTGGTTTCCTATACAGGGTACATCTGTACACCAAAGCCCATTTAAAGTTTATTATCTACCTCATGCTATTTTATCTTCCCCGTCCTCTCCCCTTGTGTTTATTAGAGGCTGGGTATGGATTCCTTTCCCTGAAAGGACTTTCATAACAATGAGATATGCTTGGCAATCACTCATGGTGAATATAGGATGGGAGAATATTCTGCAAGAAAAACAGATAGCCTTGTTTTCCTCTATATGAGAGAAATATTGGAGGTAACATAGATGAATAATTCTCAAAATAGAAGTTTTGAAGGTTGCTTTTGCATAGAGAAGTTGAAAACTCCTTGAAGTGAGAGAAAGCATGTGGGAATATTATAATAATTAGCATTCCCTCCCTGGCAGGCTGCCACGGTTCCCTTTCCGTGTACCAGTATCCTTTGGGTGCAAGCCCACTTCCCATTTTTCTTCTGCTTTCTCTAGACTGACTTTTTTATTTTATTTTTTTTTTATTTTCAGGAGGGGTCTGAGTAGGAAAGCCTACCAGAACCCTCTCTCCACGCTTCCAGTTCTCATTCTTTGATGGATGTTCATGCAATTTTCTCATTATTTTTCTGTCAGCATTCACAGAAACAGTGTAAACTACTTTATTTCAAAACCATTATGTTAGTTTACTCCATGGTAATTTGAGCTGTGTATTCTTTTTCTGATTTGAATTTAGTAATAACATATTTTTAAACAGAAGTCGAGAAGATTTCCCGAATAGATTTTCAATGACAACTGCTTAAGGTTCAGTACCCTCTTCTTTAATCTTCTTTTATTGGGCCAGAGTTTTATGTACTGATTTAGTTATCATTTCTGGACGTATTTTAGACCCTGTGACTTAGGAGAACATTTTAAAGATGTAATCTTATCAACGTAGCTGTCTTTCATTGAAGAAAATAACCAAGTGGACAGTTACATGGTCAGGTGCACCAATGCCCCGAACCCCACCCTTGTCCCAGACCCCCACCAGGGAAGATTCAGGAGCTGACAGAAGGCAGGCAGCTCTAAAGATTATCGTCTCTCCCTTTAGCAAGCTTCGAGTATTTTAAATTCTGTTCTTTCCACAACCCCCTTAGCTTGTGTGTATCATCTGTGCAATTCATTCCCACTCCATTCTCTACCCCTTCTCCAGGTGGAATTTTGTGGGTGCATGACATTGATTAAACTCTTTTCCAGATAAGAGCTAAGGGGCAGCTCCCATTTTCTGTCACATCATGGGTTTCCTTTCTTATATTGCTTCAGAATTGCAAAACAGACTCCTTTTATGGGTGGTGGAGTAGAAATCTTCAGGGAAGACGTAAAGATTTTTTAAATTCCTCAGAGCGTGGACTTTCTGGATGACTCTAATATGTCAAGTGCTTTTTAAAAAAAAAATAAAAATTAGAAATCAGATTTCTTAATTAGTTTGGTAGGATTAAAAATTATTTCTGGGGCAGTATCCAGCCTGATTAAGTTCAGAGGAAGAGACGGAGCTACTCCACGTCTAGATGGTAGTTTCTGAAGTTGAAACAGCCCGTCCTTCAAGTTTCACATCATTAAAGGTAGAATTTCTAAAGCTGAGGTGAGGACAAAAGAGTGGCTTCATAGAATTCGGTAAGAATGTGGTCCATCTCTTGCTGCTATTACACGTTCCCCTTTGTTACACGCCTCTCAGCTTCCAAGGTACAAGTGACCTTGAGGTTCAAGTCTTTGTGACCTCTTCATAGCAGGGAGAGTCTTTATTCTCTGCTTTTGGTCTGAAAGAACTCATGACCGTCCCCCTTTATTTCCTGTCAGGATCCATAGAAACCATGTAGAGGCTTTTGCTCAAAAAACACTACTTGAGTGGCATTACCACAGGTTTGCAGTGACAGAAGTACTCTCGCTTTTGAGATGAAAATCTTGAGAAAAGATGAAGCCAAGTTTGAAAGTATTTCAATTACAGCATCGTCCACCCAGCCGAGCTTCTGTCCTTATTAAGAAAAACCACATTTATAAAGTAAGCCTGAAAGCATACATTCTTGAGTAAGTTTGGGTATGAAAAGTTTCTGAAGAGAATTTTGGGGCCGCTTTTATTCTTTTCCCCTTTATATCAGTCCCCTTTTGCTCCTGACTAGTATTTAAGAAACACTATTGAATTCTTTACCTGTACACGATTTTACATTACTGAAATATTTGAACTGGCTCTTCCACTAACATTGTTTAGAAGAAATATCTGAGTGGAAGAGAGCTTTCAGCTTTTCAAACACTTGCCTTCCTTCAAAAAAGCAGACAGGACTGCAATGCCAGGTGTTCTGAAGTAAGGGGGGAAAAATGTCCAAGTCCTACACGAGATAAACTATCTAAACATGTTATAAAAAGAGAGAAGTGTTCGTTCATCCTCTTTTCCTGGTTTTCTTGTCAAATTATGCTTCAGTAATCTGTAATTCAGGTTTGAGGGAAGATTTAGACTCTCCGTGAGCAGTTATCTTTTTACAGACACTGGACTCAGAATGTTTTCTTTCCCAAGGTGATTGGAAAAGCTGAAATTGATGAGGCCAACTCCAGTATTTTCTTTCCTGTCTTTGGTTCTCTTCTGACATGTGTCTATTTCCCCCCTTATCAGGATTAATGGAAGAGAAAAAGGAAGATCTTTCTTCCCGGTGATTGTCATTGAAATGGATCAATTTCTTCTTTTTAAGGATGCAAATCTTGAGGAGAAATGAGCTCCCTCAAATACCTCAATTAATATTTCGAGAAGAAGTCTGGCTTTTTCAGACTCATTTAGTAATTAGAAACATTGAAAATACTAATTCAAAGAATAGGTACTCTTGACTTCAATCCTAGCATTATGGATTTTAAATGGTATTTTCGTTGATTGTGTTTTTTTCTCCTTCACCTCAAGTCTGCTTTTGCTCTCTAAATTTTAGATACTTGCTTATGGTGTGGACACACACTTTTAACTTAAGGATTTATTTTAAACACAACTTTCCACTAAATACCTTTCAGGGGAAAAAAAATATCTGAGAGAGGAATCTTAAATTGATCACCTTTCATCAAAGAAATAGACAATAAATGAGTACCACCACGAAAAGTAGTTTCTGAAATAAAACCTATGATTACTTAGAAGAGACAAACTTTCAGAAAATTGCATCAGGAGGGAGAAATACTCTGGTTTGTAGTTAGACTTTGATAAATGTATTTTTCTATCCCTCTGATGGGACCTTCAACCACTTTCTGAAGAAATGTGTTGCGGCTTCTTAGTCATCGTATTGGTTCTCCTTGGACGGTTTTGTGAAATGACATTTAAGGCTTACTCAGGCCGGTCACTTCTGACTCTCGAGCCAGATTACCTTGTGGTATGATTCATAACTCATCACCCTGTGGCATTTGCCACAATACTAATCATTGTATAATTATGTCCTAATTTTCATCTCTTCAGCTGTGTGTACACTGTATCAACCTGGTAGAATTGAGCTTCTTAAATCGTTAACAATAAACCCGTACTTAATTCCAGGGTGAGGGAGGCACTTCTGTTCTTTCTTCTTGTCTCATTTACTTTCTTTCTCACCAGAATCTTTTCTTTTGAATTCTGTGCATAACTAAGCTTTTAAGCGACTGAAGTATTTTAACTGGATTTCTTTTTTTCACTAACACAGTTTAGGGGAAATTCCTCCAGGAATAACTTGATCAAAGCAGCTGTCTTTCATTGAAAAAAAAAAAAAAAAAAGAAAGGTAAAGAGAACTTTTCTGACAGGTACTTTCTGAGATAAAAGGTTTACCTAGTCGTGTTGAAGAGGGAGAATCGCTAAATATTATGTGAGGATGGTGATGTAGTTCTCTGAAATTAAGTAAATTAGAATTATTTTCTTTCTTTTTGGCCTTTAAACTTCTGTTAGTCTGTTATGAGTGGACTGGGAGAGGTGGAGCTGAGGGGGCCCCCTTGCTATTGCTTCTGCTCTGCTCTCTGTCACAAATCACCTCAAAATGTTTTCCTGAGAGAAACAAAATGGCAGCCTGAACCCCAGTGTTCCCTCATCCACGAACTCCCTCCCTGCTCCTCTGACTAGAGCTAATGGCTCTGTTCCATTATTTTTCCTGTCAGAATTAATGGGGAGATATTCTTTTTTCCTAAAGCCATTAGTTAAGTAATATTGCTTACGGAATTGCTGAAACAGGATAACACCTCCTTCTCCAGGGTGTAAATCTTAAGAAAGGATGAGGCAATATAAACACATCAATTATATTCCAAAGCTTGAGCTTCTTTTCTCTATAATTTTCATTGAGAGTTAAGAAAGTTTGAAAGTAATGATCCATAAAGTAGGTTCTCTTGATTCAATTCTGGCACTAAATAATTCAAATAACATGAGCAATTTTTTTGTTCTTCGTTTAGTTACTCTGCTTCTCCACGATTTGTCCTCTCTTTATTTTAGGGCATTCTCTTATTGTCGGAGCATGATTAAAGTTTCAACTTACTAAAAGATTTTAAGCATACTTTCCCAATAAATATGTTTTTTTTTTGGAGAAAATGGTAAGTGAAGTGTTCTCAGACTGATTGCCTTTCATTAGAGAAAGAGAAGAGAAATGTGAACCATACAGAAAAGTGGTTTCTGAGAAAAGAGATTGGAAAATGATTACTCAGAAGAGGCAAAATTTCAGAAAAAAAAATTATGATAGTACAGAAATACTTCAGATTTGGCTAGAAATGGAAAAATGTATCTTTTCCTTCCTTTTGTGAGTCTCCCAACTTTTTCTCTGCCTGAGAAATGAAACGTTTTTTATGAGAATGTGAGGATTTATCTGCCTCTATCAGTAGTGTGCTCTAAGTTGGCCTGAACAGCGCATGCTCGGGCATACTCTGGGACTTTTCCTCATTACTTTCGGTCTTAATTTTAGAGTCGATGTCATTATTTGTCTCTTATTTTTCTTTCAATCCAATAAAGCCACACCATGCTGGTTGCAATAAAGAAAGCAACATCGATATAGCCAAGGAAATGACCATTTGCAGCCTCGTGGTCCCCTGAGGCTGCCAGGGTTAGTTTGGTGTTGTCTTCCACATCTTTCTACATGTACATACAAGTATGGACAGCTGCTTTATTATTTTTTTACACAAATAGATCATATCATACATGGTAACCTACAACTGTTTTCTTCTTAATATATCTTGTATATAACTCTAGGCCTATTTTGTAACTAGATAAACAACACATGGTTTTAATAATGGTATGAAGTCCCACAGTATATCTGTACCATCATTTATTTCTCCAACCCTCCCCCTGTTGACGGATATTCACGTTGACGGCTATTGGTTTTCCTACTACAGCGACTGCTGCAGGAAACATTCTTGCTCGATTTCCTGAAGAGCAGTTGCTGGATGCACACATGTTTTATAATTATGTATTCCTTTTATAAGATGCTACCGAATTCCTTTTGAAATACAGAGTTAGTCTCCTATAAATATTGTTAACAGTATTTCTTTTTTTAAAAGAAACTTTATTTCAGCCCAAGAGCAGAGCCTGGGTGAAGCCTAAAATCTCCCCTGCGTCGTCGTCCACACTTGAACTTCTTAACTAACCAGGGGTCACCACCAATTGGCCTCTCTCCAGCCACATTCAGGCCACAGACACGCTGGTTAGCACAGTGTTGCTGTCTGAAAATTAATTCTTTATCAGGGTTTAAAAACACATGGAATCCAGATCTTAGGTTTCTCTTGGAAAAGGGACAGTTGTGGTGAACTGGACCCTCGTCCCTCCCGGTCTCAGTCGGCAGGAGGTGAGGGTCAGCTTCGCCCTTGAGCTTAACATACCGTCCATCCACAGCAGTCTCCACCCAAGGAAACTTGCCTCGTTTACGTTACTTGTCTGGTCCCTGCAGCATTCGAGTTTGGGATTCTTGGTTTAAACCAGGGCTTCTTGACAGCAGCCCTGCTGACCTTTGGAGCTGGGCCGCTCTCTGTGGTGGGCTAGCTGTCCGGGGGCACTGCAGGGTGTTGGGCGACCCCTGGCCCCCACCCATGAGAAGCCAGGAGCACCCCATCCTCCCCCCAAAAATCAGGACAACCAAAAACATCTCTGGACATCACACCCGGCTGAGAACCACTGGCATAAAGAGATCCACAACCCATTTTCCTTGTGGATTTTGAGATCAACTTTTCTAAGTGTGTTCCTGAGCTGTTTTCATTATTTCTCTTTATTCTGGAGGTCTCTGTTTCACTTTATGAAGGAACATTGTTGAATTCTGTACACGACCAAGCTTTAAAGTCACTGAAAGGTTTAAAACCAGCCCCATTCACTGAGCTTGGAGAAAATATCTGAGAGGAGAAAGTGATCAAAACACTTTCCTTTCATCTCAGGAACAGAGATGTAGAGACAGCCATGATTACAGGTGGTTTCTGAAGTAAAAGTGTTGCCTAATTACACACACATAAAAGGTACAATTGCTAAATACTGTATGAAGAGGCTTGATAAGTCCCTGGAATAAAGGTAGGGTTTGCCTTTGTTCACTTAGTTTTCTTCAGGAGTTTCCTGTGTTAGTTCATCCCAGGCCCCAGGCGAGCTAACCTCTGTCCTCCCTCTTCCCATGAGTTCTCAGCAAGTGTTCCTGAGTTGGGGAGGGGTCTCTCTGGGGCTCCCCACCCCCTCTGCCTTCTCTCTCCTTCTCTGACAGGAGTCTAATGACTTTCTTACATCTCCTCTCATTAGAATTAATAGAGAAGTATTAATTCTTTCCCTAAAGCTATTAGTTAAATCTTAGTGCTCCGAAATTGCCGAAACAGAATAATTTCTCTTTCATTTTCGGGTGTAAATCTTGAGAAAAGATGAGAAGCCGCTGCGAGTATATCAGTTATGTCACAGGGAAGAGACCCACACAGATAATTTTCATTTGGCAACAAGAAACTTTTAAACTAGTGGTACCTAAAGTGGGTTTGCTGGGTTCAGCCTTGGGATTTGGCATTTCCAGGGGCATTCCGTTTATCTTTTTTTTTTCCTTCCAAGATTTCATAATCCTATTTCGGCTCTGTATTTTAAAGTCATGCTCTTGTTGTCTAGACATGATAAAAATTTTAACTTACAGCGAGATTTTAAACATCACTTTGCACTGTACATGGTTAAGGTGAAGAGTTTCTGTGTGGGAAGAGTTCTCGTCCTGATTGCCTGTCATCAAAGGAATAGAAAAGAGATGAAAACCACTAAGAAAAGTGGCTTCTGAAATCAAAGATTCGTTTGTGATTACTTGGAGGCAAACTTTCAAAAGATTGCATTAGGACAGTACAAAAATACCCGAAGCTGTACTCGATAAATACATTTTTCTGGTCCTCTCTTGAGTCTCCCTCTGCCTGTGGAACTAAGAGTCTGAGGTTGCTTCTCACCGCTCACCGCCTACTGACTTCTGATCATTTTCTGGTTGAAATCGATGCCCCCCAGCCTCTGCCAGGGAGAAATAAAGCTTCTTTCTTCCATCACTTTGAGCCATGTTTTGTTGTTGTTGCTGTGCTGTAGAGGTTTTGATAAACAAAATTGTAATAGAATTGCAGAAACAAATGAATTTACTCTCAAAAAATTTTAGAATAATATCTGGCATGCAATAGAAACTTAAAACACACACACACACACACACACACACACACACACACACACATATATATATATATATATATATATATATATATATATATATATGAATGAATGTTTCAGATTTATTAGAGAGAAAACCAGCCAAAGCAGGTGCAGGTCAGAATGATTTTATAGTATGGGTGGTTTTATTCTTTTCCATAGAGGTAGGTGGGGGCTCAGGGCTCCGTTTCACTATCTCATAGCACCCTCCACTTTTTTTTCATAGTATTTACCACATTTGCTTGGTGAGGTTTTTTGCGTAATTGTTTGCTGACTGAATTTCTTCCCCATTAGATGGTAATTTCCATGAGGGTGTCCGCCTCATTTGCCACTGGATAAACGACCTGGGCTCAGCACAGTTCCTACCACAGAGTAATAGTTGTGCTCAATGCTCAGTGCCCATAGGCTCGATAAATGTTTAGGTTTAATAACAGGGGCTCAAAAATACAGACTCAAAAAAATGGGCTCCCCAAACTTTTGAATAAATGAGCAAAAGTGATTACTTTTAGAGTTCTTTTAGAACTCTTTTAGAGTTCTGCTCAGCTTTCCTTAAGTACTTGCAGTTTATACTTGCTTGCACATGGTATAAACTGCATCTTCAGTGGCAAAGCATCTGAAGCATCTTCAGTGGCAAAGATGCTTCTAAACAATTTAATCTCAGATCAATTAATAGTTTAAGAGATTGCACCCGCATTCTTGTTTATACTGATAGCTTACTTTGAAGGCCAAGGTAGTAGGCTCATTTTTATCCCTTCCTTATAATTCAGAGATTTTGGACTCCAAATTCGTGGAGTTTTTGGCATATGGGGGCAACTGAAAAAAATGTGTCAAACTACTTACATTTTCAGATAAGGTTATTAGGGTAATATGTTTATTAGCATTTTCATAAGGCCTAGGAATTAGGCAGCCGGGAGAAGGTTTGCCATCAGAGGTGTCTACAGCCATGCTGTAAGTTTCATCATGTTGTTTCTTCATCCCATTTTCTTTCCAATTATTTTACAGTTTTCCTGTAGTCTTTTCAAGACGGCTAAATTGAAATTTGCTGCAACACTTTAAGCAGTCTCTTCCTCTCTCAACATCGCTGGGCAATTATTTCTGAGGAAAATTATTAAAAATGCAGTCTTTAATCGGGGGGAAAGCAGAACAGCACACAGAGCTGTGATGAGAGATGGTTTTTCTAATAAGATTTGCATAATTGTGCGACAGCGGTGGAATTTCTGTAGATTGCATTATGATGGCAGAATCCGAAACTTCTGAAGTGATTCATATAGTGATGCTGAAACCTAAACAGGATCACACTCTGTGCCTTCATGTTTGGCCAGGGCAACTTCTTACTTTTTGAAAAGGGCCATTCATTTAAAAGCAAGTTAGCAGCCTTCCTCAATAATCCAAATGTGTTTAACACACTTTGGTGACATTATTTGGACATTTTTCACAATTATTAAAGATAACTCACTTTCCTCTGTAGACTGTAGGTCAAAAGCAAATTAAATCAATGGATTTGCTTCCCTCACTTTCTCAGATGAGTCAGAAGTTATTGGTCAAATGTGCACATGGCCTTTCCACTAAGCTTAAAAACCCAAACAACCTGCTGAGAAGACATTTGGCCAATCTGATTATTTTCTCTATACTAATTGGTTTTACTTCTTCATTGCATTGAATGAATTGCCCGGTTGTTTTGTCACTTTGGGGACACAGCTTAATCCACTTAGCGTGAGGTACTTGTGCTTGGTGAACTATGGGGCTATAGAAACGTTTATCACCATTATTATCTTTTGGTGATTTTTCCTGGGTGAAAATGAAAATATCTTGAATTCGTCCATTGTCATCCATTTTACTTTCACTACCTTAGCCAAGCCACCCCATCTGGCCCCCAAACTACCCTGGTAATCTTGTGACTGCTTTTTCTACCTCCACTCTTCTCTCCCCCAAAGTTAGTCTCCAGATAGTAGCAACAAGCATCTGTAAAAGATGCGGAGCCCGGCTGGAAAAACTGATTCTTCACAATGAGTGTAGACTAAAATCTAGATCCCTTTCCATCAGCCACCTGCACCTGCCAGACCTGAGCCCCTGTTGTCTTTCCCACCTTCGCTTTGCCTCCTGCACTGCTCATGACCCTCATTCCACGATGGTCTACCATTGATTCCTTAACACCCCCAAACTCCTTCCCACCTCAGGACCGCTGCCTCTCGTCTTCTTTTGTCTGGAAGGGCCTTCGTGGGCTTGTCTTTCTCATTCTGAAGATCTAATTAAAGCTGTCACTATTTCAGAGGAGAGGCTTTCCTCAATTATGTAAAAACAGTCACCCCCCCATTACTCTCTGTAATATGCCCCGTTTAGTGTTACCCTCTGTAATACCCCCTGCTTATCATGACTGGCTGTAATACTCGCCCTCCCCCATTTGTTGTCAGCCTGTGTCATAGCCTCCTGTTTCTCTTTACTCTCTGTAATACCCCCATTTATCTTTACTGTCTGTGATAGCCCCACCTGACGTTTATTTCCTTCGTGACCCCTGTCACAACCTGAAATGATCTCATCTATCAGTTTCCTTGTCTTTGCTTCCCTCCCCTCCGTGGAACAGAAGCTCTTGAGGGCCAGAGCACCTTTGTCTGGGTCTCTGATTCCTCAAGGTTGAGCATGGTAGCTGGTTTATGGAAGGCGTCCGGGACATATTTGTTGAGCAAAGGCGTGGAAGACCAAAAGCCTGGTTCTGTGTCACTGGATGACTCCACTAGGCAGGTGCTCAAGTCAAGACTGTATGAAAGAAAAATCGCTGCTTCCTTTCTCAAGCTGTCACACGTTTCTGCAGATTTCCAAAGGTGATTTGCTCAGGGTTGGTGCACTTGGTAATCTAGTAACATGCCCCTTGAGATAGAAGAAGTGGGTCTGTTCTTTTGGTTCAAGATGGAGCACAGAACACACTCATTGACCTCTACTTTCCTCTAAAAATCCAGAAGTTAGTAAAGAAGTGTGTCTGTGGTGCACAGGCCCACAAGGACGCAGTGACAGGAGAAGAAACAATGCCATAGTTGGGGCTGGAATGCAGAAGCTGACAGTAACCAATGTAGCAGACCCAAGAGAACGTAATCTTGATTTAACAGTGGGAACATCCCTAAAAACTCAGAAATTTGTCGTACCAGGTAGGACTGAACACAGGATGTTTGGTTGAAAGTCTAAGCAGCAGTCAGAGCTCCCAAATCTGCACTCTAACCCTACTTCTCACAGTGTGGTCACTTCCCTGCAGAATATTAGGTCTTAGTTTCTGGAGCACATACAAAATGCTGGGGGACATGGGGCAGTTAGTTTAGCAGAGAGTGAGGGGGCTATATTGAAAACAGAGGGTTTAACCAAACGGGTAACACTGCATATCGAGCCCCCTGACTCTTATCCCCAGTTGTGACTCCAGTATGCTGGCAGCCTGGCTTGTACTTTCCAGGAGGAGGTTGAAGGGTTCTCGTGTAGGAGCTGATCTATTCGTGGGGAAGATCTAAAGGGAAGGGCTTCAGGGTCCACTTACACAGGGCAACCCGATAGCCATGCAGGGTGGCCCATGGTTGACAAATTGTACTTGTAAAGAGCTCCCCCACAGCTTTTTCGTGCCTGTTTCTTAAACAAGGGCAGATAGTTAAGATCGCTGACTATCTCAAGAAAGCCTCCAATGCGAAAGAAAAAAGAAAAACCAAACAAAAACAAAGGAACTTGCAAGAAGGAGACACGATGTAGGGAGAGACAAACTTCAGCAATAACAACAAATCATTACTGATACTGACAGAGATTTGAGGAGATGTTGGAGCCATGAAATATTAGCAGGCTGCTCTAAAGAAGGAATAATAATGATTAATCATAGTAATAGTGGCCTCTTAGAAATAAAAACATGCTAGCAGAAATAGACACTTAGGAGTTGGGATACAAAAGTGAAAGAATTCTCCCAAAAGTAAAATAAAAAGACAAAGAAATAGAAAATAGGAGAGAAAAGATTGAAAAGAACAGAGGATTAGACCAGGAGGTCCAATAACCTAATAGAAAGAGAGAGAAGACAAAACATAAGGGGAAAAACATCAAAGACATACCATATTTTTCTAAGTCTGAAGGACGATTCAGATCAAAAGGGCGCAGTGAGTGCCCAGACATTGAATGGAAATAGGCCCAGGACCTTGGTGATACTGGGACAGAGACGAGCCCAGGAATTTTCAGAGAGGAGCACAGAAAGGCTGATGACTCATACGTGGTGTTCGCGCCAGACTTCCCAACAACTAGAACTCAGCGGAGTGGCATCTTCCTTTCTGAAGGAAAGTAAATTCCAGTTCAGAATGTTCTACTCGGACAAGTAGCCAATTAAAGTCTAAACAATTTTATTTCACACACTCTTTTTCATGAAACTGCTGGAAGTTTCACATTAGGAAGGCAAGGGAGTAAACCAAGGAAAAAGAAGTGTGAGGGTCCAGGAACCATCCTGGAGAAAATAATTGCCAGGATGGGGTGGTGGGGCTGGAGGGGATTCAGTCCACAGCCGCACATTGGGCCCTGGGCGCAGGCCAGACATTTTCACGGAGGACCTTTCTAAGGACATGAAATGAAACCTTAGACAATTGGGAAGGAGGTTGGGGGGTGATTTTAGTAATAACTCCATGGAAAACTAAGCAAGAGAAAACAGCAAAGTAATTATTAACTCCAGGGAAAACCGTGTTGGCAAGAAAAGCAATGCAATTATAGCACATTGCGTGGCTCAGTGGTGTAAAGCATGTTCCTGAACCTAAAAATGTAAACGCAGAATATTCTAAACAAAACTATGACATCATGGTCATACAACTGTTGAGAAGATAGGAGGGTGAATAGTGTGTATACATATGAGCAATGAAGGTTATGGACGAGGGGGCTCATCCTAAGCCCTCCTCTCCCCTATGAGAAGTCCTAGGCTGTCCTCCAAAGTGGAAAAAAACAATAAATCAAGGCGTCATTCTGTAAACATGTTACCAGGAGGGAAGGAGATAAATATTAAAAGACTCAAAAGTGGTAAAAGATGAGTGCGTGGGCAGATGTAGCTGTTTTTTCTTTTCTTTTTTTTAATAAGTAGAAAGGTTTGACTTTTTAAAACTTTGTGCATATGTAACTTTAATAAAAATAAAAGCCGATTTAAAAGTGGGTCTAATGCTTTTCTCTGGTGACACAGCCATTCTAGAAAGTTTTTCTGATCTCTCATGATGGATCTACTCTCTCTGAAATTCTGTGGTCCTTTGGACCTGCATCCCAGGTCAATATGATAAAATAGAGGCAAGAGTAAGGGTGGGGTGGGGTGGGGCGGGGGTGAAGGAAAGCAGCTGTTCCCTCCGAAGACAGAGGCTGTTTTATGGATGTTGTGAACGTCACACCTTTGCCCCGCCTTTCCCCACACCAAATCAAACAGTAACCAGCACAAAACAACAGCAACACAAAACCGGCCGTATGTCCCAGTGCTCAGTGCTCTGATGGCAACTAAGAAGTCACATGTGGTACAGGGGGACATTTCTACTCTCCACCCCTGGTTGAATTCAAGCCCATCTAAAATGCCAGGAAGATGACTCTGAAAAGGAGGCACATGGAATATTTTAAAACATATTTAGGGGTTTTTCTGTCTTTGGCAATTGGTTTTGCCACTTCTTTCCTCAGCAGAAGTAGAGACATTTTTCTTGACCGGGTGAACTGGTTCGAGGTAAATCGATTTCCCGAACGCATCTTATGCGATGAGGGCTAATGAGCGTAGAGCTAGTCATGAAGATGCAGATAAACCCCTAGGAAATTACTATTTGGGGATTTTATAATGTCAGATGTATACAAATATGCCTTCCCCTCTTTAGGTCTAAATCTGCAAGGGGAGACATCCTGTGCCACCTCAGAATTGTCTCTTGGTTGTGGGAACAAAGTGAAGGAAGAGGAGGAGAACAGACCAACCTCAAGAAGCATCTCTCCCGGCACAAGTTCGAGGGCTGTCAGGGAAACAGACACACTGACCGTGAAGGTGGGAGTGTTGATTTCGGACGGTGTCTGCCTACCTGTTGTCTGGATTTATGGCTTTCCTTTCCTTGTTGTTGGTGTTCGCGGTGGCAAAACTTGCTCAGACCCCGTACGGAAGGTTCCCGGCCCATGAGGCAAACACAGGCCTCCAAACCTTGTGTCCCCGAAGAATGGGATGACCCTGACAGTTTGTTAAAAATAATTATGTCATTAATCGTTTACATTACATATTATTAATTCATCCCTGAACAGAGCTGAAATGCTGTCATTCTCTAGGTGCCCCTGCCACATGACATCACTGCCAGCCAGACTGGGGAGGGGGACAAAGGGTGGAAAAACACGAGAATGCTGACTCACACTTTGAAAAAGGCTCATCTGGAAAACTTGAAATACATGGTGCTACAAAGCAGCTCATCCACCCCTTGGGTTGTTGCGATTTAAAATTGGATTCTGAGGACTGACTGGATAATTGAGGGCTCTGAGTTTTCACAAAGCCAGACAAAAACACACAGCACCCCATCAACCTGTTCTGTGTCAACAGGGAGCTTTCCTCACGTTAATGCACTGATTCGTTATGAATGGAAACTTATTGAGAATATGACATTGAAGTTCATGGTTGGTAAAAACTCGTTAAGAACCCAAGACCTTGTTTTCATGGAGGACGGCGTTTCTGACCACAAGTGGTTTGGTACCAATGAACCTTTTTCCTCCCCATTTATTTTCCTTTGCACTTTGTTGCAGGATCTTTCTCCCTCTGCTGATGCGCATGGTGGTGACTGTTGTCCTCAGAACTCTGCTGTCGGGTCCCTGTCATCTCTGCCGTCTGACACCTATGCGGCCGTGGCTGGCAACAGCCTTCTCTCATGCGGCAAAGATCTCGACATGGGATTGCTTGAGACACAGCTGCCACCCTCCCAGGAGCAAGTCTCAGCAGATCCCAGATCGTGCGTTTTCTCAGATGCCCAAGAGCCTTCTTCCTTTGTGTCCAAAGGAAACTCCCCCCGCCATGATGTTGCTACCTCTGTGGCCGCCATTTGTACCTCTCTGGGGGCGAGAGCAAGTCACACAATGCTGGGAATTCACAGTGCAGAGCCACAAGACCAGGGCCGAGCTGCAGGGGAGACCCTGACACAGAGCTCCCCAGACAGAAAAGCTATAGCACACGGCATATCCCCGTCACTCTTGCCAAGAAAACCTTCACCTGGGCAAGGACTGTCCAGCCCAGTTCCACTGAGGCCACCTGGAAAATCTCATCTTGAAATACCAGCTTCAGGACCAAGTTCAACTAGCTCACACCCAGAGGAAGGGAGATACAAGACACTTTTTCCTTCTGGGGGGCAATATGAGTGTGGGGAAATGCTCGTCCCCTGCCCTCCTCTAGGAAATGACAGTGAGAAATGTCAAGTATCTGGATTAATTGCCCTGAAGGGTTGTGTGGTTCCTTCTAGCCCAGGGCAGCCCACGGAAATCCCAGAAGCCCCTTCGAAAACTATGAAGAAGAGGAGTTTGGAAGGAATGAGAAAGCAGACCCGAGTAGAGCTCAGTGACACGAGCAGTGATGATGAAGACCGACTAGTGATAGAAATATGAGGCTCTCAGAGAAAGATGGCATCTGCAGTCAACGACTGTTGGTGTTTCACAGTAAATGCTGTCAAGCTGGCGGGAGACCTGAACTCTCTTCATGAAGCACCTAAAGATTAGGAAGCCATTTTGGGTTCTTTCTAAGACATCCTCAACCGACTCCAACCCCCCCAAGTCAGCCTCACCCTTCCCCAGAACCCCTGGGGTACATCCTGCTGGTGTTCGTGTGGTGCCAGGCAAGCCAAAGTTGGCAGTGAAGCCGTCTGAGAATGTTCAACACGTGGTGGCTGTGGCTTGGCTCCCCGCAGCCCCCCCACCCCAGTCTCATTCTGTAAAATGGCACTAACCAACAGAGCCACAGTCGACACATTTATCAGCAACTGAACCAACCCCACAGTCAAGGAGACTGACATCTCATTGTAGACTGAGGGTTTGTGTCAAAGGTGGTAAGCATATGTGGAATGGCTGGGATGGCTCGCAAAGATGGGGAGATGGGGCTTGCAAGGGAATTGGGCACCAACAGACTTCTGTCCATTCTGGAGACAAAATCCAGGTTCATTCAAATACTGAAGTTTGGTCAGAGCAATTCTCCTCCTTAGTGAAAGTTGTAAATACACTTCAAAATGTCTATGATCTGGTGAAATGCTGATTATCTTTAAATGTTGCACAAATGGTCAATGCTTATGTATGATCCAGTGACACAGCATGTACTGCTCTCGTGCCCGGTGCCTTTTCTGTGGAGACCTCTGAAGCCCTCGGTTTTTCCAGCTCTTGCAAAGGAACGTTGTGTTAAAAGTTAATAGAACAGTCTCTCTAATGAGTCATTTTTTTGAGGGGGAAAAATTCACTTATTTTCCTGTGATTCTCTCTGTCATATTGTGCTCTGAGCAATTTCAATTAGAGGGTTACATTTTAGTAATCTCTGCAGCTTAAATTGATGCCTGCTCATCGTGACGGGAGCCTTTTAGATTTCCTCCAGAAGCTTCAAGGATACAAAACTAATTGGAGTTTTGACGCTGTTTTACATCTCAGTAATTTTATTTTGGGGGCTTGGTGTTACTTTGCTGTCAAATTAAATCAGCCTCTGTATTGTGCAAGTCAGAACAGCACAGATACAATCCCCCAGCATTCCAAGCCAGCGGGCCCGTGCAGAACAAAATAGCTGCTCCAACGTCAGCTCACTCAGAGAGCAGAGGCTCATGTGGAATGCATTCCTCTCCTTCCCCTTCAACTTAGAGATGTCCGCTGCTGCATTTCAATAAGATTTTATACTTGTTTTTGGTATGATTTTGTACAACTCAAAATTTATAGCCAGCTGAGCACTTTTGGCTGAACTTTGATGTAACAACATTCACATGACATCTTGTACTTCTAAGGCAGCGACACCCAACATGTCCCACGTACGAATATACTTTAACACGTCCTTGCCTGTGACCACGGATGGTCAAGTTTCAAGTATGTCCATATGAAATTTCCAACTTTAGGGTTATTCGTCCAACACCTCAAGGAGGGATCAGCTTCCCCTAGTGACTTAGCATGTATCTGTGGTCATTTCATATGAGCTCGTAAATATCCACATGACTTCGTAAGACAAACATAAGAAGGGAGGGAAACGGGATGGTAGGTGTTCACGTTGTGTACTTTTTGAAGCAAGCAATGGTGATGTGGTGATTGTCGACCCTTTGACTTGCCCATGACACCTGGATAAGACAGGCTGTCTAGGAACGTGGTCTGAGTCCTGGAGGGAGAGAGGGAAGGTCTGATTTTGTCCATAACCGGCTGGGAAATCTCAGTGAAGGCACACACTGTCTCTGTGCCTCGGTTTTCCCAACTGAGAACGAGAGGGTTGGACAAGATGAACTGAATGTCTCTCCAGGCTCCGATCCTCGATCCTGAGGGAGGATGAGCAGCCCTCTCCTTTACATACATAAGGGCTTGGTGGCTTGGAGGGAGTCGCCATGGGAAGGGGTCCCACCCCCAAGAAGTGTGGGTGGGGAACTGAAGCAAAGACACGTGTAGCCAATTATTGCCAGGAAGAATGTGAGCTCAGAGATACTCCATTTAATTTTTTCCCTAGCATTCCAGATGTGGGAGTGCAGTCATCCAGTTTACAAGTGTTGGTTCATAATTCAGAAATTAAAAGCAAAAACAGAACACCACTGAGTGAGTGGGAGACATGTCTGTAGGCTGAATTGTCTGGGGGGCCCTGGTTGGGGGAGAAAACAATCTTCCAGATTCTTCTTTCTGGGTGGCTGCTGAGCTGTCAACCGGATGACTGGACCTAAGTCAGCAAGTCATAGCTCCAAATAGCACTGACTCCAAGATGGTGATGGACGCTCTTTCCGTCTATGAGCCACCATAGCTGGCTGCCACATTCCAACCTAGTTTAAATATGGAAGAATGTTGAGTTCACCTCTAACTCCTGGTGTCTCTCTTACAAAGGTGAGCAGGTTGGCAAACTATCTTGTTTCAGCTGGTCATTTAGCTGGTGGGTGCCATTGTTTACAAGTGTTCCTTATTTTATATCATCATGGATTTATGAAAAGCTATATTTTAGTGGCTTTAAAAAAGCAAAAGTGTATTTTGAATGACCCTCGAGGAACTGGCTATTAAAAATCATCCTAAGGTAAGTATTTTTTTTTTGTTTTTTAGTGAAGAATCCTTTTATAAAGCAACAAACGATCTCTGACTTTTATAAATCTTGATTTCCTATGGGTTTTCTTAAAGTGGAATGCAATTACAGGATACATTTTCAGGATAACACCGGTGACCTATAACCCAGTCTGGGTTACTGAAAATAAGATTTTGGTATTGTCAATTGATGACTGCTGCAGTTTTCTACTCTACAACTGTGTACTGTGTAATGGTTAAGGGAAAACAAATCTATTTTAGAACAGGGCAAACTAGAGTTTAAAGATCAGGGCTCCCCCTCTTTCCCCCAGTGCTGTTAATTTTATTGCTCCTTCAGGTAAGGGTTTTAACCACTGGTGCCTCAGCTTCTTCCATAGAGAATAGTTCCAAGGATACTGGCATGAAATAATACAAGGGGTACGTTGAATCCTTTGCTATTCTCTCTGGTCAAGGTATACAAATGTCAGGACTCATGTTTATCTCTCCCTCTGTACCCACACCTGGCCAGATCTCGCTTGTTAGAGATGCATGGTGGAAAGAGGTTTGTGTGACCCTTGGCAACCTATACTGTTAAGGGACTCTTCAAGTCACGTGGTTTTTGATGGACAGCCTGAAACCTCCTTCTTGTAAGGCATGACGGAGAACACTTCATCTGTCCTGTTGGGTATCACCTTTGAGATTCTGGATGAAGCGAATATACCTTTAATTCACAACCCAGGAGAACCTATGGTTCATTTGCCAAGAGACTTAAAAAAAAAAAAAGATGAGGAGGGGTGCCTCTGGATTCTAGTAAAAACTCTGTCGATAGCACTGTGGATAATTGGGGGCAAGTCAAACTTTCCTTCCTAAAGGTCCTCCTCTCAAGCGCAGATGGAAGGAGTGTCCTTGCAAAAATGCATGGTGACCATGGTCCTTGGCATGAAGGCTGAATGAATGATTTGCACCCTCATGCCAAAAAGTTTTTCCTTGCCTTTACATTCATTTCTTAGAATGATCACATTATTCCTTTTCCCCCCAGCATAGAAATTTGCATTTTGCACAAAATTTTCCTGGTGCAGCAGATTTTTATAGTTATGGAAACTGTCATCATTATCGGAATGTCTGCTGCTCTGCTCCCCAGACATAATTTAATATGGTGAGGTGCACATGGTCCCGCTGGCACTGGGGCGATCGGACTTCTCCCACCACAGCACACAGGGCTCGTGTACTTTTGCTCACTTCAGTTATGATTCCCAGAGTTCTTGTGGGGAAGACTCACTGGCTTTTGAAACACTACCGTTCTCAACACTGAAGCACAATTAGTTGTCCTTATCTTTCAGAACTCATTTAAATCTAGATGTCAGGACCCAGCAAATCTTGCCTGCTGGATCTGTACCCTGTACCATTCTTTTTACCCACGCTTTGTAGTTACGAGGGAATATACATAATTTGGTCTGAGGAAGAACAGGGACATTCGAGAATATTGCTTCACCATTGGAAGGGAAGGAGTCAGGGAAAATAGCAAGTCTCCGTCACTTGGAGCTAGAGGATGCCTCAGTATCTTCGGTTTGCAGTCAACTCTTCAGAACTTACTAGTCTGTGGATTGTTCATAATCAGTGAAGCAACTGCCTTCTTGGTTATTTGTGGAAACTTATTTTCTTCTTTACATGGTTAAATTATTTTGTTTTGATAAAAATAAAACAGAAAATGCAAATGTCTTGTGTGATTTGTTGACATGTTAGCCAAGACGACCACAGCTCTCTCCTGTATGAACGGCATGTCTGACGATTTCCAAGGACTTGACCAGACAGCCTGTCCGCCATCTTGGTATCTCATCCTGCTCAACAAAAGGATCGGGCACATGATCACATTTTCTTTTCGTTTCCTTTTCCCACACGTCTCGTTTGTTATTGTCGGCCATATTTTAGAGTTCATAACTTAGAAATGTAGCTAAACTTTGAAGCCACATGAGGGCACTATCCACAGTGCAATAATCCCAAACTTTCCCCCTTAGAATTGGTATTTCTTGGGTATTTAATATTATTCACTAACAGAGAAAAGCATCCTTCATTCAAAACAATACCTCCTTATGACGCTAATTCATGTACTCTTTGCAACGATAAGTGGACTTCTTTTACATACCAGCAAAATGTTATTCTTCTATGTCTATTCCCCTTGAAGCCACTTGAAGTCAGTGCAGACACAACACATTGGAAGAAAAGGTGGGAATGGGGACACAGAAGGAACAGGTGATACTAATTGATGGATCTTTACAGCATTTTTGTTAACTCATCAAACTCTAGTAATAATCAATCCAGTATTTCTAAACTTTAGTATTTTGAGAACCATCTTAATGCTTTTTGCCATGTGTCCACATATGGGTATATATTTTAAGATTTTTATTAAAAATGTAGCTAAAAATGTTGTATTATAATAATAATACAACATTATACTAGTTTCAGGGGTACACAATTGTTATTCAACATTTATAGACCTAAAGAAGTGATCACCACAATAAGTTCAGCAACCATCTGACACCATCCTATGCTATCACAATATTACTGACTATATTCCCTATGCTGTACATTACATCCCCATGACTTACTTGTTTTATACCTGGAAATTTGGACCTCTTATTCCCCTTCACCTCTTCCCCCTTTTAAAATTTATCAACTACAGTTGACGTTCAATAGTATTTTATACTAATTTCAGGTGTACAGCATAGTGGTTAGACATTTATGTAATTTAAGAAGTGAACCCCCTGACTATTCTAGTATCCACCTGGCACTATACATAGTTATTACCACATCATTGCCTATATTCCCTAGGCTTTATTTTACATCCCCATGACTATTGTGTAAATACCAATTTGGAGCAACTCAGCAAAAGTCTCAGAGCACACTGAGGCCAGTGGCCATCCACCTGGGGCCCAAGGACTCTGAGAGTTTTCCAAAAAGGCATGCGATGTGAGAGAGGATCCCTGCTCACAGAGAAAGTGCCTCCAACTGTGCTGGAGTTGGAGGGGGCAGGGTCCCAGCTGAGTCATCAGGGCGGAGTTCACCAGGCCAATCAGATTCAGATTTGGCCGTAAGTGTGGGAGGCGGGCTCAACACAGGAAAGATGGCGCCTGCCTGCCGGCTGCTTGGGAGGAGAACCCCTCTCTGGGAAAATGCCAACTGTCTTCCAGGAGGCTCCCTGAAGCCACACACCTCACATGTCTCTGAGGCCCCCCAAGTCACCATCCTGCTACTGGAGCCCAAGGTGAGTGTCTGCAAGCTAGTGCGTCTGTACGCAGGCCGTTTAAGAATGTCTGGGTTTCCCGCCGCCTTCTGTCCCACCCAGATAGTTGGAATTCCCACTCTTTTTCACAACCAGATGTTGTGGGGGCTCCTCTTCCCAGCACCAGTACTCTGGGCTGGGGAGCCTGGTGTGAGGTTGGGGTCCCTTGTTCCTTTAGGGGCAATCTTCACGGCCAAGATATCTCCCCTGATTCTCAACCACCACAGGGAGTTTGGGGGCTCACTCTGCATCTTCACCCCTCCTACCAGTCTCGATGTGGCTTCTTTATATTTTTAGTTATAAGACTTCTGATGGGCTGAACTTTGGATGGTTCTCCAGGTTGATTGTTCTATAGTTTAGTTGTAATTTTGATGTGTTCAAGGAAAGACACAGGCTCAGTGTTTGTCTATTTTGCTATCTTGGATCGCGTCTCTACTTAATACTTTTATTTAAATGATCTCTGTCTTAAAGAAGCTATTATTACGCTAAGTAATAATATCTGTGAAATGTCAGCCTTAATTTGGTAGTTATATATACTTTCTGATAGGCATTAAAATAAAGTAAAACCATTAGAAGTTGTTCATCCAGGTACCAAATCTCATCTTCATACTATTGGTCGTTCGTCCCCACACTCAGGGAAACATTGAGTGAATCTAAGAGGTACAGGCATTGTTAGTTTCTCTAGTTATTCTATATTCCTGGTAAGCACCGCCCTCTCCCCATTTTCCCTCCAAACCAATAGAACTGGTGACTACAAGCAGAATTGTAGGTTTATCAGAGAAGTCTATTTAGTCAAACTTCACAGTTGAGTAATTAATATTCCGAGTCAAAGGATTATCATATCTTTTAGTCTCAGAGGAATAATCATACATTGTCTTTATATATATATTTTATAACCCCCCTCATGCTCGCCTGCCTTCCCCTGTCCCCCAGCTCTCACTCGCTCTTGCCCAATATATATAATTTTGCTTTGGTGTTTTGTTGGTTGGTTGGTGAGTACAATATGATAGATAGGAAAGCCTCATTAGGGATTCTTGCCGAACCACAAGTACTACCATCAGTTCTGTTGAAAGACTTGCTTTCAGACTATTGAATTAGAAGCAAATGGATGTGGCTGTGCTAACAATCTTGGAGAGCAACTTTCCAGCCTCCTGCTTCCTGACAGCCTGTTGGTCTTTGGGCTGTGAACACAGAAGAACGTGCTGTGTGGTGTCTAGGACCCTTGTCTCCAGCTGTGACAGAGGTCCACTTTCAGTCTCCCTCAGCTTCTGCCAGAGGCAAAATTCATCCTTATTTTACTATAAGACCAGGTCTTATATAATGTAATATAACATAAGACCGGGCCTTATATTAATTTTTGCTCCAAAAGATGCATTAGAGCTGATTGTCCGGCTGGGTCTTATTTTCAGGGAAACAGGGTATGTAACAGGCACATGAAGACACAGCAGTGAAAAAGACGTACAGGATTCATGGGGCTTTTATTTGAGGGGAGGGAGTGTCAATTCATGACCCCACCAGGCAAACACATATGTAAATAATATAATAGCAGATGGTGCTAAGAAGTAAGAAAGCTAAAGGGATGTCAGAAAGTTTATTTACCCTGATTCAAAACACTGAATGCAAAGAAACCTTTTTCTTTATCTGTCCTCAGTGGAGGAGTACCATCCTAAACATTAAGATCTGTCTCCTCCGTTTCACGCACACAATCTCAGTTCTTCTCACATGAAGCAGAGAATGTTTCAGGGTGGTGTCTCACTGCTCTGGTAGTTTTTCTTGCTCTCTTGGGAGCTTCAGTTGGTGTCAGGAAGCGTTTCCTCCACTGAGCATGGTTATTGGGGTCTGCCTGCACTAACATGCTGACTTCAGGTGCCTCAGCACACAGGAGATGAATGCTTCTTGGTTCCCACAGTAGCAAGAAAACCCAGGTGGGCATTCCATTAGGCCTAATTTCCTTGAGAGAAGCCATCAAATATTCGACGCCTTGATGCTCTCAATCCTGAATTCTTTTTCTCAGGAAAGGTTCAGAGATCACCCTTCCAGGCAGCAGTTCTCATGAGGGGGCAATTTTACCTCCTGGCAATGTCTTAAGACAGTTTTGATTTTACAGCTTGGGGGAGGGGTGCTACTGGTACCTGTGAGTAGAGGCCAGAGGTGCTGCTAACATCCTCCAGTGCCCAGGACGGTCCCCATAAAGAAGTCTCCAGTCCTCCATGCCAGGGGTGCTGAGGCTGAGAACCTCTGGACTATGGAGATGAGGTCACAGACTGTCAGAGACCCTAGAGCAGCTCAGTCTTCCCACTGATGACGCAGCTGGAGTGGGGAGAGAGATTTGCATGCTCAGGAGCAGAAGAGAGTCCAGACTCCACACCCCAGGCCAGCAGCCTTTGCGTAGCATCGCATCTGAACTCCCACAGTTGCGTTAGGAGATGCTTCTAAAGACTACACACAACAGACCATCTATTGGTTGTGGTTCAATGAACCACAAATCTCATTGTTTTTACTCTTTATTCCACCTTGAGGAGAAAGCGCCAGGACGTGAGAAGGTAAGTTATGTGAACAGATGCCTGAATGTGCAGTTGACAGTCAGGGAAGATTTATAGAGCAAAAGACCGGATTTTCCTGTGAGGGTAAACAGAGCCCAAGCTGCCATACAGCCTCCCTTGACTTGCAGAGCCAAATGGATGGATGGAAATGACCACTGATGCCAGGTGCCCAGAAGCCTTCAGATTCAATGGCCATGATCTGGCTTGGTGGTTTGGGTCTTCTTCTTTTTAGGGGAAACTGAGCACTGCAGCATTTTGTTCTGGCTTGAGGTGGGCACAGCTGTGACTGACACCAGGGTTTCAGCCCTGAAGTTCAACTTTCTTGCCATGACGTTCTGCCTCCGAAATTTTCCATTACCTTCTACTGTGGTTGCTCTATTTTATAAGGATTTTCTGCATTAGGGTTTGAAAATATCAATGGATTTCCGGTTAACTGGAAATTACCCAGATAATTAAATTATCCAGACGATCCCATTCCCCCAAATGTTCTGGTTAATCAAGATTTGATTGTGTTTGTTTTGCAGAAAGAAAGCTTCTCTCCTAAGACATTTAGACTCAAATGGGTGTGAGCGGTGCCAATGTGGTCCCATAATTTATGCACTTGAGTCGCTGTTCCGTGGGCAATTTTGGCAGGGATCACAGGCACAGACAAAGGAGATATTAACAGCAAAGAAGACATCACCCGAAAGGCTTTGGAAGACAAACACTTCACGTCTTCAATTATAAGACAACCTGATGCAGAGAGAGAATAAATTAATTTAAAAACCTCCTGCACAAAGAAAGTAATGGAAAAATACATTACAAGGAGTGATCCCTTTTGTGCTAAAAACAAGTGATTTGGAGAAAACTGCATGGGACTGAATGTGTTAGTCTTATTATCTTTTTTCTGGTTTTAAATTCTTAGGGGAGAAACAGAGAACAAAAAAAAAGAAGCTTTCATTGTTTCAACAAACATTTATTGGGTGTTGAGTATGTTGCCAGGCACCAGGCTACACTTTCTGTGACTTTCTACTTTTAAAATGACTTTCAATCATGTGAAAGAAACTTCTAGATGCCTCATTGCTTATTCCAACAATAGTTCCAGAAAGGCCATTTTTTTCTGGTGTGGTTCAATATAGGGGTGTAGCTGGGAATATCACTTGGTGTTTTCCTCCCTGGGAATCTGAGTTTTAGGGGTTGGTTCACCCTAGGCTTTGGGGGACATCCATTTGTAAAGAGAGGGTCTCAGATGGCTAGAGTTGGTGAGAGTTTCAGTCTGGCTTTTCCTGGAAGCAGACTCTGAAACGGAGTGCTGTGTGTCAGAGGTTCACAGGGAGGACCCTTGGGAACCACGCCTGTGTGAAGGGAACAGGGAAACAGGAAAGGCAGAGGGGCAGGCTGAGCTCTAACACGGATCGTGACAGCATTGGCCAACCCAGGGGTTGTGCTGGAGAAGGGGCTGACCTTGGAGGAGGCAGCTGAGGTGATTCCTAAAGGGACCAGTGGCTAAAGGCTGCCTGCCAACAGCGCTGCCAGCAGCTGGGGCAGCAAGCAACCCTTCACCAACGGGGAGCTGGGTGGCGCTCCACAGAATCTGCTACAACAGGGCGCCACAGTGGGCACATCCATGTTCCCTCCATCCTTCTTTCCCTGCTTCCCTCCTCCCTCCCTTCCATGCATCCAACAAATATTTATTGAGCATCTGCCATCTGCTAGATATTACACGTTATTTACTTACAATTTGATAAGTGGTGACAAGGGACCATAGCAGGTGAGAAAAGAGAAAATAATTGGGGGAACGAATAGAATCAGGGAATCTTTAGTGTGAACTCTGAAGGATAAAGTAGGACCAGAGGGAAACGAGTGAGTAACTGGTGGAGGGAGCTGGAGTTGGAGGGACTGGGAGGACAGCGTGGCCCCGAAGTGCTGTGTGGTACAGTGTGGGGTGTGTGGGGCTGCGCCCGCAGTGGCCAGATCCAGGGGATTGTGTGGGGAGCGTGAAGGAGGATGCTTTCATCCTGAACATTATAACCAAGAAATGCACTGCAGGCTGGGGGAGCCAGGAAGGACGTTCTCTTGGGACTGGAAACCCGGAAACTGGCTTAACATTTAAATACAGACTCCTGCCGGCAAGGCTTGCATTGTTCTTGAGAAGGGGAGGTGCCTAAGATTAAAATAGCTTCTTTCAACGCTGCGCAAGCCGCTCCAAATTCTATGCAGACCCCTGTACTTTTTTGTCTCGGCATCTTATTTAACCTGATCACCGTCATTGTCACAACTGTTCATCCATATGGAATAATCAAAGCTATAAAACGAGATACTTAAAGCTCGGTCAGCCGCCGAGCTTTGAGACTGGCAACCATAAACCCTCTGATGAAGGAGGAGGTGGCTTGAGTTGCCTTGCAGGTTTTGCATTCATCTGGAAGGAAAGGTGAAAGAGAAAGGTCTCTAACGCCCAGAAGATTCCCAATGTCGGATGTCAGTGCTGTGTCTTCTGGGACTCACGGAGTAAAGAGTTTCTTTTCTGACTTATGTAGGAACAGAATTTAAAGGTACTGGGATCTGAGAAAATTCCGGAAGATTAGATTCAGATTTGGAGTCTCCCTTTCTTCCTCCCTCTCCCTCATTGTCTCCTCTTTCCAGAGAGAATGGTGGAGAGCCTCGTTGTGGTTTGAGGAAGAGCAGGCCAAGAGAATGTGTGGTCCTCCTCAGGGCTTGCTCCGAACACCTCACCCGTGGGGGGCTGCAGTCTTCTCTTCAGCAACCTCAACGCTTACTTAGCACACATTTAAAGTTTGGAAAGCTTAACCTTTTTGATTAGTAGCTGAGTTCTCCCCCGTAGAGATCATCCAATTAAAAAGCCAGTTTCTGGGTCCGTGCAGACCAGTCAACTTTTATTTGGTACTTAAAAAATGGCCCACATGTGACAGGGAGCACGTCAGAAGAAGCACTTCAAAATGTGCCGTCTTCAAAGTGTCAGAAGATAACACTTCAGGCCTGCGAGCCTGGGAACAGAAGGTACATATCGGTCTTTAATTTTGGAACCGGTTCAGGATGAGGAACATTTAACATCGTAAACCAGCAGTGGCTTAAAGGCGGGCCGCATGAAGCCCCTGGAAACAAAGATGAGCTTGTTGTCCCAGCTGCCCTGGTACCTGCCTTGTCCTATGCCGCTGACCCAAAGCTCAGTGCCTCCCGGGAGGTGGGGGTGGGGGGGTTGGAAATGAACCCCGATTCCCCATGCTGTGACAACTCAGTTTTCACAAGTGGCCACGAGAGTCAAGCTGCGGTCCCCTCTCGTGGGACACATCTGCCTCACAACATGAACAGGGCTGGGGAAGTGACAGTCCTCTGCCAGGAGAAACCTGTGGACCTCGGAGTTTGCAAGAGTGATGTGCAACGAAGGATCAGGACCTCACTGTATATTTCATCACTATTTCATCTGGGGGAGAAAGAGTCTATAGGAGGCTGGATGGAGAAAAAAGCCACAGACTGTACTTTGATTTCATAAGCAGATTGTTGGAAATTACTGACAGATTGAAGAAAATAATATGCTCTGGAGCAGCAGGGAACTTCAGGTGGAAATCTAATTGACTTCTGCCCTGAACCTGGGGGCTGGGGGTGGGCGAGCCTGATTATTAATTGCCACTGTGGTCACTGCTTGGTGGCTGCTTGTGTGGTGGGAGGAAATGTAACTTTCAATTACATACATGTGAATTTCTCATGACCACCTGGTGTGCCAGAGAGGAGAATTCGTGTGGGTGGGGGGCAATTAGAGTACTGGGGGCCAGCACCGTGGGGGTATAAAGCCCCGATCTGTAAGGACCCCACCTTGACAGCGTTATTTTCCTTTCTGCAAAGCCCTTGCCTGAATAGATTTCAGATTTGCCTTGAATATGAAATACCTCTGGATGTGGTCAGCCATTTTCTATCCCCAAAGTCAGAGAGACACAGGTGGCAGGTTGTGTTGGGCTTTAAATGATTTTCAGGAGTTCACTCAATTGTTGAGTTAAGATGAGGGGGAAACACAGGAAGGCTTTCCCAAATTAATGTGAGTTCTTTAGCAACCAAGTTTGGGAGACCCTCTTCTGCTGAGCTTCCAGTTTTCCGCTGGTATTCAAATGAAAGACAAGGTTTTCGTGATGGGGTTGATAATAAGAAGGGATGATGGTTTCCTTTATCAAGAAAGTCTTTTGCTTCCATGGAGAAGAGACCCACCCCCCCCCCCCCAACACTCACTCGTGCTTGCTGATTTGCATATTGCCCAGCATGCACTGGGAGTCCCAAGTGCACCGGACAGGCAGACTCAGAGATCAAGACAGCCTTGGTCTCGCTCTGAGGAAGTGCATTTCAGCCCCAACACAGGGCCTGTCACATGATAGGCTCAAAATAAGGTGTGTTCAATTACACTGTGTAAGCTGGAACACTCATGCTTCTATTCAACAAGCTTTTCCAGAGTGCCTAATACACACAGAGTCATAGCCAACTAGTCTCTAGATAAAACCAAGGATTGAATGAGAGTAAGTTCAATGTCTGGCTAAATGCACAGGCTTTGGACCCAGACAAACCAAGTTCAATGTCTGGCTAAATGCACAGGCTTTGGACCCAGACAAACCACGTTCAATGTCTGGCTAAATGCACAAGCTTTGGACCCAGACAAAGCTCGGTTTGAGTCTGGCTCTGCTCTGAATTTCTGTCTGGCTTTGAGACTTCTCAATGCCTCAGTTTCTACTTCTGTACAACGGGGACAGTCAGAACCAGCTCCCATTGCATTAAATGAGTGCGTTACGTCTCTTCATCAGCAGCTCTGGTCTCAGGAGTCCTTGCTACCCTTAAAATTGACTGAGAACCCTAAAACGCTCTAGTTACAGAATCCCCATTACAAAGTAATGGTTGCTATTTACCGTATCAGAAATTAACACTGAAAACATTTAGAACAGTTTATCAATTCATTCTAAAATAGCAATAATAAACCCATTATATATATTTTTTATGGAAAACAGTAATATTTTCCAAATCGAGAATCTAGTGAAAAGAAGGGCTTTGTTGTCCATTTTCACAACTCTCTTTTAATGTCTTGCAATAGCACACTCCGTGTAGCTTCTGGAAAACTCTGCTATGTTTTCCTGAGAGAATCTGAGTATAAAAGGCAACACCAACTGCATGTTAATGTGAAAATGGTGTCCAAGCTCTTGAAAGAAGTTGGGGGACAGGTGACAGATCACATCATGAGCGTGACATGTAGGTCATTTGATCTTTGTTATGTAACAAACTGTCCAGGGTAAGGGCCATTTTCATTCCCATTTTACAGATGAAGAAAATGAGGTGCAGAAAGGTTAAGGAACTTGCCCAAGGCCATAGAATGAAGAGCTGCAGACCCGACTGTCTGCCCCCAGGGTCTGTGTTCTTCCCACTACAACCTGTTGTGCAGTGAACCCAGAACAGTGCCAGTAAATGTGAGCTGCAGGGACAGCCATGAGGTGGTGTGACATTCTTTTGTTGCCTAGCTGATCCCACCCCATCCTCCAAGGGCCAGTTCATCTCAGTGCTCAGAAAAATGCGCGGAGGGAGGGGCGGAATGAGAGAACCCATTGGAATCGAGAGTCGAAGCTTTGGGAAATAATCATTAAGAATCTGAATATTCTTTAATCCTCCGAGTCCTCATTCTAGAACATCTTCAGGAACTAGAAACCATTCACAGAAAAAGAACTGTCTGTCTGATGGCCTGGGAGACTATAGAAAGTCCCCAAGCCATCAGAGCCGCTCTCTTCCAGTTGGCTTACTTTGTGGTGGGGCCAACCCCACTGTGCACGTCTGTGGAGAACACATGACGCAGGCATACTTAAGGGACAGGGGAGAAAATGTCATGTCAGCACAGGTCTCACTTTGACCAAAAAGGTGGGTAGTTGATTCAAACCACTTGCAGTTGGGGGTACACTCGGTGGCCTAGTAAAAACACAGGAATGGTCCCCATACTTTTTTGGTTTTTTGTTTTTCATGAACCATTTACTCTTTTTGGCTCAAAATAGTCCACAGACATTGCAACTCACCTGTTCCCATTTGCCAGTTAAAAAGAAAGGGGAAAAAAAGAGAGAGAGAGAGAGAGAGAGAGAGAAACCCCAACAACATTAGAATTCATGGGAAGAAATGAGATTGTTTTTGAGACCCTGGCAACTGGATTTCTTTGTTTGATTAGCATAAGTGAATTATTAATTCAGCACAGAAAAAGCATAGGTCTTTGTCATATGAAAACTCATCAATACCACAAGAGACCTTCAGAATCCAGGATAATAATGATATCTGACATTTGCATAACGCTTCCCAGTTTACAAGGCCCTGCCCTATACTCCCCGGGCTTAACTCTGAGAGCTGCATGGAGTACAGTTTCTGTCCTGGGTGGAACGAGCAGGCTACTGTGTTTCCCTGAAAATAAGACCTAACAGGAAAATAAGCCCTAGCATGATTTTTCAGGATGACATCCCCTGAACATAAGCCCTACTGCATCATTTGGAGCAAACCTTAATATAAGACCCTGTCTTATTTTCAGGGAAACACGGTGGTAGCAGGGGCCTTTTACCTCCTCACCACCACGCCACAAATCATGGACAAACACTCTGGATTCAGTCAGAAGTGCCTGGGGATGGGAGGGGGGAATCATTAATATTTATCATTTCTTTTTGCATTCCCAAACTCAATCATACTTTTTTCAGAACTTGCTTTTGAGAATGAAGGGCCATAGGCCCAGCTTTGGTGAGTGGTCCAGTCTGAGTCTCGGTGACCTCCGTTCTCCCATCCTGACCTTGATGGAGCCGTTTGCTAGGGCGACCAACTTGGCCTGGCTTGCCTGTGACTTTCCCAGTTTTAGCCCTAGAAGCCCAGTGTCCCAGGATTACCCTCAGTCCTGGGCAAGTCAGAAAGGTTGGTCATCCTACACTTGACAATCCCTGATCATGTCACACACTCTGAGCCCACCACAGACGGCCCTTTCCTTCATCTCTGCAGTTTTGCTCAGGGCTGCTGTCTGCCTGGAGCTTAATATTTCACAAGTACTTTTGGGCTTGCTGGCAGGACTGGCCCTACAGTCCGAACCCAAGACCTGTTTCCCTTCTGTCCCTCCTCCCAGCTCTGTCACAGCAGTGGGGCAGGGGTAGGTGCTGGCGTCACAACACCCATTCTCTTTGGGGGAAACCCCCTTAGTGTGGTCCTCCTCCATCGTTACAGGAGCCAAAGAGCACTGAAGGCGCACGTTCCTCATCCCCACCCCCTGGGACTCTGGCCCCGGCCAATTGTGTGCTCTCATCCAAGACTCTGAATCTTCAGGGAGACACGAAAAGACTTCGGGACCATTAGAGCCCACTCAGCACCTGGCAGGGGAATTCTGTGTGCAGAATCTTCCCTTAATCTTTCTCTTAATATACACAGCCATCCATCATCCATCCATCATCCATCCATCCATCCATCCATCCATCATCCATCCATCATCCATCCATCCATCATCCATCCATCCATCCATCCATCCATCCATCCATCCATCCATCCATCATCCATCCATCCATCATTCATCCATTCATCATCCATCATCCATCCATCCATCCATCCATCCATCCATCATCCATCCATCCATCATTCATCCATTCATCATCCATCATCCATCCATCCAGCCATTCATTCTTCTTTACCACTCCACTCCCTTTCCTCCAGTACCGTTAACCACCATACAAATGCATTAATCATTTTGTTTGTATTTTTGTAAAATACGTATGTTGCTTTGTATGCACATACACGTATACACACAAATCTTAAGTATATTGCTCAGTGGACCTCACATATATATAATTACCACCCAGCTCAAGATACAGAAGACCTCCAAAACCCAGAAGGCTCTCTCAGGCCCCTCAGCCAATTACTATCCCCTTCACCCCAAGGTAACAACTGTTCTGACTTCTATCATCATGGATAAATTTTGGTGCATGTGATTTCAATTTACATAAATGGTCTTGTTATGTATCTTGTCCTGTTTCTTAGTTTTTTCACTAAGTCCTATGTTGTTAAGATCCATCCGTGTTGCTAGGTGTTCATTGCACCCATCATTTCGAACTCATATAGAATACTTCACGTGATGGCCCGACCTGCTTGTACCCGCCCTCTCTCGGGTGGCCTCAGCTCCCGAGGATGGCACGGCGAATGTCCCCACTGTGTTTGTGCATGGGAATCTGCCAGGTTTCTCAGTTTGCTGACACTTTAGAAGGTCAAGTTTTCAACCTTGGGGTGGGGGTGGGGAATTACCAAGTGAACCTTTTGCGTGTGTTACGTCCTTGATGCTTTTGCTAAATTTGTCAGTGTCTCCCTGTGGACAAGGGGGATGTGGCCACCCCTCTGGGACATAGAACCCTCCTCTCCTCATCGGCTAATCTGACTCACCAGAGCCTCTCAGCACCTCTTAGCTCTGCTAGGGTGACACGGGCCATCGTGGTGAGCTCACATAGCCACTCCGTGAGGCTCGCCAGCTTGCCTGCCATTCAGCAGCCGAGACGTTGTAAGAGGAGTCTTTGCAGGAGGTCACAGGGAAGGGAGCAAGAGTGAGAGAACAGCAAACGTTTGTCCATAAAGTCTTCTGTTGTGTGTTAGGGTCGGGCCAACGGCTGAGGAACCTGGAGGCCACCGGCCTGGAAGACATGGCCCATTTGTATCTGGTCTCACCTGCCTTCTGTCTGTGAAGAAATTCCTGGAGGCTTGTAGGTGGGGGTGTGGAAGAAACGTTTTCCCCAAAAGTTTAGGGACAAAATGGCCTGAAAAGCGCCATTCTGCCTGTGAGGCCGCCTGCCCCACCCCGAGGAGCTGACTTGCTCAGGATACAGTAAAGCCTCCTCATCCTGTGCAATTTCGAGAAGATCGGAAAGGTTATACTGGGGAGGATTTAGTAGCTGAAGTGGGTAGGAAAAGAAAATAAATGAATAAAAGAAAATAATCACTGTCCTCCAGGGTGTGGCCTGAAAAGTATCCACATAATCCTGATTTCATAATAATTCAAACCAGATGAAGAGCACATCACAGCCAACCCCACACCAGTCGCTCTGATTTCTGATCGATTATTGCGGGAATGGCATTCAGAGAGTCCAGGAGGAAGAGTGTGCTGTGAAAGTGCTCCCAGCTCCCAGACACTGGGAAGGAGAGCAGAGAGGGTGTCGGCCACAGACTCCAGAGTGAGGCAGGACTAGCGCCAAATCCGTATTGTTTCATGTATCAGTTATACGACTTGGGGAAAATTACTTACTTTCCTCACCTGTAAATGGGGGCAGTAATTGTTCTTGCTTCACAGGGTTTACAGGCGCTTCAAGGTAGAAACGCTGCGAGGCACACCAGAGATCAACACCCACAAGGAGCTCCCTTAATGTCAGCTCTTTGCTCAGTTTTCACAGAACAAACCACAGGGTTCCATCAAGTGGTCGCCACGGAGAGCCAAGGTCAAAGTGAGATAGTGGAGCCATTGAGGTCTATCCATGGTGTGGTCACTGTCGTGCGGGGCGGCCTGCAGGGTTTCTGCTCCCGCTCCCCACATAAGAACGCAGGATGTGGTGAGGCCAAAAAGGAACACCCACGGAGCCATAGGTAGGGGAGTCACACCACTATACTCTCGCTGGAGGCTGGAGTCACACGACGTGCGACCTGCTGTCTGCTTTCTGCCAACCGACCAACTCTCTCCTCGACTTCCCTCCCTAACGCAGCTGCGGCAGTTATATTAGTGGCCAATGGCTCAAGGGCCACATCTGACGGCCCTCTACTACCCGAGCCAGCACCTTTCCATGTGAGGCCAAGAACCTGGAAACCGCTCTCTGGGGCTCTGTCCCCACAGTCACCGCTAGATACTCGTCCTCCAAAAACACGTTTACTCATGCAGCAAGATGTTTTTATGAGAGGGCAGCACTGTTTGTCACACAGCACTGTGACATGATGGGAACACCTTCAGTGTCCATCACCGTCACTGTGAAATACACCAGGGTGTGTCCATTCAGTGGCTATTCTGCGCATTAGAAAGAGTGAGTAGATTGGTACATATGACTGGGAAGGGCAACTGGGTCCAAGAGGAAGGCGTGAGACCATGTTAATAGGATGTCTGTGTTTTTGTCAAAATAAGCAAGAAGGAATAATGCGTTAGAGTTGAGCCTAGAAGAAAACAGTGAGAAGAATATGTATGAAGAGTTGATGGTGACCTTCTCACGGGAGGCTGGTATTATAAGCAACGTGGTCATATAGTTAACTGGCCAACATGGGCCCTTCTGAGAGTCAACGAGGGTGCTTTGCTAAACCTGCACCGCAGGCATGGACCAGAAGCCATGCGAGCCATCTGGGGCCACCCCAGGGACTTTCCTGTGTGACCAAGAGCAGTCAGGCTCTTGTTTGCTAGTGACAGAAGCCAAGTCAAACCCACTTGGCTCTTATTCCCTTTCCCCGAGCCCGTCATTCAGTGGGACTGTGATTAAGCCAGGCCTGGATGAGGGGGGGGGACCTTGGGGACTAGAGCCATCCTCTGGGGACAGAGCATTGCCCAAGCTGTATGCGTAGAAGGGAGCATGGATACTGGAAAGGTAGAACCAACATGTCCCACTGAAGTCCCCCGCGTACTTGTGCAGCCCTGGGAGTGTCTAAACTTGAACCCTACTGGGAGAAGTTCAGGGGCAGAGGCAAGTAGGGGAAGAAGCGTCCCTTCAGAGAAACCCCCGTGGGTAATGCTGGAGGCCACTGAGGACTCAGAAAAGCAAGAGGGTCAGTGAGGAGAGGAGGAGAAAGGGAATATCAGTCCCGGACCTTGAAAGGGCATGTTTTGTTCCTTGCACCGGAGCGAGGGAGCTATATTTTGAAGAGCCAGCTATGGTGTGTGCGGGAATGTGGTGCTCTGAGCGGCCAGTTGGCTTTCCCTGATTGGAAGCAGCTGTGGGCCTTTGCGTTTGGAGCGAGGCAAAGAGTTTGGTGTGTTGATGGTGTTAGAGGTTACCCCGGATGATTTCCTGCCACCCAGGCCCCACCGAATTGGAACCATTTTTCAACCTGCTCAGACATCCAAGACTCACAGGGGTTCTGAGGAGGTCTCCGACTATCCATCTAAATCAGTCTTGCGATGTTTTTCCTGCGACTGCTCAAACGATTCAATTATTGTGCGAGCTCCCAGCACCCAGACCTCGCAGGCTCATTCGCTGTCTTCCCTGCAGAGCCCTTTGGGTCACTCACGCTTCCAAGCAGAGAAATGATCCCCATGAGGCCGCCTCTCGTGATTGAATTCTCAGGAGCCCTGGGAGGGTTCTTGCAGTGTAAACAGCAGCCTTAGAGAAGCTGCTAGAATGATCAGATTAGGAGACAATGATTCCCCTGGACAGTCCCCATACCCACCAAATTGGGGCAATTCATAGTGCCTACCTTAGAGGGTTATATTCTTCGGCAAGTTTTTAAGTAACTTTTTTATTTCGAAATAGTTTTAGGTTTACAGAAAAGTTGTGAAGATAGTACCTGTAAAGCTGGGCCCCAGTCTGCCCCATTTTGGACATCTTCCATTTGCCACAACTACAGAGACCCCTTCCCCCTCCCCTGCCATGTTACTGTTAACTAAGCTCCCCGGTGTATTCAGGTTTCACTAGTTTTCTCCTAATTTCTCTTTTCGGCTCTGAGACCCACCCAGGACACTGCACTGCATTTGGTCGTCATGTTTCCTTAGGCTACTCTCAGACTTTCCTTGGTTCTGATGACCGTAACAGTTTGGAGGAGGACCAGTCAGGTGTTTTGTGGAATGTCCCTCAGTGTGGATTTGTCTGCTGGGGTTGGCTTTGGGGAGGAAGGCCACACAGGAGAAGTGCCCTTCTCGTGGCATTGTATGGGGGTTCACGCCATCATTTAGCTTGATCGTAGACCATCATTTTGAGGACTCAATGATGTCACACTTGTAAGAGGCACAGACGAGTGGCTGGCTCATAGCAGATCTGTGATGAATAGACAGATGGACTAATGAGTCGGTGGTTAGGAGTGTTCACTTTATCAGGTTGTGTGTCTGTGTCCGACAAAGACAAATCAGCCTTACCTCATTCCCTCCAGGACCCCGCAGGCTGGGGTGTGGACAGCCACCCCCACCTCCAATCCACTCTGCTCTGTTCAGCTGCTTCAGAGTTAGGTTTGGAGCGCTGGCAACTGGGACGTGTAGGAAACCAGAATGTGAACCAAGACGGCAAGTTCTGGCCCTGGATGAAAAGGGACAGAGCAACAGCTCAGCATGCAGTGGGGACAGTGAGTCACGAGAAGGATGGAGAGTCTCTTAAAAAGCTCTCAGGAAAACTGTGTGGCCAAGAGAACCAACCCCCGTGGCTCTTGCACTAACTTCCCATGTAACCTCGGAGAATCGCTTCAACATGGTGCAGCGACAGTGGACTGGCCTTTCTCACCAGGTACTCTTCGATTTAAGGTGATTAGCCTCGGGTGCACGTAGATACAAGGACAAAAAAGTCCCGGTCCTCAGAAAGCTCAGTCTTAGAACATTGTGAGACTCAAAAGTGACAAAACATATACAAAGTGCTTCAAAACGAGGAAGTGCAATGCAAATGTAAGACTTTTGAATAAAAGGCTGAATGGGCATCCTCTGTCTTTCGAGTCGCTTTCTCACCAGCACGGAGATCCCATGGCTACCACGATCTTCGAATATAAAAGACGCTGCTGTGGAGGTTTCCTTGCCTCTGCATGGCCGGTCATCTTCTGTAACAAATAGGGAATTTTAAAATGACAATCTTTCAACCAGGTCCTGTCACGGTGATTGTGACTCCCTGAAACTCAAACCCATCCCTTCTTTCCTGTTGAAAGTCTAGTAGGAAGCAGTTCAGCAACTTTGTTTCAGTTCAGCTAAATTGATGGTTTTCAGAGGAGACATCTAAAAAGTTCCCAGCAAGGTTGGCAGTCTTGGGTTCTTTAGTTACAGAGAATGTCCAATTGAACCCTAATGAGTATTCAATTTTTTTTATTATTTTTTTTTGGCTGAGGAAGAAACAATGATGGGTATGTATGTCATCTGCCTGTTGCTTGTTGCAATTCTTGAAACATTTTCATCAGATTCTCCTCATCGTGAAAGGGTTCTCAGCACACTTGGGATCATGGATGAAAAATGGGTACCAGGGGAATCCAATTAATTTTTATTTTTAAGTACGAAGGGCGGGCACTGGCTTAGTGCTATGCTCGGCCCAGTCTCTCAGGATTATGAGTGCTCCAGAGTTTAGCAGACACCCTCTCACGTGGTGCTGGTGGGTGAGGCCGTGCCAAGCAATGCAAAGTTACATGTGTTACACGTGTATGTGCCTGAGCTCTGGCAACTTTAAATTTATGCCGTGTATAAATTGCACTTATTTTCACCAGGGCAAAGTTCAAACTCCAGAGCAATACCAACCTCGTCCTAGAGTTGAATCTACAAGACCACAGAGAATCCAAGGGCTCCAGGCTCCTTTTTCCTCCCGCCCTCCGTTGACCAGAAACAGAAGTCCTGCCTGAACCAGGCAGGTGGCCTCAGGAGGATGAAGCACGTACAATGTATGTGTAGCTGAAGTTCTGTTTGCAGACATGTTGGTCTGTCCGAGCAGAGTTCGTGCGAGAGCCCTAACTCTACTCAAGTTATTACAGGTCGTGGCATAGTTTTAAGCTATGAGAGCCAAGGGAGTCTCTGTTCTGCCTGAGCTTAGATGAGCTGGGTTTTGTCTCTTGTTATCTAAAGAATCCTCTCTGATTTCTGTACACAGAGCCTGGAGTGCAAAGGGATGCTTGCTAATGGGGTGTTGTCCAGGCGACTGAATGTTTTAAAATGTACAGTCTGGAGGACCAGGGTTCCCAACCTTGGCATATGGACATTTGGGGCCAAGAGCTTCTTTGTAGGGGTTGCCCTGCACATTGTAAGATGGCCCAGCCCTGTCACCCTCTAGACTCCAGTAACCAACATCCCTCCTGAAAGTTGTGACAATCAAAAATATTTTCAAACATTGCCAAGTGTCCTCTGGGGAACAAATCACGCTCAATTGAGAGCCACTATGTAAACAAACCCACAATACCTTATTTGGGAGAATTGAAGGGACCCCTCCTATCAAAAGTAGCAGGTGGGTTGGGTGAGAACACCAACAAATAAGATGAGGTGAAACGAAATGAAAGGCAAGATCTTGCTTCTTGTGTTACTTCTGGTTTGGAAGAGGTGCGTCATCTTCAGAGGCACCTGCCGAAGCTGATCCAAGCCAGTTACATTCCAGGAGCTTCTGGGAGGTAAATTGGTTTCATTCATCCGAGGTCATCAGTCACCATTCAGCCCTGGTCCGTTTTGGAGTCATTTAATTTCTTGCTGAACACTTCTCATCTTGCTCAAATTTGCACCCTACGTCTGTCTTTCTCTCTATTAATAATGAAAGGGTTTCAAATAGGTAGAAGTTTGCTTCTCCTCCTAACCGTACTTATTTAGAATGTCGAATTCCTCTCGAGATGACAAATTTGCTCTCTGTCAAAGTTATGCAGCTGAATGTTTATAACAGATCCTCTCATTAATTGGATTGCGTCACTAGAATGCATGCTTTTCTTTTCTTCAGGTGTGCAGGTGTGAAAAATCTCAGAAATAGTCTTGCAAGGGGAAGCTTCACTCACGTTTGCCTGAGGGGACCAGACTGTGTAGGTCCACCTTTCAGCACCTTAGTTTTTTCATTGGCTTTTGACGTGGAGCAGCTCGTCCTTACTACAAAGCCATCTCCTCTTTTGCGTCTGGACAGACTGAACATTCATTACACCCCAGAACTGGTCTCAGCTTACTTCAGAATTATTATTTCTCAAAGCTTATTTAGACAACCTCTGGCCTCCCTTTCAGTTTATATAAGTATTTTCTCATGAGCCTTGTTTCCTGGGGCGTCTAAGGCTACTTCGAACCATGAAATCTTATTCATAATTCTATTGTGAGACAGAACAAAGTCTACATAACCTCATCAGAGGTAAAAAGCAACACTCTTCCAATTGTTTCCCACAATGCTCTTCTGTTTCCCAGAAACGGTGTCAGAGTTCTTGACTCTATTGTGGAAGTTTACCCATGCAAAACCCAATCGAAAACTCTTGCAGGCGACTCTGCTCTTCGTCGCTTAGCTTTGTTTACCCTTTAATTTCATTTTCCCTGCTTTGCCTGGAATTTTTTTTTTAAATTTTAATCCCCTGAGATGAGTTTCCAGTGATTTTCCCCACCTCTTTCCCATCCCAGACACACAAATTTGGGGGAAGGAGCAGGCAGTGGTTTAGAGAAAATGTCAGGCAATTGAAGGGGACAATTGGATGTTCCTCAATGACAAATTAGCAGGCTGAATTTAAGTTAATTTAATTAGCCAATGCAGGGGGGAGAAAAAAACACAGCAGGACCAGTTGTCCAATATGCCAGGTTTTGAAACCGATTTGATCACATCGATGAACGCTGCAGACAAAGGTCCTCCCTGGGTGAACCTGTGTAAACTTCCATCTAAAACCTGATTTTTTCAAAGAAATCTAAGAGACTGAGACAGAATAACTATTTAAGGCCAACAAAAAACCATGCAAATAGCAAATAATCTTGTTTCCTGTCACTGACAGCTCTGTGGGGCAATTTACCCTTAAATTTGTCTGAACATCAAAAGAATCCCTTGGTTTGAAATATTTCCCAAAATGGCATTAAATAATGTGTCTCTTTCAAACCAAATCCCTGCTGGAACAGAAGCCTTCATTTACATACCTATTCTATTGGTGTTGTGCATTAAAATTCCCTTTAAGAGAGAGGAACTTGTCAGAGAGAGCTTGGGTCTGTTCAAAGGTCAGGCGACCTTAAAAATTATCATTCGGGTGATGTCAAAGCAGGGGCAATGAAACCTGCCAGGGGACTCTCGGCCACAAAGTGGCACAGGTGATCTGCATGCTCTCCACGAAGACATGGAATGGGATGGAAGCATTTTCTTGCCTCTGTGTAGAGAGACCATCTCCCCCAGGAGATCAGCCTCCATGCATTATTGAAACTCTGTGACCCAGGTTTTCAGTGTTCCACCCAGAGAAAGAAAGAGTTGGTTCTATAGCAAAACTGTGCAGTTTGACGATCCGGGCTGCAGCCACCTCTGGACTGTCTGTTTATCATTCACAGAGAGCCGAGGTTAGCGATCTATTGGATTTAAATGAAAAATGAAAGCCACACTGGGTTTGTGCCCCCCCATTTCGTTACCACATGACCTTTCCTCCCTTTCCTTCCTCCGGACATTGTTTTTTTTTTTTAAGTAAGAGATGGGGAACGCTGCTTTCACTTGAACCTTTTATTATTATCTTTAAAACTCCCGCCTCCACCCTCCCTTAAACTACCTTTGGAGAAATGGCAGCTGACCCTGGCACAGCAGTCAAACCCCGTTTACGGATCACATTCCAAGTGTCTCCCTCCGTACTGGGCATCATGTGGCACAATTACAGTGGCAATGGGACAAGGATCGCGTTTCAGGGCCCCTCCCCAGGTCACATGCTTGGCGTCACCTTCCTTTTCAAGAGTTGGTGGGAGACAGATTCTGAGCGGGTCACTGCAGACCAGTTATGCTTTGTAGAGGAGCTAAAAGAAGGAAGAAATGATTTGTCTTAATGACTTTTTCAAAGGCTTCCGGGATTTGCTGCTATTCCCTCTGGTCTTGCATTAAAGAGCTCCAAAAACTAACCCACTCGGCCACTAGTGCCATTGATAATTTTTTGGGGGGTGGAGTGGGGGACCTTTTCCCTGTTTTTAAAAATGTGTTTTTTAAAACTGTGGTAAAATATACATGACATTTACCACTAGAAACACTTTTAAGTGTGCAGTTCAGTGGCATTAAGTGAATTCACATTGTTGTGTGACCCTCACCACCATCCATCTCTGGAACTTTTTTCATCTTGCAAAACTGAAACTCTGTCTCCATGAAACACTCACACCCCAGGACTGACCCTCCCCAGACCACAACATCCCAACCACTGGCAACACTATTTTACTTTATGTCTCTAGAAAGGTAGGTGCTCTAAGCATTTCATATGAGTAGAATCACACCGTATTTGTCCTTTTGTGACTGGCTTATTTCACTTGGCACAATATCCTCAAGGCCCATCCATGTTGTAGCCTGTGTCAGAATTTCCTTCCTTTCGAAGGCTGAATAATATTCCACTGTATGGATAGACCACATTTTGTTTATCCATTCAGCCATCCATGCACATTTGGGTTTCTCCCACCTTCTGGCTATGATGAATAATGCTGCTCGAAACATGGGTGTAGACACATCTGTTTGTGTTTCTGCTTTCAAGTGTCATTTTCCGCTTTTTGATAATAGTCATCCTAGTAGGTGTGACTTGACATCTCATTGTGGTTTTGATTTGCACCTCCGATGACGTGTGATGTGAGCCTCTTTTCATGCCTAATCAATCATTTGTATAGTTTCTTTGGAGAAATGTCTATTCAAATTCTTTGCCATTTTTGAATCTGTTTGCTGGTTGTTGTTGAGTTTAGGATTCTCTACACATGGGGAATAGTAATCCCTTATCAGATCTATGGTTTGCGAATATTTTTTCCCCATTCTGTTTGTTGCCTTTTTACTCTGTTGATAGTGTCCTTTGATGCACAAAAGTTTTTAATTTGATGAACTCCAAATTGTCTGTTTTTTTCCTTTTGTCGGCCTGTGCCTTTGGTGTTATATCCAAGAAGTCATTGCCACATCAAATGTCATGAAGATTTTCCCCTGTGTCTATTTCTAAAAGTTTTATAGTTTTAGCTCTTATGTTTGGGTCTTTGAACCACGTATATTGAGTTAATTTTTATATGTGTTGTTGCATAGGAGTCCAATTTTATTCTTTTGCATGTGGCTATCCCATTTTCTGAGTACCATGTGTTGAAAAGACTGTCTTTTCCCCACGAGATGGTCTTGGCGCCTGTGTTGAAAACTCACTCCTGGATGTATGCAAGGGTTGTTTCCTGGGCTTGCCGTTCACATCCGTGTGGTTTCGGGTCCTGTCCAGCAGTTTCAGTAGATTATAAACTGTCTGAGAATGGCTCCCAGAATTTCTTATTATTTTGTATCTTGGTGTTGCCTAGTGGCTTTTTAAAATTGGAATTCACCTGCTCAATGTAGTCAGGGGCACCTGTTGACCTCAGTGACCTGGTGGGTGGGTCTACATTGATGCCTGTCTGAAACGTGCCTCTCCTGGGTGTGTCGTCGCAGAATAGGCAGGCATTCTGATGATTTTGTCCTGCCAGCCTCTTCCTCTAGCCAGGGGACATCTGGGTGGTGCCCCATCCATTACTCGCTTCTCAATAAGCACTGCTGAGTGAACAGATGAGCCAGTGGGAAAATGGCTGTTGGGAACATGGGAGTGACCACTGGTTTCTGGATGTGCCCCCCCCGCCCCATTATCAGTGGGGAGCAGTGGTCCTGTGGGGTTGAATCACAGTTGGATTCTCTTTTCAGCCCCCTTTGCTGGGTCTTCTCCCTCTTCCCAGCTCTAACCTTTGGATCACTCCAGGTCTCAGTCTCCAGATGTCTTCCTCAGCCACATTTATTTCCATGGTGAGCTTATCCCAAAAGCTTTAAGTGTAATCTATCTGCTGACAACTCCCAAATTCAAATCTCCAGGCCCACCCTCTCCCTTGTAAGACCCAGTTAAGTCTCTGAACCTTTGCGAGCCTCACCTGTAAACAGGGATAAAATGACCTTCCTTGCTGCTGTGTGTCAGGCTTTGTGTGTCAGTGTGTGGCATCCAGCAGAAGCCTAGGAAGTGGAAAGCTTTATTTTCAGTTTATTATTAAGGTTCAGCTGTAGGAAGCCCCCAAGATCACTTAATTACCATACGTTCCTTAATAAAGACTCTCTGGGGGACAAAATGAAAGCAAGAATTAAAATATGGTAGCTCCCAGCATCACGTGGCTATTTGAAAGCTGCACACAAGGTAGGCCGCTCAGAGCCACCCCTGCTCACCTCCACGTGTGAAGTGTGTGTACTGTGTGTACCTGTTCTTGTTCGTCTGTTTTTCCAAAGGGTTTTCATCTGTCTCCTCCTTTTGTCTTCAACCAGTTCAAAGCAGTGATGTTAACAGATTCTAAGACTATTTCGAGCTGCAGACAAATGACAGTGGGGCTGAGGCAACGATGACAGGTGGCTCAGTGAGAACAAACGGACATGTGACCAGTGCCTGGTTGTCCGTTTGGTGGGGTGACAGAGGTGTGCTGGGTGGCCCCACCCAGAACAGTGTGTCCAGGGATGGGTATGAAGAGGGGCAGGTAGGGGGCACCAGAACTCGGGGGAAGCCCTCTCAGCACTCTGGGTTACGGGAGCGGCCTCCAAGAATAACTCTTTCATCTTCTTCACCCCTAATACTTTTCTCTGAGAGGTGTGCCTCAAGTTTGAAGAAGGGATAACGGTTGGGATAAAAGAAATTGGTTGAGTGCTAAAGCAAAGGCCTTTGCAGTATGACCTTCTGATTTTGGGGTATAGGGGTTACCCACACTTTGGTTTCAGCTGCTGAAAGGGTGGCAAGAATTCCCTTCATTCAGACAGAACCTCATTGTACATTTCAAAACACTTCAGTATCCATTCCCCCTTACCAAGCTTCAGGCCAGAATCCTAGAAGGCATTTTGAGTCCTTTCCAACCCTTTTCCTGCCTCTCAAACTCAATGTGTTGCAAAATCCAGTTGGCTCTACCCCCAAAATATTTTCTGAATCTGACCTGACCGTGATTCTTTATTCCCATCACCACGGTCCTGATTAAGTCATCACCATCCATCTCCTGTTTGGTCCACACGAGCATCCTGACGGGTCTTCCCGCTTCTGCCCTGGATCCCTGCACTCCATTCTGTGCACGTTGCTGGAGGCCCCAGGGGGCGGAGCTGAGAGCCACAGACCACTATTCTCAGGCCTTGCAACCTAACGGGGCTGCCCTGCAGGATTGCTCACTTGCTTGGGGCCAGGGGCTCCTTCATTTCTTACAATTTCTCTTTCCGAGCGGCAGTGTCTACCCCATGTCTACCCCACTGTTGTGCCCCAGAAGCAGATAACTTGTTTCCTAGTCATAGGTCCACAGATAAACAGTCATTTTGCCCCAGGATGGATCCTACCTAACGTCTCACCCATTCTTGATTTAGGCAATTTAGGTGATGAGATTTGGGACATAGAGTAGATGCTCCAGTGGGTTGAGATTTTCGGAGATTTGGATTGGTGGGACTGTATTTTGCCTGTGGAACGGATGTGAATTTGGGGGGAGCTGGAAGCCAGACTAGTGGGTTGAATGGTGACCCTTCCGCAAACATATGTCCCCATAGAACCTGTGGCCTTGTTTAGAAAAAGGATCTTTGCAGATATCATTATGTCGAGATGAGATCATTCTGGATGAGCGGGGGCGGGGGTTACTAAATTCAATGACTAGTGTCCTTATAAGAGGACCGAATGGGAGGGGACAGGGAGGAGAAGGCCATCAGAAATTCGAGTGCTGCTGCCCCCAGCCTGGGCCCCAGAGGCTGGAAGAGGCCAGGTAGGATTCTCCTCCAGACCCAGGAGTAAGTGTGGCCCTGCTGACGCCTTGATCTCAGACTTCTGACTGTGAGAGAATAACTTTCTGTTTTTTTATGCCATCAACTGTGTGGCAATGTTACAGCAGACATAGAAAACTAATGCACGACCCTGCAGCCTTCCTGCCCTTCCGTTTGGCAAATGCCCAGCTTGGTTCCACCCTGCCAGGGTCTGTGTACCTGCTGTTTTCTCTGCCTGGACCACCCTTCCCCAAATATGTAGGTATCTGGGTTTCGGCTCCCTCCCATTACTGGGGTCCACTCAAATGTCAACCACTGGGAGAGGCCTTTGCCAACCACTGTCATAAGTGTCCCCCTTAGTTACTCAATATCCCCTCAGCCTGCCAGTTTCTGTACTGCCCCCTTCGCAGTCTAATTATGATGTTCCATGTTATTTACCTGGTTATTCTCTGTCCCCCCCCAACAGAACTATAAACATCGTGAGAGCGGGACCTTTTTCCCTAGTGCCACACATGGTACCTGTGTCCCAGACAGTCTTTAGGAAATTTGCTGAATGAATGAGTGAGTGAGTGAATGAATGAAAGGCAGAAGGAGAGGGCTCCTGCCCTTGCAGAGTTCACGTGTCTCACCCAGGAAACAGCTGGGGCTCCCGGCCATCAGCAGGGCTCCGGGAGGGAGGGCTCACACTCGTGCCCCGAGGCCAGGGCTGGCAGGGACTCTGCCCCTCACTGTTCCTTCTTCTTCTGGCTGGAGACTTATTCAGGGACCTAGGGGTTCCGTCTCGCTTGGTCCCTGCATGTCCTGTGCCCCTGTCACCCACCGCTGCCCTGGACTCGGGCTGCAGGGCCCAGGGAGCTCATGTGTGTCATTGCTCTTCACCCTGTCTGGCCTCCATCCCTTTGTTCTGCCTTCTCATCTCCTCTCCAGGGTCCAGAACACCTAGTGCAGCTTAGCAAACCCATAACCATCAAGGGCCGTTCTCTTTCGGGTGGTATAGCTCCGTGTTGGGTGGGCCACTGTCAGGAACCTGGGTTGAGCACACGCGTAAGGGAATGAACGAGTCACCTGGCCCACCAGCAGCAGCACGAACAGATACCATGGGGGTTTAGAAAGGAGGCACGCATGCCTTTCAGTTGTCAAAAGTCACGACTCACCCACCTTCTACCTCCTGGAGAGACCCCAGTCTAGCGGAAGGGGGACGGGCCCTCAGGTTTTCACAGACCAATGGAATTTCAGCTTTCCCCATTGGTGCCCCCAGGCTGGTAGCTGGCCCCTGGGTGGTTTGCCTTGTTTGTGAGCAGAGGAACCTGGGGAAATTGAGGGGCAGGCGGCAGTGGCTGGAGAGACCCTCCTAAGGTCTTGTGGCATTGCCATCGGGTCCTGTTGCCATCATCCATCTGAGATGATGCCCATCCGAGTGAGCTCCAGGGGGAGACAGGCACACAGCTCCCCAAGGCCAGGAACTCCTGCCTTCTCCTCTTTAACATAAACCCTAGATACTAGCACACATTGTACACCAAGCCTTCCTCATTCCCATGTTTGTAGACGTCAGTTCAGCTCAGCCAACTCCTTGGACGAGCTTCGACTGGGCGCCCACACCGGCCAGGTCCTGTGAGATGCTAAGGATAGGAAGGTGACAGTGACATGGAGCTCCCCGTCCATCAGAGGGGCTGTGCCAGGGCAAGGTCCCACAAAGGAGGGAATACGAGATGGGATGAAAAGCCTGGATTTGCCATCACACAGATCTCAGTCCTGGCCCCTAGGACTCCATTAGTTTTAGTTTTATGACCTATGGCCAGTTATTTCATCCCTCCATGCCTAAGTTTCCCAGATGGTGAAAAGGGGACCCTAAGGATACTTACCCATGGTTGACATGAAGATGAAATGAGATGTGATATGGAAAGAGCTTACTTAGCATGCTGCCTGGGACAAAGCAGAGACTCAATACATACACAGTAGCTTTTAATCATAATAAGTGATTTGCATGCAGCTTGTAGAAACCCACCTCCTTGTTTCATATCTGGCCATGCGGAGGGTAAACTACATCCCTTCCTGTGTGTGCAGCTCACTCAGTATCGCTGTGGTGGGGAGGCATGCACTTGGTTTTGTAGAATTCTTGGTCTTGTAGAATTCTTGGTCTTGAGATGGCCTGTCTTTCCGAGTTATCTCCTGACTGTCTCCAGCAGTGCCCCTAAGTCTCCTTCAAGCCGACCCAACACACTGAAGTTTTCAACTTTATACATAATTCCTACACTCAGCAAAAGGAGTGACTCCGGGGTTGTTACAGAGCCGACGTCTGGGGGCGCCTGGCCTCAGGTCTGTTGCTACGTGGTTAGCGAGGCGTTCTTACTGGGAGAAGACGGTTTGCCGGGCCATGGGAATGGAGGGGTGGTGACAGCACTTCACCTGGCCAACGGTAGACACCACCCAGGCAGCCCTTTGGAGTGAACACACAGCAGGCCTGTCTGGCCACACCCTCACTGATGATCAACCAGGACCAGTGAGGCCCGTCTGGCTCTGACCCAGAGGGACACTGGGTGGAAATCCCCAGGACTGACGTTGAGACTTGCCCCTGCCAGGTGCTGGGAGCTCCTCTCCCATTGGCTGCCCAGACCTGCTCATTTGCATAGCAGGGGTGTTCCCTTGACCTGATCTCCTCTCTCTCCTTCAGACCTCTGCACCCGACCTTGGGGAGGGCTTCTCTGATTCTCCAGACAAGGTTGGATTGCCTTGTTCTAGCACCTTGGGCTCAACCTTGCAGCCATTGTCACTGTAAACAAACCTTGAGTAAAGTGTGGGCCACTCCACCCACAGGCGGGCTGTGGGTCTCCAATGCATCATTATCATCATTGTCACTGCAACAAAAACAACAAAAGCTTATCCTTGTTATGATGTGTATATCACTGCATGTAAGTCAAGCACTTAAAATCCTCCCAACAACACTGCGAGCCAGCTAGGTGTCATTACTGTCACCATTTTTTCAAGGAGGACACTGAGATTTGGAGAGCTGGTCAGTGTGCTCACAGCCACCATGCTGAGTGGTATCTGAACCCCGGCCGTGACACAAGTGCCCTTGCTCGCAGCTCCCCTGCAGGTGTGCTCAAGCAGGGTGCACGAGAGTTTTAGGAGGTGCAGGGACCTGACATCGACACTAATCTCATAATGACACGGCGACTCCTACATCCGTTTCAATCCTGACTGCCTCCAGGACCGTCCTCTCCGTCACCAGCATACCCTGAACGCCTCCCTGACACTTGCTTACCTCGTTTTTTGCAGAAAGAGAAGGCCAGCCAAGAGCTGCGAATCCAGCGCACAATCATATCTGCTTCGACGTCTGACGATCAAGTTTTGTGCTTTCATCATATTTAATTTTATAATTACTTTCTCTTAATGGCACGTGAGACTTGTTTCCATTTGTGCAACTGACATCATCTTTTTTTAAAGCAAAATATGTGAGGAAAAAAGTTATGGGGTAATTGAAAAATACTAAGTGAATAACAGTAGGGGAGTACCCAGCTATGGCAAAAATCAGGGTGGTAGGATGTGTGTGACAGCTGTGCTGCAGGCTCCCTGGACTTAGTTGCTGAGTCTTGCCCATCCCCCATCAGACCCCAGGATAGCTTAGCCCTGACTGCATCTGTCTTGCGTTGTGCTCTAACAATTACCTGCCTTTTCCTTTATCTCCCTGGCAAATCACAGGCTTTTAAGGTGCAAAGGCTGTGTGACACTTCTGTAAGCTCCTGGGCACCAAGCACAATGCTCCTGGGTTGTTGGTGATTGATGGATTCATCTCTTCCCAGCTTAACTGCTCTCACATCACTGTACCTGACTTTAGCGTTTGGCACAAATTAATCATTTATTCATGGTATTGAGGAAAAGACAGACATGGCTCAGAATTTTTAAATCACAAGCAGCTCCAGGCATCTCATTCCTTCTTGGGCAATGGTGGCCATAGCAGGGAGTGGGGATGGCTGGTCTGCCATGGGGAACTTTGAGCTGCTGAGAAGGTTGGAGAACATGGGTGGGGATGCAGCCTGTCTAGAAATGGTGACCTGTCTAGAAAACTTGATGTGTAGCCAGTTCTGGTAAAATATATACATGTTTATATCTTAGTTTGTTCCACGAAACAATAGCCCAGCAGTGATGGTGATGCCACGGCCAGCATGTTGGATTAATTAGAAAAGATCGATGTTGCAAATGAAATACACAGATTCCAACTGCCTTAGAGCATAGGACTTGGCTCTCCAGGTGCAGGTCTGGTTGGGGGGAGGCTTGAGCCAATGCCTTAAATGACATCAGGTGGACCTGATTCTCTGTCTCTCCATTTTGTCTTTCATGGTGTTGCTTCCCCAGGGCGAGCCACAGGGAGAAAGATGGCTTGTCTAGCCAGAAGCTCCAGCAAATGTTGCCTGGCGTGTCATTGGCTCTCATTGGGTCATGTGCCCATCCTTGAACCAATCACCTATCCAGAGGGTGGGGTGTGCTAATTGGGCTTTAAAGTCAAATAGGACTAGATTAAAATCATGACCAACTCCCACAGCGAGGGGGGGGGGCACTGGCAAATCACTTCCCCTCTGTCTCAGATTCCTCATCCGTGAAATGGGGATGATGGCAGTGCCCACTTGGCAAAGCTGTGAGGATTAAGTGAGAGGACGCAAGGAAGGCACTGAATGTGTCTGTGGAGCATCTACTAAGTGGCAGAGACCCTGGTATAGGTGTTGAAGCCACCGGGGTGAACAGGGAGACATGGTCTATACTTTCCAGTATGTTGTAGGGGGCAACAGTCACTCACCAGAGTATTACAGAAATAGGCATTTTGTCACAATGCTGAAAATCCTATAAATGAGAACCCCAGTGTTCCCAGCAGCACCAATAATGTTCCCAGGAGACCCAACCTAACCTGAGAAGTCCAGGCAGTGAGCTGCCCTTGATCTGAGATCTGCAGGGAGATCAGATGATACTGTGAAGAGAAACTAATTGACCTAGCTTATCACTCTTCCTGGGAGATGCCAAGTTCATTCCCTCTGCGCGATTCCCTCTGTCTGGATTGCTTTCCCATGGATTGCATGGCTTGGCTTTCTCCTTCAAATCTTTGGGTCTCTTCTCAAATGGCATGTCCTTGGAGAGACTTCTCTCTCCACTCCACTCAAAATGGGGTCCCTCTCCCTAGCCCCCTTCCATTTGTGCATTCTTCTTCATGGCACTTATCCCAACCCAAAATCATATTAATTAATGATTTGTGTTTTTATTGTTTTATTGTCTTTCTCACCAATAGCACGTAGGCATGATGAAGCCATCCATCTTGTTCACAGACCTAACATCAGTATCTAGAAGAGTGTCTGGCTCCTGACAGGTGCTTAAATAGTTGTTGAGTGACTAAAGGAACAAACTTAGCACCCTTTTAAATGTATTTTCATTGTGATACCAGTTGGCATCTCTGGAAACCAAGAGTTTAATCCTAAACTTAAAAAGAAAATAGCCACACACTATTTCCATTTCCTCCCCTAATCCATCACCATGTTCTGGCAGGAGAGTTTGCTTCGTCTCCGAGCCCCGTGTCTCTGAGAAGGTATCAGGTCAAATCCTGCCCTCTCTGGATTTCTCACCCTGAGTTATGACTTCCAGACTCCACTGCATTACTCTTTTGTTTAGCGGGTGTCCTGCTGAGGTGGCTTCTCTGGTCTTTTAGAAGGGAACTGTTTTTACAGGAGAAAATGTGGAGCTCATTAAAAACAGGATTGAGAAATTTCTTTCAGAAGCAAATGCAATTTCTTTCAGAAGCAAATGCGTCTGTGCCATCACTTGAGAAGTGCCAAGGAGTCCCTTCCTTATTGTAACTTTTGAAAGTTCCAGAATCAGGCAGTCCCCTTAGCATTCTGTCCACCCCCAACCCCTGGCCCCTAACAACCTCTCCTCCTTCACTCCATCTGTTTCCATGTCCCTCTCACCCCTCAGTTCCTTACTTTACTTTGAAGTCTGGACAGTTCCCATGTGTGAGGGAGACCTAGATGAGGAGAAAAAGTGGGTGACACATCAGAGGTATTTCGGCAAATGCAATGTATAATATCTTTTTTTCTCTCTGACCCTGGGAAGAAAAGTTTGAAAATTTCCATGTAAAGGAATAAAACTGGCTGTTTGGGGGACTCCTCCCCTGCCCCCCTGGCCCCCGGAAACCTCAATAACAACGAGTCACCTGCACTCCATAAATTCTTCTATTTTAATCACTGATTTTGATGTTTGGCGATATAGGCAACTTAGGTATGGAGCCCAAATTCATGTTCAGCTCAGCCAACATTTACAAACAGATTTCTCAGGATCACGATGCCCTTTAAGTCAGGTCGTAGCATTGACGTTCCTGCCTGTAGTAGGTGAGTCTAATTCTTCACGCCTCCCTTTCCATGCCCTTGACCATGTAAACTTGCTGTGCCCTCCTGGGTCACAAGGGCTGGGCCATGGGAGTTGCTTTGGCCCATGGGCTGTTCACAGATGAGACATCAACAGAAAACGGTCTATGCACTAGGTTTTCTGCCTTTGGAGCCCTGTCTACAGCCATGGGGAGGGCATGCGTGGGCTTGCCTGCTAGAGTCTGAGTAACGAATGAAGCAGAGCTGAGTCATTTGCATTGTCCCAGCCCAGGTCGGTCTGGATTCCTCAATAGCCAGCTGACCCCTGGGTCTATTAGTGAGCCCAGCAAGGTCACAGAGCTGCCTCGCCAACAAATGCTTTGTGGCCCATTGTTCTGTTTGGGGGCATGTTCGTTGTGCACACTATTGTGGCAGTAAATGATGAATACACCACCGTCAAAGGACTTCCATCTATTGGGAGAAAAAAGTTTGTTCACAACTGTAATTCATACAGCTACTACAGGTGGTAGATAACATTCATTAAATGCTCATTCATTTTGTGCCAGGCCCTATAGTCAACATTTTCTTACGTCCTCTCATTTAATCCACACAGCAACCCTACTTGGTAGTTTCTACTGTTATCCCCATTTCAAAGATGAGGAAACTGAGACTCAGAGAAATGAAGTAACTTGGCCAAGGTCACACAGCTAGGCAAGGTTAGGGGGAGTCAGAATTTCAATCCAGGTCTGTTCGAGTCCAATGTGCCCACAAGTGTTACCATTGGGTTTTACTGCACGTCTAAATGGTTTGGCAGCCATAAGGTCAGAAGTTATTCCCTTTAAACAAGCAAATCAGGTAGAACTTTCTAGAAGGGGCAGCAGTTGAGTTTTGAAGTGGCTTTGGGCAGGATTCATACAATGAGGTGAAGGGAATGGAGAAGTTCTTTGTGAATATTTTTACTCTGCAAACAGATCAAGGCATTCGACAGCTGCTAGCATCAGGTTTCCCAAATCCGGCGACCGGTTGCATTTGCTGGACATAGGAACTCACTAGTACATGAGCTTTAGAAGGATACAGTTGGTAAAAAATTCCTCTGATAAAAGTCAAGGCTACTTCAAGGTGGGTAAGACGGGCAGGTGTGTTTGTGGCATGTTGACTTAACTTGCTCAAAAGTATCTCTCCCATTAATCTGCTAGGATGCCTGAAATTCCCCCCTTTAGGTACGTCATTGAAGGCGCCAGTTGAAATGCACACTTGTTGTTGGAGAGAAGTTGAGAGGGTGTGTGTGTGAGAGCGGTCTGTCTGGGTGGGGGTTCCTGGGAGGAAATGGGGAAGGTGCGAACTGGAGGCATTTCTGAGGAAAACAGGCACCACACGTAAGGATAGACATTCTCAAATGAAACTGTCTTCTGCCAGGGGCTGACTCTGTTGAAAATGGAGCCCTGGGTCCTGCCACCAGGATACAGTCCCTTTATGTCTTCTGCTGAGCCACCACCAGGCTCCGGGCTGGCGTCACGTTTGATGTTTGTATAACACACTGCTTCACAGTTCGGGTGGCCTCCCACCTCTGGGTAGTTTCTGCCATCAGAAGAAATGGCTTATGAATGAATCCTCATGTCTTGCCTACTGGAAGAGTGGAACCTCAGACTTTCTAGAATAGTTTTAAATATTTATTTTGGTAGCATTTGTCATCCCCTGAGTAAGTCAACCAGTATGACTCTCCTGGCGCTGTTTCTTGAGACAGCCACCATCAGCGGTGTCTACTGACAGCCGGTAGGCGCTTACCCCTCACCCCTGCACCGTCATTTTGACTGCCTACCCAGTGTCACAGTTAGGTGAGACAAAATACTAGGGTGCTTTTGAAGGCAAGTGGCAGACACTTAATTTGAACTGGCTTCAACAAAGAAGGGAACGTACTGGCTGACGTAGGTGAGAAGTCGGGGTGCCACGTTGGTTCATCTCCCTACATCTACTTTGTCCTTCTGCCTTCCCTGTGTCAGCTCCACTCCTGAACAGACGTTTCTCCTCATGGTGACAAGATGGCTGCCAACACCCACAAGCTCCCATGCAACCATCTCAGGAATTCCCTGGAAAAACAGAAAAGCCTCGCATTCAAAGTCCCACAGGTCTGCCTATGTTACGCAGGATGTGACGCTGTGATTGGTTAGTCCAGAGACACAAGCCTGGCCCTGAAGCCCCACCCAAACCATGGAGAGTGGGGGGGAGAAGCGGTTCCCCAGGGGACGATGTAGTGTATACCAGACCTGGAAGAACAGGGTGCTACAGGGCCAACCACAGCCAGTGTCCACAACAGAAAACAGGAAAACCACTGGCGCTCTCTCAAACAATTTTTGTTAGACTTGCTGTCAGATTTATTTTTGGGATCAGCCAATTTCTTTTAGCCCTCGAGCACATGTAATTGGCATGTGCTCTGATGTGTGGAATGCATTGTGATAATTTATTTCACTTGGGACTCTCTATATAATTGATGTAGCTTTTAAAGCAAATAATGTGAAGCCTGGTTCTTCCCCCAGTGAGTCTTCCAATGAACCACGTGATGGACTCAAGAGGAGGTACACGGCTAAGACGGGGACAACATGGAAAAGTACTTAATTACTCGGTTTCTGAGCAAGTCCAGGGTTTCCGCTGATGAGGGTGGATGGGAGGAAGAAACTCCAGGATAATAGGAAACTACATAATGGATTATGTTACTCTCAATAAATCCCCTGAATTTTAGGGAAACAATCTTCAAAAGAGTCATAAAGCCCATGAAGAGGCCACTCGAGGGGATGCTTATCTAGATAAATCGCAATATTCTTAATGGCTGGATTTTGAATCAAAATTGAAGTGAGAGAGAGGTACAGTCTCCAAGATACAGCCGCACATCTGTCAGCCTGGAAAAAGTTGATGAAAAATAAACAGAATGACCTTGCCGTGCCCTTGGCCGAGGCCCCGAAGTGTCCTGATCTATCACGTCTCTTAGGGGCACCGCTGATGGCAGAGACAGTAAAGGATGGTGAAGAGAGTTGGCAGACTTGAGGGGAGGAGCAGGACCATGTATTGGAGTCCTCTGCAGAGGAAACGTCCTCATTCCTCCACATGACCTTTCATCAGCGATTAGGGGACTAATGAAACTAGACTGGTGGCAAGGAGTGACTCGTCGATGACACATAGAAAATAACTGAGGGTCATTATAAAGCCAGGGTGTGAGTTCGAGAGGCGGGGCTGCCTCTTGGGTATAAACTCTGCGCCTGGAATTGGGTAGAACTTACTGGGAATCCTGACTTTGCCATTTAATAGCTGTCGACTGTAGACTGGTCACTTCAACGTTTTTTGAACCTCGTGTTTCACATCTATAAAATGGGGATGACGGTAGTATGAATTTTGTTGAGTTGTCAGAAGGGCCAAACAATGATTATAACCCTTATCACCAGCTTGCCCTCGAATCAGGTGAATTGTATGTATGCTGTGCACACTGCTTAGCGCGGAGCCCAGGAAGACAGCTAGTGTTCCCGCCAGGGACTTTTCAGTTGAAAGTGACAGAGTCCCCAAATAAGCTTAAACAAGAAATTATGAGCTATTACAAGTGAAAAGTATACAGATAGTGTGGATTTCAGGCCTAGCTGAATCCAGGGGCTCAAATCAGGACATCAACACAGTCTTTCCAGCGCTTGACTCCATTCTCCTCTGTGTTGGGTCCATCTTCAGGCAGAGTCTTGCTTCATGGTGGCAAGGTGGCTACCAGTGGCTTCAGGCACATTTCCTTTCTTCTCCACAATTCCAGTGCATTGAGAACTTCTTTCTCAAGTATTCTAGCAAAAGTCCTGAGGGTGACTCTGATTCGTCCAACCTGGCCAAGTCCTGAACCAATCACTGTGGCCAAGTGGATGGGATCTATCAACTGGCCAGATCTCGGTCACACGGGTGCCAAACCCACTGACCACGTGGACAAAGGTTGGGTGAGTCCTCAAAGAAGAAGCAAAGTGCTGTGACCAGGAGGCAGGGAGTGGATGCTGAGTGGGCAACAATAGCCAGTGTCTCCCACAGTGGCCTTCAAGGCTAGGAAACAAATCAATCAGTGCAACATTAAGCAGACAACTGGGCCACCAGAAACAGGAGGGCGCTGATGGTGTTGATTCCCAGCCCACTCCTGATTCCCCTCGTGCTCCTTGTTCCCCACACCCGACCAGGTGGGTCCCACTCAAGATGACCAGGATTAACCCTCAGGTTCCCAAGGCGGCACCAGCCATGTGCAGAGGCACCTCCCCCGGGGCCACTGGCTCCTTTCGCCACTCACTACAGTAAGAGTCCTCAGAAATCATCACTGATTTAGATTTTTGAAGTTCCTCTGTACCTTCAGTTTGCCAGAATATAGTGTATGTATTTTATTCATTTCCACAGACTTTTTTCTAAAAGCTATTTTCAGGACCGATGAGACTCTCCCTTCGCCATGCAAGCAAGAGTTTGCTGGTGCTGTCTGTCCTCTGTCCTCTGCCTCAGGGACTTGGCAATGAAACTGCTCTAGTCCTGGTCCTCTCCCCATCTCTTCCCTTTTCCTCCCTCTCCCTATTCCCCCCTCCATCTGCCCCCTCCTCCCTGTCTGGCTTAATGCTCTCTTTAAATCTGAGCTTTCCATAACTTCAGTTATAGGCAAACCAGCTTTGTGATTTTTATGTTATATGTGTTTTACTACAATAATAAAAAAAAATGGGGAAAAAAGCTTAGCTGGATTCTGTGGCCTATCCAAGGCTCTACGCCTATGGCCTGTTCTCTCTCAGCACAAAAAAGGGGGATTGCTAGAAAGAGCTGTTAAAGACACCCAATTGAGGGGTCCTCCTGGCATCGTCAGAAGGACTGAAGAAGAGTAGAAAAGGGGAGACCTTTCTGACCTGCGAGTGGGTGCTGTTGGCTGTCACGGAGGGTGCCACGGCCAATCGGGGTGCTCTGGGTGCAGTACTGGCCAGTTAAACGCTGCTCCTCTGATTATCCCGCTGACCACATACTTCCTTTTCTCAGCTCTGTGTGGTTGGTGTCTTCTGGTCTGAGCACCCTGTATCCTTGGTTGTCTTTGCACTTCGTTCTCTCAACCAGATTAGAAGAATCCGAGGGCAAGGGCAGCGTATACCGGTATCCTTCCCCTACGGGTGCGTGACAGGCTCATCCCGCGTGTGTTGGTTTTGGTCCAGGGAGCGGTCTCAGCAGCTCTGACGTTTCATGCGTCTGAACATACCAGGAAACTGCCTTCTACTCTTTTCTCCCTCTTAGTGGATTAGCATATTTTCTCTTTTTCCAGCCATCCTCCAATAATTTTTTATTTTATAGGTGATGGATATTTTAATTCCAAGGAAATAGATAATCCTGAAGTGATGTAAATCCTAGCCCAGGGGGAACAGAAGATAATCCTAGTCTCGGATTTTCCTAATTTTCAAAGCATGGAGCACAAAAAATAAAGCAGCAGTCCCCTACGGAGCATTGGTCCTTATTGACGGCCAGTGACCCTAAAAGATGGTGTCTTTCACTCTCCACTCCTAGACTTGGATTTGAGGACCTGGCAGAATGGAAGGGGAATTGCAGGGGCGGACTGAGAACTATTTTAGTTACAATGGCTCTGTAACAAATTGCTCAAAATCGAATGGTGTAAAATGACCATTTATTATGCTCAGGGGTTCTGTGGGTCAGGATTTAGACAGGGCACCGGGGCACAGCTGGCCCTCAGTTGGAAGTCTTGAAGGCTGGGGGCTGTAGTCATCCGAGGCCCATCCACACACACACACACGGCAGTGGTTGGCATTGGCTATTGGCTTGGAGGCCTGTTTCTCACCATGTAGGTTTCTCCATGTGATGGTTCCACGTGGGCTCGCTGGGGCTTCCTCCCAGCATGGTGGCTGTGTCCAGAGGCCAAGTGTCCTGAGAGACAGTCAGGTGGAAGTTGTAGCACCTTTTAGGACTTCGCCTCAGAAGTCATTCATGTCACTTCTGCTGCAGTTTTTCAGAAGTGGATCGTTCAGGCTAACGGGGTGTGGGGGAAGGGTTGTTTAACTCCACCTTTCATGGGAGGAATGTCACAAGTCCCCTAAGACATGAGGAGCAACTCCAGGGCTTCAGACCTGTTTCTCTTCCTCCCCAAGGAAGGGCTGTGACTCCCTGCTGAGTTCTGGCTGCCCAGGGAAAGCCACCTCCCACCCAACCCAAGCTGATGGGGTGGGCAGTGGCGGGAGGGACCTGCCGAATGACATTTGGAGCACGGCCTCTCTTAACCATCCTTCCCTCCGGTCGGGGAACTCTGGTCAGAGAGGGGCCGCCAGGCTTCCTTGGCGTCCTCAGAGGTCAGCAGTCCAGGACCTAGTCCGTGGGAAGCATTTATTCATTCATCCACAAATCTTTCTTCCTATGTGCCCAGGCACTGTTCTCTGCACAGATGGCCTTGGTAAAGAACACAATAGACCAGCCCTCCTCTTCTGGGCGGCATCCGTGCAGAAGACAAGTCTCAGGTGAGCTGCGAGTGGACTCCGACGACCATGAAGGAAATACAGGGAGAGACCTGAGGCCTTGCCTTGGGAGAGGAAGCTGTCTCTCGTGGAAGCCACCCCTCTGTGCAAGGGGTATAAGCAAACCCCGGGGACACCCTAGGACCGCTAACCCTGCTTCTTGGTTCACTTTGCTCCCAGGCCACTGCCCACACCCACCGGCTCTAAGCTCCTGGGAGAGGCAGGGAGACGAGCCAGTGCCTTGAGTCACGAGTGTAGAGTGTAAAGTGCGAGCTGGGCCTTGGCAGGCGGGTCTTAAGGGTAAAGGTGTCATTAGGTGAACACTGAGAAAGGTTGCTTTCCCTGAGCCCCTGAGATGAAAGATAGCAGCCGTTCTGCGCTGCCTCTTATCTCTCCAATTACTCCAGGGGTGGGGACTGGAGGTTCTGGGGCAGCAAAGCAGCGGGTGGGGGCGTGAGTGCCTGCGTGTGCGTGTGTGAGTGAATGTGCGTGTGCGTGTGCGCGCGCGCGCGTGGCCTCTCGGCAGCTGTCTTGGCCCCCACCCCACTGCACCGGGCCAGCGTGCCGCCCCCGCCCCTCGCTGTGCTGGGTGCGCCGCCGCCGCCGCTGGCCACTGCTCTCTGAGCCTGCTCCCCCCGCGCCTGCCAGGCGACCCTCGGTGCGCCCCGGGTTCAAAGGCCCCGCGCCGCAGCTCCAGCCCCTCCAGGGGGCGGGGAGGCAAAGGGGGGTGGTGCGGGAGCCTGAAAAGCTGGAGCCCACAGCCAGCCAGCCCTGCGCAGGGATGGGCAGCTCGCTCTGAAGTTTGTGACCGCCGCAGCCAACTCCTGGCCGAGCCGGGACGCAGCGAGCTAGCGGCCGGCCTCGAACCCCCACAGCTGGAGGGCGAGGCCCGCTGTGTCCGGCTGGAGCGCCCTTCCGCAGCCACAGGCGCCTGTCCTCCCAGCCCGGTGCTCCCACGCCTGATCGGGGTTCATGGAGCTGGGGCTGTGGCTCCTTTTCGGGCTCACAGTGACCTCCGCCGCAGGTAAGCGGGCGGAGCGGCGCGCCTCTCCTGGCGGGAGCTCACACAAAAGGACCCTGGAATGGGGAGTGGGGGGACTCTGGGAAGGGTGCCTTGCGGGAGCACAGCCTCTTTCCTGGGCTCGCCACCTCCTGGGGGGCAGAAGCTGGCCGCCCGGACTACTGCGGGGGCTCTGGAGGTTGCTGCCCACGCGCAGACGCGAGACCAGCAGCCTGGGCCAGCTTGGTCAATATTTCCTGAAGTTGGGACCTTTTCAAAAAGTTTGCAAACTCCTCAGAAACTGTGTAAAATGATTGCAAAGTTTTGAGAAAGCGTGCAGAAATGCTTGCAAGTTTCCAAGGGGCGCAAATAGCTTGCAGACCTTGCAGAAAATGAAAATAGTTTGCAAGCTTTCCACCAAGTATGCACATAACTTGCAGACTTTTCAGAAACTGGGCATGTAGCTTTTGTAAACTTTTCAGAACAGTTGGCATAGCTTGGAGCCCTTACAGAAAGTGCACCTAGCTTGTAACTTTTGCAGAAAGTTTGGTGGTCGCCCTCTCCCTGGTTTCGGGGTGGGTGAGTGTCAGGGGCATGCACACCCAGGAGCTCAGGAGCCCCTCAATCTGCCTCTTACAGGATTGGTGCCTCGCCCCCAGCCTGGAGATGCTGGCAGAAGCGGGGTACCCCGGGCCACTCCTGCAGCCAGATCTGAAGGGGACATCGAGGAGACTGCGGCGGCGAAGGCAGTGCAGGGTCCACGCCCAGAAAGCCCTGGGCAGGCGCAGGCGGCCGAGGGAGGCCCGGTGCGCGGCAGAGCCCGGCGCTGCACGTGCTTCACCTACAAAGACAAGGAATGCGTCTACTACTGCCACCTGGACATCATTTGGATCAATACCCCCGAGTGAGTGAGCCCTGGTGGGGACAGGCCTGAGGGGCGGGGCCTTCCCGGCCAGGCCCCCAGCTCCCCACTCCCACAGGATTTGGTCCCACCGGGTCAGTTGGACTCTTGCTGGGCCTCCTGCCAGCCCAGGTCCCGTCTGCAGGTCCCGGTGTGATCCCCACCCCTTGGATGGCCTGGCCAGGGAGAAACCCAATCCCAGAGCTTCTGATCCAGTGGAACGGAAGCCCTCCCTGCTAGCCAGCGAAATGAGCCGGCCAGAGGGATTAGATACCTGAGAAGTCCCTCTGAGATGGAGAAGGCCCGAAAGTTATCTCCTGCCCCAGGGGCTAAGTGGGCCATCCCCCTTCCTGACCCTGCCAGGTTCCAAGGAGTTTCAAATTCCTTGAAAGCAACCTGCTCTCCAGGGAGCGCTGGGGTGGCCTTGGCAGGGCCTGGCAGGACCTGCCTGTCAGGCTGAGATTCCATGGGCGCTAGGCTCCTTTCCTCCCAGGGGCTGGCTCCTGTTGCCCACTGTCAACCACTGCCACTGCCACAGATGGCCTCCCCTTCTCCGCTCCAGTCCCTAAGAACTGTCTCCTGCCTTGCTGTGAAGTCTACCCTCTCCAGACCCCTGGAAAGGGTACTGTGCTGTGTGAAGGGTTGCTGGCTTCCTTCACGTCCTAGTTTAGGACCCCCTGTGCGTAAGCATCGTCCTGCAAGCAGCAAAGAGGGCTCCACCTTGCTAGTCACCAGCCATCTGGCCTTTGCCTCCTTGACCTCCAAAATCTGGGACTTGGACCAGATGTCTCAACGTTCTGCTCGCTGAGTGTTCTGGAGGTCTCCTGGGACTCCCAGCACCCTGCCGGGTCTTCTGATCAAGGAACTGGTATAAATGGGAATCCTGGGCTTGGAAAGGCACCTTTGTCACCGTGTTGGGAGCCACCTTAATTTGTGTCCCTCACGGTTTCCTTCATCCCCGAGCCAATTAACCTCTGGGCACTCTGGGTGACAGCTTTGATGGGCTCACTTCCCACCTTGTTCCATGGACACCTGGAGAATGAAGTGAAAAGTAGGGTAAACCAAGGGGTCGAATGTCTTTCAAACTAGGTGACAAGACCTTTTAACTACATGTGGGATAGATCTGGAAAGTCACCCATATGCCAGAATGGCAGACAGGGCAGCTTCACCCAGCAACCTGGACACAGGCTCAGGGTCAGAGCTCAGAAGAGTCCTCACTCAGTTTGATTCTCTGTTGTTGCCATCTTAAGAGTCTTCATACTTTTTGAACCAGTCTCCACGTTTGCATTTTGTCCTGGGCCTCACAGATTATGCCATTGATGCTGATTGCAGAACTGACGTGTCAGGCTGTGTCTGCTCAGGCTTGTCCACACAGTGAGCTCTTCGTGGGGAAGATACAGGGATGTGTGGTTGCGGGGCGGGGTGGTGGTGTGTGTGTGCTCCTGGACAGGCCCAGCATCGACTGACGGCCTTCTTCTCAGACAGTGATCAGGGTCACCTTTCCTTACAGCCCCCATCACCCTGACACCTGTCCCCCTTCCTGTCCTCCTGGCATTGTGATCTGACCAAACCCAGGACTCAGGGAGGTCAACGGCAGGGCTGAGTCCTGCCTTGGCAAGAACCCCAAGCGGTGGATCTAGAAGGAGAAAGAAGAAACCAGCCAAATTAGGGACAGGGGGCCGGGGACAGAGGAAGTGAGGGGGGAGCAAGGAGAGGATTTGAAGACCACCTCAGTTCTCTGCCTGTTCCCAAGTTCCCAAGGAAGCGGGGAAGTGATTGAAATGAAATGCATCCGAGAGGCTGAGCAAATACCCCGCGATCTGTTTGAAATCCTGTCTCATAATTTCAAGTTGTCTTGTATGGTCCGAGATAAAGCCGTGGATCTTGGACTTTTTCTAGGGCAGACAACTAGCTAACCTTCCTCTCACAGCTTGATTTACCTCTTCCTTTCTTCCCTGACCCTGATTCATTTTAAACATTAGGAAAGAAGGATTAAATATGGTGTTTGGGAGGCCCGTGAACTACTCGGGAAACAAAAATGACAATAGCCAGACTTGAACGTTTTGAAGTTAGACAAGCAAAATAATTTCTATAAGGACGATGTTTCGGGATAGTCTATCTTTTTCTTTCTTTCTTTCCTTTGCCCCTCGGTCCCTCCCTCCCTCCTGCCCTCTTTCATGTCTTCCTTTCTTCCTAAAACTCTCTGTTGATAGGTAGACGAGTCCATTTGCTGTCTTCAAGATATCTCAGACAAAGTTGCAATGTGAGAAAAATGGGCTCTAGGGACAGGGAACATAGGCCTTTGGAGAAACGAAAGAATCTGAAATATGGTTGATTTGTGCTAAAGGGACAACGGAAGTGCATACTGAGGTCTTTTCCAGGTCCCGTCACAGCACCACCTCTTGAGTGTTTCCTTCTCTCACTTAGCTGTCACCCCCTCTCCGTTAGCAGATCCTTCTGGTTTCTGAAACTTCTCCACTGTCCCTGCTGCTGCCTGCTCTGGGAACGCAAAGAGCCTTGACCCTCATGCCTAAACCAAGAATGTTGAACTTGGATGATTTTCGGGGTTTGGTTATCTTTCCTCCTACTGCCCATTCAGTCACATGGAGATGGACTCAACAATCTCCTTTGGAAGAACATTTGCCAGGTTGAGGGCATGCTATGAGTGCGGCCAGTTATGCCACAGTTCAGAACCTAAAAGCTGCAGGAGTTTCTGCTCAGATCTGCCCTGCCTCTCATGTGGAAAGTTAATGTCTAGTTCAGGTGCGAGAGACCAGTTACTCCCTGAAGTATCTTCCGGGTATAAGATATGAGGGTCCCTGGTTCTCCCACGTTCTTCCCCGTACTTAGTTCTTCTGGACCTGAGCTTGGTCAGCCCTTTTGGTCAGCACACAGCACACAGCAGAGCCGTCGTGATGGCTGGCTTGTGGCTGAGTCCTGCCGCCTGGTGATGGTTCCCTGTTTTTGTTGTCACCGAGTTTCTGGTCGCCAAGGCTTTCTCCCACAAGTGAGGCTTCTTGTTCCAGGGTGTGTGGATGCTCTCCACAGGCCACACACCCTGCAGATGGCCGTGGAAGAGCAGATTTCTCCAAGAACATAGCCCATAACGTCCATTATATCCTGCATGGCCCCAAAGAGGACGCAGGTGTGTCCTGGGTGTCTGCAGTTCTTGCCCCCGTGGAGGTGGCTGAGATCACAGCTAGTCCATGGGACCATGAGATTTTCATGACTTTCCTTGGCCGTGTTAGGGAGCCCTCCCCTCCCCCAACAACCCTCCATTGCTGACATAAAATAAAAGCAAAACCCCACATCAGAGAAAAGCACATCCCATCTCATGGTCATAGAAAATTGGCCAACAATAAGATAAGGGAGAGGTAGTGAATACGCAGTCCATGTGCGTCTGTACTTAAACACATGGGGCTGTTCTCCATGGGGACACAAAAAACAGATGTGTCCCGTGACCAAGTGGGGGATTGTGTTAGTCAGGGCCTCCAGAGAGAACCAGTAAGACCTGTGTGTGTAGATATGCATGTCTATACAAATACACACACACACACACACACACACACACACACACACGCAGAGGAGCTGATGTTGCAGTCTTGAATGTAAAGGCATTCTGGAGCAGAATGGCCTCCTCTTTAGGTTACCTCAGTCTTTTCTGTGAAGGCCTTCAACTGCTTAGGTGAGGCCCACTCACATTATGGAGGGTCATCTGCTGATTTAAATAATAATCACACCCCAAATGTATCTTCCCAGCTAGCTACATCTAGACTGGTGTTGGAGCAGATATCTGGGAACCATGGCCTAGACAAGTGGACACATACAATTAACCACACAGGCTGTCCTACCCCACAGTGGGCCTGCCGTCCTATGCCTGCCACCGTCCCCCTGGCTGGAGAGTTAAGCCAGCCCATCAAATGGCCCAGGGAGCTGCAGGACACCCAGAAGGAGCCCTCCTGCCTTCCTCTCCACTTTGTTCCCAAGAATTGAGGGAACCTGCCATCTGTTAATCCTGCCAAGGGTGTAAGAAGGAGGTACCGTGATGCTGTGAGGGTGAGCACGTTTCCCACCCGGGCTGACAAGTAGGGATGGATTTATGAGAAGGTCCGTGCAGGGCGTTTGAAGTTAGGACTATGCTGGACAATCCGGGCTTTGTAACTCCTACGCGTGGGACGACCTCAGACCTAGGAGCTCTGACTTGCCGCATGGCCTGGGGGTCGTCCTACCTTCTCTCTGTGTCTACATGTAAGGTGCAGACATCAGCTCAACTCGAGGACAGTGCCGGACCTAGCCACTCCGAAACATGCCGTGCTGAACGCAACCAGCCGGAATGGCATTCGTGTGGGGTCCTTTTTCTCCCCAAAGGAGTACAGTGAGAATAATAATGGTGATAATGGTTAATAGAAACATTGGAACTTGTATTGAAGGCGACGATTCAGCAGCTGCATCTCTGCCCCTGTGTTGTTCAAGAAAGGCGTGTCAGCACGTCTCCGAGAAGGGGTCTTCCAAACCGTAGGACCTCCCAGTGGAATGGAGGGATCCGGTACCCCAGCCTCCTGCTGACGTGGGGTCGGCTGTCCACCCACCGTGTGATTTCAGGGACCCCAATAACAGGTACCCGACCCGTGAGCCAGGATGGCGTCTGTTGTTGCTGGAGACGCAGACAGGGAGGCAGAGGGACCGTCTTTCTGGTCGTCATGGTGATGCAGGTGATGGCGATGGTGGTGCAGATGATGGCGGCATTGGCTGTGATGCCTACGAGTAGAGCTATGTGAGGATGACATGAGAAGGTACCAGGGACGTGCTCTGACAGTGGCTGGAATCTGGTGAACACACTATACCACAAAGACATGACCATAAATATAAGTACACAGCCTCTGGGCAGGGGCTGTTCCTCCTGCCTGCTGTATCTGGTTCTGTGGTTGGAGGACGCTGTAAGTAGAAAGTTCTTCCTCAAGTACTGCTGAGGTTGGCCTCCTTGGACCACGGCCCTGGTCTGGCCCAGCCTCGTGGAGTGACACTGCTCAGTGGATGGCCTATTAGCACTCAGTTGGCATAAGGATTACAGATCCTGGGAAAGGCGGCCCAGGCTGCCGCTGTAGCTGATAAGCCACTTGATAAGGACACTGGTGATCAAAGGTTGTTCCAGGCTTGAGGAGATTTGGTCCCACCTTTTCTGTCCCTCCTTCCTTGTTTTCTATTGCTTCCCACTCACCTGGGTACACAACTGGAATGTTTGGGGAAAGGGGCCAGGTGTGCTCAGAAGCCACTGGCCTGGGGCTCCCTCTGTTAATGGGGCGGCAGGGGCAGTGGCTAGGGTCTGGCGTTTCGGGGTAAGTTGAAGGATCTATTTAGAACCTCTTGTTAAACGCTCCACGATGAGATCTTGGGAAGGGGTCTGTCTGCGTGATGGTCTTGTCTGGACCATCAGAGGAAACATACAATGCCTTGCAATTTGCAGACTGAGGACCCCATGGGGCCCTGAGACCCTCATTTCCAATCTCACCCAGCCCAGGACCGGAAGTGTGGGTCACCAGGAGGCAATGCCAGGAAATTCTATGGACATCTGTTTGCAAAACATAAATAAATAAGGACACATAAGAGAAGATGGTATCGGCCCGACAGAAGTGACCTTGAACTCAGGTATCTGACTGATCATGATTTTACTCTCTGGCTCTTTTCCTCCCTTCCTCCATTTCTATGTGCTCCTTGGAAGTCCGGTGCATGTTCAGATCGAAATTTGGAGTTTGAGTAGCATATCTCTTAGGACATTTCAAGGAAAGATATATCTTTTAAAATCTGAGGGCCTTGGGGTTAAATTTCAGAGTTTGTTGGAAAGGTCGGCTCACACAAGGTGACCTTCCTGTTGGCGTCGCTGGGCCCGAAAGCCCCCTTTTCTGCCCCCGAGTGGGTATGAGTAGGTGAGGGCGTGTCCAGGAGCGAAGATGGGCTCAGTTGAGAAGCAGCTGATCCCAACTGGATGAGAGAAAGGGACGGACTTGAAGTTGGGGGATGTTTGATTTCAGCAAGAAAGTTTGCTACAAAGAGGTCGTGACCCTGTGTGACCCTGGAGGGAGAATTTGGATTTCTGCTAGATGAAAGGGACCTTGCAGCTAGGAACTTGGCCTTAAATCTGAAGGCACATAAAAGGCTGTGACATCTCTGGTGCAGTTTATTCCTGCAAGAATTTAAAACAAAGGAATCTGGGAGGCAAACAGTGCTTTCCCTGAGGAGACCCCACTGGCCGTGCTGAACTCCCTCAGCTTCATCCCTCCGGCTCTCCCTTCTGCACTGGGTCTGCAGCATCTCAACACGTCTGATGGAGGCTAGAGAGGGGTCCCCTTCGGACCTCCGGGTAGCCCTGTGTAACGACTGCTAGCAAATAGATTGGATGTTTACCAAGGAAATGACCTGCTGTCCTTCTATGTCATGTTTCAGATGGAAACAGAGAGTTCTTCAGAATGGGACACCCGCACAGCACACACTTTCCCTCTCTTTGGAATAGGAAGCAGCTTTACTTAGAAGGAAAATAAATCCAGACAATGACCTCTTGGATGAGCTGTGTGTCCAGACGCAGTGAGGGCTGCTTCTAGCTCCTGCTCATCCACGAAGTCTCCCAGGAACGGACAGGCAGGACAGGGTGTCTGGTTGCCTCTCTCATCGGCCCCAGCTTGAGGGTCTTAGGAGCCAAGAGCTTATGGAGAACACAGGCCTTCTCATCTTTTATGGCCTTCTCAGGGCCAACTTAGCAGGAGGGCTTCATAAACAGTAACTCTAGAACAGGGCAGCCAGGGAGCCCTGTGCCCTGTCCCAGTAATTTAAAAAGCAGAAACAGATTCATTTCAGGAGTTGATGAGAAAGGCACGGAGGCCGCCATGGCCGAGACGTCACGCTTCTTCTCTGCGATGGTGTGAATGGCCCACGGTGGACAGTTTCGCCCATGACCTGGGGAGCATAAAACAGCTTTGCCAAAAGTCAGAAGCAAGTCAGTGGGAAAGCAGTGGTATATGCGTCTTTTCTGGATTTTTAATGACTCTGATTTCCAACTGGGTCCTTGCAGGGTCGAGGATAGAGTGAGGGGAGTGACACAAAAAAAGAGCGAGTGCAAACTTTAAGGAGAGGCTGAAAAGTCAGCAATAAAAAAATAAGTTATTTACATTGTTAAAAACAATCAAAATAAGTGCCATGTCGTAATTGACACAATATCAACATTTTTAATAAAGGCAGGATCCGACCTGTACTTTCGCAATTTGCTTCCCCTCCTGCCCCCTCACCCTGACCCTGGGTTCTGGTTTGGTGCTAAAGCCTGCATCTCTAGGGGGCTCAGGTCTTCTAAGTTTGGGGTGAGTGGTTAATGGATCGGAGCTACCCAAAGGACATGACACAAGGACGCAAGCAATTCCATTAGGGGGAAAACGAGGGTGTCTTTATTATCGTTGCGAAGGGAAGTATGTTGTTGTTCAGTGGGAGTTTCCAAGGTGAAATGTCCTGATCCTCAGCAGGGTTATGTTCTCTTGCTTTCTGCGGATTGTTTAAATGGATATGTGATGGTGTATATATATTTTTTAATCCCTCTCCAAATAACCCCATCTTAAAAAAAAAAAAAAAAGAAAAAAAAAAAGCCCTGCTCCTTGTTTCACCCCTTCTGTTTCCACTGCTGGGAACTATTTTGGGCCACATCTGTCTGCAGCTTTGCATAAAGTCCTAATGAGGCCATGCCAAACAGACGTGGGCTTCCCATGCCTCCATGCGACCTGGAATTCTTTGGGGTCACTGGGGGTTGGGGAGAGAAACTCTAGCCTGACTCGCAGGGACACATTTGGGTTAGGCCAGATGGAGGGGAGACCAGCTGATCTGGACGAGTCTGTAGACGGCACCATTGCCCACCTGTCGGACGGCTCAATTTCTCTCACTGTTTTTATGAGCCGGAACTCTCGAAAACCCCATGCCTCACAACAAGCACAGAAGGATTTTTCTGTTACTCTCCTCTCTCTGACCCCTGTGCTTCCTCTAAGTGTCCCTCAGCACACGTGTGCCTGGGGTCAGGGACGACTGTGCCTGTGTCCCCGTGAGCTGATGGGATGATACAGTGTGTGGCATGGGGTAATATTTCAGCTCAGTTATAGGGTAACAGGACATGGGAGAGTGGAAACGGGTTAGGTCAAAGCTTTCTAAATACAGTTGGTGGGGTCCTGGGGACCCCTTAACTTGAGCGAGGCAGGAACCCCATATTCAGGTGTGGCTTGATTGCGGGAAGGAAGGGCTTGGGTCTTCTCCAGCAATTGTGCTGTGTGGAGATGTTCAAGTGACAGAGGATGTTTGAGAATCTCTAGGAGGCATTTGGAGCTGGCCAGGCCTTTCCAGAAATCCAGCCCTTTCATCTCAAGCCCAGAGGGAGGGGAGCTACCCAGGGGTTCTCTGTGAGTTAGTCTTCAATTTGGACCAGAAACCTGTGTCTGCAACCCTCGTGGAGCCTCTGGTTTCACCTCTGATGCCTCTCTGTGCATTCTGGTTTCTCCTCCATGGTGCTGAGAGGCCTGCAGGGCTATTATCCAGACAGTTCTTCTGCTTCATGTAATCTAGAGACCCATATTCTTTCTAGAAAGACCCTCAGAGATCCACCAATTGAGGATGACAGTAGTAGAAATCCAATAAATCAGCCAAGGAGTCTATACGTTTGGGAGATTGAATGTGACCTAGAAGTCATGGCTATTTTAGACCCTTCCTCCCTCCCTCCGTCCCTCCGTCCCTCCCTCCGTCCCTCCCTCCGTCCCTCCCTCCGTCCCTCTGTCCCTCCATCCCTCTGTCCCTCCCTCCCTCTGTCCCTCCCTTCCGTAACAGATGTTTATTTTTTAGGTAATTGAGGTATTATTGAGCTCCCACTCCGGCTGCCTTCGGTGCAGAGGTGACCAAGGCAGAAACTACCAGTGACTTTGGCTGGACAAAATCTAGCTGTTGTCGACCCCTAGGGACAAAAAGGAAGCTACACCTGCAGTACAGATGAAGACATGACCCCTCTTCTTATGTCTGATTGGTGGGGGTCAGTGCTCAACTTTCTCTGAACGTAGTTATGATTCTGGTAAAATTCCTAAACAGTTAAGTCCTGGATAAACCCCAAAGTTGGGTTTTGGGGGTGGGGGTTGGAGAGGGGTGTCTTAAAAAAAGGTAACCACCAAGCATAGCACATTGCTCCTTCCTGCCTGATATTTCCAGGTACTCGAGGGTCACGGGAGGAGGACTTTGCACATTGGCGGGTTTTGGATGAGCAGTCAGCCGTGGGGTCTTCTGAACTAAAGATGCAAGAATTTTCTGCCGTGGAAGTAAAGCTACCGATTGCCCGTTCGCTCTACATTGTTTGTGAGCCGAAGGTTTGGGTGATAGTCTTTAGAATCAGAAAGTATGTGTGTTTTCTGCTTGTATAATGAGGTCGCTGAGGAGCTGGATTTCCTGGCCTGTTTTCTTTCCTGGACGTTAGAGGGACACCCTCTGGTTGTCTGGCATGAGGCCTGGTCTACAGCAGACTTTCACAAGCGTCTGATGAATGGACCTGGAATACGTTCCCTGGAGGAGAAGAGTTCCGAGGTGGTCAAGCTAGTGTCAGGGGGCCGGGCTCTGCACGTCTTGGAAGACTGTGCTTGCATCCACCTGCCTAAAGGACAGTGTGGTCCAAAGCAAACATTTCACAGTGGGCACACCTGGGAAGAAAGGACTCCAGCCAGCTGAATGTGCTGGGTTTTGTCCTGATTCTGAACGCATTCTTTTGTGCTTTGTTGCAACAAAGAAAACCTCTACTTGTCCCTGGCAGCTGGAGAGTCTCCAGGTTTTTCTGTTAAACCCAAGAGATCATGGTTGCATCAATCTCAAGAAAGTGACTTCTGGGTCAGCTAGCAGTCCCTGGTCGGAAGCAACAGAAACCCAGTCCAGCTAACAGCATGAAAGGAGTTATTGGAAAGACACAGGGTAGCCCACACACATGTAAGAGGGAAAGCACCAGGCTCAGAAAGGAGAGGTACCAGGGTCAGGACCGGGGGTCCCAGGGCGCAGTGGCACAGACAAGGCAGGATGGGACACCTGGCACTGAGAGGCTCAGAGTACTTTCTGATCTTGAGTTGCTCCACTCAGTTGTCTTGGGAGAGAGAGGGTTGGTTGTCCAGCTCGAGTCGCTTGATGGGTCCTTAGGCAGGCAGAGGTTAGGCGTTGATTGGCAGTCTCACCAAGACCTCACACAAGGATGGAGGGACAGTTCCCCAAGGGGAAGGTAAGAGATTGGATTCTAGGAGATGAAAACAACCTACACGGGCCCCAGGCTCTAGAGATTTCCAGGCTTTTAAGTCCTCTGAGAGAGGCACTCCTATCTGAGCTTGTGTTGCCCGCCCAGTGCCCCCATGCTTTTGCGCATAGTGGGGGTCCCCTAGATGTTTGCTGAAGTGAATGGACGCTCTTCTCAGCCTTTGCATATTCAGCCACTTTCTATAGTTACTGCACCCTGTCTTCAGAACAAAATTCTTAGCTAGAAGTTCTTTCTGGTTAAGGTTACAAAGATAATAAATGAAGGCGACCTACACTTTCTCCCTTGCCCAAGAAGATATTTCTAAGTTCCAGGAGCAGGTGAGTGGTGCCTTCAAAGGAAGGAATTGAATAAAACCTGAAATCGAGCCGTAGTTAGAAAGCGTGTTGGAGCCTAGAAGCTGTTTCCCTGGGGAATGGTAGGAGGCGGTATCTCATGACCACTGGGGCCTGGCAGCTGGGGGCTGCCTCCTGCCTGTCTGCCTGTGGGAAACACTTGTTTCTCCTCTTCTTGGCCACAGGACTGGTCAGCAGCGTCACACCTTCTGTACAGTATGTCCCCTGGGCCTGAAGGCAGTATCGTCCTTGCTTTCTCATTTCAGCAGGAAAAGTGTGACCTGACGGAGATCGGTCATCAACTTGACATTGGGGATTGTGAAGTGAAAATGTTCTATTTGTTGGGGAGACAGTCAGTCAGAACTGGGTTTTTTAAAACTGAAAACAACTATACTTATAAAAACAGCATCAAGGACCAATTTTGTCACAGTGTCCTATGACCTGTCTGGCTTTGCTTTATGGGACAAGCCACTAGACCAGGGGCTGTAAACTCAAAAGGCCCGTGAAGGTAACAAAAGTGAGCAAAGAAGGACAAGAGGAAAGTAACTGGGAGTGGTGGGGGCTGGGGCAAATGGAGTGGTAATGACTCGTGACTATCACTCAGCTCTGGACAATTGTCTCCATGATGGAGTGTGGTGTTAGTATAACTACCAGTTATTCAAAAGAAGCTGGAAATTGGGATGTTTATGTGAAATTTTCAGAGTAAAAAAACCACAAAACAAAACCAACAATAAAAAACCCTGTCGATTGAATGAAGCCCACAAATGCCAATTTGCTGGTCTCGGCATTAGGTTAAAACTTTGGGTGAAAGGGGTCCCTTGTCTGTCTTGTTCAGGGATGTTCACCCAGAGTCTAGTCCAGGGCCTGCTCATCAGAAACACTCAGCAGATATTTATTGAATGGCATTTAATGGGGGTGGGGTGAGAACTGGGTTTTTGAGCGAATGACAATTTTTTTATTTTTTTTTTACAGATTTTATTGGGGTAGGGGAACAGGACTTTATTGGGGAATAGTGTGTATTTCCAGGACTTTTTATTGGGGAACAGTGGTGTGGTTTTCCCAGGACTCATCAGCTCCATCCAAGTCAAGTTGTCCTTTCAATCTTAGTTGTGGAAGGCGCAGCTCATCTCCAGGTCTGGTCGCCGTTGTTAGTTGCAGGGGCTGCAGCCCACCAAAGAGAGTGACAGTTTGATAAACTTTCCTGAGACTTTAGAATTTTGGCCACTGAAGCTCCTTCACTGCCTTTGGGAATATCTGTATCTCTCCTTTAAAATTCAGGGATAGAAGCAAGTTTCCTCATTAGAAAGCTGGAGATCATTAATTCACTATGAACAGGCAATACTGAATTTAAGAACAGAATCTTAAAGAAGTCAGCTTTCCTTATTTAAAAGCTTCTTGTAGAGAGAAATAAAATGCTTTCAGTGTGATGCTGCAGATGAAGAATGAATATGAGAGATTTGGAGGCTTAATATTTAGTAACATTTATAGGTGACATTTGGGGAAAAGTGGCAAATATGGAACACTGATAAATAAGATTCTGACATCACCATCCCCAATCAAATAATGAATGTTCTGAGTACATATGTTGAGGGGCAATTTATTACTCAAAGACACACGACACTAGACATATGTAGGTGTGCTGGAGGGGTCTTTAGTCTAAGAGCCGATGACGGACTCTTAGATTGCTCTTCTCGTTTGCCTCTCTTTTGTATGGAGCTCTGTGTTATAACTGAAACATTAATAGATAGAAGAGATGCCTTCCTTGACGAAAATTGCATGTTCCAAACTCTATAGGCTAAAACAATATGTGCAGAGTGTGTGCTAGTCAAAGGTTCTTGGCCGATTTAACTTCATTTTCATGGTTCCACCATTAGGTCTTTCCATTTCACCATTCAAGAAACAGTAAACGACAAAGGGCACGAAGGCAATTGAAATACAAGTGCTTATTGGACGGGCAGTGTTGAATGACAGACCAGCCACAAGAAAGTGTGGCAAAGAACGGCGTACACCCTGTACACCCAACGTTTTAACCTAATACTCTGATTCCTTATTACACCTCTTATTGCTTAGTCACACATCTCAAATGCACATGTGGTCGGTGGGACTTTTCTGCCTGATACAACTCACTTGAATTCCCAGACCAAATAAGCAAACAACAGTAGCGAACATTAACTTACTGCTAACTCTTGGTAAGTGTTTTTCAGGCAGTGCCATGTCTTATCCAGTCTAACAACCCTTTTGTAGATCAGGAAACTGTTGAGAGGGTGGAGTGATCTTCATGTAAGTGCTTTACAACATAATGATGGAATTACCAGATAACCCTTCTCTGTGCTCTTGTGTACCTTGCACATACCTGTACACATTGGTTTGTAATGTTTCCTTTACCTGTTTTCATACCCTGGTAGCATGTGAAGTCCTGAAAGCACAGACATCAGACATTCATATGTCTTTCTGTATCTCAATAACACTTAGAATAATACTAGGTAGTCTCTCTCTCTCTCTCTCTCTCTCTCTCTCTCTCTCTCTGTATATATGTGAGTGTGTGTGTGTGTGTGTGTGTATATATACATGTACACACACCATCTCCTCTAAATGTACGAGAGTGGATACTTGGCAAATGTTAGTTTTATGTAATCAAATTTCATGGTTATTGAACTTTTTAGGTTGGAAAGAATCCAGAATTGCTAGACTAGATTATCTCACAATTAACTACAAGTTGGTCAAGCAACAGTCTTTATTTGTCCAACCTTGTGCTAGGTCCATGGCAGATACAAAAGAAGACCTTCCTACTTTTGAGGAGCTGGGAATGCAGTCTTAGAGCTGGCCAAGAAAGACCCCTGTCCGGGCACTGTGGGCTAGAGGTCTGCCTCTGTTCCTCCTCTCACCATGTCTCCCACCCACTGCGAGGCGTCTGTGGGCTGAAAGCCACATAGTAGCCCTTCTTCTAGACCGTGTTCCAATATTCAGGATCCTGGAATCTCCTACCCAAATGTTCCTGGGTTCACTTCAAGGGCTGTTCATGTACCTTCCCAGGTCTGAAACCAGGGACCGAACAAGGCCAAAGGGTGGCTGCTTGCAGGAGGAGGGGGAGCTGGAGCTGGGGGGTGTATCCGTACAGGGGTGGGTAAGGCCCGCCTTCCCCTTGGTGTGGGATGGAGCAGGACAGAGGGAAAGATGCTGAATCTCCTTGGGCTGCCATGTTTCAACACGGAACTCCAAGGAGCCTCAGAATTCTAAATTTAAGCCTGAACTTCCAGGTGTTTTCAAGTCATATTTGTTCAGGTAAAGCGCAGAACTAAGAGCTTCTCTGATTCATTGAAAACCTATACATTTCGGCCTATGGGAGGTGGGCACCACTGGAGCTGGAACTCTTGTTAGGGGCCGGCCCTGCAGTGCGTCAGCTTCCATCATCCCCCACCCGCCCAGGTCAGCCAGCAGAGCCCATGCGTCAATCACCCCAGGCTTGGAGCGGGGGGTTCCATGCCTTCGCACAGTGGGGAGGGGAGGGGCCCTACCTCTCTGTGAACATTCTTGAAAATGGCAAAAGCTCGTTTGCATACTAGCTCTTTGCACTTGGCTGCTGGGAAAGAGAGTAGCATTTCTCTATTGACAAATACCACATTGCCTCCTTGCCTTACTTAAAACACTTTCGCATGTTTTCGCTGAAGCTGAGTAGCTCTGCACACATGAATGCATCACCAACTGACAGCAGTTTCAGAAGGGCAGGTCTTGCTGTTGATGGAAAAATGGGAGAGTTGTTAGTCTTCCAGTGTAATTTTCACCAAGAAATGGGGGACTGGATTTAATGTCAGTGCTTAGAGATTTAATGTGGTCCTATTACGGGAAATATAGACCTTTAACCAAATCCTGCCTCGCAACAATGTCTGTATTGTTTGGCTAACCCCCCCCCCCCCATTTCCCATTCCTGAGGAAAAATGGGGTTTTTAGCAAAGGTTTAGCTCAGAACAGGACTGGACCCTGTTTGCCTTCTCCCTTCAGTGAACACGGACCGCTCCGTTTGGGCCTGCCTCATTCTGGGGAGCACCCCAATGGTTCTATAGAATAATATGGTGACATTCCTTAGCTCTCTCCTCCAACCCAGTAGGGAGGAAGTTCCGTTCAGGCATCAGGTCACGGTGGAGCACCCCCACTTTGCCCTCACCCAGCAAGGCTCCACGGTGTGTGTTTCAAATGAGAGTAAATTCAATTTGATGACTTGGACACACAGAGATGTCAGGACCCCTTTTGGGTGGGTGTTTGTGGTGCTGCGTAGGCTCACAGTCATTTTGGGGCCTGGCAGGAACACCGAGACTTATTGGAGAAGTGACTTTCCATCACATAAGTTTCCTCTGGTTATTAGTGATTTGTCCCCTAAGCCCTGTTCATTGGTACTAATGTAGTAAACGTATGCTTTTAACTTTTTCCCACTGAACTGCCTGGCAATCCTCTCTTCCTTTCTCTGGAGAGCGATGGTTTGGATATATACGAGCATAAGAAACAAATTTAAATGTTTATTGCTCTGAATGACACTGTCACCCTCCCAGCTCCAACTGTAAACAAAATTGGTAAACAGTTTCAGACTTTTTTCTTCCTAAGAGTTTCCCCAAGGCCAGTTCTGTCTTTGGCCACACCTCACAGGGCACAGAGCGTTTATCTCTTCAAGGAAGCGACATTTCAGGCCAGGATGTGTCTCTGAATGTAATTACATTGTTGTAGGCCTATCAGCACAGACTGCAAGGCTCATGTGGGCACTGAAGTTCTGACAGGCGGGGCGGGAGCCAGGGCCCGCCTCGGGCTGCCGGGTTAGGAAGACGTCCTTTTGGTATCGATGGCCAGGCCCGGGCATTGGCTCAAGGAGAAAGGCTGGGACCAGCGTGCAGGTCAACGGGAATGTCTGTGTAGGGGTTTAGGTACAGGAAGAAAAACCACAACTGCTCTGCAAGGACCGTGGTTCGATCTTGAAAAGACTGAACGTAGCCGCGTGCACACCCAGGCGTCTGCTGGCTCCTGCTGTAAGGATGTGGAGACTTTTTCCTCCGTCTCCCCTAGGTCCTCCCCATCTTTCCAACCCTTCGGTCCCAGCACCCTTTCTGAGGGTTGGGGCAGAAAGGAAGGGTGGAGGACTCCCTCCAGAGGCTTCCTCAGACCCAAAGTGCAGGGGGAGGGTGTGGACACCAGCCCGTGGGACGTCGCTGCACCACACAGCTCGTTGCTGTGTGAGCACCTGCTCGCCAGCTCCGTGCCCATGAGTCAGGGTGGCCAGGCATGCATCTCCAGACGTGGCCCTGACACTGCTCTGTCCTTTGCAGGCAGACTGTGCCCTATGGCCTGTCCAACTACAGAGGAAGCTCCCGTGGCAGAAGGTCCGCAGGGCTTCCGCGGAGCCGCCAGCCCTCGAAGTGGACACCACGCTGCACTTGTGTGCAGGGCAACGACAGGGCCTGTGCGCGCTTCTGCAGCCGGACGCTGGCTGTCGGCAGGTACACCTACCTCTTCGCGTACTCGTTTCGGGTACCAGTTGTACTGAGGCAGGCAAGGCCGGGTGTGGGGCCGGGGGCATTGGTCTAACTGCCAGGTGGTGCAGGAGGGCTCAGCCGTGCCCTGACCACAGTGGGCCTGCAGCCCGGGACGTGAGGGACGGAGCACACAGGGGCTGTGGGCCCTCAGCTCCGGGAGGCCGTCCCCATCTCCTGGCTGCCTCTCCGCACTGAGCCACACTGTGGCCACGGCCGGGTCTGGTTTCCAGACTATTCGTTCTGGACTGCACAGCGCTTTGCCAAAACCTGAATAAATTGCCAACACATGCAAAATTGAACAATTACCTACACCATTCCCCCCACCCAATATGTATTTTTAACGTCTTTAAAAACGACCAATGGAATCCCCTGGGGTCATCGACCCCGTATTCTCTCCTGCCAGTATAGGCTGGAACTGAGTGGGGTCCACTCATGTTTGAGGGGGACATGAAGGATCCATTGTCCTCATCATCTTACTTTGTGGCCCCCGGAGGCCCCCGACTTTGAGACCCTGCAGTCTATCACAGCTGCTGGAGAGGAGCTTTTGACTGCCTCAGTGTGGACTCAAATGAGTGATCGGGGGTGGCTGTTTAACTTAGTTTTCGTTTAACGGGTTTTCCTGTTAGTGCCGCTTGCTCCCCTTTTTCTTTGCTTTGGGCTGAAACTCACCAACCCAGCAGGCATAGCCACCCTGGAAACCCCTCCTGGTGGCACCCCTTCAGGTGCCACCCTGTGCACGCACAAGAAACTCGGACAGAACAGGTACCACTGTGGCCAGGGGCCCAGGATCTGCTGGCTGGCAACCCCAGTGACAACCACATTTTTCTTCTTGTCTCTTTCACATCCGATGAGTAACTGAGGCTCAATTAGGCGTCCCCTGACTGCGTGCTCAGCCTTCAGAAATGGTGCCCCAGACGTGGTCCTTGGCGAATGCGCTCATGTTCTGGGGAAGAGGAAGTCATCACCTGACACTGAGAAACCAGCCCCAAGGAAATGCAGGCCGATTCATTAAAACCAGCCCTCTCACCACAGGCATTCAGGGACAGCAGAAAAACTGGACGGAGAAGAAGTGACTGCCAGCGGTGCCAATGGAGGCCAGCATCCAAGGAGGTGAAGCTGCTTTCGTTGGTGTTGCACTTTGTGGGGCATGTAGGACGTGTGGGAGTGGCATCTGGCCTGAGAGGTGGTCCGTGGGGCGCCACATAACAGGCCGTGGTGCCTGTGGTACATCGTCTCGGAGGACAGACAGAGCAGGTTGAAGCTGTAGATGGCCTGTCACGGCCCTGCCCCTAGCTAGCCTGCCCTGTGCCTTCGGAGCTGACTACGTGCATCGTGTGGCTTTAGCGCAGTGATGTCCAGCCCTGGGTCTCACCGGGCATGGACAAAGCCAGCCAACTGCTCTGCTCGGAGCCCACACTGCCGGGGCCCTGCGTTTTGCCTCTGCTCCCGTAGTAACATGGTCTTTATAGAAAAACAGTCATTTCTTCCTTTGAGCCAGTGCCTCTGGACAGAGGTGAATTACAGCATCTTGGTAGCAGGCCCCCTAAGTCTCCCCAGATTCGTTTTATTATGTTTTTTAACCCGCTTGTCTTTTTTGTCTGAGAGCCTTAGGGTTTCCTGCAGCCAAACTGGGTTTATTTGTCATTCTATCAATCAGGACTCATTATTAATGCCCTGCCTACACCCCTGCAATGGGATGGTAATTTATGGTCACAGAGTCGCCTGGACGTGTCTTGGGTTCCTACAGGGACTGATCAAGGGAGGATTAAACCGGCCTCGGTATACAGGAGGCTTTCCTGATCAGTGGCAGGTCATTTCTAGTTGCCCAGAGAGGGATCTGTCAGCATCCATAATAAAAAAGCAGAGGGAGAGAGGCCCGAGGCGGCATGAGAGGTCCCTGGGGAGCATGAGTCAGGCCCCAGCTGGTCCCCGATTTGCCTCTTTATTCTTTTTCTTCTTTCTCTCTTCGTCACCCCAGACTCAGACTCCTCTCAGCAAGGGAGGGATGTGATTAAAACCATCCATCCATTGCATCATTTATTCATTCATTCAGCAAAGTTTTGTTGAGCACCTGTGACACAAGCGGTGTGCTAGATGTTGGGGACACATCAGGGCACAAAGCAGAGTCTGCTTTCTTGGACCTTAAGTAGTGGGGGAAGCAGACAGAAAACAAATGCCTAATATACAGAGTGAGATGTGTGTAGAACAGGAAAGCAGAACAAGGAGAGGAAGTATTAGGGGTGGCTGCAATTTTGCATTGGGTGGACAGGGGCAGCCTCTCTGGCCAGGTGACACTGGTATAAAGGGAGAGGGGTGAGCCAGAAGGATGATGGAGAGAAGGAAATTTCAGGCAGAGGTGCAAAGGTCCTGGGGTAGGAATGTGCTGGGTGTGTTCGAGGACGGCAAGAGAAGCCTGCACAGAAAAAGCATGACCTTGACTTTGCTATTTTTGTTAGTGTTCTGTGGAATGTTGAGAACATGAGAATGGTGGCACAGGTGTCCCACTGGGTCCCAGAAAGCTCCTTACAGGAGCTTTTCTTGGGAAGGAAAAGCTTTTTCCTTATAAGTCACGGTCCCTACTTACTTTCTTGCAAGACTCGAGTTAGTAATTTTGGATTCACATTCTCAGAGGGGAGGCTGCTGCTGTCCTGAGCTTGTGACAATCAAAGGGGGGCCTAGGCTGCAGGAGAGCTCCTGGTGGCCGCATCTGCTGGTATTATTATATTCACACCTTCCCAGGTGGATGGCAGGCTCTGAAATTGCCAAGAAGCACTGGTGAGGAGGTTCAATTCAAAACGAGGACCAGGCTAGACATGCAAGGGGTGGGAGGAGGGGAGAAATCGCCTTTTTCAGCTGGTGCAAAGCTCTCCTTTTGTAAAACACCTCTTTGTTTCTTTCGCCCTTTCTCCAAGATAGGTTGAAGTCAAGGGCAGAGAGAGCAAGTAGGCTTTAGACCTCCACCATCCAATGCCGCCCGGCAGTGGTCCTCCCCTCCCTGAGCTCTGCCTGCCTGTTGCTCCCGCCTCTCAGGAGCCCCTTGGGAGAGGAGGCCAGCAGCGCCCTGTGTTAGGAGGCCTCAGTCCTGCTCTGACTCGGTTCACATTCCCACCTCTTTGAAGACAAAGAATGAGTTCTGCCTGGGGGAGAAAACCCACCCGAAGGGTCCTCACCTAACAATTCACCCCTACACCAAGAATGCCCCAATCCAAAAGGTCCGGTTCCCCTAACGGAAAATGATCGCAGATGTGCCCTGGGGCCTGCTGCTTGAGGCTCAGGTTTCATGCAGGAAATTGGTTCGGGAGAGGTACGGCACATTGCAAAGCCAGTTGCTGGCTTTCGACTTGACTTTTCGACTAGACATTTGCAAACTCCTTGCAAATGTAAACACATGTTGTCTTGTAACAGCTGCTGCGAGCAGCGGGAGCATGCTGACGGCTGGAGCCTCACAGATCATAGGTGTGATGACGTGGGCTAGTGTGGGCCGCCGGGCAGCAGCGGCGATAGAAGCAGATGCTAGATGTACAGGAGTCGATGAGCTTGAGCATATAGACAGAAATTTTCATCTGTGCTTGCTTGTACCCACCAGAAGAATATATCTAAAAAAACAACAACAACAAAAAACAGAGGGATAAAAAAAGAGAAACCTTGACGTTGTGACAAGAAAATGACGAAATTCATACCTGTGGGTTTTGAACTCGGGGACAGGAAGCAGCCTACGTGTTCTTGTCCAGTTGACTGACTTTCCGGGCCCTTTGCAGACGGCCAGGCCCGTGCACCAAAGGCCTTGCTCCCCCAGGCCTTGTTTGCAGGAAGCCGCTGGAAAGGCAGCCCCAGTTCAAGGCTATGAGAGGGAATCTTCTATTTGCTTTCATGAATAAATGTGTATCTTTGGAGCAATGGTTTCAAAATAAGCCACACACAGTCTTTGTAAATTATGTAAATTCCTATTTATCTGTATAATTGGCACCAACTGGGAATGGTGACGCCTGACGGTCCACTGTCCCTTTCAGCTGTGCTCTTCTTGCAGCCATTCTGAAATGACTGTGAGTGTCAAAAGGTAGTGCAGCGGTGTGTGAGGTCATCACGGGGCAGAGGCCACTCCCTTCCATTCCACCCCTTCCCCCCGTGGCAGACAGAGGAGAAGTGGCATTTGAGTGCGAGCGAGATCATGATGTGGGGAAATGTAAGATGGTGAATGATGGAGCATTGGCCTTGACCAAATGCTAAATTCTCTGTATTTCATAAGTTATTCCAGGTATAAAAGTGAATATCTACCCCAAGGAAACGGAAGGGATTTGCTGGCAGGATTGTGTATAGTTTAGAGAAGCGATTATTTATTGCGAAACTGTTCTCTCCTCCAACTGCTTCATGTGGCTCTGTGAAAAATAAAGCCACTGTATGTAGAGAGTTTTTAAATTGGGTCCCAAATCCAAGCTTGTGTTCCTCAGAGCTTGAATTACATTTTTAAAATGCATATGCGCTGTTGGGCTCAACGGCAAGATGATATCTCTGCGAGAAATCCAGACGCTAACACTCAGAAAATACTAACTGTCAAATGCATAATAAAAAGATGTCAACGTTTGCTCTGATTTGTGGGTTTGTTTTTTTTTGTCTTTTTTTTGCTGGTGTTATATACCTGATTACACATCGACTTTTCATAGACCTCTGAGGGGACGAAGAGAGTGATAGTTCAGGAAGTAGAATCTATCTAAAGTCAATTTTGGAGCCAGATGAGCAAGGGGTTGCTTGAATATTAAGGAAGGAGAGGGATTTGGGGACCATCTGAGGAAGATAAAGTATTCAAGGTGGTCAGGAAGAGGGAAATTTGGGGAGAGACTTGGCTCCTTCCTCTGGCACCGTCCTGTTCTCTGTAAGATGCAGAGTTTTCTGTTCTGGCCCCACAGGCCATGGAAGGGCCAGAGCGCGGATCCAGGGAGGGAACAGTCCCAGCCAGCAACCAGCGGTCGACCCCATCAGCTTTTAGATGGGCATTTTCTCTTGCTTTGCTGCTCACAGTTCTTGTGAATTAATAGCCATAAGTGACCCTATTTGGTTTGATCTTCTCTACCAGTTGCAATGTTCTTAAGCCTTTAAGACTTGTAAGACATCTCTGGGAGCTGGGAGTATCAGGGAGGCGGTGGGCTTGCTTCATTTTCTTCCCTCCCTCCCTCTTTCCCTCTTTCTCCAAGAACTGGGGTCATCAGAGACGCGGAATTGAACAAAGAGACCTAGCTAACAAGCAAAGAGCAAGCCAGTATTCTGAGGGGGTTTCATTGCATCGAATCTGAGAAAACCCAAGAGCCTCTTGTTTTAATTAAACTCATTTTAGAAAGTTTTGACTTTGATGAGCTGATAAGAGTTGGGTACTCATTGATTCTGCAGGGTGAGAAGCAGCCCAGGAGAAGCTGCCAGCGTTCTTGGGTGGTGCTCAGGGCCTGGAATCCCGCAAACCCAGAGGGAAGGGCGAGGAGAGCTGAGGGGTTCCAGGAGCTGGGAGCAGTTGAGTCCCAGACGTGATGGGCATTTCTGGGACCTGGGTGGAGGAATAGAGGGGCGTCCGTGGAGTTGTGAGCAAGACCAGCTATAGGATTTGCAGGGCCCAGTGCAGGAAGCAAATGCCGGGCTCCGGGTTCAGAAGTATTGAGAATTTCAAGATGGCGGCCACAGAGCATTAAAACCAAGCACTGGCCCTTCTGAGTGTGAGGCTCCATCACCTGCCCAGGTTGCATGCCTGTGATACTCAACAGAAGGGGCTGTTGAGTCTAGAAACCTGGCTTTGTCACCAAATCCCTGAGGGGGACCAGCCTTAAACTGAGCCTCAGTTTCCTCATTTGTAAAATGGATGTGATAATTCTGGCCCTGCCTACCTCATCGCTCTATCCAGAGGTCAAGTTGAAAGAAACGACCCACGTAGAAAACATGTTTCAATCCTGAACTCACGCAAGGCATCAGATACAGTCTTCAAGTCTTCAAAGTTTGCCCTGAACTCAAGTCACCAGCTCCTATTTTTACGAAAAGTTTCTCATGGAAACATATCTTTGAACTTAGAATGTTCCTCACAGTAATAGAATTTGATTTATAGAAATTGTCAGGATAATCGCTTTTTCCCCCCGGAAGACATGTATTCTCTAAAATTCTTTTATATGAATTCTTAAGTATTTCAAAGCTTAAGCAAATCAAGTTACCTGTTATTCAGACCATTATAAATCCACTGGGGTCTTTCAGTCATTGAATATGCAATTTCTTTTTTCTTTGCTGGCAGGAATACTCAGAGTTGTTGAGATCTGTGTGGTTTTTAGTGCAGGGAAATTATCAGAACTAGTAACTGTCAGGGACCAGGATGAATGAAGGCCACTGCCCTTCTGCCAGGCGTGGCTCATCCATCCCTGCAGCATTCCAGAACAATGTAGTCCTGAAGCAAAGGACGAGAGGTGGGGGGATAAATGGCGGAGGCGGAGGTATTAAAAATTCATGTCAGAAAGAGTCTCGGGGCGGGTGGTGCCAATGAACGTGAGCTTGCTGCCTCCGCTCTCTTCCTTCCTTTTTGCATTTTCCTTGCCTCCCCTTCTCTTTCTCTTCCCTTTCTCCTCTTCCATCTTTACTTGAATGGACTTCCGTCATGAGGCTACTTGATGTCAATTTCCCATTTATCTACACAATTGACAAGAACCACCAGACCCAAGTCTGGCTCCCAGTATTGGCTCAACGGCTACCACCTTGTGCAGGGGGACAGTCACCATCTGTAGGAACATCAGACCCTTCCTGGGGGCTTGTTTTGCTCATGTCACGAGGGTCAAAGGGTTTCTGCCTCTTCCTCCATAGTGAATCTCATAGCAAATGACTGTCCCCTTTGGTTATCTTGGTGTTGGATGTATACCAGCTCCAGGAAGAGGGTGGAAGTGATACTCTTACATGATTTACAAATTAAAACTACAAAAAAAATTATATATAGGGAAGTCTTGTCCGCGTCCCTGCTCTAGGTAATAATTTGTATTGCTTTCTGGTCTACCCTTTCACTGTTTCATTGTGAAAATACAGGCAAATGCAAACACAGTCTTGCTTCTCTCTATTTGCTTAGGCAAAAGTTAGCATACAACACTGTGTGACTTTTTTCTGATACCACTTTTTACACCAAATGTGTAGTTTTCTCGTGACAACTAATATGTCATTTTTCGATACCAGTTCTCCAATTCTGTTACACCAGCTGGTTGTCCAACAATTCAATTCCATGTTGACACTCTCTCTGGAGTGAGCCTCAGATCCCACAAGTTAAGGGCTCAGTCCCACAGGACTGCCCCCACTTCAGACACCAGTGCAAATGGGGTCCCCAGGTGACCTATACATCTGCCTGACCTACAAATTTTGGGGTTCCTACAACCCTTGCCCCCATCAGATTTGATAATTTGCAAGAATGACTCACAGAATCAGGAAAGCTTTGTACTTACTGCGTTTCCCCGAAAATAAGACCTAGCCGGATAATCAGGTCTAATACGTCTTTTGGAGCAAACATAAATATAAAACCAGGTCTCATGTAAGACCTGGTCTTATATTATAGTAAAAAGAGACCAGGTCTTATATTAATGTTTGCTCCAAAAGATGCATTAGAACTGATTGTCCAGCTAGGTCTTATTTTCGGGGAAACACTGTATGATTACAGCTTTATTGTAAAGGATACAACTCACGAACAGCCAATGGAAGAGACGCAGAGGACAGGTTACTGGGCGGGGTGGGGGTGGGGGGTCACGGTAGCACAGAGCTCCATGCCCTCTCCAAGCCCACCACCTTCTCATGACATCATTGTACTCACCAATCTAGAAACTCCCAAACCCCATTAGGGTTTTGAGTTTTTTGCATTGTTTTGTTTTTTTGATCGAGGATTCATAATGTAGACATAATTGATTACATCACTGGCTACTGGTGATTGAACTCAATTTCCAGCCCCAGTCCCTTCCTTGGAGGTCACGGGGGGCTGAAAGTCCCAACCCTTTAATCATGGCTTGGTCTTTCTGGCATCAGCCCCCATCCTGAAGATATGTAGGCCCCCATCATGAGTCATCTCATTAGCATACAAAAGACAATAAATTCCCAAGGTTTAGGAGCTCTGTGCTCGGAACTGGCAACAAAGACCAAGTATTTATTTTTTATTATACCATAAACCCATACATTTTCGTGCCTTGCTCTTTTGGATTAATATATTTAGGAGATGAGTATACCATGGTTTGTCCAATAGATACCCGTTGGTGGACAATTGGATTGCTTTCAATATTTTGTTATGACAAATAATACTACGATGAATACTCCCTCATTGGCGGGTCTATCTGTGGGATAGATTCCTGGAAATGATATCACTGTGTTAAAAGGTACTTTTGCATTTTTGGTAGATAGTGTCAGATTTGAGGCGTGTGTTGTTATTATCCTTACCCATCACATTTTGGGGCTCCAAAGGTGACGTCATTATCCCACTGTGTCCCAGCTAATAAGGAGGTAAAAATGGACACAAGCTATTTAGGAGACAGGGAGCGGTGGACTAGAATGAAGAATGCTGTGGGTGAGGTAAGAAAGTTTTATGAGTTGGAACATTATGGAAAACAGCCAGTGGGGTGAGGACTGGTACGGAAGGAAGTGGGAGCCATTGAAGGTTGCTGAGAATCTCCCCCTGTGCCACCATGTTCCTGAAGGTGGTTGACTCCTTTTTGGAATGTTGGTAACGTTGGGAGGGGCATTGGGAGCCAGTCAAACCAGATTGTGTTTCTTCTTCTTTACTGTTGAGTGAATTCCCTCAGAGGGACTTCTTTCAGAGTGGACTGATTTGTTTGGTTGTCAAGGACGGGGGCCATTTTCAGAAGCGTTAGGCCCCCATCTCATTAAAATAGCCTTTGTATCTTTTCACCAAGATGAGAATCTTTTCCTCATTGAGAATGCAAAAGCCAAGGTCCATATTCATGTATGCCAGCCATTTTGGGGGGTCTGCAAACCCATTCTTTAAAAGCTTAAGCCCCTCCTTGCAGGGTAGATCTCTGCTCTGGCCAGACCTGATTGTACCAGCGCTGGGTACCTGAGCAAGATGTCCGCCAGGAGTTTAGAAGTGGATGGCATGAGTGAGCTGGTCAGATATTGAGGTGAGAGAGCTGAAGGTGATAAAGCAGCTCAGGAAGGGACTCCCTTTTCTGCCTCGTATGTAGAGCATTGAAGAAGCCATTCTTGAGAGACAGCCAGAGGAACGAGGAAGCTACACTCCTAGAAGGGAGACTGCACAGCGTGCAGCCTGGTTCACGGTGACGTTTTTATCTCTGGTTTAACCTGTTGTGAGGACTGGCTTACTTTATATTTGGATGTCATGCAATAAGACATTTTCCTCTCAGCAAAATCCCTCCAGTGCCTGAAGCTCATGTTACGGGTAAGCATTCTATGTGAACACCCTCTTCTAACTGACCAAAGAGAATCCAGTCACACCAGCTTTTATTGCTTCAAGTCCAAGGGAAAGGGGTTTGTCCTCAGTTGTTCCTGTACAAATCCTGGATCCATTGTGATTGGGCCCAGCTGGGTCACATGTCCATCCCCGAACCAATCACTGGGCCAGGAGGATACAGTGCAAGCATGGGCCTGGGGTCTGATACTCACTCAGTTCTTAGACCAGAGAAAGTTTGGATGCTCTTTCCAGAAGAAGGGAAAATGGGTGGTGGGCAGCAAACCCCACAAGCGTGTCTAGTCACCCAAGGGCCTTGATTAAGACATCATTCCTGTCTCGGGTTAAGTGACTTATGTGCTTCTTCGGAGAGAAACCATGGTTTTCATCAATTTCCATCTGACATGTATCTTGACAGGCATATTCAGAGACTCCTTGCCAGGTCCATGTCTCCCCAGCATTGCTCACTACAGAAGACCTGGTGACATCTTCATTTCTCTCCATGCTCTGTGGTCCAAACAGTCTAATGTTATAAGTAGGGGAAAGAGAATTCAAAGGGAAAATATGCATCCTTTTAAAAAATATATTAGAGGAGACTGCCACCCAAATTGCAATGCAAGTATGTCTGAGGCCAGTGAGTGAGTGTGTGTGTGTGTGTGTGTGTGTGTAAAACATTATAAGGATGCCCAGGAAACCATCATTTACAACTGTATCCCAGTCAGAGTGTGTGGAGTTTCAAAGCTGAAACTTCAATATCTTAAGTATCTGCACACTTAGATTTTTAGAAAAAAAAACCAAGGGAAACATTTTCCTAGTTATTAGTTGATTTACCTTGGGATCAAGGAGCCTTAATTATAGGCATGGGTTAGCGATAAGGACACACCAATATACATCAGAATTGCTATTGAATCTTCTCCAAAGTTATATAATAATGGAGGTACTTCCAACTGGCTCAGGCAGTTTAAATATGACCCCAGCTTAGAACTCAGGCCACAAAGGGCGACAGGATATTATTGGAGAGGTTCCCTTTTCTGATGGACAGCCAGTGCTGGAAGACAGATGGGCGTAATTGCTGCAGGAGGTGAGAGAGGATTAGACTGTTCTCAGGGAAAGAAGGGGCTGTGAGTGGATCCTCTAAAGGCACTGGTAGCATTTGAAATGAGAGCATGGCTCATAAGGATGCTTCTGGGCCTGGGAGTTCCTGAGCCCAAATGGTGGGAAAATCCTCCCAAATCTTTGGGATTTGGGTCTCCGCAGCTGGGCAGCAGCTGTGGGCCTGGAACTGGAGCCAACCCCAGGTGGTACCACCTGTTCCAGTTAGCACATTTTTCCCAGCCTCGTCAGGGAGGCCAAGCCATTTCTCAGTTGAGTTTCCAGGAATGTGGAAGAAGACGGAAAGGGGTCCAATTGTTGAAAGGATTAGGGAGGCGGGCATTCAGCCTGGAAACCTCCCAGAGGCTCAGGGTGAATTACCAAGAAAGGCCAGGAACAGCAAAATGTGTGCTGTTTACCCTGATGCCTCAACTAAATCATCCTCTGACATCACATTTTTTGCACCTGCAGAATCGTGTGGTCAACGCTTGGTCATGTGGACTCCATAAATTTAGAGTTTATGATCGTTCTGACAGGGCATGGATTGGATATTCTCTTCGAATTATCTATGAAAAAGCAAATTAAGAGCATAATCCTGAATGGGTGGGATGTGCCTAACCTTTTCACAGGAACAAACTCCATGACCTTCCAGAACATCTGTCACTATGTCATAAAGTAATAAGGTAATGCCCAGTGATTCTTTTCCAGGTCTACCAGCATTCTGCAGGGGACATTTTCTGGGTTTTTGCTGTGCTTGAAGTCATACCTAAGGTCACATGCGGTAGCGTTTAAGGTACCTAAGAACAACTGTGTCCTTTATAACGTGTGTGGCATACATCTTCGCCCACAGTGAAGCTGAGAGGGAGTTAAGGACTCATGCCTGGAATCTGGTGGCCTGGGCTCCAGCCCCAGCTCTGTCGCTTGCTGCCCTGGTTTGTTCCTTAATCTCTCAGAGTCTCAATTTTGCCACCTGAACAATGGGGATGATAGCAGTACCCACAGCCTCCTGCCAACACTCAGCACCACAAGTGCCAGGTATGTGACTGGACCACCTGGAGGTGGGTCTCCAGGCCCGTGCCACCCTTCCAAGGACGACAGCCTCATGAAAGACCCCAAGCTAGGACCCGTCAGCCAGCCTCTCGGAATTCCTGACTCGCGGAAACTTTTAAGATGGTTAAGTGCTTACTGTGGTAAGGAAAATTATCCTGCTAGTAAGAGCGCCAACCTGTGGGGTCCTTCTAAGGATGAAATGAGTTGATGCACAGAGAGTGTTTCCTATGGGCTTCGCATTTACTGAATGCTCACGGACGATAGACGTGGCGAGGTTTGCTGGGCAAAAGGAACACGCCGATAAAATATACATGCTGACAAAAGGTTACCGATTGAGCAAATAAAAATACAGGAAACCCAGTTGTATTTGAATTTCAGATAAACAATAAATAAGATTTTAGTGCAAGTATGTCCCATGCAATAGTTCAGACATACTGGGCTGGAAAATGATCCATTGTTTATCTGAAATTCGAATTTCACTGTGTGTCCTGTATTTTAGCTGGCCATCCTAGAGGGAGGGGATTTAGTTCGTCGAATTCCAATAGACATTTCTTTCTGGTGTGGCTCATCCTTTATTCCCCAAGTGAAAAAAAAAAAGCAGTTTCTGAGTACTGAAACTTATTTTTGCAATTACCGTACCTAGCGACAACAGAGGGGTTGTCATCCTCGGCACATCTCCAGGAGACATGTAAGCTGAAATGAGTCTCGTGTAAACAGTTTGTCAAAATGATTGAAGGACTTGAACACATGCATCCCCAAAACTTTGATGATGAAGGTATTTATTACAATGTTACCTAAAACAGCAAAATACTTGGGGAAAAAACCCATTGCTTAAGGAATGCAAATTATCTGAAATTCTCCCCTAAGTTTCCCAGCAAGAAGCCAGACGTTCTCTGATGGCTGTCACTGAAGGTCTCAGAGGAGTGACAAAAAATAAACAATAAAAGTGTTATCCTCTCGTTTGGCTGTAGTCATCCCTGGAGCGGACGTTTGGAGGTCACTGCGCATGCACAGACCGCCGCTGTGGGCACTGGCATCGGCGTCTGCGGTTCTGAGGTGACTCACGGACCTTCGGCTCTGGTTGCTTTGAGGACCCGGTGCTCTGAGAAACTCACAGTCACAGTGTTAGACTGAAGTCTCAGGAAACACGGAGTTCATACAGAATATCTTTCACATATCACCTGGCAGGAATACCATCTTTGCTTAAAGTGAGGTGCTCCTGACAGCGTGTGGGGTCATGCAACGGGCTCCAGAAATGCTTAGGGTCAGGTAGGAAACCAGACACTGCAAGAAGCCTGGGGTGGTTTCAACCGCAACATGGCACCACATGCTGTTCTTTCTCTGCCAGGGTAGCCAGGTGTGCTTGCCAGACCCTGGGGTGGTAGGTAGGTGAGTGGTGGCCTAGGTAAGCCCAGGATAGAATTCCCAGCCTGATACTTGGGGAGCCGATGGGCTGTTGAGTCTGTGGGACATTTACACGTGTGAACTGACACCCACAGACCTTTGGGGGGGGGGGCTGAGTTTCAGGGAGGCATCCTAAAGGAAGGGACAATGCAGGAGAATTGTGTGGGGTCCGCTTCCCCTACCTTCCCATTGTCGTGTGGACTTGAGCCCCCAAGGAAAGAGCCGAGGGACTGAAGGAGGTGCCTTTCGCACAAGATGGGAGAGCCTCCACTCATGCAGGTTTGCCCCCACCCAGGGGCAGGCGCAGGGGTCAGGAGGGGCTCCTTCCTCCTCTGTGTTGCAAACCCATAGCAGTTTCACAGCCAGCTTGCCCACTAGACCCAGTAAGCACAAGGTCTTCCAGGGTCCTGCAAAAATGTTGTCATTTCTTTTAAAATCGGAAGAAGAATAAATACTATAATAATAATGGATATCTAATAACAAATCCAGCCTGGATTAGATTAGTTTTTAAACTAATGCAATTGTAAAATACTTTTAGTACGTTTTATGGAGGAAGGGGACCAGGACCCTGGTGGGAAAAGATAATCAAATAAATACCTGCATTGCAACCCAGTCAGATTAAGGGTGGTAACAGGTGATTGGGGCCTGGGGAGGGACGGGGGCGGTGGTGCTTGTGTGCCGGCTTGTTGAGTTTGAAGGAAACTCTAGTGCAGGCCTCTCCAAGTGAAACTAAGTTTTAAGAGCGAAAAATCAACAAGAAATGACTTCCTCTCCTTCTGAAACTGGGGCAGCGTGTCACAATCCCGAGGGCTTGGAACAGCCGAAGCTTGCTTCACCTAGGGAGCGTGGTGACACCGACAATGCCCTACCTCTCCGTCAGTGTCTCACCTGAAGAGAGGCAGATGCTGTGCCTTCCTACCCAGGTGGGAGCTGTGTATCCACCTGAGCCGTGACATCATATTGAATCGTCAAAGGACTTCGAGGCTGTCTCACTGGACTGACCAGGGAAATTGATCATTGGTTTCCAGGAGAAGATGGCAGGACTCACAGAATCTCCACAATGGTGAAATTTCTTCATCCCCCTTTGAGAGCACACATCCCTCTGCACCTCCCTCGGACCCACCTGATTCTGGACAGTTCTAGTTTTTCTCCAATGATGGTTCAGAGACTCTTCTCGGGTCCCCCTCCTCTGCTTGTCACAGGGGTTGGCCTTCCCTGATAGTGTAGCTGGTTGTTTCTTTAAATAGTCACTCAAGCTGTTTTTCCTCATATTTCACCCCATTTCTGGCAGCTCGCTGGACCCGTCTGCATCCCTTGCCTCCTGGCAGATGTATGTTAGAAGCACCCAGGTAGAGTCACCTGCTGGAGCATCTCCCCCTCTATAAAAACAGCCCACTGCAAACTGGCCATATGGAATTCGCAGGTTGCACCCAAAACCCAGGACCCTGGTTTGTCTGGGGGAACTGGGTAATCTGGGTGTCCTCATTTATCACCAATGGGCTGGAGCTGGGGTCCATCTGCCACCTTCTGTGGGGCAGGTCTGCCCACCTGCGTGACGCTACGTGAAGGATGGGGCCTTCTCCTTCCCGGTTTCCATCCGTTCTGAACCCATCGCATCCCAGGCCTTGCATGTCCCTGACGAACAGGAGACACGCACACGTTGGGTGTGAGAGTCTGGGTCAGATTGAGACCATCTCACTGCCCCACCTGATCACGGACATTTGCAGAACTAAGGCTAGGTGTCCTGGAGAGAGGGGTAGGGGCAATTTGGTGGAGATAGAGGGGAGATTGAGAAAGTGGGTGAGCGTTCGTTCCTCAGTCAGAGGCCAGGACAGGCCAGAGGAGGGAGGTCAGGAGCTTGGAGGGGTCACCGGCCCAATCTCACTGGCTGGGGTGATGGACTCCTTTGTGGGTGGTGGACCCAGCCCAAGGGATCTTTCCTACACTTGGAACCTGTGCAGACCTCAGCATAGCCCTAGGGAGCTGCGTGGTATCCTCCAGCTGGCAGGATAGGCACATGGCAGTGAATTTCAGTGATGGCGAAAGTAAGCGGGACATTTCTTGTCCCACTGAGTTGTGGCCTGAGATTCTTACTGGCTACAAGGGACCTAGAGCCCCAGGGAGCAGAAGGGCCACTTCTCCTGCGCTCTGTGGTCCACGGGCTTTGGCTCGTGTCTGCCTGGGCTGGCAGCCATTTCTTGATTTATTGATGGGGGTGGCAGCCATTCTCTTGTGTCACTCTGGGCCCACTCCAGGGGACAGATGAAGATACCAGGTCTCAGAAGCTTGCCCCAGGTCATGCTGCTGGGATTCAGACCCCAGCGTGGGCCAGGCCGGAAGCCCACCTGCTATGGTGCATTTGTTCCATTCTGTCTGCACAGGGCAGAGACTGGTGGTACCTGAGGCCTGGTCCCAGTGCCCCGCCAGGCCCTGTGTGAGATGCATACCTGCTCTTCTCTCTGCCTGGAATGCTTTCCCCCCACCCACACCCCTGGCCGGCTACTTCCTGTCTCAGCCTAAACATCCCCCTGAAGACCTTTTGTTTGGCTTTTTAAATGAATGGAATTTTTAAAATTAAAAAGCAAAATCGGATCTATGCCTTTTGTGATAAAAACCACTTCCCCTCTCAATTAAGTGTAATTACACAAAGGTACTGTATTTCCTGATAAGACTGAGATTGGATGTAAACAGTCTGGGTTTTGGTTTCTAGAGCTTCCTTGTGCCAGGCCCCGGGGGCGGTCATGGGCCTGAGGTTCCTGTTTCAGGTAGGTCTACCGAGTCTGGTAGGTGGGCCTCTCTAATGAAACGGTCTGAGGACTCATCTACTGCATTTTTGTCACTGTGTGCTCACATATGTGTTGCTGTTGGGTCTCCTCCCAGAGGGTGGCCACCCTGAGAGCTGACAACACCCAGCATTCCTTGCGTCTTGTAAAAGTCAAACAAATAAAGCAAATGAAACAAGTGAATGAACCCCAACGATTGTGCGGCTGGGCTTCCGAGCTGCAGCCCTCCAGTGCTGCCACATGACCTCGGGCAGCGGGCCACTGAACTCCTGGAACCTCAGTTTGCTCATCTGAAAAATGGATGTAACCACATAGCTTCTCCCATGGGGCTGATGTGAGCCTTTAGTGGGATAATTACCATGCCCAGGGCATGCCAAGAGCTTAGGAAGTGACTATTTTTAATATCCTCAGTGTTATTATTATTCATAGTGTATGTGGAGAAGAAGGAAGAAGGCCTCCGGGGAACCCCATTGTCACAGGTTTATCTCTTGGCTGCAGGGCCTCGGGGATGGTTCCAAGAGAACCTCAGGGACATTTGCCAAGTGGCTCCTGGGATCCAGGAAAGCAAAAGGGAAATGCTGCTTAGGCCTTTTTGACCTCTACCAGTCTACCCCACCCCACTCAGCTACCGTGGAAGTTGGGGGTGGGGGGTACAGAGTCAAGGTCACGCTTCCTCTGCTTTGCTTCCCATTGTCTTTGGGACAGATGCAACTCTCTCTCTCTCTTTCTCTCTCTCTCCGCCCCCCACCCCCGGCCCCCAACCTGCTCACAGGGACCAGGGCCCACCTTTTAAGGAACAAAATGCTGTGATGAACACCAGGAGTTTCTCCAGAGGGTGGAGGTGTCCCGTGCATCTGCCGTGGGCTTGCAGCTGCTCTGGGAAAATTCAGGGAGCCTGGTGTCCGGGGCTACGGTGTGGCATAGCCTCGGAACTGAAGAGGAGACCCCCTTCTGGGTACATCCCAGATATGGCTGGAGCTGGGGGTGAGGTCATCAGTGGTGTATTTCATGCTGACCAGGCCCGGGCAGGCATGTCTCCCAGCCAGACCTCAGAGGGAAGGAAGGAAGCAGGAACTGAGCCTGGCTGGGCCCAGCCCTGGCTTTCACACACAGCAGTCCAGCACATCCTCGTTCCCATCCTGAGAGGAAGCAGGGTGGCCAAGGGCATTGGTGTTCGAGGCGGATGTGGCTGTAATCAAACCTCCCCGCATTTGAATCTCAGTGGCCGCGTGGCTGTGGACCATTCCTGAAGCTCTCTGAGTCTTAGTTTCCCACTGAGGTCGTGGGGGACAGCCTGGAGCCTGCCCCAGCTTACTGGGGTGACCACCAGGGGTAAAGCCAGACAGGGCTTAGGAGACAGCCTGGCCACAGTGTTGCTCCAAAGTGGTAGGGTTCCATCCCCGCTGGAGAAAGAAAATGGAGGCCCCAAGGATTCAAGGAGTAAAGCAGGCCTGTGCCAGGGAAAGGAGTGGGGCGCATTTCCTGAGAGGGGCACAGGGGACAATGGCAGAAACACAGCACTGAGCTGCACGCAGGTTTGGATTCTGCGCCCCAGGTCCTAGAAGCTGTTAAAATCTGGCAGGCACCTTGGCAGTCTTCTCCGGCCTTCGCATCCCGCCTGATTGTGTGTGCTGGCGCCATTTTGCATCCGGTGCCACGAGGGGATGGGCACCTTGAGCGCCCACCCTATTGGGAAATCTGACCTTTCCTGCTTGGCAACAGCACTAAGCTGAGACCCATGGGGACGGTCCTAGGGGAAGGATTCATCGCTACATCCCCCAGTTTCAGCATGTACTCGGCACTCAGCAGGAGCTTAGTAGGGGTTGATGCATGAATGAATGAGTGAATGAATGAATGAATGAACTCACAATCAAGGCCACTCTGTCCTTGTCTGTAGGGTGTGAGCTTGTCGGAGTGAAAACCTTGGCAGAGCCTCATGGAAACGGAAGAAATGAGTTCACCTAGTGAACGTGTTGAGAGGACAAAGAAAGGAACCAGAACGGCACTTGTGCGGCCAGAGCAGGCTGGGTTAGGGGATGGGCAAATGGTGTGAGATGAGTAAGGGAGAAAGGCAGCCCAGACATCTAGGCAAGGTCTGGGCATTTTCTAAGTACAATGGGACTTTCCTACTGGAGCCACACACCTCTGGGCATAAGCAGGGGTGTCGCCTTGCAGTTAGAAAGTAACTTGGTTCAGCTAGAGATTTGGGTCAGTAGAACTTTCGTTTGAATGGCAGGGCCCACGATTGTGTCTCTGCCTTACTTCTGGCCGAAACCCAGGAGAGGGATGTCCTCTGTATTCCCTCACTGAAGCCCGTCTCTTAAAAGGTGTTTAAAATTAATGAACAGAATCTTGAACTCTCAGCTTGGCAGTAGAAAGATACACACAGGTGCACTTTGTCACGCGGACAGATTCAGTGGGTGTTCATTTCTTATAGGGGAACGTCATTTGAATGAAGACAGCCGCCATCCGTTAAATAAACAGTCTAGCGGTTTCGAGGGCCAAACAGCCCCAGAACACTGCCTCGCACAGCACTTGGCTTCTGAACTCGGACGTGCACGAGGTTGGTTCTCTCAGAGCACCAGGGGTGGGGGGCTGTTCTAGGAGCAACGAGAAACTCCGTCTCGTCCACTGACTTCAGAGCCGGCCGTGGACGTTTTAAAATCCCAACTCTTTCTTTATAATTATAAAATGATATATGGTTATGACACTGCAAAAACACGGAAGGAAATACCGTAAAAGAAAAAGTGTTCCCACCTCCTGCACCGTGATGTTGCCCTTCCCAGAAGTTTTCCACGTGTACTCACACGTGTGTGTAGACCTGGTATTGGGACAACTGCCATGGACCCTCTGGTGTGCTGGTCTGCAGTAGCTTTTCTCCTGTGGGTCCACTCGGACACTTGCTGTGTCAGCTCCATGGGGGGTGAGGTCCCGCCTACCTTAGTCATTGTCTCAGTCCCTGGGCTTTCGTGGGACCCAGGAAATATTCGCATTGAATGAAAGAAAGCAGGCTCCTTGCTGACCTGCTGTGGCGTTCTCCTGGTGTGACACCCTCCACTTACGTTAGGGGCCCGCGGAGCTGGGGTGTGGGTGGCTGGAAGAGCCCTGCTATGGAATGCCCCCATCTCAGGCACATGCACTGGGGACTGGGAGGGGACATTCCTACAAGTGAGGCAGAGGGTACTTGTCGTTAATTCTGATCATTGTCAGATTGCTGACCTGGTCGGTCTGTGGAGAGAGCTCCTCCTTGACTCCTGGCATGGTTTTGTTTTTTTTCCAAAGTTCTGTGCATTCTTTCCATGCAACCCTCTCATGGCCTGGAGGCACAGTGTGTGCAAAACTCTGGAGTCAGTCTGGAGGGGGTCCAGCTGCTCTTCTGGCTGCTGCCGACTATGTATCTGGAGGATGGGGGTTACTGGTGGTACTTACTTCAACGACTGACTTGGGGTCCCACAAGCCAGGTGCACCTAGAACAAGCCGGCATGTGGGACTGACCCTGTCTGATCCTGAGTCCCAGGCTCTCTGGGGGCCGTGGTGAGCTCCAGGGGCACCTGTCTGTGTCTTCAAAGAGAGACAGATGGGAGCTAAGGCCCTGGGGTCAAAGGGCAAAAATCATTGGCTGCTGCCTATGTGGCTGTGGCCCGGGGCTGGGGGGCTGAGCCTCTTCTGCGCATGTGCAGCTGCAGGCTCAGGGTGCACAGGTGGGACAGGTGGGAGATACAGGTAAACCCAGGCCCCGACAGTGCGCTCGCGCAAAGTCCCATGCGTTGAGCAATGTTATCATCGTCTTGGTAACTCATCCACTACTTCTGACCTTTGGATTCAAAGAATAATTAATGGGCCACTTTGGATGGTGCCTGGAGTGTCAAGCTTTTAATTAATACACCGGACTGAATATATTTAGCTGGACCATTCTGTCCGGTCCATCCAATTACCCAGACTCATTATACAATTTGATTGCGTTTTCCATTACACAGTGACTTTGCTAAATGGGTGGCCAGGCTACAGACAGGCGGCCCAGAGCCAGTATTGATCAGAAGACACAGTTTATTGCTGAGCGGAGGCGATGCTCGGGCAGTAAATCTTACGTTGGACACGGCTTTCATGCAGCCTCCAGGTTGGGGACGGAACTGTATTTGGATGAAACCTTTCAGCCATGGTCCTTCCTTCCAAACTCCCCCAGTGTCCTGCCTTTTGTTAAATCGAATTGCCTTTCCGTTGGAAAGGAGAGCTCCCTGTAAGTATAATCCGAGCCTCCTCCTGCTTTAATAGCAAAAATGGATGCAAGATATTTGTCACCTTCCCTGGGTTCCAGAGCGGCACAAAGTGTTGAGCCTGCCAGGGCGCATTTGGGTGATCAGAGGGGGGCGCTGCTCCTTCTTTTCTTCTTGAGACCTAAGGATGGGGCCTGCGCGGGTCCCAGCAGCTTGAGCTTTGCATGGCCCTGGGGAAGCGGTGCCCTCGAACCCTCAAACCCTCAGTGTGAGAGAGAAAGGGTAGTAAGCACAGCCTGCAGTCCCCGGAGCTTGTTTTTAAGGCTGGGATTGTAATTCCAAAAGGAGAAGCACTCCCTGCTCCATAGCAGCAAGAATATTCTTTTACGCACGATAACCGTCTCCCATTCCTATCACCCCTCGGAGCTGGATGAGTCTGTTTCCATAATATGAGACACAGATGCCGCAGAGAAGGAAAGGGGGAAAGGAAAAAGTTGAAGCAATGGTTGGGTTGTTTGCCTCTACGTAAAACCTAGTGAACACCAAGTCCATGCCAGGCACTCCACATTCGTCACCTCCAGTCCTCACACAACCTAGGGAGTATGTGTTTGTGTTACATTTTTTTTACTCATTATTAGATAAACTTAGGCTTACAGAAGAGTTGCAAAAATTGTATAGAGGGTCCTTGGAGGCCCCCCATCCAATTTTCCCTTGTGTTCACATTGAAGTAAGTGTTTCTAGTCAACAATTGATCGAAGAGACAACTGAGGCCCAGAGAGGTTAAGAAACGTGCACAAAGTCACACAGCACTGGTGGGATTTGAACCCCACCGTTTTCCTCGTGACACCCCAGCTGCCTGCAAGTGTAAACCACTATCTATCAAAGGACTTAAAAAGAAGGAGCAGGTGCTTGTCACACAACCACAGAACTCAGGAGCAGAGCTGGAGTTCTCTGCAAAAAGGGATGTCAGACGCCTAAGAGCCAAAATGATGCCGGAACTTCATTTATGTCCAAAATGGACTGTGCTTTGCAAAGAGGCAAAACGAGACAACTGAACACCTTGAAGGCCAGCAGCCACAGTGCCCCCGTCTGGTTTAGACGTCACAGTCTTGACCTGAAACTCGGCTACAGGATCCGCGTCTAGCCCACCTCGCTGGAACCACTCAACCACCAGCACATTTAACTGGGTTTGTGTTGACACTTCTGCTGGCAATCCAATTAGCAACAATTTACCTTAAGACTAAATGAACCATCACAAAAGAAAAAGTCTGGCTTTTGCCACACTCCACAGACACCCTTTCAACAAACACCATTCTGATTTTCTGGCTTCTCCTAAGAAGAGGCGGCACTGGGGGTTTAAGTCAAGAGATGGACAGGTGAAGAATAAACCCCATTTATTAGACTCATATTGACACCACGCTCTCTGAATCCCTTCCAAAGTCTGGCGAAGTAGGTGCTGTTACGTCCTTTAGTTTTGAAATAACTATAGATTCACAAATTGCAACAATAGTACAGAGGGGTCCCAGGTACGCTACCCACTGTTCCCCCCACAGGGTGACTGACATCTTATGTGACGATAGCAGAGGATTTGACACCAGTTTACTCCGAAGCCCTTATTCAGATATCACTGGTGTGTGTGTGTGTGTGTGTGTGTGTCCCTTGAAAAAAACGACACAGCTAGTGTACAGCTGGTGGTAAAAATGTCTTCTTGCTAATTGACCTCCTCTAATGATAATATACAAAGGGTAGAGCTTTCCCAAAAAAGTATGGCGCAAAGTATCTTCCTGTCTCTGCTTGGCCTTGATGTGACTGGGCAGATGGTGAGTCGCTCAGGAGGGGCTGTTTTACCTTTGTCTCTAGTCAGGTCATGTGGACAGAAGCACATGGCTGTCTGATGCGGGAAACCCACCTCCCGCAACACCGGGAACCCCCACCTGCCAAAGCTGTTCAGATCTGAGGACTTCAAATTAATAACAAATTGCAAAACTAATGCACACTGGGGACTTCTCTTTGTTCTTGGAGTTGTTAGGAATTTAAAAGGTCATCGAGCTATAATAAATAATGGAAAGAGTGTCTGTTTTGTACTTGGGGAAGGGTAGGGAGACGTGGACGGGGTGGGGGGGGATGTCTAGTGGCTCTAGCGAGGAGGTTGGAAATCCCCCCTCTTCTTCCCTTTGTGTGGCAGAGGGGGGTGAAAACTTATGGCAAGTTAAATTAAAAAGAAAAAAAATCAATAGCATTTCAGGTGATTGTGAATTAGGGGCTATTTGCTGAAGCTTAAGGGGATTAAGGTGAAAGCCTGACATGATCAATGGGCAATTACCGCTGAGCTGGAGGGGCTGGTGAGCATTCTGCAGTCTTGGGGGGCAGGGGCTGCAGGAAGCCCAGCAGGCAGTGGGGACGCACCCCTTCCAGCATCGAAAGTATGCGGTCTGTCAGCGCGCGTGTGTCAAGCCTGAAGAATCATGGCTCAGATGCATTAGGGAAGCCATTTGCCAGGTCATCTGCGCCTTGAAGCCCAGCCCTTTGCCCTCCCTCCTTACCACCCTCGAGCCGCCCCATCCACCAGGAAGGAAATGAGAACCGCTCTCACTTCAGACCTCAGCAGACAAAGACAGAGGTGCCTGCACGCCAATCAATCCTAGGGCTGTAATAACTGCAATTTTCTGATTTGAAGGCAAAACCAAATAACCCTGGAGAGCGATTCAGGCCACATGCGGCCTCTTCCTGAGAAGGCGCACAAATGGATTTTTCTTTCATAAGCCCGGTTTTAGGCGGCTCATCGACCCCCTTCGTCATTTCTGAGCTCTCGCTTCCCGTCTGCTGGAGGCACCATTAACAGAGGCTCAGAAAGTTTCTTGCTTCCAGTTTCTTGCCTTTGTCGGCACAGCTTCACTTTTGCGCTAAGGAAATGCTGAAAAGTCAGCAGCCTGGGGCAGGCCTTGGGAAAGTCACAGACCCTTTGGAATCTTGGTTTCCCCATCGCCACTGCCAAGGGGTTGGAGGCTGTAGCGTGGTCCACTTTGGCTGAATACTAAACTGTACGGAAATATCAACAGCCTGGCCCTGCACGGGGTGACTGACTCAGAATCTCCAGGGGACGCCTCTCTGGCCCCCACATCTGCTCTTTACCAAAGTGGACTTTAAAGTGTAAACCCCGGCTCAAAATTCCCCAGGGGCTCCCGCTTCACTTGGAGTGAAACTGGAGTTGGGGCTGTGGCCACAGTGCTCCCTTTCTGTCTCTGCCTGTACCCAAGGCATTGTTTCTCTTGCTTTGCTAGGCCACTCTGGCCTCTTCGGTTGATGGTACTCTCCAAGCTGGTTCCCCCCCAGGGCCCTTGCCCGTGCTGTGTCCTCTGCCTGGCCTGCTCTGACCTGTCCAGGGCCAACCCCACTGTATTCCTTTGTCCTCAGCTCAGCTGTCACAGCCCCAGGTCATGCTGCCTAAAATCATCTCCTTCCTGCAGCCTGGCACTACTTTCATGGCCTTGGTTATGGTCTGGAATTTTGTTCGTTTTGTTTGTTTACCTGAATTTCCACTAGGAAATGCTCTTTCATTGCAGCCCGTTGTCTGGCATGTGGTAGGTGTTCAGAGATATGTCAGCTGAGCGAATGAATGAATGAATGAATGAATGCGTTCTGTGATCAGATGCATTTCAGAGGCACTAGAGCAGAGCCAGACGCTCATTAAGGGCTTTTTTTCAGCTGTGACATTTTATGAGTCTGGATTCATCTCTCTCAAAGCTCCTCATTTTCCACATGAGGAAGCAGAGGCCCCAGTGGGGTTGATCATAACGTGGGGTTCCTCCCGCAGCTGTTAGCGGGGTCCTCAGGCTGTTCCCTCTCCACTCTGGGGGCACCTCCAGGCACCTGTGGATTTGAAAAGAAGGGAGCTGGTACATGTGGCCTCTGAGTCCAGCAAAAGCATCCTCTGGGGTGAATGGGACCACCTGGCCTTGTCCATGACCAAGGCCCCCGGAAGTGAGGGGCTGAAACTGGCGCCAATCGCTTCATTCCTCCAGCTAGAGCCGTGCATTTCCCAAGATAGAAAAGGTCAGAGACAACGAGTTATTCGGAGGCCGTGGAAATCTGCCTGGTGCTTCCCAGACTCTCAAACGGGCCCCTTAATCCTTCATTAAGAGCTGCCCATCAGCTCATCTCTGCACATTTAAACTATTTTAGAATCACTTCTCCCCGCTGGTGAGAGCCTGAAGCCAGCCTCCCCTCCCCTGGGGCTGTGCTCTGGCTCGGGGTGGGGGCGCCCGGGGCCTCCCAGTTAAAGACTTGGAACACTGGGTGTGTTTACTGCAAGTCAGAGACACACCCGTTCTATTTTAATGCACAGCTCCCACCTGAGGCAATCCGGCAGGTCCTGGTAATGTCCCCCCTTTGTACATCAGGGCCAGAGCTGGGTCCCTTCATCTGCCGTCTGCCCCAGCTGCCACCACCGTATAGGACAGAGAAATATGCCAGCTGTGGATGCTGACACTTTGATTTATGTCCTTGTTTTTTCTGTGCTGCAAACTTTTCCCTTTGTTTGGTTGTGGAGGTGACCACTGGCCAGGTGCTCCCACTTCCCTTCTGTAAACTTCCAGCCAGCCACAAGCTTGTCCCCTTGCCCCCAAGTCGGGACAGGCTCATGTCAGAGGATGGTAGCGGCAACGCCCCCAAAACCCTCTCCCCATGGGCACAAAGCCCCCTGCGCCCCCCTCCCACCTGCCTGCCGGAGACTGACAAACAGGAACTGCCACCCACAGCTGCTGATGCCAATCAAAGAGAACCGCAGTGCCCAGCCCAGGGAGGAAGCACGCTGGCCACCCATTAGTTGTTATGGAAACTCATTACCCCAGGAGGTCATTCAGCTGAAAATATAAACAATTTCCCAAAAGGTTTTAGCAAAATTCATGGGTAACAGCCATAATGGCCTTATTAAGGGAGAGTAGGGCACCCACTGGGTCTTGGCGGCCTCCGGTCAGGTGGGGACCTGCTCGCCCACACGTTTCTGCAGCCACCCCCCCAGCAGCACGCGGCCAGGCACATGGCAGGCCCCCTAATGGCCGCGTGAGTCCTCCATTTGGAGGGCCACTGCACTTCTCTCAGGCGCAGTTTGGAGACAGAGAAAAGTCAGGGGCAGGGCGCCTGTTCCCGGCCCCCTGAGCAACTTCACCTGCAAAGCTGAGCATGAGCGCAGAAAAGCATCCCCTGTAGTGAATGGCTATACATTATGACAGTAATAATAGCTGTGTGCTAATAATGTATCTATCATTGAGTACTAAGTAGTATTATTACATTGTATTATTTCTTTTATTAATGATTAATTGTTATTAACCTTTATCAGTAACGTCGCATAGAGTCCCATTATGTGCCAGGCCACTCGTGTTTTGAGAGCTATAATTCTAATCACAGCCTTATGGGGCAGATACTATTATTTCCATTTTACAGATGGGCAAACTATTGTGCCTTCTAATATCCTTTCATTCCATTAGAAACATGACTGGGACCCTGTGCCAACCAGGATTGTTAAATTCCCAAAAGGCACCATCACTCTCTCTCCCTCACTTTCACCCAACATTCATCCAACAAGTACTTACTGAGCTCCTGCTGTGTGCTACCTACCGTTCTAGACACTGGGGAGGTGGGGCACACACCTGTGCTTGGACTATGTTTTCTGCTTGGCTCACTCCCACTCACCTCTGCTTGGGAGACTCCCACTCGTGTCTCCCAAGAAGCCTTCCTTGAAATTGCCAGCCAGAGTCAGCGGTTTCCGTAATGTTCTGCACCTCCTCCCACCCAGCATTTAGAGGTCTTGGCAACTGCTTGTCTTGCATCTGTCTCTCCTTCTAGAGCTGAGACTATGTCTATGCCTTTGTATTTCTGGAGCGAGGCACAAAAGAGGCGGTCACTAGACATGTGTTGGATTTAATCACTAAAAAATAAGCTCCAGGAGGGCTGAGTCTGTATTGTTCATCACTGTATTCCCTAGAACACTGTCTGGACCATAGTGGGCATGAAATACGTGTTTGTTGGGTGGATGGATGGATGGATGGATGGATGGATGGATGGATGGATAGATCGATGGATAAATGGATGATACAGATGGATGGATGGATGGATGGATGGATGGATGGATGGATGGATGGATGGATGGATGGATGGATGGGTGGATGGGTGGTTGGATGGATGGTCAGATAGACAGTTAAATGGATGAATGGATGAAGGTCTGGATAGCTGAATAAATGGACAAACAAAATGTTGGTTATTAGGATAGAGGGCTGGATGGTTGAATGGTTGGTTAAAAATCAAAGCATTGATGAACAGAATGCTTCTCATTGGCTTGTTTCTTGAAAGAAAGAGAAAGAGACAGGGTGGGTGGAGGAAAAGAAAGAACCCATCTCCACAGACACAACTCCATCTTTGTTCTCTCATTGACCTCTCCCATGCTTGTTTCCTGTCCCAACGTTGAAAACCCAGACCATGGAGCAAGTAGTCTCTCCCGGCTCCCATCCCAGGGCGTGGAGCTCTCCCCTCCTGTGTGTCCAGGCAGCTGAACAACCAAATTTTGACCTCTGCCTGGATTTCCTCAGCTCGCTGGGATGAGCTTGTTCTTGGAGTGTGGAACTTGACATACATTATCCTGAGAGTTTAACTCCCAAGTTTGCTCGGCCAAAACAGGGCATCTTTGTTTACTTTTGGGGGTTTGTTCCCATGGAAAAGGTTGCTGCATCTGTGGCCTTTTCTGTAGGCACGGCATTCATGACACCTTCCCATGGCACCATCAGGGGAATATCTTTCAGCCTCAATGGGGGTTGTCTATTCTGCTGCCATCCCAGTCACACTTTTAGAAAATGGAAATAGACGGTGACGGAGGGGCAGAACACCAAGAGTTGAGGGACCCCAGGTGGCCTCTTGGAAGCTCATGATTTCCTCAATAGACATGGAATGGCCTTGCCCTGGCAGCAGCCTTGTGGTTGATAAGTCGCTGCTTTTCCATATGTCCTCAGCTGGCCAGGGTCATCTCCCTGGGAAGTGTCCTCAGAGTGGCTGTCACCAGGTGTGGGTGGGGTGGGGTGGAGACTCTCTAAATGCAAACATGTGCAGTGGAACCTCTAAACCTGCAGCTTCCAGAAGGGGCCAGGCCTCGGTGAACAGGAGGTGTGCCCGGGAACGCTGTTGGCTGCGTGGACGATGAGGAGGACGTTAATTAATGGATTAATTCAGTCAACAAACATCTGCTGAGTGCTGAGTTGTCCTCGCGGGCCAGAGCTGCCATGTGCCCTTCTCCGGCCATGTGCCCCCAGCACCCCCGTCACCCTACAGGACTACCTCGTGCTGGGTTGGCCTCCACTTCTCTGCCCAAAGCTCTGCGTCCCCCCACCATTGCCTGGCCACTGATAAAACCGACCCCTGACAGCCAGGTCAGTAGAGGGAGAGCATTTCCTCAGAAAACCTGCAGGACCGAGCACTGAGAACCTTGAGGGACAGAAGCACATGCGGCTGGGACCTCAGAGTCTGACACATGCATTCGGTATAGATTTAAGATGCCTGCAGACAACGGGAAGGAACTCAAATTGCAGTTATTGAAGAAATCATCTGGGCTCCCAAGGAGCCCGGCCGGCTAATTTCTGAGCAAGAGGCAGCTGCGGGGAGCTGTGGCCGGCCCGGCCCTCTGTTCTGGCCCTCTGGTGCATTTCAGAAGGGAGCAGCCAGCGTCATCGTCCCCCCAGTGAGCATGGCTTACCCAGGACCAGGGACGTGTTACATTCCCAATTAGATGTTCAGCCACATAGCAGGTGCCTTCTGCTCAAACCAAGAGAGGCACAAACGGAGCTCTGCTCCACCCTGGGGCTGAGAAGCTTGTTATTTACAGTCACAGCTTCTCTTTCATTGTTTATAATAGCTCTTCCATTGAGGTGTCGGAAATTTGCGTGTTAAGGACTTTCTGGGGTCTTCTCTCAGCCTCTGGGGGTGGGGTGGGAGGCCGGGGAGAACTGCTGTGTCAGGTTCCCAGTTTCACTGGGGCCCCCCTTTCATTATAGCTTACTCTCACATTGTCCTTCCGTGTATTTCAACATAGGTTTGTGTTTAGGGTTGGCATTTGGCAAGGCAAGTTTAGCATAATTTTTAATTTATAATATCAGGAATCCAATTTTCTTGTTCCATCAGTTAATGATGTTGGCTGCTTGAAGAGCACACTTCTGTTGGCCCTCTGTGGGTCTGACTGCTCCATCCTGGAGTGATGGCAAGGGACCTGTCTACTCGTATGGACCAGCTAAGGCAGGGTGGTGAGGATGGGGGCTGTAGCTCCGCTGGGCTTTGGTTTAAGATTGAAATAGGGTTGGAATTAAGGATGAGCCAGGTCTGAGGCGGAGCTGGGCTTGATCTCAACAGAGCAGGTTTATTTCCGCCTGGAAGGGCATCACCACACTATTCCACCAGGGGCCCCAAGCACATGGATTTTTTTAAAGCCCCCAAGGAAGAAAAATAATAAGCAAACCCCTACAGGTCTGAGGCAGCGGGAAGAGAGTGTTGAAGCAGACACAAAGAAATGGATCTAACGGCAAACAAGAGGTCCTGGGACAGAGCACAGAGACGATCTATGAAAGGTGCCTCAGAGGCTGGGGCCCAGTGTGGCTCACCCCGGCCCATGCAGCAAGCGGATGGGCACACCTTCCTGGGACACAGCTCTTGTCCAAGTTCAGCACGACAGCAAGCCAAGTGTCCTTAAGCAGCCCTCCTTGGGGAAGTCTGTCAGCCCCAGTCCATCACAGCCCTAGGTTCCTGCTGGAACTTTCTTCCAAGGGGCCAGGACAAGAGAAACAATTTCAGTGCCATCTGCTTCTGCCCTCCCCGGGCACTTTCCTAGTTGACAGCTGGGAAGCCAGCCATACTTGAGTGATAAAGATATTTTACTGCCACATTTTTACTTGGATAACACATTTTATTGTTTAATTCTGGGGATGAATACAGTCGATAGATTGATGAAGGCAAAATGACCTTGCAGTTGAGCAAAAACCTCCGTGTCTTATCCCCTCCAGTATCACTCCCTTCACCCAAACGCTAATGATCACGCTTTTAATTGATGTACGCAGGCCCTCCCCGGTGTGTTTGTATTGCACAGGGGTGTTTGACATTTTCCAGCCTCTCCTCTCCAGCCTGGGATCTAGGCTCAGCAAGCATGCTTCCAGAGCAGACACTAAACATTATTTAGAGTCTGATCTTTAGCTGACACAGCGGGATCACACACAGCATCCTTAATTGATGGAGCAAAAATCTAATCAGGAAGAGTGTGTGCCCCAGGAGACTCATAAAACAGATGGCCAGTGGGGTGCAAGCCAGTCGATCCATCAATCCATATTATTGAGCACCCCTGCTCCCCAGCGCCCTCCCCTAAATCGCTTCAACCCTAAGCTACCTGCTGTGAAGAACGCCAAGGGAGGGTCAAATGTCCAAGGAGTTGAGCATCGCCCAGGTGTGAGGAGATCTACTCTCATTAAATGTGAATAGTTCAACAGATTGCCCAGTTTAAGCCCATGTGGAATGTTGGGAGGCAACGGGAGTTTGGGCACACACATGAGCAGGGACTTCTGGGGACAAAGATGGAGGGTTTGCGTAGACAGAGGGAGTGGGTCAGAAGGCACTGAGTGACAAGGTGACAGGTGGAGGGTCTCCTGGCTCTGCCACTCTCCACCCTATGAACTTCGCAGGACCTCTTCCTTCTCCCTATGGAAGGGCACTCACGACCCCCATCTCCCAAGGCTGTTGTGAAGTTCTAATACGGCAGAAGGTGGGTGTGAAACATCTTTGGAATTGTCAGGAAGGAGGGGGCAGAGTGAGGGGACAGGGTAAGTAAACATTCAGAAACGGAAATGTGTGGCCAGGTCAAGATGGGCCTCGTGAGCAATGAAGTCATTTCATCCATCAGCTGAGAGCTGTTCCTAACGACAGGCTGCCAGGTGGGCTCCGGGGTCCCTGTCTCCCCATAAACAACAAAATTCCATCCTGATAACACAGACCTTCCTCAGCCTCAATACGTCGCTCTGACAGGAATTCCCAGGCTGAGAAACGACACGCGTAACTTTTTCCTTATTAGGCGATAAAATATCCAGAAGTGTTAATGTATACAGAACAATTCCATATGTGTCAACCACATCATCAAAATAGCTCTAAATTAGTCTCTTCCTTTGTGCTTCAAACTGCTTAAGGGGTGCGCTTGTCAAGTGCATAGGTTTGGAGTATGACTGCACCCTGACAACGCGGTCTCAGCGTGTGAAGTTAGTGCCTTTTAAAGTTAAGAGACACTGACAAAGGAGCTGGCTAGAAATCAGGCCCTGGGAGATGTGAAATTTCCCCCCCAGTTTTTTGGTTTGTTTGAGGTATATTTACATTTAGTAAAATACTCGAATTTTTAGTGTTTCGCCCTATGAATTCTATCAGGTATTTACCCATGTAGCCACCATCTCAATCAAGACACAGGACATTTCTTTTCTTTTCGTTTTTTTTAAAAAGATTTTTATTAAAAATATAGCTAACATACAACATTATCTTAGTTTCAGGTATACACTATAGTTATTCAACATGTATGTACCTAAAAAGGTGATCACCATGAGAAGTCCAGCAACCACCTGACACCGTCCCTGCTGTCACAATATTACTGACTATATTCCCTATGTTGTACATTACATCCCATGACTTATTTGTTTTATACCTGGAAATTTGAACCTCTTATTCCCCTTCACGTTTTCCCCCCTTTTTAAGTTTTTTCAATTGCGGTTGACATTCAGTATTATTCTGTATTAATTTCAGGTGTACAGCATAGTGGTTAGACATTTACATAATTTAAGAAGTGATCCCCTGACTAGTTTAGTACCCACCTGGCACTGTACATAGTTATTACCACATCATTATTTTACATTCCCATGACTATTTGTAACTATCAATTTGTACGTTTTAAGCCCTTGACCTTTTTCACCCTGTCCCCAACCCCCTCCCATCTATCACCCCAATAAATCTGGTACCCATCTAACACCATACATAGTTATTACAATACTATTGACTCTATTCCTTATGCTGTACCCCACATCCCCATGACTACTTTATAACAACCAATTTGTACTTCTTAATCCCTTCTCCTTCTTTCACCCACTCCTACCCTGTCCCATCTGGCAACCATCAAAATGTTTTCTGAATCTATGAGTTTCTTTCTGTTTTATTTGTTAATTTTGTTTTTATAGATTCTACATATAAGTGAAATCACATTGCATCTGTCTTTCTCTGTCTGACGTTCCACTCAGCACAACACCCTCCAGGTCCATCCATGCTGCTGCAGATGGCAAGAACCCATTCCGTTCCCTGGCTGAGTAATATTCCATTGTGCATATGTCCTACCTCCTTTTTATTTTCTTCATCAGGTTAGGAAAGTTTTCCATCATTATTTCTTCAAATAGGTTCTCAATTCCTTGCTCTCTCTTCTCCTTCTGTTACCCCTATGATGCGAATGTTATTATGCTTGATGTCGTCCCAGAGGTCTCTTAAACTATCCTTATATTTCTGGATTCTTTTTTCTTTTTGCTGTTCTAATTGGATATTTTCTGCTGCTTCATCTTCCAAATCACTGATTCGATCCTCTGCTTCATCTAGTCTGCTGGTGATTCCTTCCAGTGCATTCTTCATTTCAGTTATTGTATTCTTCACTTTTGACTGGTTCTTTTTTTATGGTTTCTATGTCCTTTTTTATGCTTGCTGTCTCTCTGTTGAAATTCTCACTAGGTTCCTTGAGCATCCTTATAACCATTGTTTTGAACTCTGTCTCTGGCAGATTGCTTGCCTCCATTTCATTTAGTTCTTTTTCTGGAGTTTTCTCCTGTTATTTCACTTGGGTCATGTTTCTTTGTTTCCTCATTTTGGCTGCCTCTCTGTGTTTGTTTCTATGTATTAGGTAGATCTGCTCCATCTTCCAGTCTTGGCCAGGTGGCCTTATGTAGTGGGTGCCCCGTGGGGCCCTGGTACAGTTTCCCTGGTCCCCTACTCCAGGTGCTTCAAGAGTGTCCATTGTGTGGGTTGTATGTGCTGTCCTGTTATAGTTGAGCCTTGGTTGCTGTTGGCAACCAAGTGGGTGTGGCTGGCCCTCAGGCTGATTGGCTGTGGGGTTTGGCCACGTCCACAACTTATGGGCTGCTTGCAGGGGCCTTACCCTACTGAGTGGGGTTTGCCCCTGTGGGATCTGGTGCCTGTTGAGACTGTCCTTTGTGTATGCCGCTTGTGGGACTAATTGGGCAGTGCTCTGCTGTGGTCTGAAGTCAACTTCCAAGTGTATTGGTTCTAGGACCTTTTGGGAGGGGCTCTGTTGCAGGCCCAGGTCACCCACTGCCTGTGACCAGCCGGGGACTTTGTAGGAGCTACAAAGCAATCCACAGTTGGTCGCTTCCTATGCTAAATAAAATTGGAGGCGCGTAGGAGAGGCCATGCTGTGAACTGAGGACATCTGTCACCAGTACCAGGCCTGGGGTAGGTCTGCAAAAACCCAGGACACCGTGAGGCCTACTGGCACCTGCCAGCTCCCTTAAGGTTCAGCTATTGATAAAGCCTTGTGCAGTACACAAGTTGGTTGAGGCGGGGTCTCAGGGAGTCACTAGAGTGGGAAGAGTTGTGGTCAGCAGGGTAATGTGGACTCTGGTTTGGTGCCAGTGCTGAGCCTGGAGCTACTCAGCGAGAGTCTGAGAGCTCACTGAGGATAGTCCTCATCCACCTGGGGCCCTTGGAGTCCAATAGTTTTCCAAGAAAGAGTGCAATGTGGGAGGGGCTGGCTGCTCACTGAGAAAGTGTATCTGGTTGTGCTCTATTAAGTTGAGTGGGGCTGGGTACCAGCTGAGTCAGCAGGGTGGAGCCAGTGGAACTCACCAGGCCAATCAGATTCAGATTTGGCCGTACGCGTAGGGGGCGGGCTCAGCACAGGCAAGATGGCACTTACCTGATGGCTGTTCGGGAGAAGGTCCCCTCTCTGGGAAAATGCTGACTGTTCTCCAGCCCTTGCCTAAAAACAACACATCTCAGTCTGACCCTCGTATGTCTCCGAGGCCTCCCAAGTCACCAACCCTCCGCTGGAGCCCAAGGTGAGTGCCTGCGAGCGAGTGCGTCTATGTGCGGGCCGTTTAAGAGGACGTCTGGGTTTCTCGCTGCTGTTTTTCACGGCCAGATGTTGTGGGGGCTCCTCTTCCTGGCACTATTATTCTGAGCTGGGGAGGCTGGTGTGGGACTGGGGTCTATTGCTCCTCCAGAGGGGAGCCTCTGCGGCTGAGATATCTCTCCTGATTCTCAACCACCTCATGGAGGTTTGGGGCCTGTTCTGAGTCTCCACCCCTCCTACCAGTCTCGACGTGGCGTCTTCTTTATATTTTTAGTTATAGGACTTCTGTTCAGCTAGACTTCAGATGGTTCTCCAGGTTGATTTTTCTATAGTTTAGCTGTAATTTTAATGTGTTTACGGAAGGACGCAGGCCCAGTGTTTATCTACTCTGCCATCTTGGGTCCTCAAGATATAGGACATTTCCTTCTTCCCAGAAAGTTCCCTTCTCTCCTCCCAGGTAATTATATACCCACAGCCTTGGCTACCCAGAGAAAACAAATATTCTGATTTCTAGTACCATAGATTAATTTTCTGTTCTTGAACTTCATGTAAGTGGGATGATACGTATGTATACATTTGTGTCTGGCTTCTTTCACTCAACAATGCTTTTGAAGGTTCTATATTGTTGTGTGTATTAGTAATTTGGTTTTTTTTCTTGTATATTTTATTGTATGAATCTACTTCAACCTGCTTACCACTCTACTATTGATGGATATTTGGGTTATTTGCAGTTTGGGGCTATTATGAATAAAGCTGCTCTGAACACTTGCACAAATGTTTTCATTTCTCTTGGGTAAATTTCCAAGAGTGAAATTGCTGTGTCATGTGATACCTGGATGTTGAACTTCATCAGGAACTGTCAAAAAGTTCCAAGGAGGTTGTGCCGCTTTCTACCACCATCAGTGGTTTCTGAGAACCCGTCTCTTCACATCCTTGCCAACATTCGGTTTTGACAGGCTTTTTAATTTTCGTCCTTCTCGTGAATATGACATTGTCTCTCATTGTGGTTTCATTTGTAGAAGAAAGGTGAGTTTGTCATTAGTCTTCATTGCTTTCACCTGGGCTCCTCTGTGGAAAAAGTGAAAAAGCAACAACCTATGATCTCTATGAGTTGGAGTAAATGGAGAGCTGTGAGCAAGAGTCCTCAGTAAACACAGCAGCAGTCACCTGAGAAAGGAAGGCAGAGGAAAGCACGGCAGGGCCAGGTGCTACTTTGAACAGCCCTGGTGGGCAGGTGTCCTCCCAGAGCCCTCAGTTTCAGGGGTAAGCAGAGCAGTTAAGGATCACGTGGGGACAGCAGAAGATGGTGGGTCCTCTGTTCTCTGAGTACACTCCTTTCTCTGCATTGATCTGTGTGTTGCCCAGATCCTGCCCCACAGAGTCCGGAGCCAGGTCCCCACACCAGCTCCTGAGTCTCTGGAGGCTGGAGTGGTCACTCTGATATTCACTGGGTGGATGTATTGATGGTGATTGGGCTGCCACCAACCAAGATGGCCACCACCTGGCCAAGAAGGGCACAGGCAGGCACACAGGAAGGCTCCTGTGATGGATGCCTTCAGCAGGCTCGATTTGTCCCCACTGAAAGTGCAAGTGCGATCCTGATGGACGGTCCTGAGCCACCTGGGGCCTGTCCTGCTCCAGTGCCACTGTAATCTCTCGAAGGTCCCAAAGCACCGGGAAAGGTCGGCTGGCTGGTCTGGGCTTCTGTCAGAACAGCCATTGGCGCGGCTGCAGCACTGACACATGCACTGCAGGGTGGCTTTTTCAGGGGCTCCCACAAAGGTCATATCCAGTCAGCTCAATGATAATACATTTTAAAATGGTGATGAAGAGGAGGAGAGTGTTGATGAGGACACCTGTTCTTGATTGCTTACTGTGCTGCTGGACTCACTCCCCCATTTAATTGTCACAACCACCACACAGGAACTACAATGTCCACTCCAGGGAGGGAGAACTGAGCTGGTAGTTGAGCTTTCCCAAGATTGTGCAGGAGGGTCAGGCTTTGAGCCTCTCGGTGCCTTTTCCATCCTGCCTTGTGGGGCAACAAGAGGCTCCCAGCTTTGCCCAAGACACACGTGCTTGAAGGAGTCGGAAAAATTAAGCTGTGTGTGCACAGGGGTATTCTCACAGGGCCTGCAGAGGGCAGGAAGGCCACCAGGCGGAAAGGCTGAGTCAGCCCTGAAGGCGCTAGGGCTGGGAAGGAGAAGGTTTTGGGGCGTGACTCACAAACAGCAGGAAGAAAGGTCCAGAGGTAGAGGTGAACATGGCATGAGTGCTGTGCGGCGTGTGTGCGTGTGATCTCTGTGTGTGCTGTAGGTGTACAGGTGTGTGTATGGAGTCTGAGAATGTGGGGGCGTGTCTGTCTGATGGGGCTGCAGGTTCTAATGGGGTGGGGCGGAATGAAGCTGGGAAAGAGGACTAAGGAGGGAGAGCGTGGCCTGGCTAAGGGGCACGGACCAGATTAGACAGGAAATTGGGGGCCGTTAGAGATTCTGGAGCACAGACCTACATATTGTTTAAGGAGAGAAGGAAGGTATTTTTTGTGTGCTGTCATCGTTAGTTTGTCCAGCAAATGTTTAGTGAGTTCCAATGTGTAGAAGACGCTGGGGACCCTGTCATGATGGGTAGCGCTGGTTCCCTGTCCTCTTGAAGCTTCTGTTCTAGTGGGGACATGGATGATACACAATTAAACAGACGTGAGAGAAAAAGATGGAATGGAAAGAGGCTACTTACCTGAGGTGGCCGCGGGAGACCTGTTTGAGGAAGTGAGAGTTGAGACGGAGATGCTGAGAGAACGAGACACAAGAAAAGCCCGGGAGATGGCGCTCCCAGCAGGGAGCACAGCAGAAGCAAAGGCTCTGTGGTGAGACCAGCTCTGGGCTTGGGCTTCTGAGGCCCAGCTCTGACCTTGCTCACTGAGTCTGGAGCCTTCTTCCTCTGTCTTCTTTCCTTCGATGGTCCTTAGGAGTCTGCACAGCCCTGAACACCCAAATCCTATACGCCTGTGTCTTGCGGATGCTGAAATAAAGGTTCAGGAGATTCTGCAACATTGAGTGGATTTGGGGGAAGCTGTGAGTGATGAGTGGATGAGATGGAGGAGCTGGGCCTGATCTGACCCAGGTGAGGAGTGAGTGAGGACCTGCGTTGGCAATGGCAGTCTGGGGCCAGCCATGAGATGGAAGGGAAGCATGTGGGCACACAGCAAACAAGCTTGGCGAAGTGGGCAGCTCGTCCCAGGGAGAGCAGGAGGCCGGCGGGGAGAGCAGGCATCTTCCGAGGGGCAGCTGAGCTCTGCACCCCGTGTTCCAGAAGGTGTCAGCGATACCCACACCTGTCTGTTCTGCTCTGACCTTGAAAAGCTCCGTTGTCTGGGGAGACTCCTGTGCAGGTGAAGGGAGTTAGCCGTGCTGGTTCCGCAGGGCTGGTTCCCCGAGGAGGTCAGGGTGCTCCCCGTTGTACAGGGGAGGAAACCGAGTCTTCAACACCGGGAGGTGTGAAGTGGCGTGGTGGAGCGGGCCCTTGCACCAGGTCTGTTTGGTGTGAAGAACCATGGCCGGCTTGTTAGGTTCTGTTGAGCTACATGACCACGTGCGCACGCACAGGAAGATAACTTTAGAGCATCACAAAAGGTACAAAGGGAAATTAAGTCTCTCTCCCCTCTCAGTTCTCCAACCCCCCTCTGCAGAAACAGCAAGACAGCAATCTCTTGAACATCTTTCTAGGGTTATGCCCTATGTACGAGTGTGTTCCATGTATATTCATGCACAATGACCCTCCTTTTTACTTTCTATGCAAATAGCCGCTCTAACGTGCACTGTCCTATTCCTTGTATTTGTCAATTAGCAGGCTGTTTGGGGGGCAGTTCCACACCAGTGCACATGGCCCTGGCTCATCCGTGGGGTGGCATATAGCTTTGCATGGGTGAGCCCTAATTTATAGAGCGTCACCTCACTGCTGTGCATCTGGAGCTTCCGGCGTTCCCCTTGTGACTTCGGGCGATGTGTAAGAAGGTTTGCTGGACAAATCCCGAGAAAGAAAGTTGCCAAATTGAAGGGTGTGTCTGTTTTTAATCGGAATGGACATTGCCAACAGCTCCTAAGAAACTGCAGTGTTCAAGGGTGTCAGATGTCCCCACGCCAAGATATCACAGGGTGTTGCCAAAGTTTGTGATCACGCCAATCTGATAGATGCCTCATTGGCATTGTTATTATGAGAGAGACAGGGCAGCTTTTCATATATACTTTCAAAGCCAACAGCAATTTCCTTCCCTGTGACTTGGCTGTTCAGGTCTTTCAAAAGACACGCCCTTGGCGTCATTTTACTCTGCTCTTCAGATCTCCTTGGGTGGGCCAGTCCAGGGAGTGGGCTTGGGGCAGGGGCTGCAAAGGGGCGTGGGGGTCTTGGACTCTGAGACCAGCATTGCATCCAGCTCTCCATATGGTCTTGTGCAGCCACCTATGAACACAGTTTCCTTCATAAAGAGGGGCTTGTATCATATTATCCTTAAAAATCTATGAATCTCTGGTTATCGCGCAGGCGGTTATGGCTGGCAGTTTGCTATCTATTCAGAAGGAAATGGATCTGAGCTTCATAAGAAAGAATTTAATTTAGATACTGTGGAAAACTTCCTGATGTCTCAGGATATTAAATTCTGGAATGAATGATGATGGTCTGGGGCAAATGTCTTTCTAATACAAAGAACTTCAAAAACAACATGACTCACTTGTCCTGATGGGAAAAGTTTCATTCGGGCTCTGGGATGGGAGTTTGCAGCAGCACGAGGGTCTCTGTGGGACCCACATTCTCATCGCTGTGTGCTGAGCTGATTGGCAATGCTTGGCCAATTACCTGTTTCGTCTTGGAGTTCATGCATTATCTAATTTCATGATTTGGCTCATTACACATGTTAGAAGCACACGCTGTCTGGCCTAACTTAATGAATTACTAAAATTAGCATTATTGAAAAAATGAACTGCAAGGGAAACTGCTGATTTTAATCAATAGTTCAAGTGAGCCTGGTTAAAGAATGTCGCAGCGCAGCAGAGCTCGGCAGCAACGCCCTGGGTCCCACGGCGTTAGCCAAGTGTTGCGGATAAGTGAGCTTTCCAGGTGAGGGACGCAGAAGCCATCCCAGCACCCAAACATCCTTCGTCAGGGCTACTCTTGGTGGATGACACTGTGGATACTTAGCATGGGGTCCTGCCTCAGCTAACAGGACACACTCAGTGTCATCTAACCTTTTCTAAATGGCTCCCATTCATAACATCCATGACTAATGCACACAGCTGACCTTGCATTTACAGAATTCTCGAACACTAGTATTACGTAGGGGGTACTTGACTCATCTAATCTGACTTCCTTCTCAATACAGTGGAGCACCTTAGCACCCCCAAAAGGAATCTCACAACCCCCATCACGTGTCCAGGAGACTCGTGTGTGTCCCTCGCTGCCTCGCTTCTCCTTCCCTTTTCTCTCTGGTGCCCCAAGCGCTATTTTCAGGGCTCAGGAATCGGTGGTGAAACAGGCAAATAGAGTCCCTGCCCTCAGGAAGCTTGACAGTGACTGTGGTGGCAGATAGTAAACAGATTCCAGCACAGCTAAACATACAAAGACAGATTGTCACAAGGGCCACCAAGGAAATGCACAGGGTCCCAGGAAAAGGACAGCAGGTGATGGCGGTGGGACCTGAAGGGAGTACTTGTGTCACAGACCTTTGACCAGCTCATACTCTTGGTATTAGGCAGCAGATTACTGACACTGCTCTTCCTGGTCACGTGACTCCAGTGATATGCAGGTCCCTCCTGGAGCCAACCTTCCAGGCGGTGTGCGAGGCGCCGTGGGGCCCTGCACTTTCTTCCTGGTCAGGGTGTTGGCACCTGTGCTCAGTGGAGGAGACGTGGCCAGCCCTCCTCCATGCCTTAACCCCTCCAGCCTCCTTCACCCTGCTCTGCTCCCTGGGTTTCTCCAGCACCGCTGGGACAAGGGGGCCCATGGAGACACACTGGTCATCACTGGATACACAGGCAGTACCCAGGAAGCAGGAAGGGACTGCAGCAGGTAGAATGGAGGTGGGAACAGAAGCTCTGGAGTAAGGTCTGGGGCTAGACTCCAGGTCTGGTCACCCCAACCAGGTGGTCTATGGCCAGACCTGCCACATTCCAGAGCCCCAGGCTCCCTTTCAGTAATGTAGGGAGTCATGTCTGCCCCAGGGCAGCCTTGGGGTCAAGCTGAGTGTGACATGCGCAGAGGGGAGTGTCCACATGGCCCAAGGAAATGGCCACTTCGTCAGTAATGGCTGCCATGAGCGCCTGGCTCCTGGCCCGTGGGCCCCTCTTTCACTTGGCTGAGAACCTGGAAACTGGAGATGGCTGGGTGTGTAGCTGGCCTTTGGGTTTGGCCTCGGTCTGATGACAGGAAGCCATTCCTGGGAAACGTGACCGGCCAGCGCTCTGAGGAAGGGCTCGCTATTGGGTGACAACTGGGGCACAGGAGCCAGGTGGGAGGCTGGGGGGGACGGGACGCAGAGCCCTGAGCAGGACAGGGACCCAGCAGCAAGAATCTCTCAGGTGCCCCCACCTCCGACCCCTACTCCCAGTCCCCACTCTGTCCCATGTAAGGCAAACCAGAGAGGATAGAAGCTCGGTGGGCCAGGGTCCTCGCCACCTCATCCCTGCACCACCCCTCATTCTGACAGCGGGCTGCACGCTCCTGGGAAGGCAGGAGTCAATTATGGAGTCAGGTGAGGGAGCTGCCCACCCTGCTGCCTCTCAGTAGGCACCTGTAGGTGTTGACGGGGCCCATAATTACAGCATTAGGTATGCAACATTTCGGTAAGTAATTTGTTCTTGAGAGGAAAACAACATATAAATATATATATACACACACACACACACACACATATGTCGAGGGTGGGTGAGCTGGAGCTTAAGCAGAGGTCTGGGCTGGTGACGAAGCTCAGACGTTTCATTTCCTGCTTTGGCTCAGAAATCGGGAATGGCAGGCTGTGCTTCTTCTTATGGATGAGAAACAGACTCTTCTGGGAAACCATCTTCTCCATGATTTATCGACCACCGTTTTGGGAACCAAATTGATTGCTGAATGTTCTATCGAGTAGCTCGCCCTCAGCGTTGAAGAATCTGGCACATGAGCTTAGGGATTTCGTGACCAAGGGCTTTCTCAGAAGTGGTCCTTTCCAGGAACAGAGCCCACGCACGGGGGTCCTGGCTGATGGGCCAGAAACCCGGGCTGCAGAAGTCAGCAGTTTCAGGTTATGGAAGGGGCAGGAGGCCAGGCTGGCCTTGTTGCTTTCCAGATGTGTCCAGCTCTGGGGGCCCTTGGGGTGGCTGTGCGGGCCATGGGTCTGGAGGTGTGTTTGTGTACGTCTGCGTGTGGGCGTTGGTCTATCGAAACAATCCTCTCTCCATTCGGGTGCTTGCCTGCAGCTCCTGGAAGTGCCCCTGTCGACAGAGGAAGGAGGGCTGGTGGCAAGTTCCCAAACCCAAAGAGACGGGCAGGTCTGTTCCAAGGACAGGCAGCATTACCCCTTGCCATGTGACAGCCCTGTCCTAACCTAGGCAGAGCCAGAACTCAGGTCCCTCTCCCAGGCTGGGGCTGCGTGAGTCCCTCTCATTCCAGCCGTGCTGGCTTCCTTCCCGAAACCCCATCAGCGGAGCCCACTTTTATGTTTGGACATGGACAGCACCCACTTTAAAAGTCCCTCCCTGTTTGCTCGCTATACATTTCCGCATGCTGTCCCAAACCTTAAATAGTTTTCTGGAACCCATAGACCCTAGACTGGGGAGGAAGGGAGGTGGCCCCAGGTCCGGCTTTTGGGGACACGCTTACCACGCTGTCCTCATAGGATACAAGCAGCCCCACTTGCATGACTCTCACTGATGTGACTTTGTGATATTTGTTTCTAAATCAGTTCACCTTTAAAAAAAATGTAAGATTGTTTTACAAAGCGCCAGAAGTGGAAAACCACTATTCCTTGCCATATTAAATAGACGGTAACCATGAACAGAAAGATGATGGAACAAAACATTATTAAATTTGGCTGGAAACCTCACCTACAGAAGATTCTGAGCCCAAGGCATGGTTCATTCAAAAGGGTAGTTTGCGACGGATTGGGGGCCACTGATACATTAGACTGAGATGTTTCTTGATGTAATCAGAAAAACGACAGAGTTGGACAGCAAGTAAAACATTCCTTTATGTGGTTTGTCTTCACAACATCATACTTCAGCAAACTCAGACAGAGTGCCGCCTTTCAAGTCCCAGAGAGGGAAACTGAGGCACCAAGTGGTGAAGGGAGAGGCCTCAGGTCAAATGTGGGTGCACAGCTTTCTACTTCATTTGCCCTGCCCCATGCCTCAGTGTCACTCCATCCCCTGGGCCCAGCCTCGGTGGGCACAGGTGTTGGAGAAGAGCATTTAACCCCTCCGGCAATGTCACGTGGGTCATGGGGCCCCTCTCTCTTCCTTTGCCTAATGAAGGCTCAACATCTGCCAAAAAAAAAAAAAAAAGCCACAAAAATCCTGTCCCCAGATACTCACTATTGGTAGAAAAGAACGTGCAGATTCCACTAATTCCTCCTCAAAAACCAAGGGAATGTTTCAAGTGGGGCCAAATCAGCGGATGGAGGGAGTGGCCGCCATGAGGATTGGAAAGTTCCTTCTGCCCGTTAAATCATCCGCCTGGCTCCTCGGTGGTGAAGACAGTTTTATTTTCTCTCTCCCTCTCCTCCTTTCCTTATTATCCTCACATTTGGCTGGCTCTGTGTGCGCCAGTGGGGCGGGGGGAGGACAGGCCAATGCCTGCACCCCGGGGAGCCGTCACCACAGGATGGAAGAACCCTCAGCATCTGCCATCACAGCCACTCACCCCTCATTTGGTCTCCCAGGCCATGACGCCGTTGTGTTTCTCCAAAGAGAGTTGACCATCTTGGGAGGTGGCGAGAGACACACGCCAAGGAAATGTTGAATTCCTACGCAAGAGTTTAACCCAGAGCGTGCAAACGAAGGCATAAAGATGTTTTCTTCTTTCCTGAGAAAGAATATCTGAAATACCCCTGTCCCTAGAGTGACGCTGCTCAGCTTTTCTCCGGCGACTTGGCTGTCCTGACGGGTCTCAGCAATGGGGCTGGCAGGTGGGGAGGGAAAGGTCAGTGAAAGAAGATAAATTGCCCCAAAGTTAATAATATCATGAAATTAAGTCCTTAGACCCCATTCTTTTCTTTCTCTTGTGGGAAGCGCTGAGGTTGGTCATGGAAGGTGCTGCTAACCCCTTAAGAGCTTCCTCAATGAGAAAAAGGCACACGAGGAAATCGCCCCTCGGCTCTTATATTAACAGAAGAACACATTCAGGTTGGGTGCACGACCTTGGTGGTCACAGGAAGGCCACACGTCACACAGGAAGGACATTTGCTAGCATCCAAAAGAACGAGCTGTCTTTCTCCCCAGGGGAAAACTGCGTGCTGTGCGAGGAGAGCCACAGCTTGGGTTTTGGCAAGCCAGGTCAGGAACGGGGGCTCAGGAAGGGCCATCACCTCCAAAATGTGATTGGCAGGATGAAAGGGACCTCGGCAAGGAGGGAGTAAATAACATTTTGGTTTCAGGTGTTCTGGAAAGCTGTGTCGTTGGTCACCTCCATGACCAGAGTCACTGTCAGGGGCTGCTCAGGGCCACCGGGGCCCATAGCCCCTTTCCCTGCCTCTGGCTGGCCCAGAATGGGTGCCCAATTCTGTAGATGCAGCCAGGGGACACAGACGTCACCTAAGCCTACCTCCCTGCGTGTGGCTGTCCCTACAGGGCTGGAGCATGTCGGGACCAGCACAGAGCACATGTCCTTCCTAATGAAGTATCAGGATAAGCAGGCCAGGGTGAGACGTCAGCAGCCCATTTTGTTTCTTTCACCTTCTGCACTGTTAACTAACAATTATTGAATCTCACCATGAGCCTGGCATTGTTCTAAGTGTTTATATTAGTGAAGAGTCTGTCAGTTGCCCATGGAAAGGAAAATTAAAACTGGCTTAAGTCCAAACTGGACTTCATTGGTTCACAGAGCTGAAAGGCCAAGGGATAAACTTGCTTCAGGCATGGCTGGATCCAGGAGCTGCAGTGTCATCCCAGGATTCTGAGGACTGTCTCAGCTGCTTGTCTATGGGCTGGTGCCACAACTCTGTTCCTGGTGGCTCCCACTGTCCAAGGCTCACAGTGGAAAGGAAGGTCTTCCTCTTGGTCACTCCAGCAAAAGTCCCAGAATTAGTCCTGATTGAACAATCTAGGTCACATGCTCATCCCTCAGCTGATCACTATGGTCAGGATTATGCTGATTGATTTAGGGATGAGTTGCATGACCTCCTTCCCAAAGATCAAAGCACATGGACATAGAGAGGGAATAAGTCCCTTCAGGAACATCAGGATATGGTTGTTAGAAGAAAGGGACATGGATGCTGGGTCACCTAAAGGAACATGTGTCCTCTGTGGTCCTTTTTATGCAAATCCTAACAACACCTTCAGGGGGTGGGTCCTCTATGACACGTTTTACAGATGAAGACGTGAGGCACAAAGAGGTTAAGTAACTCACCCAAAGGCACACAGTTGATAAATTATAAGAAGACTCCCACCCAACGGTAAGGTTCTTTACAGTGACCGCAAAAAGAGGTTTTTTCCTGTTTGTTCTCTGCTCTCCTGTGTCGCTCCCCCACACCAGCACAGAGCCAGACACACAGTAGGCCTAAAAATACTTCTCAGTTGTGTCTGTGGATCTCTCCTTCTGGTGATTATTTATTCTTTAGCGCTTCCAAAACCGACACAGTATGCCCAAGGGCAAAACATATCAATTTTTGCTGCAAATAATTTTGTTAATAAGTGATATATAAGTTTATGCATCCTAATTAACCAAAAATTATTTATTGCAGCAATTAAAATGAAGTCGTGTAAATGACTGTAACTATATTCTTGAGAAAGCAGTAAAGTCCATTAATGCTTGTCTACATTGCTGAGGCTCCTTGAAACCCTGCCAGCAGCCAGCTGTCCTGCTCTCCCCCGCAACCCATGCAGCTTTCCAGGGGCAAATTCAGAGAGCCTATAGGTCCGGGTCTCCTGGAGAACTAACTCCAGGCTGGAGGTTGCTCCAAACCCTCAGCGAGACAACAGTCAGCATCTTCTGACTTGGTTACACCAGGGAGGGAATTATAAAACATTAACCCACCAATGCATCCAGACAGAGAGATGGGGAGGGAGTTATGTGCCCCCTTGCTTTCAGACAGCCCAGAAGAGTCAGGCTCTTTCTGCCCCTAACTCTCACTACCCTCACCTCGTCCCATGACTTGCAGGGACCAACTTGAAGTACTCCCTCTTCCTGCTAAGCCAACATTTATCCATCCACCCATCCATCCATCCATCCATCCATCCATCCATCCATCCATCCATCCATCCATCCGTCCATCTCATGGTACGAGGTGGCATTCCAGCCAGACCACACCACCTCATAGAGACCTGTGTGGAGAGGAAGGACACAGGCAGGAGAGTATAACAGAAGAAAGAGGTGAAGAGAAATAGAAGTTATTTAAAATAAGTTTGGGGTTATAATTCAAGGAAGTAAAATGTATAAGGATTCTTCTTGTCATCCTGCTTCAGGAGAGTGGAGGGTGAAGCATGGGTAGGGTTGCCGGATAAAATGCAGGACACACAGTTAAATTAGAATTTCAGAAAAACAGCAATGATGTAAGTATGTCACAAATACTACATGGGACGTACTTATACTAAAAATTGTTATCTGAAATTCTCATTTAACTGCATGTTAAATTAGAATCTCTCCTTTCTTTATTTTTGCTAAATCTGACAACTCTAAGCCAAAGCTTATAGACAGACCTGGGTTCAAGTTGAGATTCCACCTCCTGTGAATAGAGTGGCCTTGGGTGGGTGACGGTGCCTCTCTGAGACTCGTCTTTCTCATCTGTAAATATGTCAGGGCCCATGTTTGCAAATTGCCCATCAGAGGGGCACATAGATGGTAGAACAGAAGCGTGGGGGCACAACCATGGATCGGGGGTCTGCAGCTGGCGGAACACAGGCCTCGGCCAGAATAACTTACACGTCAAATCACAAAATGCTCTATACGCCATAGAAGATGCATCTGTGGGCCACGTGGGGCCCAGGGGCTGCTCACTGACAAACTCATCCCCCTAGGTTTGTCCAAAGGATCAAATGGGATGAGTGTGGAAAGCTGACAGATGTGTGCCTGTAGTTAGAGCTGAGAAATGGCGGTCAAGATGGCTCCCAAGAGGTCGTTCTCCACGGTCTTGGGTCTGTTCTCCTGCTCCCCAAGCTCCCCTCTTCTCTCTCCTCTTCTTAAACTCTCAGTTTTCGTGGCCTCACCCCTCCCTACCTCATCTCCTGACGAGGCACCTGCTCCCACATGTGGTCGCCCATTTGCAGGGGAAGAGACACTTGCGATTATTAAAAGGCTCTCACAAGAGCCCATGTTGACACTCAGGTTTTGGAATGCGACGGACTTGAACATGAACTTGAAGATTAAATCTTTGAGTGCTACTTACTGGGTGCCAGTCGGAGCCTTCGCATGCATCATCCATGAAGCAGGGGGTTAAAGATCGGACCTCGCAGAGCTGTGGTCAGTGCTCCCCAAATGCCAACTGTTTTTACAGAACAAGCCACTATGAGAAAGGTTATTTATGCTTCAAAAGGTCCCACGACGGGATCCCCAAAGACACAGGGGCCCTTGGCGTTAACTTCCTCTCACACGGCGTTAATGTGAGGAAAGTTGGATCAAATTACAGCTTTTTCTAGCCCTTACCTTCTGAGGAAAGAGAGTCAGGACAAGGTGACAGCCTGCTCCACTAGAAAGTGTGTAAGAAATTTTGCAAGGATGGTATCTCTGCTGCCAGCTTGTCGCTTGTTTCAAAACATTCCTCTATTTACAAATTTTTCGGCATGGTGACTTTAATCCACTGTAAAAATGTGTTGGTCAAAATCCTTATGGTTGTAGGAGATGAAATAACTCTAAGAAACTCAAACAGCAGGAGTTGACTCATAGTGTATAACTAGCAGCCTGGAGGTGGGCGGCCACGCGTTGGTATAACCCAGAACTCCTGCTCTTCCTAGTTCTCTGCTGTGCCACCCTCATGCTCACAACACGGTTGCCACAGCTCCAGACATCATGTGCTCCTTCCACAATGACACACCAAACAGGAAAGAATGGGGTAGAAGCCAAAAAGCCTCTTCTTTATGAATCTCTCTTTATTCTGAAGTGGGGGCATAATGTGTTCCAGAAGCCTCCTAGTAGATTTTCTTTTGTATTTCATTTTCTAAGAGTAGGTCATAGGTCCATCCCTACCCGGCTCAAGACAAAGGAGAATAAGCTTGCGATGGCATAGACAAGTCAGCACTCTTTCTGTCGAGCTGGGCACATTGTCGCACAAAAATCAGGGTTCTGTTCACAAGAACGAAGGGAACACGACTGACGGTTGGGTAGACAGCCAGTATTTCTGCAACTCGTCATAGCAATGCAGATGAAAATAGCTTTTGTTTGATGAGCACTTATTCTGAGCCAGTCACTGAGTTAAATGTTGTACATGCGTACGTGTGTTCGTTCCTCAGAGTAACCCCATTCCAACCTCACCACAATTCCACAAGCTGTAGTGCTTGTTCCCAGCATCTAGGGAAGCAGGTAGGCGCTTGGAGTACTTGGTGCCGTGCTGGCCACCCCCAGGTGAGCCCTGGGTTCACAGAACATGTCCCATCAGTCAGCCAAGGCTGGAAGGAAAACCACAGAGCCCCCCAGCGACCCCACATTCCCGTTCTACTTCCGGAGTCCCAAGCTCAGATCTGGTGGGAGAAGTCAGGAATAGGCCCTGCCTGCCACTCCCCAGGGCAGCTGGAGGAGGGGTCCTGGGCCCACATCTCTCCCCTCAAGTGCATATTTCAAGGATGTTGCAATATTCTGGGCCAAAGCCACGATTTCCAGTGATTGAGGTCATGCCCTTTGTCCCTGCCCTCCCAGAACACTTAGAGTGATGAGTGACAACTGTTTCTCTAGGGCCCCTTCAAGCTCCAGACCTTTGAGACCTCTTGACTGGAAAACAGTTTCAGGCATTGAACCTCAGAGTGTCCTAGCTCTGTGGTCACGAGGCAGTGGCCATTGAAAGGAGATGGGGCAAGTGAGGGGACAGTATACACAGGAGTCATTGGATGGAGAGAAAGTGAGAGGGCAACAGCACAGTGGCACGCGGGCCTATTTCTGACCCATGAAAGAAAAGCCTGAAAAGCCCTTGGGTGCTGGCACCACACCAGGCACTGTGCCCGGAGGGGTCTCGGCAGTGGGCTGCCAGGGCCTGGTCACGTGGTCCCGTCTCTCACCTGCTTGGAGCGCCCGCTAGATCTGAAGTCTGTCTGTTTCTCTGCCAGTGGAAAGCCTCTCTCTGTCTGTCTCTGTTTTTCTCTTTCTTTCACACACACACACACACACACACTCACACTCACACACACACTCACACACGCTCACACACACACACTTTCTATTTCTCAGCCTATCGAAGTCTGTGTTTGTGTGTTGGTTTGTGCGCATGTGTGTCCATGAGTGTCTCATGTTTCTGCCTCCTCACTCTCTGCCTCTAGGTAGAACACACCAGTTTTCAAAACGTCACTAGGAGAACCACACACCCTGCTCGGCCCCGCCCTTGGGGAGGGTGTGGGTACATACGAATGTCCACACAGGTGAGTGTACCTGTGTGAACTCTGAGGCCTCACTCTGCAGGCAGAGAGACAGATGGGTCTTTCCCCAGGAATAAAAAACTACTGTCCCTCTGACACCTGCTGTCACACACAGGTAGGAAGGTGCCTTTTGGTTAGGGACCAGAGCCATCGCCACTTCCTTTGCTAAGTATCTACCATCTGAAATAGAAAGTAATCCTTGTCTGTTTTCAGCACAAAGGAAATCATGCAGGTCCCTATTGAAAATGCTCCCTGTCTCTGAAAAGTTTTTATCTGAAGATGTCTGTGTCTAGATAATAATACAACCCTCTCCTTAAGAAAGCGTGTATGAGAGAAAGACTGCTTCTGCCTGCAGGGCTTTTTTCCTTGGATGCTGGAAAAATGTACATGTGATTTTTTGCAGGAAGAAAAACATCTGTCTCTCTTCCTGTCTCTGTCTTTCTGTCTCTTCTCTTCTCTTCTCTTCTCTTCTCTTCTCTTCTCTTCTCTTCTCTTCTCTTCTCTTCTCTTCTCTTCTCTCTCTCTCTCTAGCAGAAAATTCTCGCGATTGGATTTAAAACTAGACAAATTACTTCCCTTATTTAGGGAATTATCATCTGAGGAAAAAAACACTATCTGTCAGCATACAGAAAAATGTATGCATGTGTGTGTGTGTGTGTGTGAGAGAGAGAGAGAGAGAGAGAGAGAGAACTTTCAAAGTTTCTCTAAATTTCATTCTCACTGGGCAGAAATGCTGTCTCTCTTGAGAAAGTACATGCCAGAGAGAAAAACATAACACAAATTCTGTGGTCAAGAAGAAAATGGTGTGTGTATGTGGTCACATGGACATGTATGTGTGACACTGTGTTGGTTTGTCTCTCCCTGCAATGAGAGAAAAAAGGTCTTTGTTTGCAAAGATAAATGTATCCCCTCTCTCACATGCATGCAAAATGTCTTCCTTTCTCTCACTAACTGCGTGCCACTGGAAAACAAACTCGGTTTATCGGCATGTAGAATAGTATGTGTGTGTCTCCAGGAGGAAATCAGAACATGAGAACATGTACCCTCCGTCTCAGAGAAGTCTCTCTTTACAGGTTTCTGTCACTAGGCAAAAGGTACACACACACACTCCACACACAATAATAGAGCGCACACTAGATAGAAATGCTCAGGTGTGTGTGTGTGTGTGTGTGTGTGTGCGCGTGTGCACAGGAGATGCTCCTCTATCTTGGTCTGTCTCTCTGAAACCTGAAATGTAGACAAAGTGCTGTCACACACACACACACACACGCACACACAGAAAGTATCTCCTTCACAGGCTGTGTCACTGAGAGAAAATGCCTTGCTTCTCTCACTAAGGATGCAGCACCCAGAAAACCAACACTCATTTTGTGTTCCAACTCGCAGAAGATTGCCTCGGTGTGGGTCTCCAGGCAGACACCATCCCCGCGTCCCTCAGACAGCGCCTCCCTCCCTGAGTGCTTCATCTCTGGGGACAAAGACCCATCTCCCCAAAAAGCACCCGAGAGAACCCCTCTCCCACTGGGCTGTCTTTCCACACTCAGAAATGTGTATGTTTGTGTGTGTGTGTGTGTGTGTTTGTATGCGTGCACCACACTGTCTGTCTATGGGACTCTTTTCTCAGGCAGGAAAATCTGTACATGCCTTTTCTCAAGGCAGAAAATCTTCCTCGGACACACACACACACACACACACACACACACACACATACAAATGCAAAACACCTTCTGTTCTCTTGGGAAGGATGCATCACCTGCAACGCCAACATGCTTTCCCCATCACAGAAAGCTGTCAGCATGTTCAGGAGAAAGAGACACATACTGGGGGGGTCACAGTCACTCTCCTTCCACACTCAGAAAACTGGGTGTGTGTGCTGTGCAGGAAGCAAACCAAATACAAGCCTCTGTCTGTTGGCTGCACTACTCTCCCTAGGATTTTTTTTTTTTTTTTTTTTTTGGGGGGGTGGTGGTGTATGTGTCATTGTCCAGGCAGAAAAGACTGTCTCGACCATACACACACTTTCACACTCAGGCACACACTCACTTTGCCAGAGAGGCCTCAGTTTGCACCCCCAGGAAAACCATCTCTTTCCTCTTGCTCCCAGCTCAAAACACTGTCTACGTGTGTCCGAATGTCCAGGGAAAAAGCCCGTTCCTCTCACTTAGAAGAGGCTCCCTCTAACGGCCCTGTGACAAAGCAGAAATGCCCCATCCACTTAATAAAAGGTGCACCGGAGAGAAGCACACACACACTGAGAACACTGTCTGTGTGTGCGTGCTTGTGCAACAAACACAAGTGTCTGCTTCTGACCAGTCTCCGTGCAGGCTCAGAAAAATATGGGTTTTTTTCCAGACAGGGGAAAAACAACTGTCTTGCCACCTCACACATGTGTGTGCATGGCACTTGGGACAGAAATGTCCCCTCGTCCACCCAAGCATGCACCGGCTGAAGGACCGGCACTCTTGTCCTGGTTCTTGATCCACAGAAAATTCCAGAAGCCTTTGGGCATGAGTCATGCTCTCTCACTCAGAGAGGGCTCCTTCCAAAAAACTGTCAGAAGTCAGAAATGCCCCCCAAGAAAGCACAAATCACATAATACACACACACACACACACACACACACACACACACACACACACACATGCACAGGAGAATCGTGTCTGTTGGTCTGTCTCTTCCTGCAAACAGAAATGTGTGTGCCTTTTTCTAGGTAGAAAAATCCATCTCCTGCTCTCTCACATACACAAAATAGTCTCCCCTTCTCCGCATACATTTGTGCCAACATCTTTCTCTGGAATTCTTGGTACTCAGGAAATCCTGTGTGTCCAGTAAGAAAACACATTTGCTCATTGAGAAATGTCTAAAGCTCTGTCACTAGGCAGACATGGGCCCCGTCCACACACACACACGCTCACAGGAGTCAAGCAAGCACAGACACACTATGACAGGAAGAGCCCGACACCCCTGTCACCCTTTCTACACACTCACATGCATGTACGTGCACACACACGCACACACACAAGCGTGGCCTCTGCTCATTAAGTGTGCACCACCTGAAAATCAACCCTCTGTCCTTCTAATTCTCAGCTCAGAAAAATCTGTCTGCAGACAGAAAATTATTTCCTCCTCTGAAAAGGCTTTCTCCAAGCACTTCATCACTGGGAGAGAAACGACCCCTCCCCAGGGAAGGGCACTTGAGGGAAAACACTCATAATCACACTCCCTTTCCATACTGAAATTTGTGTGTGTGTGTGTGTGTGTGTGTGTGCGCACAAAATTATTGGTTTTGGTCTGTCTTCTTGCAAACCAAAAAATATGTATCTTTTTCCAGGCAGAAAAACTCTCTCTGTCTCCAGCAGAGTGCCTCTCTTTTTCTTACTAACATGACGCAGCACCTAAAACGCTAACACTTTGTAATTGTCAGCTCATAGAAAAATGTCCATGTTTCTAGGCAGAACGTATTCTCTGTCTCTCAAAAAGATTCCTCTCTAAAGCTCTCTGTCCACAGGGCAGAAATGACCCCCCACACACCTCTGATGACATGTGCACACACCCTCAGCAAGAAGAAATTCGTATGTTCGTATGTGTGGTTAAAAACCAGAAGTCTCTGTGTTGAGCCGAGTCCTTGCAAGTAGAAAAATATATATGTTCTTTCTCCAGAGAGAAAAAATACTCCCAACACACACACACACACACACACACACACACGGTGACTCTTCTTTATGTTTGTGGAAAACAAACAAACAGTATTTCTCGGCTTACAGAAAATTTTGTATGTGCTTGTCTCTAAGCCAAAAAAAAAAAAAAAAATTCTTCTCTATTTCCATTCAGAAAAGTAACTTTTTAAAAACCACTGGGAGAAATATACTCTCCTCCATAAAGACCACAGATAAAAACACGCACTACCCTCTTTCCCTACTCAGAAAATTGTGTGCGTGTGCGTGTGTACGGGGAAAGCCCGGAATTTATTACTGTCTCTTACTGCAGGCAAAAATTTTTTAAAAATGCTTTTTGCAGCCGAGCGTGTATGTCAGACACACGCGTGTGTGCGCACGTGGGTGCGCACGCGCGCGCACACACACACACACACACAGAATGTCTTCATTTTCTAAATATCCATCACCTGAAATACCAGCACTTTGTAATTCTCAGCTCACAGAAATGTGTTTCCAGGCAGAAAAATGTTCTTTTTCCCTCTCAGAAAAGTCTCCCTCTAAAGCTTTTCATCACTGGGCAAAATAACTCCCCTTTCCGCAAGAAAGCTCACACAAGACAAAAAATACACATTGGAAAAGGAGACTGCGTGTTCACGTGTGTGGTTAGAGGCAGAAAATGTCTCTGTGTTCATCTATGTCTCCACAAGCAGAAAAATATATGTGTGATTTTTCCAAATAGAAAACAAATCGTCTCTTTCTGCCTCTGCCTTTTTTTCTCTCTGTCTTTGTCTCTCACTTTGTCTCTGCCTGTCTCTGTATCTCTCTGTCACACACACACACACACTGAAGTACAAAGACCTCTAGTGGGCTCCACTGCTGGGCAAACAGCTCCCCTTTCCTCACTAAGTGTGCACCCCTGAGAAACACTGTTTCTCAGTTTGCAGAAACCATGTCTGGGGGGGCCGGAGCGGGTGGTTGGCAGAAAATGTCTACCATCTCTCTCCTTCTGTCTCATCCCCTCTTGGAAATGTCTCCTGGCCGCAGCACAGAAACACACATCATGTTAGGAAAACACAGGGACACGATTGCTCTCCAGAGAGAACGCTTCGTGGGTGTCCGTGGGGGAGACCCTGTCTGTGCTCTGCGGGTCCCGCTCACAGAAAAACACGTGTGTGCGTGTGTGTCTCCTCTCAGAAGAAAATCAACCTCTCTCTCTCTCTCTCTCCCCCTCTCCCCCCTCCCCCCGCCCCCCTCCCCCTCCCCCGTCTCTGCCTCTCCCTCCCTCTGGCGGAAAACCCATGGTTTGCTGTTGGAGACCACCAACCAGCAGTGGAAATGCCTCCTTCCTTTAACCCCTTCAGGGGCTGGAAACCCGCACGCGGTCTCCCGACAGCCCCCAACTCTTAGGAAGAGGGGCATCGGTCTCTCGCCCATTTTCTACAGCTAGGAGAGTGTGCCCGTTTTGTTCTTCCTCTCTCTCCCGAGCTAGGCCATCTTTTTGTGTCTCTGTCTCTCCCTCACAAACACCCTTTCCACGAGCTGAAAAGTGTGCTGTGTCACTGTCCAGGCCCAAGTCTCTGTGCTTCTCCCAGCACCCTGCCACACGCGATGGTGACCGTGACAAGGAGAAGAAGCAGACATTTGCTCCTAGTGCCCAGGGCCCCAAGGCCTCTGGGGGGTCTTCCTCCGCTCGCAGCACCTGGGCCAGCTGGCAACTGGCCTCTCCTATACAGGCACGTTGCTCTGTCCTCCGCCACACTGTCCACGGTCCTCGGTGTCCCAGGTGGGCATCGAAGTGCTCCGTGTGACACCCTCCCTGCTCCATGCCCCCGCCCGGATCTGGGGACCCTCCCCAGGGGTTTGCCTTCAGAAGCCCATCTCATCTGGGTTCAAGGCGGGGGGCAGGCCAACAACCAGGACCTTGTCCCGGGACCAGAATGGGGGCTGCGGTGCCCAAGAAAACGGAAAGGGCCGCCTTTCGCCCCCGCGCGCCGCAGGGAGGTCTGCGGACCTCTTGGCCCAGCGCCGCCGCGCCCACGCTTTGTGCTCACTCGCTGCACAACAGCGCGCCCACGCGGCCGCAGGCGGAACTGCAGCCAACCAGCGCAGCGCCCGTGTGACCTGGTCCTCTGGGTCCCCCTCCTGTCCACGATCGACAGTTCTAAGCATGTCGTCTGGAACCCACGTCCACTCACGTAAGGGGCGGCTGTGGGGTCTCTGCGCAACGTTGCCTGCTCCTTTTCTCCTTAGAGATGCTCAGTCCCAAGGCCGTGAGAGAGCTGTTTCTAGAAGCTTCCACTAGTCTTTCCTTTTAGGGATCCAAGAGGTCCTGACTTGGGACCCCAGGAAGAGAGGCTTTACTCCAATCTCCCCTCCTCGATGTGTGGGCTTAAGGTGTTGTTTTCTACTCGTGTATGTGACACATCACCCCCCTTCCTTCCAAAAAATAAAAGATTCCAGGAGGTCGGATCCATGCTGTTTCACTGGAGGGAAAACAGACAGAATGAGATCATAAACTTGGGTTCACTTGCTGACTAGGGGCACCTGGTCAAGTCATGTGGCCTTTCTGAGCCTCAGTTTCGAGGGTCACAGGAAGTGGGTAGTCCTGAGGGGACCGGGCAGGGGTAGGCTCTAGTACCGGTGGTTCATGACCTGCTAGTGTCATTACTTAGCAAACACGGCTCCCAGACAGGGAAATGGGTTTTGGGACTTCCACTTCCCCAAGGATGGTTGTGGGTTGAATGTCTGTGCCATTCAGTGGGGAAGCTCCTGGGGTGGTGGGGAATATGTGCTCCTGCTGGGGCTGGGACGATCAGAGTGTCCCAGGAAGACGTTCCAACCCAAGAGTAACCTCTCCTAATGATCTCCTTGTTTCCCATCAGCAAAAATCAGCTCAGCCGTCTAGAGATTATACAGTATGTCATCCCAGCGAGATCCTCAGGGGGTCACTAATGGACCCACACTGGGCCAGGTCCACTGGGACTTCTCAGTCACATTTGGGACATGAGGCAAAGCTACCACCTTCCTCACCCCCAGCTGAGGTGGGTTAGAAAGAATATCATTGTGTCACAGATGTTTCTTGAGGACCTGCTGTCTTTTGGAAACTGAGCTAGTTGCTGAGAATACAGTGTGGACAGGTAAGACCTCCTTCTCTCAAGGAGCTTACATTCTAGTGGGGAGAAGACAAAACACGTCAATTAACAAAAAAACAGACAATTGCAAACAATAAGGCAAAATAGGTTAGAGAGTAATCAGGAGGGGCTCTTTAAACAGGGGGGTCAGGGAGGGCTTCTCTGAATAATAAAAAGGCACAGGCCATGTACAGAATAGCACTAAGAGTGTTCTAGGTAGAGAGAATAGCACGTGCAAAGGCCCTGGGGTATGAGAAGGTGAGGTCAGGAAGCAGGCAGGACCCGCTTGTGCTAGATGTGAATGGTTGGGATTTCAGTCTAAGTTTGGGAGAAGCCAGTGGATTTCAAGCAAGGAACAAAATCTGATGAGTGGTTACGAGGTCCCTCTGGGACTGTGTGGGCAGCAAATGTGAACACAAGGAGATCAGCCAGAAGACATTGCTGAAGTCCAGGTGGGAAACAATAGTTGGATGGGAAAATGTGGTCAGATTTGGGAGGCAGAGACAATGGAATTGGTAATAGAGCAATGTTGCCCTACTTTTCAAATGTTTAGCCAGAAGTTCAAAGTGAGGTAGTATGGTCTGGCTGGAGTCCCACTTCTTTTTTTTATTTTTATTTATTTTTTTTTATTAAATTTATTGGGTGACAATTGTTAGTAAAATTACATAGATTTCAGGTGTACAATTCTGTATTACATCATCTATAAATCCCATTGTGTGTTCATCACCCAGAGTCAGTTCTCCTTCCATCACCATATATTCTTAAAAGAGTGTCCTTATGTCCTCATCCCTCATTTGCTCACCATCTTATCTACTGATGCCTTGAGGCATATCGTGTATCGTTAATGCTGTTGAGCTTCTAGTTTTGTGTCTTGCTCTCTTCCTAACTGAGGAGGATTCGTGAGGACAGGGCTAGTAACTTCCTTTTACTTTCCTCACATCTCTTGTAAGGTCTTACCCACAGCAGCTTAAATGAGTAGCTCCTGAGATGTCTGTTCTGTTCACAGCTGTATCCCCAGAGCCTAGAAAAACACATGGCATGTCTTTGGCACTTACTACATATTTGTTGAATTAATGAATGCAAAGTCTGAACGATTCATGGACGGTTGACCAGATGGCCAAAGGTTTGCCAAGTCAGCTTCTCCTTTTCATCATCTTCCCCTGAGTGGTGTTAACTCAAAGACCTCTTGCCTTGGCGTTTCCTTCAGAACCCCTGACTGCTCCTCTCAGGGCTGGGTTGAACCCTGAGAAACTTTCTTTGTGGGCATTGCTGTTGTTTTCTCAACATTCTTACATGTTGACTTAAGGATCTTCAACTTCCTTATGAAGTGTCTGAGGGAGTAGGGCTGGACCCACAGCATGGGCTTGTTGGCTCCAACTTTGAAATAAAATATTTAAACAGCTTGTCTCCTGATATTTAAAATAATAATCTAAAATGTATTCTTTCATAGTCATTGATACAATGCCTAATTCCCAAATTCCCACTCTTCAGAGTTCACATGAAAGAACCACAGTTATAAAACTACTGCCAACTCTAATGTCTTCTGGATGGCCCAGTGCAATTGTTCTCACTTCTTCTCACTTGAGACTCACTTTCAAGGAGGAGAATTTTTCAATTTGCCATAAATCCTACCATGTTAGTTTTAGAAGTTCCAGTTCCATAATAATTTGCAAATGAGAAGTGCTTTGAACCCAGGTCGGACTTTGCTAAAGCTCCGAAAGAGGAGACTTCATTGCATTAAATGAAAGGGAAACAGAATTTTGGGGAACAACACCTCCTTGTCATAAATCTTCCCACAACATCTATGCCCTCGTTGTTGACTCTCATCTGCAACATTCACCTGCTGGAAATGGAATTATATTAACCCTTCACATGTTAGTTAGAATTAGAGGTAGTTGTTCCAGCACTCCATCATGAATCCATGTGAACCCCAAGAGACGAGATCCCCTTTTTGTCCCAATTTTATCATGACCAGAGAAGGAAATGAGGGCTTGTGGTTGCTAAGCCCTGAAGACAACTTTGGAGGCAAGATATTCTCTGGACCATGAAGATCTTCCAGGGTCTTTGAGGATCTTTGAGAAATCCACATGGGGTCTGGAAAGCCATCCAGTGAAATGCAGGGGCTGGTCCTCAGAAGCAAGAACTCCCTAAATGAGAGAGAGAAGACCTACTGAGGAAGCAGAGGTCCTAAATTTGAGTCTTGGTTTTTCCTCTCACTTAACTATGTGGCCTCAGCCAAGTCTGGGCCTCGAAAGGGATACGTATTCCAAATCTTTCACTTCTCAGATGAGGAAATGGGGGCCAGCAAACAAGCTCCCTGCCAGGTTGTCACAGCAAGTGATTTTCTCTGAACCTGAGCATAAACCCAGAGGGACTTTCTTCCTCTCACAGCTGTGTGAGTGGGCCACGCCTTCCTTCTGACCCAAAGTCACCTGTTGACTGAGAGAGGTGGAGAAAGGGTCTCCTACAACAATGGCAAACCTCCCCACCTTATTTCATTGGAAATGAGGAAATAGAAGCGAAGAGCTGCAACAAAACACTGGGCTCAGGACCGCGTACGTGGATGGGAGATTTCCTTGGAGCTATGGCTCCCCCGGTTGCTACAATCCAAAAAAGACAGAAAAAAAATTTAGTGTCTTCACTTCAAGATGACAAGGAAATGAAAGTAAGATATGAAAGAAAAAGAGGAGAGTCCAGTCAAGATGAATCAAATTGACTTGAGGTCATATAAGCCACAAAATGAGAGGATTTTTCATGAAAGGCAGATTCTTTCTGCCTCTTGTCCAATTGTTCAAACAATTGCTGAGTGCTTATTGTGTACTAGGCGCTGTGTTATCTCCTGAGGTTACAAAGAGTAGCAAGGTTTGGCTCGCATCCTCAGGGACACCCTGGATTCCCGTGTGATACCCACACTCAGGTTTTGGAAACAGCGTGAAACAGCTCACCTGACTCCTTTCTCCCTTAGTTTCCTCCTTTCCCTCTGTTTCTCTGGCTCTGCCTGTCTCTGCATCTCATTTTTCCCTTCCTAGCTCTGCTCTCTCTGACCACGGTGCACAACTGTGTTATTATTCATAGAATGTGTTGCATCAAGTTTAGCTCACGCATTCCTTAATTTAGAAGTGAATGATTGTATAGTGCATTGAAATTCTCTCCATTCATAGTGTTCATTTCCTTTTTATTTTATTTTTTACTTTTTGGCATATGGGACTCTTGATGGAAAAATTCTTGTCTTCGAATTCAGAGGTGTGCCTATCATGCCTCCCAGAAAAAGCCTGAAAGTTCCATTGGAAACATGTTTGTAGGACCAATTTAAATATTTAACATATAGGCTCAGAAAACCACCCAGACATATAGGATTTTTTTTTTTTTTTTTTTTTTTTAAGGGATCCTGGGATAGAGTTCAGGGGAGAACATGAGTAGTTTGGATTCAGGGACATTATGATGCTCAGACTGTTTACTGAATGAATGAATGAATGAATGAATGAATGATATATGGTGACAGGAGCTGGCTTAAAGGCTTTGTTGACTGGAAAAGGTCACTCGAGCTTCACCTTTCTCGAGTGGCACAGAATATTCTTGGTGAGTATTATTTTCTGTTTAGGCAGATTCTTTCCTCTGCTGTCAATAAGAACAGAACCAGAAAGGTCACAATTTTTCATTGTCAACAAGAAACAAGGAATGAATGAATTAGGGCTGCAAGGTACAAAAAGAGGAGCTGGAATGGGGCTCTTCTCTCATTCTGCTTCTAGGCCCCAGTAGGCCATTGGGTACCCACCCTTCTGGGAATGAATGCTTCTAGGTCTCAATATTTTTGAGATTTTGGGGCACCCTTTTCTTTGGATGGGAGGAGGCAAAGGAAGAAGAGACAAGACAGATGATGGAAGTGGATCCCCATTCAAAACAGGAAACATGGGGTTATTTTCATGCAAGGAACCCACTCAACAACCCACCATCTATATCTCTTGACACACATTTGTTAGTTGAACTGTAATATTTTTAAGCCTCCATGACATGCTTTAAAAATGGTACATCTTTAAAAATGGTGGTACGGGAAGCTCATTCACACACGCAATCCACCACGTATTTGGTGGATAAATTATCTTCTACCGTTCATTGGTATAGCGCAAGCGAGGGAGCTTGTTCAGATGGCAAGCAGACATGGGCCAGAGCGGGGGGTTTCCTGGTCAATGAGTCAGGGGCCTTGTTAGCGTAGAAAGTTTGTCAGCGACAGGAAGAACCTTTAAGCTCAGATATACCATTGAAAGCACCCCACAAGCTTGGGAGCAAATGATAAATGGGTTCATCATCTTTTCAGTTTGTGAAAAACAAGCGAATCATCTATGTGATGAATTAGGAGAGAAAAATGTCTGACTAGTGTTAGATTACAAAATGAGTCCGGGAAGGAAGAAAGGACTTTCGGGGTTTTAAACCCCAAATGGCATCTTTACGAAATGTTAAATGTCTCCTTTTTTTTTAAATAAAATTAGTTTCTGACCATTGAGATATTGTCATTATTTAAAAAAAAATAACCAACAACTTGACATCTATTTTAGGATCGTATTAATGAGATTACTGCAGAAAAAATCAGAGAGACTGAGACTTTTGAAAATAGATTTAACAGGCCATTGTCTGAGAAGCCATGAGCGTCTCCGTCAAATGTGATCCAGAAAAAACTGCCAAGAGAATTCATGTTGGCCCAGCGAATAAACTACCCTTGAAGAAGCTGATTAATGTATATTTACACCCACCCAATGTTCGGGCTCCGGTGACCACAGCAGGCCGCCTGAGATTAAGTACGCAAGGTTCACTCCTTAGGGAGCCACCATCTTCCTCAGCTGTCACTCTGCGGCCCCCGTTCAGGTACTCGCTTTGAAACTATGATGGGGGAATTGACGCCTCAAAGCATGTGCCTTGTCGTCACAACTGATTTCTCCTTGTTTGTGGAGAAATCCGGAGCAGATCCACTGCTGCCCTATCAAGGGACCCTGCTCGGGTCCCAGCCCCGGGGCCTACGCCACACCGGCTGCTGTCGCTATGCCACCCGCACCTCCCAGCACTTGGGAGCACAGCCAGCTCTTTCGACTTTTCAAGAGAAGACGCGTATCACAAACTGTGGCTCCGTGTGGGGCCTAAGAGTTCAGCCGCTGCATTGCATTGCCTAATGGGTGCCAAACGCCGTTCCCCTCTCCCAGAATGGCCCCCAAGTCCTTGCCCACAGACAGTAGGTACCAAATGCACCGATGGGCTGTCAGTCATGTTTGACGGTGCCGGTGCCACAATGCAGATCAGTGTCTCACTTTCCCTGGGTCCCCAGTGCAAAGAGTTCCTCCTTGGCAGACACTAAGTTTTGGAACATCTGACAGCTCTGAGTTGGGCCGTTTTCTCTCCCTTTGATCATATCCTGGGAGGCAGCGCTCTTCCCTGGGCATTCATGAGCTTCCTCATTTGATGGTTTTCTGCTTCCAAGCCTGGATGATGGAACCAAGGAAACACAGAGTCTCCTCAACCAGACCCAGGGGTCACCAGACAGCCACCACCCAAGGCAGAGTCTCCGTTATTCCAAGTGTGACACAACCTCCCTTTGCAATACCAGTTACTCGGGAGCAAAACTTTCCCAAATTGGAAACATGAAGTCATTTTCTATAGACCCCTGGATGAGGCATCATTGGGGGCAGCTAGAGATGGGCCCCGGGAGGCCAGCTGCGGCCTGGGCAGTGAGGAGGTGAAGGAGGGAGGGAGGAGACTTCCTGGCTGGACCAGTCGGTCCTCACAGCCCAGCTGGCCACTGAGCTGGTTCACAGGCATGAAGCATGGATTGCAAAACTTCATGCTGGGTTTTCAAAGGTACAGTGGGTTTTATCAGTGTGAGGGTCTGTTTTATTTTGCCTTGATTCCGCTAAGCTGGACGGTGACCACAGTCTGTTGAATACATTGCAAACATTGCAAACGATCTTCCCAACAGCTGGGCTGCTCTGTATATGTCACCCCAGCCCGGAAGGAGGAGCGAGAAATGGCTTCTCACTGTAAACACGGTGCTGCCAGCTGCTGGTGACATGCTGCAGGAGTCTGGCCCCACGGCCCTCTCCCAGAGGTCCCCATTCCTGAAGGCCTTGGAGAGGGGTCGGTATTTTATTTTTCCATTACAGCTCAGGACCAAAGAGCCCAGGAACAAAGAGGCGGGCATAACTGTTTGCCGGCAGCATTTCACTGACTTTGTGAGGGGTATGAGGAGACACCCACTGAAAGAAGGGGGGAATGGGATCCCCCTGATTCAGGAAAGATCTGGGGTCACAATCCCCTCTTATCAGCACTTGGCTCCCACCCTACACCCTGAACAGCACCCCTCAAAAACAAGGCTGGAATTGGATCTCCCCTGCAGCTCTGATGGCTCGCAGCCTGGGAAAGCGTTCTGGTGCCACCTTGAGCTGCTTTGAGGAAGCAGCGGAACCATCCAGAAACTGCTAGTCCCTGTTTATAGGAGCTGTCACCCAAAGTGTCAAGCTGGTCTCTGTCTAGTTTTCTAACCTCTTGGTATCTGTTCCCCTAGGAATTCCGGGTGACCCCATTGACCCCACATCGAGTGGGAATGCACCGCCGGGGGCCCTGGAGGTGTCAGTGTCTGATCGGGCTCCCCCACCCTCCCTGACGACCTGGGCGCTGACCCTCTCCAGCACAGTGAGGGTCCATGGCAGGGCCAGCCCCATGGCCTGGCCTCTTGGAGCTCTTCAGATGTCACTCAGCGGCAATTAAGTAATTGGGGAAGGTAGAGTTCCTGAAAATTAGTTCAAGGTTGGGGGTAAGAGGGAAATTGCCTGGCAGAGACTTCTAGTTTACAAAAGCTGTCCCTTCTCACCCGTTTTTCTTCTAACGAATCAGCCACCAGCACTCTCCCTCCCAAGTGCCGACTGGGAGCTTTCAAAGCCCACCCCTCCTCATGTTGTGCAGACCCCACCTCACCAGCGCCTCCCAAGGGCTCGGGTTTCAGTAGCCCCAAGGCAGGCCTCTCACTCACCCGGTTCCATTCAACACATAGGGAAGCACAGAAGAGACCCAGGGTCTGGGCGGGGGCTCCAGTGCCTGTCCTTCCACAGCTACCGGCCCTGTGGAGCCGAAGTCCCTTTACAGGCTGGCACGCCCTCGCCGAATGCCACCGTCCATCCTCGCCCCACACACCCACGGGAATACCAGGGAGTCTTAGGAGGCTACTCTAAGATGGTGCCAGGTGACCCCTCAAAGCTTCCCTCGGAAGGAATGGTCTTGTCCGTGACTTGAGTAAAGCAAGCCGTCCTACAGTGGCTTTGGTTAGGGTAGAACGAAGGTTTGTTCTGTTTTATTTTATATGGGATTCATGAAATATTTTAGAGTATTGAAGGGTAATGCTCATATGGTAGTGGTTCTCAACCGAGGGCATTTTCACCCTCTCGGGGACACTTGGCAATGTCTGGAGACATTTTGATTCTCACATCTGGAGGTGGGGCATGCTATTGGCATCTAGTGGACATGGGCCCAGGATGCTGCAAAACACCCTACAATGCACAGGACAGCCCCCCACAACAAAGAGACATCTGGCTCCAAATGTCAGTGATGCTGAGGTCAATATCTGACCTGACATATAGCAAAGTGCGCAAATCGAAAGCGCATACATGTATGTCGGTTTTCACATATAGGCATACTGTGTTAGTTTCCTAATACCACTGGAACAAATGACCACAAACTGACTTAAAACAACACCAATGCATCATTTTACAGTTCTGGAGGTCAGAAGTCCCAAAATCAAGGTGCAGGCAGGACTGCATTCCTTCTGGAGAGAATCTGTCTCTTTGTCTTTTCCAGGTTCCAGAGGTGCCTGCATCCCCTGACTCGTGGTCCCTCCTCCATTTCAACACCAGCAGTGTAGCATCTTCTAGTCCCTTTTTCTGTCTCTGACCCTCCTGCCTCCCTCAGAGTAAGGACCCTTGAGAGGACATTGTGTCCACCCAGATAATCCGGGATAGTCTCCGCCTCTCAAGACCTGTACCTTAACCACATCTGCAAAGTCCCCTGTACCTTGTAAGGTCTCATAGTCACAGGTTCCATGGTGTGGACCTAACACATATCCTCAGATGAAACTAAAAGCACGTCCACGAGCCAGAAGGCTCCCGTGTGCCCCTCCCCCTAACACCCCCCAGCATTCTTCTAGCTTCTATGACCATAAGAAATTTTGTTTTTTGTTAGGGTTAATGATTTTAGAGACACTCCTGCATATGAAATGTTAATACAAGTATGAAGAAATCCCAACATTGAATCCCTAGAAAGCCGTGGGCAAATCCTTAGGCTGAACATTGGAAGCCGGCTTAGAACGGACCCGAACTTAATTAGAGCGAGAAGCAGCTACTTTACAGCCAGAGACGCACGTTAGTCACGGGAGAAGAGGAACAGGGGATGGGATGCAAGTGCCAGTGATTAAATATGTTCGCAGAGCAGCATATCGTGGTGGGGTTTTCCAGATGCCTAACACCGTTTTTTATGCCCTGGGCACTACTAGACAAGCAGTCGTCCCGGATGAGGGTGATGGGGGTTGGTGGTCCCCTACCCTGATAGGCTTAAGGAGAGCAAGTTGCAAACACTCACACTCTTTCTCACATATCCAGTGAAGCTGGCGTCGGACTGGGGGCCAAGCACCAATGCTCAGAGGCTGGAGGGGGAGGCAGGCCTCATCATGGGAGCTCCCCGTCTACGGCAAGACAGATGGCCAGCTGCATAGGTTGTGACACTCTGTTTCGTGGGCCCCATCCCCAACCCCAGGCAGCCCCTGATCTTTTCAGTGTCTCCATTGTTTTCCCTTTCCCAGAATGTCATGTCGTTGGGATCAGGCAATCTGTAGCCTTTTCAGGCTGGCTTCTTTCACTTAGCAACATACTTTTAAGGTTCCTTCCACGTCTTTTCGCAGCTTGCTGGGCCTTTGAATTTTTAAAGTATCATGTTAGCAGGATGGTTGTTAGGTCTGAAGTCAAAGGATGTTAGAGGCACCAGTCAGTCATCAAATGAGTGAAGTGTTTGCCAACCAAAGGCTTGGGCCCCACTCCCTGTCCTGGTCCTGCCTCCAGAAACCCTTAACCGGTTCTAGAGGGGGCAACAGCACAAAGGTGTCACGTGCTAACGTCCTTCTCTAGTGGCAAGCCCAGAGGCAAGTGGGATTCTCCCACGGACCATGGGCTTGGGCTTATGCTCAGAAGAAATTTCTCCATTTCCTTATGTCCGGAGACTCTTTTGCCAAGGCTCCAAGAGCTCTGTGTTTGCAAGTGCTCTGGGGGCCGGGGTTGGGGTAGGTAGTGAGCGTCCAGCCAAGTGGCTCGTCCCTCCTCCCCCATGAGACGGACATGGTCCAACCGTGCCGAGCCCTGCTTGCTGTTTCTCTGGCTGACACCTCGAGTTGGCTGCCTGCCTTCATGAGCTCACGCTGGACTATACATACATTGTGTGCAGAGTCTTTTCAAATGTGTTTTTTTTCTTATTAAAACAATAATAGCTGCACTACAAAACTATTAATCTGGCAGTAAATTCTTACGAGAAATTTATTGCTATGGTTGTGTTTCAGAAATTGACCATAGTACACCAGAAAGAGGTACAATTAAACATTTAAGAATAAAAGTCACATAGGATTTAGCTGGCGCCTCTTGTCTGAAGGTTTCAAAGACTGTCTATCCTTTTTTCATCAGATGCTCCACAGATGGTTTCAGGGGCTGAGAAATGGCTGAGCTAAGAGCAAGGTCACCCATGAAGTCATCTGCACAACTAGCTCATCTCGTTGTTTTCTCGGCTGTTCCTTATGGCTCCTGCCACTGGAGGTCTTATTTTTTGGAAGGGGCTTATCCCCTTGTGTGGCCCTGTGATCCACCAGGGCTCCTAAAAGTGGTTTGACCTTGACCTGTGGCTTCCATCAGGGTTAAGGTGTTCTCAGAACAGAGGGGAATTGGGACACTAATGGGAGAAGAGGGGGAAATCTCATGGATAGACATAGGAAAGAAAGTGAGAAAAATGGGAAAACAAAGGAGAGTATAAAGTGTCCCATTTACAGATTCCCCCCCCCCCCATAAAGATGCCCAAAGGGAACAGTCAGAAGTGGATCCTGGAGCAGAAATCCAAGGCTATGCCGGGGGTGTGGGAGCAGTCGTCGTATAAGGTGGGTCTGTACCCAGGGGTAGCTTTCCTTGTGTTCGGGGACCTGGGATCCTGCACTCCCAAACTGTAATCCATCCCAAATCAAGGAGCTGGACAACACTGGTTTGTCCAGAGCAGACAAGTGAAGGGAGGGCCCTCGGGGGAGGTGTGCTCCTAGTAAGGCTAGTAGAGCGGACACCATGGAGGGTCTTCCTGTGGCTGCAATTTGGGGTAGATGATGGAGGCCTTAAGGGAAAGCTAACCAGAGAATGCTGTTTATCCATCCCTTCATCCACCTCTTTGAGAGCCCACCCTACTGCATGCAAGCTCTGTGCACGGGGGAGCGCAGGCCCTGCCCTGGGCAGTCGGGAGCCACGTGATGCATGAGGACGTGCCCAGAGGATTCTGGGGTTTTAGAAAGAACCTTCGGGCATGCTTTTCTCCCTCTGCGCACCCATCACTTACGGTCCCTGACATTGTACCTGGCGCTGCCTTTGTGGGGCAGGGCTCCACCTGGTCCTACTGTCTCCGGATTCTGGCAATAATGGCAGCAGCCCTTACCAGTGCCAGGCACTGCCCAGCAGCAGTGTTTAGTCTCATTCATCGTCTCATCCTTTTCTCACTGGGCCAGCCGGCTGGCTGCTATAACCCCCTGGGAGGTGGATGCTATCAGGATTCCTGTTTTACAGATGGGGAAGGTGTCATCCAAGAGGTGCAATTAGTAACTTGCCCAGGGCCAGCCAGCCAGTGTCACAGAAAGGAGTCAAACCCAGATGGCCGGGCAGCCCTGCACCCTCCACTCTAATGTGCTCAGGTGCCAAGTGAAGTCTCAGTTCGGAGGCCTGTGACTATGCCCTCTCCTTTCCGGGTGGGATGAGAAAAGTCCATTCACCTTGCTAACTTGTGTATCCTGCCCTTGCTTCCCTGGCCTGAGGGCGAAACAGCAGAAAACAAGAACAGGGAGGACACAGCTTCTACACTCACCTGTCTTCCTGCCCAGCCCTCTCCTCTCCTTACAAGGCAAAAGCAAGGCCCATGTCCGGGGAAATTGTACCTCCTGGGACAGTTTTAGACACTGGGGTGAAAATCGAGTTTGTTTCTGCTCTACATTTGTTTTTCATCTTGGTCTGATTGGCTGGTATGGACCCCAGGAAGGGCAGCTGCTGAGGGGATGAGGGGAGGTGGGGCAGGGCCAGGTCCTAGAAGGAGGGGGTTGACATGGTGAGAAGGGAAGGTCTTCGTCTGTTCTTTGAGGCTGTGACATGTTCCAGCTTTCTATTTTTCTAACATTAGCTTGTAATTATCTGCCTGGGTTTTTCTGAAGATCGGCTGATGCTGTGGTGTGGACCAATTGTCCACATTACATCCTTGGAGGTGGCTGTTCTGGTCAATTCTGAGGAAAGGGACATGTCCCAGGCTCTCTTTATATGTAATGACCCCCCGGGCAACCCCAACTTCTTTAAGAAGGCTCCGAGCAGCCAGAATCCCCGGGAAAAAACCCCCTCTGGGTTGCAAGCCTCGTTTTCTGTTTTTTCGTTTTGTTTTGTTTTTGGATCTAAAGGGAAATATGTAACATGATGCTCACAAAAAGCTCAGGAGATGCCTGGGCTGCACAGCTGGTTGGGACCCTAATGAAATTACAAAGAAAGGAGAAATGATGGGAAACTACTGCAGAAATATTTTCTCCAAATTGAGGAGGGGGGACACGGAGGAGAGAAGAAAATCATTTACTGGAGGTTGGGGAAAGGGCAGGACTTGCTCTAAAAAACTTGCAAGAACGCTAAGGAGTGTCTTGGATCCATCACAGAGCGCACTCAGTGAGCTTCTGGGAACGGGCCCAGAGGCATTAGGGAAGGAATCCGGAGTCTATCAGCATATGGTGTGGCAGGAGCTAACGAGCACACACCCTAAAACGGAGCAGATGGGGCCTCGTTGGAGGACAGAGCTGCTTCTTACATTACGTTTCAGAGGTTTTGTAGGGTAGTGATAATAGCGTTTTCCTTTCTGCTTTTCCCAAAGCGCCCCATCTTTGTAACTAGGTCAGCACCATGCAGCTCCACTTCATAGATGGGAAACTCCACCAGGCTGAAACACTGGCCCAGGTGGACAGAGGGGGAAGCGGGGCAGAGCCAACAGCTTCTGGGTTCCCTAGAAGGAGGCTTTCTATTTCTTTCATGCAACAGTTCTTTGTCCCTATTCTCTGGAGGTTGGCAACTGGGGCCAAATCTGATCCATGCACACGGGAGTGGTCCCTCCCTTTCTGCCTTCCTTCCATTGGCTTAGTTGCATTTGAAAACAGGGAGGATTCACGTTACAGTCAGACACACAACTTCTCAAGTCAGGAGACCTGTAGCCATGGCCATGCTCCCATGTGGTGCAGGCCCTCCGATGAGGCTGGATGGGGCATATGCTTCCCGGCTGCACAGCCACCCCCAGCCCATTCTCTTATTCAGGGTCAGGCTCTGAGTGAGTAACCCCTGTTCTCTGCCAGTGCCCCCGATTTGGGGCAAGCACTCTCTCAAGTCTTCAAGGCAAGAGAAAACAGGAGACTGAGAGAACTGTCTGGGTAATCAAGGGGGGAAGTTCTAGTTCTTGCCAGACTGGGGCAGGCCCTACCCAACCACGTCCCCACTACAGAGCAAGCTAATCCTGTTGCCACCTTGTCCTCTGAGGCATACATTGACACTGCAATTCAAGAGTCCATGCTGTGGCTCAGGTCCAAGAGACTTTGTCAAATCCAGCTAGCCGGTTTGATTATGGGGAGAACCTTCAAACAAACAATGGAAGTCTAAATGCCTATCAATACAAGACTGGCTGAAGAAAGTGATATTGCAGATGATAGAATTCTAATTAGCAGTTAAAATGAGTGAGCTATAGCTCAGTTGATACCTATTTAAACACACACACAACATAATACTGTACAGCAGGACTTGACAAAATACCACATACCGCCTGTGGTTGTCAAATAAAGTTTTATTGGCACACACCCATGCCCATTTATTTACATATTGCCTGTAGCTGCTTTCCCACTCAGACTGCACATCTGAGTAGCTGCAAAGGAGACCATATGGTCCACCAAGCCGGAAATGTTTATTAGCAGTCTGTTTACAGTAAAAGTTTGCTCTACATTACTCTACATACATACATATATATATATATATATATATATATATATATATATATATATATATATCCCAAATATTTCATATGTAGATATTTTGTTGGAAAGATATTTATATTCATGGCAGAGGTTGTCTCTGAGTGGGAATCCAAAGATAAGGAATAACCAGCATAAAAATGTTGCCTGATGCTAAAATTTCATTTCTTAACAAAAATATTTGAAGGAATACGAAGAAATTGTTAACAGCTGTCAAATTTCAGTTGAGCGTTCACCGGTGTTTGTTTTATCAGTCTTTAAACTTTTCTGTATTTAAAATGTTTTAAATAAAAATTATCTCATAAAAGAGCAAAACAAAAAAAGTCTTAGGAATGAAGTAATTCCACCTATACGATAAAACTCTTAGAGTGACATTATAGTTACACTTTTAAAATTTTCTACCATGGCTATCTTCTTGAATAGTCAAGACCTTTGCCTTAGTTTTAGTCTAAATTATTTGGGAAGAAAGGATTTCAGTTTCAGGTTTTCTTATGCTTGTATGTTTTACGAATTCCCTTTTATATCTTTATAAATAGTTTCTGGGTACAACTGACAAATTCACTTAATTCTGGCACCAATTTTCCCTTCAGGGTCCTGTTTTATTTTCCCTCAACACAGAAGTAATGTATAGACTCATCCAAGAGTAACTGCCCAATTATGCATCCAGTGCCGTCCAACATGTAAATAACCCGTCTAGGAATCCAGGAAAAATCGCCAACCCGGGGCCTTGTCCCACTTACTCAAATCACATGGACAATTTACGTCCATGAATTGGAATTTCGATTTGATCTCAGAGTTTACATGTAGAGGCCAAGGCACATTATAGGGGGGAGAGGGAGGGGAGCTGACAAAGTTGGGAAGAATTGGAATTAAAGTAATGGAAAACAGATGCTGGGACTCTGACGGATGCCAGCGAAAGCCAGGTGCTGGGGCTGGGCAGGTGACTGGGGAACCTGTGGGCAACTCGAGGGAGGCTGGATGGGCAGCGTGATTTGGGGTCGATAGTTGCTCTTCTCCAGCTCTTTCCACCAAGTTGGTGAGCCCGGGGGTCTGGAAATTCCAGCAGAATACACCCGCCTCTCTACCTGAATGAGGGGTTATTCACAAAGTGATGGCCAGCCAAGTGGGCGTCTTTTGAAAACAGACTTCTGGAATTTCCCAGACTTCTTGCAAATAATCCACAGTACTTTGTCAGGGTGGAAAAACCTGAATTTCTTCCTACTCTGTCTGGAATATATACAGTAAAGTCTTTGTGACTTGGCAGGGCGTGCCTGGCCCAGGAGGCCTCTGCTCTGGGCCAAGCTATGCAGCAATGAACTTGGTGACCTTGAGATCAGGCGCCTCCGGGGGCCTCTGCCTGCTGGGTTATGGGGCTGAGGGGCTGGCGGAGGGCCGGGGTGGGGGGCCCAGGCTTTGTCCTTAGGTTTCCCGAAAGTCAGATGACCTTGGATGTGGCACGTGACTGTGATGGCTGCAGATGTGGCAGGTGGGCTGGGTGGGCTGCCAGCTGCTGTGAGGCCTGGATGGAGAGCAAAGGAGGGGCTGGAGAGCCTGAGCAAGTGGCCTGGTGATGGGGGCAGGAAGGGTGTGGCCCCCAGTCAGCAGGCCTCCTGAGAGCTTCTGCCAAGACTCTGTAGCGGTAGTGCCTTAGTCTCATGCTTGTCTGGCCTGGCTGCAAAGGGTCTCATGGTTGCATGCCCGGTTGGACCCACTCTTCTCACGGCCCGAAGTTTCTATCCCTAGCTCTAACCTGTCTGTGAGCTCCCAGCCCCCGGCTTCCCACACTTGCTAGCTCAGCAACCTCAAAAGTACTGGACTTCTCTAAGGCCTGGGTTCCTTGTGTGAAAAACAGCGCCCACCCCACGCCCAGGCTGCAGTTCTGCCTTTCTCCTCCTAACGCTCCTGCAGCCTCAGTTTTCTCTTGGGCTCAGGTCACTGCACCCCCTCTCCTCACCGCCAGGGCCCTGGGCGGTAACACCCCAACCCAGACCTTGAACACAGTGCTCCTTGTGCACTGGGCCCTGTCTTGCACAGTAGACCTCCATGCCCTCCACGAACTCTATCCACTAGTACACGGAGGGCCTCCTCTGCACTGGGCAACGGCCTTGACCAAGGAGACAAAAACTTTATGGAGGTGATGTGTCAGTGGGGGAAGACAATGGAAGAAATAAAAAGAACTGATGGGCAAGGGTTAGGGCCTGGACTGAAATAACACAGGATGATGTCAGGAAGTGATGCGGTGGTACTTTCAGCAGCCTGGTGGGGAACGCAACCCCTAGGAGGAGGTGGTTTTGGAACTGAGACCTGGCTGACCAGGAGGCAAGTAGCCATAAGGGGAAGAGATGTGTGTGGGGTGGGTGGAGGGAACAGCTGGTGCAAAGGTCCAGGGGCAGGAGGGAGCAGGGCCTTGTGAGACAGACTGATGGCTGAAGGTCTGGAGTGGGGAGGGAGAGGACAAATGAAGCAGAGGCGGTAGGCAGGCCTGGGGCATGCAATCAGGTGGGCCTCAGCAGCGGGCAGTCGGGGTCAAACCCACACATGCTGGACTCGTCTTCGGAGTCTGATTTCCATTTTAGAAAGATCACCGCTGCTGGTGGGTGGAGACGACCACAGGGGGAGAATAAGTAGGAAGAACTCTTTTTTCCACCTCTGCTGACCTTTACTGGGGGAGAATGGGGCGCGTTTTCTAATTCGAGCTCCAGCTAAGTTAAACTCATTTAGCTTCACGGAACCTAAGAATTAATGGATGGTCCGATGACCCCAGTGCAGTTGAGATGTGAAAGAACCATAAAGCCCTTCACAAGGAAGGGATAAAGGAAAATGCCGATGCGTTTTGACCTACTTGGCCACAGCTGGGTGTTAATATAATTAACACATTTGGGAACTCTGTTGTTTTTTTCTTTCTCAAAACAACAACAGAAAAAATGAAATGTAGCCCCCCGGTCCCTACTGAAAAGCGCGTGGTCTCCCAGAGCCGTTCTGAATACCTAATACCGTATTGTCGGGATTTCTCATAAATGCCACAACTCTTTGGGGGGTGTTGACCTCAAATTAATTATTGTGAGTTACTTTAAGATTCATATTTTTCTCATATTACTGAAAAGTAATCATTGTAATAATGAAGACCGCATGTGTTCTGGATCTAATTATTCAATCTTTATATTGTTTTATAATTCCTGTTAGCTGCTTTCGCTAAAGGGTCAAATGAAAAAAGGCAGAAGCTCTTCTCCTTTTTCGCTTTGACATTTTTGTGTCCCATCCATACAATTCAGTCCTGCCTGAGGAAGGGCAGAGTGGGGACTGAGCTGGCCTGACTGGGGACCTGCAGTCAGCCTTCACAGACTATTGGGTCCCAGACGACACAGACAGAATCCCTGAAAAATGGGAACCAAGGCAAGAGTCCCCAGTGTTGGAACCGGCCCTTAAACGCTGGCGACCCAAGTCTGGGTGCCTCTTGTAATCGGTCTTCCCTTTTGCAAGGGCTCATGCTTGAATCCACTCGTTAGCCCTCAGACCCCACACCACGGCCGCCCTCCCCGCCATGCCTGGTTACAGAACGTGGGAGCCATACCTGACCCTTCCCTCCATGTCTCCTTTGAAATCATCTTCTCTTTCCCCATTCACAATATATGCCACCCCTATTTCTCAGGAAGATGATTTTGTGACAGTGTTTCATCTTTTTCTCGTAATTTTTGTTTGTCTGGCCTTTTATAGTAAGGTCTAACATGCTGACAGCAGAGCTCAAAAATCTTAATCAATGATTTAAAAAAAAAATTTTTTTTTAAATATATGGATGAGTCCTTGTAGGGTATTAAATATTTCCAACCCCCAGAAGAGTCGCTGCTACAGCCACCCCCCTGTTACCACCCAGGCGTCCACCTCCGGACGCTGAGCGCTATCGGCCCATCTGTAGCAGCATTTTATCTCAGAAAGATTTTATTTAATTTCCCAACTTCTCTTGAAGATTATTCCAATCCTTGGGAATCTAGAAAATGTTAAAGGGAGACATAAAAGATAGAACTCTTTGAACTAAGTGTGGCTATGGCAAAAACACCCAAAGTTGAAAGAGTATCTGAATCCTTCAAGTGATGTGAGACCTAATTTTATTTGACGGTCGATTTCTGCAGTGAGATCCTTGGTTCTTTTATGAGATGATTTCAGGGATCTGGAATCATATATTTTTGAAATGATATATTATCTTAAATTATCTTAATTGTTTCATTAATGTGAACTTGATATAGAGTAGCCTCTCGAAGTTCGGTGCTATGGCAGGTAAGGAGATTAATAACCTAATCAAGCATTTGGAAATAATTGACATGCCTCATGGAAGGGTACGCTAAGATTATCATTTAAAAATGTAATTATATTGGTTAGAAAGATGTATTCCTTTGTTTCAGAGAGTCGATCTTATAGTTTGAGCGTATTTAGCTGAATTGATAGAATTATATTTAAAATGCGATCTTCTTAATTGTATAAAATGTAATTTCCAGGCTTTTACTGCCTTAAGAGTTGTGTTTCTGGAAGCTTCTGTCATTTTAATGTTGCTTTGGGAGTGACCACTGGTGTTACCGGGATGGGAAACATAAAAATGGAAGCGGTTTCTATTATAATGTTTTAATGGCAGAGCCCTCCTTGCTGTAAGTAAGGAAGCTGAGGGCTTGTAGGAGCAGGTGTGAGGGAGTGGGCGTGAGTGAGCTATAGGAAGGAGTCTGGGGGGCGGGGGGGAGAGAATGCTCCCAGGTAAAATGCTGGACAATGAAGCAACTCCCCAAAGTCCTAGAGCTGATTTCTCTGTGTGCCTGCAAAAGTTCATCTTTCTATCGGGGGCCCTCTTTCTCCTCGTTATTCATCCAAAGGCAGGAGTTCTCCCTCGAAGGGAAGAACAGCCAAGTAGGAAGAAAGGCTGCATGCATGAAGACGTTTAAGAGCACTGAGAATAATAGCTGAGTAAACAAACAAGCAAGAACTCCAAAACAACCGAAATTCCTCTGCCTGGGCCGGCAGGAGCTGCTGTGACCCGGACCCCCCATGCGAACGTCATAACGACCGTCCAGACATATGGAAGCATTTGGGGGATAATGTGGGGGGGAAAACCAAGACCCCAAAATTGTAAGCACCTCTACAGTTGGAAAAACGGGGGGAGGAAAATACTGTGTTAGGTTTCTGGGATTCTGAGGGAAGGACTTCTCCCCTTGATTTGGCCTAAAACTGTGTCTTCACAACGAATAGAAATGCAAAGAATGAAGAAGAGATGCAAATAAAACCCCAAGCAGGCTTCCACTTAGCACTAGTGGCAGTGTTTCGAGCATGACGCCATCTCTAGAATGTGTAGTAATCTCCTAAGCGAAATATGGTGGAAGGGGACAATGGACGTTTGGAAGCATGTGGTTTTTACATTATTTACTAACAATAGTAACCAACATCGGAAAGTTCACAGAAAACAGTTCATGTAACATCACTCACTTTGTTCCATAGTCACCGAGGATATTGTTCCTACCATTATATGTGTGACGAGGGATCGGATCCAAGACAACCCAAGGGGAACTTCAAATGAGGAGCCCGTCTCCCAGTCTGCAGCCTCATCGGAGGGCAAGGAACTTGTCCTCTAAGACAGGAGGTTGTCACCCGCATACCCTGCAGACTTCCCAGTTTCACCCCACGTTGGTTGTGCTCAGTCTGAAAGCCCCCCTCACACCAGCACCACCTGGGAACTTGACTTAGGAACTGGGGTGAGGCCCTACTGTGTGGATTTTGACAAGCCGTCCAGAGGGTTATGACAAACAGTCGAGTCTGAGAATCTCTGCCCTGTTGCATTTTAGATCAAGTAGGCCGATAAACAGGTCTGAAGAAATAGCCTTGCTCACACATACAGCCAATTCACCCTGAGCTAGGTTTGGTTCCTTTCTTTCAAAGGACTCCAAGTGAACTCAGTTTCCCAAGAACTGCATTATTTAAGTAAATACAAAGTGTACGCTCTATACTGCCTTTCTCTGAACCATGCCTGCAATCCGGTGCCTCCCTTTAAAGTCCAGCCATGAAGCTCTGCACTCGGTGATGTTTCCAGGGTCACTCCTCTGTGAGATGTCAATAGTGGCAGATGATAAACTCTTCTGCAATGTGACACCTTCCTTACTAGTAGACCATTAAGCTGCCTGAAACAGAGATCTCGCTGATTAAACAGGAAATGCCATCTACGGAGTCTGCTATCTTTCCACGGGCTGAGAAGGATGGGACCCAGACAAAGAAGAATAAAAAGGCTTTCATTTGCTCAAAGTGTTCAGTGGCTCAAGGCGCTTTCACATAAATATTCGCCAGAGAGCCTGGTCCTAACCGTGGGACAGAACAAATGGTAGTGCCATCTCCATGTGGGGGACGAGGAGACTGAAGCATGGATCTGAAGGGATTTGCCTGGGTGCACACTGCTTGCTGAGTGTGGGGTCCCACCTCCCCGCCTCGTACCCTTCTTCCCTTGAACCAGAACCAGAACTTGTATGGACCTGCTCAGATCCAGGAGTTTCCATCAGCGTCTTCTTCCAAAGTCATCGAGTAGCTGTGAGAGAGAGGTGTGGGCACCGCTCCCTGGTCTGGCTGAGTGTCCCAGGCCTCCTATCTCCCCCAAGTTGTCAGGGTTTCGTCAATACTTTGATGTCGCCAATGAGTCTGATGAAACCAGAAGGATTTAATTAAATAGATAATTGGTCCTGAGAATAGAAACGCAAACGGAAGCACGAAGAATGTGCTTTGCTGCTTGTGGACATTTGTCAATTCTAAGTGAATAGCCCCAATTAATTTGAAGGTTTAATTCCTTGGCATTTTATCTATCTCTATTAGTGGTTCTCAACTGGTGTGATCTTGCCCTTGCCCTCAGCCCCAGGACATTTGGCAATGTCTGGAGACACTCTTGCTTGTTACAACAAGGTGCTTCTCGTATCTAATGGGTGGAGGCCAGAGGTCCTGCTAAACTGTGACCAGGACAGGCTACAACACAGAGAGTCACCCAGACCAAGGTGAGAACTGTTGCTCTGTGGCTTTAAGCCGACACCATTTTTCCATTCAGCCATACCTTGTAGATCACAATACACAAAATAACACTCTAGAAAAATAGGAGATGGGACGTGTAGACCCCAAGCCTTGAGAATAAAGAGTTGTTGATAATCGAAGTAGTATCAGCTTTAGCCCCTCTTCGCCAGAGGGAGAATATTCCTACTGAGGGTTCATTAGTTAGTGTCTTTTGGCTCTATTTTGGGCTACCCAACAACTGATTCATTTTTTTAATGAAAGTTTAAGCCCTAACCCTAGGCAGACTGCGTTGAAATACAGATTAGGGGTGAGCAGGCTCCAGGTCGTCCTACTCTGGACTCAGGTTGGCCACCAGGCGAAAAAAACATCACTGACCTTGCTTGCTTTAAAAGTTCAGTTCCTTTTGACGGATTTGTATTGAGTGCCTCCACGGTGAGCCACCCCGGGGCCCTTGGCGGGTGGAAGACTGGCAGAGAAGAGGTTCAAAGTATAAAGTAAGGTATCAGAAGAAGAAGTAAGGAGCTAAGATGGAGTGAGTCTCAAAGAGATGAGGCTGATGAGAGAGAAGGAGGCAGAAGCGTGGCTTTGGGGAATTCGTCGTGGAGCCAGAAAGTCCCCAAGGACGCTAGGTTTCTCCCCAGTGTGCAAGCAGTCCAGTGCCCCAGAGAGAATTCTCTGAAGTCATGTGGGATAGAAATGTGCATGGAACTCAGAAGCGTGAGTGTCTATTCAGCTTCTTTCGTCTGACCTCTTCCACCTGCTTGCCGAAACATTGACATCAAAAAAAATAAAATAATAAAATAAAATAAAATAAAATCTACAGTGCCTGAGCCCCCAGGGAGGGCCTACATCAGGTCTTCCAGTTTCTTAATTGGAGAAATAAAAACAAGTATGCCTGCCTCCTGCCTTCTGTGAAAATGAATACATTTTGGTAAACTATTTGAAGATGCACCAGAAGACACAATTATTCCCGGCTGAAATGGACCATCTCAGACTCACCTCATGAAACACATCTCATTTGCTCCCTCCCATAATCGGATCTTCATGCACTAACTTTATGAGTGTGAAAATGGAGCCCAAGTACCCAGGGAGGGATGTACAATAATGTTAATAATATTTACTATACCCAGTGTGCCTTCCTCTGATCTGGGGGTCAGGAGGAAGGTTGGAGGGGTTATAGAATAACTCTGGTTCCACCGGGGAGCAGAAAGCCTGAGACAAAGAGAATCCCTCCAGAGGGTCCACGAAGGAAGGAGTTACTCTCCTTTTGAAAACTGGGCAGAACCAGCCACTTTTGCTTCCAAGCCCCTGTGGCTGGGATGACCCCATTTTCCAGGGAGCTGGTGTTTGATCCTTATAGCAATGACTTGTTTCCAGTAGGTTCCTTTATGCTTTTACAGAAATAATAAATGCATTCCCAGTGCTTTACTTTTACCCAGAAAACAAGAGGTGAGGCTCAGGTTGGAGTTAGTCTATAGAATCATACGGGCATAAGATACAGACCAGTTCAGTCTCCATGCTGGCAAGGTCCTCAACCAAAGACAGCTAAACAGGAAACTGGAATTTTTCCCCTCTCAAATTATTCATTATCTGCAACAACATCTTAATTAAACAGACAAGGGGTCAGTAATTTGAGCTTGGCGATTAAACTGAAAAAGAACAGCTCAGCTCTACTATTGTGCAGTGATATATTGGGATATCTAATGACATGTAAATGAAGGGGGGGCATGTGAAGGGTGGCACAAAGATTAGATAGTAGACAGGGGCCCTGAGCTTCTCGGTGCAGTCGGTGAGGAACGGGCCTGTGTCCAGGTAGGATGGCTTTTGTTGGCTGGGGCCTTTGACAGACGGCCCAGGCAATTTCATTTCACCAGATTGTAAGACAATTAAATGAAAAGGAAATGTCTGCGTATTTCCATTTCTTTTAATAATGGCAATGCGAAGTTTCCTGAGATGCTTGCCTGGAAAAAAGAAACTAGTCTCAGCTTCCAAGAGGAGGGAGTGGGAAAGCTCGAGTGATATTCCTTGTATGAGTTTGGTGCTGGAAAGTGGAGGAAGACGGAATTCCAGAGGGAAAGGGAAAGAAAAAAAATCCCCCCAGCACCTGGGGCTGTCACTTTCCCTGCGCTTACGTGCTGGTTAATTATAAGACCTTGAGGACTTGGCCCCAGGCGGTGGAGGGCTTGCTTGGAGAACCAGGGCTGTAAGGGGCCACAGGGTTTATCTGAATAATGGGCTTTGTCAAATACACTGGGAGGGTGTGAGCTGTTACTCTGCGAGCGGGGTTCCAGCCACTGCAACTGCCGGGTACTTCCTGGCAGAACTGCTCAGGAATCCAACGGGCCAACCTGGAGATTCAAAACCCTGGGAAGAGCATCCTCTCAGGCATCTGGAGTTGGAGCCCAGTTGGAAGGGTCTCCTGGGTGCCCAGCTTTCCTCTTATGTTTCCTTCCCCTTCAGAGATAATCACGAAAAACAATTTTATTTGTCTTTCATGCTGGGAGAGAAATGTCAGGTTTAACAGCCCTGCACAGGCATATGTGGTCACCTTGGTGTTCTTTGTCTGAGAAAGGAGAATTCTGTACTTTTGCCATTCGTATCTTCCACAGCGTCCTGGTGACCCTGTTTTCAGCGACAGCTACTCCATTCCCACCCATCCACCGCCTGCACCTTCCTGACCATGGTCGCTCTGTCCAAGGCCTCTGTCCTGATCTCAAGTGGCTAGCCAGGTCCTTTCTCCTTCTGGTGGTGGTAAATACTGTTGCCTCCGATTTTCCAAGCCCTGAGCGGCAGTCATCACTTGTTCCAAGCTTGCTGGTTAAGTTTTAGACCACCAGCAGAGGGCGCTGCCCAGAGTCCAGAGACAGACATCCGAAAACGACGTTGGCAGGCACAGCATGAGTGTTCAGTGTTCGTTTCATCTCCCAGCCTAGGCACCTGCTGTACAACAGTTTGTCAGTTTCCCTTGCACGTGGCAACGGTCAGTGGTAGAAAACATTTCAGTTATTCTCTTTCATTAACATTCAAGGTGATTCTCAGAAACCACAGAAGCCTCATCATGGTTCCATTCTGAGCAGAGAGGGATAGAATCCCTCATCATGCACGGGGTTCCCAGCCCACCTCTGGCTTCTCTCAGGTCCCCTGGGCCTGAAGACCCACCCAGGGGTCATTTCCCTGCAACCCCATATCAGGTCCTTCTTCTGTGAGGTAAGAGCCGTCTCAGTGGAGAAGCCAATTGGAAACTCGGAAACTTCGTCTCCTCCAGGCCACATCGCATCCCAGGAGGCAATGTGCTCAGTGCCATTCTTGAAGAGCTAGAAGATGCAGAGGTCCCGTCACATGTCTATGTGACCCGTCCCTCTGCAGAACCAAGACAGGTGCTGGAGGGTGTCTGTAGACGACCATAAGCCCACCCAACAGTGTGGTCTCCCTGGTCAGTTCCTGTGCCAGCGTGTTGCCTCTTCTAGAGCAAACGAACTTGGCCCCAGGTACAAGGTGTGCGGCCACTGATTGGGCAAATGAGTTCTTCTCCATTCCAATCCGAAAAGAAGTCCAGAAATGGTTTGCATTGACCTGGAATGGCCGACAATATACATTGGATTCCAGGGTTCCAGGGGCACGAACTCTGGCACCTCAGCGTTCTCTGTGTGGAGAGAGCTGCGGTCACTCAGTTGGCAACCGGTGGTGCGCAGAGGTGAGCGCTGAGAGGATGCTTGCAGCGTCTGCCTCAAACCCTCAGTGCCAGCCAGCCAGCCAGCATCTCCTTAGCTGTTCTTCACAGCTGCTCACCTAAACCCTGTGAACACACACATGTGGGAGAGGTTGCTGCTTCTCCCCTCCCTCCCTTTAATGTCACTATGGCCGGTTCTCTGCTAGTCACCTGGGAGTCCCAGGGGAAGAGGCCCCGCTGCACCCTTCATAAACTTCCCCGTTTGGTACAAAATAGCAGGGCAGTTAGATCGGAGTGAATGGTAAATTTCATAGAACTGAGAGGAGATGATGACCTTCCTATGAATTTTTAAAATACACATTTTATTTTTAAGCAAGGCATCACCAAATTTTGGTGTGTTTTTTTGGTTTTGATTTTAGTTTATCCAGGAAATTCACACACACATGTGGAAATCACTTATCTGTGTTGATGTATGTCTGTGCATGTGTACGTGTGTGTATATGGTGACACTTTGTAGGCCCGGGGACCCCTGTACACCACAAAGATAAGCAGAGCAGTGATTTCTTTGCCTTTCAGGAGAACTCCTGCATCTTGAATGCAAACACTGCCGACCTCTCTTTCCTCCAACTTGAACAATAGTTTTGTGAAAGCCCCAGGGACTCCTCCCCTGGCCTAACCTTCAAACCAGATTTACAAGTCAAGGAATGTTAGAAGTGAATTAATTACCTCCCTACCTACAAGCAGGACGCATCAGCACGTAAAAGGGAAGAGGTTCTTATCAGCACAGGAAAGGTTATGGAGAAATGCTCCGGAGTTACTCTCCCTTCCATCTCAGCTCTAAGGCATTTCAAAGGCTTGTGTACTCACCCAGCTCTGTGATTTCTAAGACTCCCTCTGTCTGCCTGTCCCCTCTCCCACCGATGCACACACATCCCTGCAACACAGACCTTCTTCATCTGCAAGACTATAGATACAGGAAAGGCCTTTTCTACTCCGTGGTGGCCTCTTCACTGCCTTCGTGATGCCCATAGGACGTTTTTGCTATTAGTTCCAGCATCTGAGAGGGCAAGTGTGTATGTATTACGTGAAGGTGGCTATCTATGTATTTTGTCCTTTGGCTCAGCTGTGATGTCACCAGCACCATCAGAACCACCTCTGGAAATTTTTCAGGGAAATTAAAAAGCAACAACAACAAGAAGCAGTTTTTCATGGTGGATCTGCCATGAACTGGCCTGGCTTGGGGCACCTTGATTTCAGGGGAGGACTGTGGGGATGAAAGAAAGAGAGAGAGAGAGAGAGAGAGAGAGAGAGAGAGAGAGAGAGAGAGAGAGAGAGAGAGAAAGAAAAGCCTCACCCCTCTCTTTTCAAGCATCTGACTTGAAAGGTACATGACCGGGGGTAAAAAAAAACCCTTTTAAAGACACACACACAGAGAGAAATTGGTACCAAATCTTTTCCACATCCAACTGTGCTTTTAAAGTTCTACTGGCACATAAATGCTGGAGAAGTAAGTTCAGGACTGAGGACAATGTTAGAGCAGCCCTGCAGGCTTCGTCCCTTTACAATGAAAGTTTCAAGCTGAAACAAAAAAACAAAAAAAGTTTCTGGAGTCACAGTTTATCTAATATATTGGATCCAGATTTTGTAAACCACAAAAATGTCATCCCAAAGACCATATGCAGAAACATGTTTTCTTCGGAACTTCTGAAGTGAAAATCAAATACACGATGAAGACAATTAGATGAAATTTGGAAAACGCCAAACCCAGGGGACTTAGGGCAACTTCAGGCTGGGGCCAGTTTGGGAAGGGGATGCATGCTTCCCAGGGCAGGACGTGCTAAGTGAAGGTCTGCAACTGCCCGAGACTAAAGAATGCAGACTATGGAGAGTGGGGGACTTTTGTTTTAATCTGCCATGTTGCAATGTTGCTTTGTAGATTTCCTTTTTATCTAACCTTGATAATTCCATATCAGGAGGATTGTGGTCTCTGATGTGAGCTTTCCCGCCCTGCTAAGGCCAGCCCTGCGGACTGCTTGCAGCCACAGGAGGGGGAGAGGACACAGATTAGGGGGCAGACCCTCCCTGGGAAGTTCTGCTGGCGTGAGCTGGGGGAGCAGTGGCCATCGCCAGGGCCCCGGGGGAGGCCTGGGGGTCAGTGGTCTGGCTCCAGGCTGCCTGTCCTCTCGCTTTGCTAGTTCCTTTTTTCATGTCTTGGTGTCGCGTTACCTACATGAAATGAGGAAGACGATGTCTACTTTTCAGCTTGTGGTGAGAGTCACAGGGAAAGCCTGTCAAGTCTGTCATTAAGAAATTGGTTTTCTTAGCGAGCACTGTGATGAAACCTCAACCTCTCACCTTCCTGCCCCCGGGAACTGCTTGTCTCCTGCACACACACCAACCCTGACCAGGCTGGTCCTGGAAGCCAGGGATTTTGTAAACCAACCTAACAATGGCTAAGGTTCCCTGAGGCATTGACTCAGGCTAAGCACTTCCCAGAGTTTGTCTTCTTCAGTCCTCACAAGGGAGGGGCCAAGTCATCTTCAAGTTGTGGATGGGGAAACTGAGTCCCAAAGGAGCTGAAAGATCATGCATCTGGGAAGGAGATTTGAACCCAGGTGGTTTGGCTTCTGAGTCCCCACCACTATGCCCTGCTGTGTACATTGTGCTGTCCTTCGCAGTAGCCACCAGCCACAGGTGACCACTTACATTTAAGTTAACTCGTGCTGAATATAAAATCCCATTCCTCAGACACACCAGCCACATGTCAAGGACTCAGTAGCCACCCACAGCCACGGCTGCCATATTGGTAGAATATGCAGAAGGTTCCACTGGGCTGTACAAGTCCCTCCCTTTATATCTCAACCCAGGGACAGGCAGTTTATAAAACAGGATAAATTTGGGATTCGTTATTCACATGCGAAAAAAAGAATTGTGGACTCCCAAAAGGAGCTCCCCAAATGATTTCCATTAACCAGAGGCTGGAAATGTCTATTTCAGATCATTAACTATTTGACAGGTGAGGCTGTGTGGGGAGTGAGGAGGGGGCTGGCCACCAGGACCCCAAGCACGTTCTCCAGTGTGGGGAGATGCTTTTTCCTGAGGAGCGATGGGAAATGAGGAAGCAGCAGAGTCCTAGTCTGAAGTAGGGGCCACCAGGCCAGCGGGTTCCAGGTCACCTCAGTTGGATTTCGGTCTTAAAAATGGGATGCTCAGCTTCACAGGGCAGACCCAGGGTGAGCCTGGAAGGGTCACTTTGGAGATTCCCATCCTTCTCCCATCTGGCTTCTGGTCATGGCTCAGCCACCAACCACTATGTGACCTGGGCCGGGCCTTTGACCTTCCGTGCCTCTGCGTCCCCATGAGCAGGTGGGAAAGCAGGGCAACTGCGCAGCACCCTGTGCTCCCCCTTCCAGCTTTGCTCTCGGGCAGTCACGACTTGTGTGACGTGGGGTTGGAGTTTCAAGAATGAACAAGACAGGCAGTTCATAGAACCCTTGTTGAAGCCCCGCCCACACACCACGTTCTCCAGGCAATCTCAGTGTTGAAGCAACAGGATAGTGAACCGTTGTCCGTCTTAGGATGTGGCCCCTGGAAAGAGCTTGAGGTGGGGATTCTTGCAGGGAGGGCGTCTCGGGTGACACCAGGGGAGTCGGGGGCGCATGGGGGAAGGAGTTCATCAAAGAAGCGGGTTCAGATGAGTGACTCAGCCGAATCCCACAGGGACCCCTGGAGGTGAGGTACCCCTCAGTGTGCCCTCCACCCCGACCCCCAGAGGTAAGAGACCTGCCAGACCCCACATCAGAGAGTCATCGACTGTGTTCATTCATTCATTCAACAGTTCAGTTTGCGGGGGTCAGGCACCGCCAGGCTCACACAGGTCAGTGGTGATCTTCCAAAGGGGGTGCAAGTATGAGCGTTCACAGCTAGGGAATGGGTGCTCAGGCAGGTGACGGGGACTAGGGACGGCCCCCCAGAATGGCCCCCCAGCTCCTCCTACACAGCCCTAACATCCTGTTTCTGTGTTCTTTACTCACTGAAAGAGAAGAAAGGGTCTTTCATTTATACGTGTGGAACTGTTTTCAAGGAAAGATGTCTTCTGATCCCTTCTGATATTTATGGTGGTCCCTTAAATAACCGCTGATGTGTCCTCCCGGGAAGAGAAGGGGCCATCTGGCTCTGTGTCTGAGTAGCCGTGCTGTGATGAATGGCACGTCAAAGGTTCCAGGCGGTGCACACACAGTGGCAAGGTGCCTTGGTAACCAAGCATGTCCTCGCGTGTTCTGAAGCAGCCCACCCCGAAGGGGCTGCGTTAATTAGAAACATTTTCCTTCAGCACGAGGCTATGGCAGAACATTAGGCCATCTAGAGGCAGGAGGGGCACACGTCACTGCCCCGGTCACCGACGGGCTTCTCAAACGTTGGCATTTAAGTGTCCCTAAAAGACAGAACCCCATGGACACGCTGCATTTGGCCCACTGCAAACCTCTCCCCTGAGTTCCCAGTGTAAAGCCCGTGCCGTGTGCATGCCATATTTTTCTAACGAGTCCAAATGTTCCCTTCTAACAGGCAAGGCAGTCAGGGGTTGGGGTGGGGATGGGGGTTGGAAAGAATTCTTTTCTTGCCAGACTAGAAAGAAAGGAGATGCTTTGAAACACCTACTCTTACCTTTCACAGTCCAAGTGGACATGTGTCTGTCTCTTAACATCTGAGAGGAAACTCTAGTCTCAGCGTTTCCGTCTTCAAGGCCTCAGAGGTGCAGCAGCCAAATTCAATATGGCAACGATTAGGGACATAAGACTATCAGAGCACATGCCTCTTTGTGGACGTCTGGAGTCAGGGCTGGGCCGACCTGGTACCTTCGGCCTGTCGCACACGTGCGTTGGGAGTGGTGTGGGTACACACAGGAGATGGACCACAAGCTGGGAATTCGCGGGGACCTGCCAGTTATCGGCTGTGGGACTTGGGGTAATTCATGTAATCTCCAAGCCTCCATTCCCTCATCTGTCAACGGGAATAAAAACATCAGTCTTACAGCATTGTCATGGCAACGGTTCAGTGTGCAGCTGTACGCGAAATAAAGGCTAGCGATTATTACAGTTGGTGACAGTCATGCCACTGGCCTGGCATTCCTACAAGGCTCAAAGGGGAAGGCCTGACAAGAGGAACCTTCTTCCGAGCGAGCAGCTTAGTTCACATGTCTTTTCCAGAGGGGGTTGACATGTCAGCTGCTGGTCTTTCCCTTGGAGCAGAGCCCTCTGCAAAGCTGTGGGTGGGAAGACACCACCTGGGAATTGGGCTGGTCATGTCTCCTATTTGGGAAACTTTTGCGGTGATTTTGGGGGCCAACCCAGCTTTCTTCATAGAAATGCAACCCACTCACTCCCTGGAGCTGGGGAGCTAAGAGCAACACAGACTTTAGGAGAGTTTGCCTGGCCTTTTCTGGAAGGCAGAGGCTAAGAATGTATGAGTGTAGGTCAGTTGGTGACCCCAGAGCTCAGAATTCTTGGACTCTGATCCTCCTGCTGATAAGATGTAAATAGTTGTTTAAAAAAAAAATTCCTAGAGATAAGAGTTAAAGAGGATTCCCACGCTGAGCGCTTTCTCTCCCAAGTGCTGGAGTCTGTAAGGCTTAGAAGATAAAATAACCTTGACTTTTCTCTTCCTTCGGTTACGTTTCTTCCCTCTTTGGACCCGTTTCCCCCTCAATTCTTAGCTCACATATGCTTGCCTGGGTTTAATTAGAAGGAAACGACCATGATTCACTGCGCTCTTTGGCACACGAAGAAAATGAGCACAAAATCAAGGACAGCAGGAAGCCACGCTAGCAGGCGAGCCTGGATCACCTGGGGTTCCTGGCAGACCTGTTTCCCTGAGGCTCCCCGGCTCCAAGGCTGCATGGGAACCGGGCTTACAGAACACAGTGAGGGAGATGGTCTCCAGGGAGTGGGCACTCACGGTGAAAGATGGCTGCTTGTGACAAGAGGCGTCAGCATGGTGACTATGGTTAATCATAGTTTACTGGACACTTGAGACTTGTCGAGAGAGATCTTAAGTGGTCTCACCACACAAAAAATAAAATAAAAAAGGGAATAGGCAAGGTGATGGATAGGTCAGTTAGCTTGATTGGGGAAAAGAAATTCCACCATTCGTGTGTATATCAAAACATCACATTGTATACCTTAAATATATCCCACGTTTACTTAGCAACTGCACCTCCATACAGCTGGGGACAAAACAAGAGCTTCTGCTCCCACCATAGAAATCATGCCCCACACTTCTGTTTCGTTGATCCATGCAATTCTTTTGCAAGAAGGAAAAGAGCATTAAAAACACTTCCAGACACCCATCTAATGGACCAAACGATTGAATTCAACCACGTGTCTCTCTAGCTCAGATATCTTGTCGAAACATGGCATAATGAGCATTCGTCTCTCATTGTAGGTGAAATATTTTCAAGGCTGCTCTAATTTGCAGAACGCAATTGATTTCTAGCTTTACCCAACTTGGCCAGACGTGGGAGGCTGTGTGGCTGTTGGTGTGACTAAGCAGAGGTGCCAGCAGGTCACAGAGCCATGGAGAGCTGACCCAGAGTCTGACTCGAAAGAGAAGAGGTGCTATTAGAATGTCTAAATGTGGAAGACAACACCGGGAAGATAAACTTTTTAATACACCATTTTCTCAACCAGACCCTTTTTTTCTCTTGGAGTTAGAAAGTTTTAGACAATTCTAAATAAAGGCATCATGTTAGAGTGATACAGTTGACAAGAAGTGGGCACTCTTCTCTTTGAGTTTGGGGGAAGATCACCTTGGAGCTTCTGATTTTTCATTCCCGACTCCTTTGAAGTGGACCTAACCTAAGTTTTCACATCCACTCCTGTGGATAAATGACTCCATGCCTCTGGGTGAAGCCATGCTCATATCCAGGCTTGGAATTCCAAGGGTATATTTACTGGGGCCCCACCATCTCAGGGAAGGTGGCTCAATGCAAAGCCATTCTCAGATGCAGAATCAAAGCTAATTGGAAGTGTCATTCTCCAGCATAAACAAGTCCCCAGATAACTAGATACAACCCAGTCACTGAGCTCCCCTGGACCACCATGATCCAGAACCCACAATGTCTGCAATGGGCAAAGCTATAGAGACTAGGGTGCCATTTTGAATATGTCTGATCCAAAAGACGAGACAGCCTGACAGAGACAAGATTACAGCTGTTCCTCTGATGCCAGACAAGTGGATTGCTGGACCCACAGGATGGGTTTCTTCTTCTCCTTCCTTCCTTCCCTCCTTGTCTCAATCCCTCCCTCTCCTTATTACATTCTTCTTTTCCTCCCTCCTGTCTCTCTTCTTTCCTTTCTCCCTCCTTCCTTCATGTTTTCCTCCTTCCTTCATTTCTTGGCCAGAACATTCCAGTTCAATTGTTTAGATAGCTGAAATCAACTGGCTAATTGCCAGTTTTCCTCTCTGCTTCCAAATGCGCAGTGTCTCACCTGAACTAAATGCTTACTCACACAAGATAATAAGAAATACAGAAAGCCACAGGAGCATTGAAGAGACAAACAGGTTATAAAATTGCCTATTAGGAGCTCAAATTTAAAATCACTCCGGAAATTTCCACATTCTTTTTCTTTGCAACCAGATGCCACCCCCTCCTTAAAATGTCCAGCACTACATGCAAAATGTGGACGTTTGCAAAGGTCACGTCCCTGAGGCTCACTTGGAGGCTCAATTCCTTTTTCATCAACGGAAAAGAGGGCGAAAAAAACCAAAAAAGTCACCAAGACATTCTGTGGGAATTTTAATTAGGCACCAAAAGACAAATACAAATCTTAGGTTTTCCCAATAGCTAGGGTGAAATCGCTTACTCAGAATACCTGTTGCTAATGAAACGTACCAAGGTGAGTGCGTGGGTCTTGCCCATGAATGTGAAGAGACATCTCTGGCATAAGGCTGTGTACGTGAAAGTGCTGTTATATACGAGCCAAAAATACATTCAAAAGGATGTTTGTAACCAAATGGAAAGAAAAATGTGTTATTTTCCTGTCATGTTAATGTGGTTTCTCCCCCTGCCACTAATTATGCTATTTCAAGAAAATAATTGGAATTTTCTAGAAGAAATTAAGAATAGAAACTTGCAAATTATATAACCTAATGAATCTAACTTTTGGTAATGAATCTAGTTGCTACTTAACACACATCACTGAAGCCTGCATTAAACAGAGGAGCCCTTCTAATTCTTTTAATTCAACTGAACCATTCTTAATGATTCACAATTAAGTCGGGCCCAGAAATGATTGTCTCCATGGCAATATTGATTTATTGGCTGTTTGTGTCTCTGCCAAATGTTGAAAATGACAGAATTCTGAGTCACGGGAGGCGAGTCCCATCAACAAAGATCACAGAAGCAAAGGGATAACCAAGAGCTTTGCCCAAAGTCCTTTCTCTGTAACTTCCAAGAAAGATGAGATAGAAAATGGAATGTGGGGCTTAAGGGCTCGCCTGCGAGGTTTCAGCATGACATACACAAGCTGGTACAACAGACAAACAGAAATGCATTGACATGTGTCTGATATGAGAGCAAAGGGCGTTGAGGCCGAGAAGACACCAGGCCCCCATCACCATCGCTCCCGCTATCTCCAGCTTGCTTCCTGCTTGAAAGACCAGCTAAGTCTGCACTTACAGAGAAAATGAGTGGAATGAGGACAAATTCAAAGAATGTCCTGTTTGGTCTTCATGTCTTCTCCTTGGTCCCTTTAATTGAAGACACTATGGACTTGAGAATGTGTGACATTAACATAGACTTGAAAAACACCCCAATTGCCCTCCAACTGTGATGGCTCGTTTTTTTGCCTGCTCTTCATAAAAATGTCGTTCTGCTCCTGCTGAAACACTCCCCAAAGACCCATCATCTGAACCCTGAACTCTGACATGAAAGGAAATGAAGTCAGCTCGACCGCACAGAGCCCAACCCAGAGCGACTCTTTTCAGGACACGTAGTAATGAGAACAGTAATACTTATAATAAAAGTAATCGACTCAATTAAAGTCTCTCTTCGGGATATAAACAGGCGTCAAACCGTGGATGAGCATCATATTTTAAAAGTCCGATTAAGAGTCTGCCTGTAACAGGGTTGGGCAAAGAAACGCAAGGCAGTCTGTGCACCTCGAAATGCTGTGTCCCCAGATCAGACTGTTGTCGTTAACTCTTGAGGACGTTCTGTGAGTGATTTACTGTGCTTTTCCCTTTAATAGCTTCCAGTCAGCTGGGCAGCAACATTTTATTGAATGGGCGTCTGATGCGTGTGAAGCCGTGTGCTCGAGGCTTCCCATAGTCTAAGAAGGGGAACATCTTCCAGATAAATTGCTGAAGCGTCACACAGGCAGACAGGGCCTCGCCATAGGTGAGGGATGTCACATTTGAAAGATGGGCTTGGCTCACGCACGCAAACCCCGTTGCACAGCACATGCCTGCCCTGCAATGAGACTCCAGTGGAAAAGCGTACAGACCCAGGCGTGAGGCCACCTCTGCCACCAATAGCAGTGTGACCTCGGCCTGCGTCACTGCCCCCTTCTGACCCTCCATTTCTTTAGCCATGAAATGGGATGCCTCCTGTCCAGGTTGCCAAGGAATTCAAAGCACGTAGGAGATGTGAAAGCAAAGGGTAAGACGTAAAGCGAATTGCAAACAGAGAGTCCCGGCTTGTCCTTGTATCTGTTGTGTGACTTTTAACAAGTTACTTGACCTCTCTGCACCTCGAATGCCTTACTTATAAGAGAGAGATGATAATACTATCAGTCTCATAGGACTGTGAGTATCGAGTGAATTAACATGCAGTGCTTCTCATTGTTACTGTAGATTAAGGTGTTGTTGAAAAGGAAAGTGAAAAACAGATTATCCTTTCCTTTCCCAGAGGGACTCAACTTATGTCCTTAAAGTCATGGGGATTTCATAGAGCTTCCTAGGATGCCCTTGAAATAAATCCTGAAGGACATCAAGGCCGTTAAAAATTGTGTCCACGGTATAATTTGTAAAACAATGTATAAGTCCCATAAAATGGAAACAAATGAGATTTTACTCTTAAATAAATGGATGGCTATTGCACATGTTTATCTACGCAGATTCACACAATAAATAAAGAGGCAGGAATTTCTTGTTCATTCACTTAGATGTCAACACTTGTGTTCCTACTGTGTATGAAGTTCTTGCTAAACACTGGAGGGACAGGTGGGGCTGGAGGAGAGACACCCTGGATCTTCACAGCGCTCATAACTTAGCAGGGGGATGGAGTGATGATAAAACAGGGTGCCACATATGTCAAGAGAGAAATATGTCTGTTTCTCCCTCTCTCTCTCTCCCCCTCCCCCTCCCTCGCTCTCTCTTCCTCTTGTTGAATAAGCAGAGTCCAGATGCGTGCTTGTCATGTGACCTCTGAAATGGCTAAGACGTAAAGTGTCAACGATACCTGAAACACACACAAGCATCCGCTTCATCTGAAGGAACCACCACAACAAAGCTGCCCACAGCTCTGATGTGCCCTCACTGGTCAGCGTCACAGGACACGGTGCATTCCATCATGGACGTGGGCCCTGGGGTGGCCTGAGGAATGGGCCCAGCCCCAGCACGGTCTCCAACACTTGGAGAGGATAGAATGATACTTGGAAGTGGAGCATTTTTCATGTTTCCTGGGAAATGATGATTACTCTCGGCACAGAAACATTTGGACCTCCTTCCTCTCCTGAGGACACAGTTTTGCTCTTGCTGAATTGGAATAAACATTCAGCTGGGCAGGGAAAGGATGGATTTCTGACTACCTCACATGAGACACGATGCGTTTACACATAGGCAATTAGCGCTGGACTCAAGTGGGTGTGGAGACACCCTCCGGTCATCAAAAAACTTTCAAAAGGCAGCTGGATGTGGAGCCAGAGGCCTCACGTGAAAGAAGCTTCCACTATCTGCTGGCTTCATTATTCGAAGGGCAAGCCAAGCCACCTTGAAACCTCAGCTGCCTCATTTATAAAATGGATTAGCACTACTTACACATGTGTGTAGGTGCAAAATTCCAGCATCATGTCTAGCCTGCCTATTTCCTGCTCTTTTTTCACTCATTCACTAACTTATCCATCCATCATCCATCCATCCATCCCTCCATCCATCCATTATCCATCCATCATCCATCCATCCATCCCTCCATCCCTCCATCTCTCCATCCACTATGAGCTCCTGTTACAGAGCAAGCACCATGCTAGCACTGAGCACATTGCTGTGAACTAGGGAGGGCAGCCCGTCCCTGGCAGACCTCAGGGTCTGAAGAGGAGAGAGACAACATTCAGACTTCCTAAGTGCTGGGAAGAAACTATAGCAGAGTGATGCTTTAAGGAGTACTGGGCTTTGAGGAAGGGGTGTCAAGGCCAGAGGCTCTGGAGAGTAGCAGCCATGCAAATACCATGTGATCCCAACGTGGTTTTGAGTACTTCCTATGTGTCAGGCCCTGTGCAAGGCTCTGCTGCAGGCACCACCATAGGAAAAGAAGACCCATGGCATCACCCTTGTGACGCGTATAGTCGTGGGGCAGGGATGGCTATCAACTGGAGAGTCACACAAACAGATATAAAATAACAAGATTGGTGAGTGCAAAAAGAGGCACAGGGCCAGGAGAGCTCCTGGTCAGGGAGGTCTGGGCAGGCCGCCCTGAGTGGTGCTGGTGTTTGAGTTGAGTCCTGAAAAGAGTGGAGGGAACCATATGGGTGAGGCCTGCAGCAGGTGTGGGACAGTTAGGGTCCTGAAAGAGGCAGAGGGGAGGGTGGCAGGAGTGAGGAGGAGGTGGCAGCATTGGGTGACCACGCAGGGCCAAGCCAGGCTAACGACTGGAGCCTCTTTCTTTGGACTGGAGGAGCAGGGCTGCGTGCTGGACCCCAGTGATCCAGGTCAGAGACGCGTCCGCCCTCAGGGTCAGGCCGTCTTGTCCTGATCCTCTGGCTCTTCTGTTTCACCCACCCTTGTCCTCCCTGGATCAGGAAGGACCCAAAGGAGCCGAGTGGGGTCAGAGAGCCTAAGATACAGATGGCTGCTTCCCCCCCGTTGTCTATCCTAAAAGCGCTCTTTCTTGCGTCACCTTCCAGAAGCATCTTAGGAAGGGGGCTGTGGTTCCATCTTCTTTCTTTCTGCCCAAGTGGTACCGCATGACACACACCATCAGCTACCTTCACCCATGGCACGGGCAGCTCGGTACTAAAGCAGTTTTTGGAGCGACACCTGTAACAGCAAAGTGTTTGGAACAATATGCGTGGCCATCAGAAGGGCTTGAGTCAGTTACAGCAGGATTTCTCCGCCCTGGCCCTATGGACTATGAGTACTGGATAATTCTTTGCAGTGGGGGTGTCCTGGGCACTGTCAGGTGTTTAGCAGCATCCCTGGGCTCTCCCCACTCAATAACAGTAGCCCCAGAGTTGTGACCCCTCACATTGGTGATAGGTTCACATTTGTGACAACCAAAAATGTCTCCTGATGTTGCCACATGTCCCCTGAAGGGCAGAATGGCCCCTACCCCAATTGCGAACCCCTGGATGATGGTGCATATATGCTGTCATATTATCCAGCTCTGAGAGGAAAGGAGGCCTTTACTGATTTAGAGCCCGCACAGGCCCCAAAGGAGCCCCTCCCTCGAGGCAAGCACCTTCCAAATCACCGGCAGAGGCAGAGAGCAGAGCTGGAGGCCACCTGTGCACAGAGTCCCCCATGCTAGCTGGTTCTGCAGTGCAATAGGAAGCATTGAGAAAAGCTGATGAACTGACGTACACAGAACAGATACGTTCCCTGTGTATGTGTTGAGCGGACGGCACACGGCCTGCAGAGGCCCCTTGGGACCCGAGAGGCTGCTGTACTGAGAACATCTCAGCTGCCATCTTGTCCACCTCCTCGTGACCCAGGATGTGGGTCAAGGTTCCCCGGCGACCAGCCCTGTTTGGGGTCCAGTGAGCAGCACCGGCCAGATGTCAAGTCACTCAGAAAACTCTGTCCTGAGAGTCGTCTCAGCCCCCCAGGATTTTGGTGCCCAATTAATTCTGGCTGGCGTCGAATTAGCAAGTTTTGCCTAACAATGTTCATTTTTACAAATGGTCCTCACCGGGTTTATTTACAAAAACTCAGAGTCGCCCCAAGAAAGGGACTCGATGAGCTGGTAGAACAGTCCTCGTTAGGATACGAGCCAGTTTTCGTGAGTATTGCATTGACGTACGCTTTTCCATACACCAGGACGTGGAAGGAATCATGCTAATTGTCTCTTTTCCATCCACACTCTCTCTTTTTTCAGGCATAAATGTGAGAAGAAAACACATATATCCTCTCGTATCTTCCCTGGCCTGACTCCTGGTCTCCAGCACGGCTTCTCGCTGGCCCCGCTGACACTGGGGCCCAGACCTTGGCCTGCTTTTGAGCACTGCAATGTAAACCAGGTGGCTTGAGCTCAATTTTCTCACTTATGTTCTTCCCTTCCCCCAGAATGGGGAAAGGGTCTCTCTTAGGTCGTTAAAAACCAAAAAACAGAAAACAAACAAAAAAAAACCCATGGCTTAAAAACCTAACATCTGGCTGGAGCTGATTGTTTAATGGAAACTTTCTCCCGGTGTTCTCTGCATGCCAAGCCCCTCCAGCACAGCTCGGGCTGTAGGACACGCTTGCAGCACAGCTGGGAAAGGCAGGGCAAACCTGGACCCAACTTTCAGACCGAGCCCATGCCACCTCCCTAGTTAGAACAAGACGTGCAGTTGGCACAGAATGCCACTCACCGCCGGAGAGCACAAGTGGTGAAGAGCGCTGGTTCTGCGGCCACGCAGACCCAGGTCCACATTCTGGCTCTCTCAGAGATGCCCACGGACTTGGGCAAGTGATGAGCCACACTGAGACCCTGCAGTGTGGAGACAAGGCCTGTCTACCCCACGGGGGTGACTGTGGGGATCAGAGGAAACGTGTGTAGAGCGTTTAGCACAGGGCCAGGCTTCGCCACCTTGGGACACTCTGTAGCCCTTGGTGCACTGTAACGTGGCCCCTCCGAGGACTGGTGTTCCCTCTTCCTGGTAATGTTCTTTCCCTCACCCCAGCCTGTGGGACTGTGGAGGGGGCCTTTCCTGGGAAAGCGGGCCCCAGCAGGAGAAAGGCCAAGGGCTTGTCAGGATGCAGGCCCTGTTCCCGACATGGAAACTTCTCAGTCTTAGGGGAAAAAAAAATTTTTTTTTTTCCATCAGCCACGTTGAGCAGCTCATTTGTGAGGCAACAGCACCACCTCTGGTCAGAAATCAGTATTTCCTCTAGAACTTTCTGCGGGGTTCCAGAGTAAGAGTAAGAGGGCATCTTAAGTGACTGGGAGGCCCGCCAAGGGCAGGACTCACCCATGGGATTAGAGGCAGCCTCGGTTTCCCCCTCTCTTATCTGTGGGCGGCTGCGTCCCTGCCTTTTACCTCCGGCACCAGTTTGTTACTCCTTCTGAACTTCTGACGATGGGGATGATGGGGACAGAAGGGCCCCCCTACCTGAAGGGGCTGCAGTTCCCTCCCTGGTTGGTGCCCTCCCCAAGCTCCATCCCTGGCTGCCTCCGGACTAGCACTCACTTAACACAATCTGTTGTGCTTTTTCGGGTTCTGGCCTTTTGCAGTCCTAGGGGCAGACCACACCCCAGTTGCACTGATGCCCCCCAGCAGCCCCCCTACCATGGAAACTTGTGTGCCATATAGTTTGGTAGAGCTGGGCTCTCATGGGGGTCGGGGGGTGGGGGTTGTTTATTTGTTAAAGACTCCCTGGGCAGTGTCTAAAGAAAAGAGAAGGCTGGGTTCTCCCCTTTAGGAGCACCCCCAGCCTCCTGGAGCCTGCTGAGTGTGGACAGTTACTAAGGGGGACAGTCACTAAGGCCGTTACCTTGCTGGGACGGGGTCCTTACAGGGCCCCTTTTCTGTCTCCTTGGGGCTTGGAGATGCGAGGCAGCGAGGAGAGCTTGGCAGCCTTTCCCCGGCATGCTCCCAGGCCTCACCTCTGGGGCCCGGTAGCAGACACCTCCAGCTGCCCGGTGACAGCTTCACTCCCATCCAGCTCCCGTCATGGCCGTCAGAAAACTGCTTGTCTTGGTTGTTCATTGATCTCTAGTAAGTAGCACCTTAGGTAATAATCCCAGTGTGGATCCCAAGTGGAGTCTTCTGAAAGCAGTTACCTGAGTTTTGTGAATGAAAATGAGGGTGATCCAATCTCCACTACACCCAATAAATGTGCGATACCCACGCAACAGGCAGCTCATGCTTCCAAAGTTCGCCACATCCAGGCTCTGTCTAGAAACTCGCTGAACATTCCCAACAATGTGATGTAGGTGTTAGTATTGTCTCCGTCTCATGGTTTGGAAAATGGGGGTTCAGAGAGGGTGGGTAATTTGCCACGGTCACACAGCAAGTGGGATTTGAACTCAGGCCGTCAGTGGCTCTGAGTCCCAGTTCTTAACCTCTATGCTTTGTGATGATAATTGCTCTGTTTATTACTTAGCACATAATTTTTTTAATGACTCTGCAGATGGTTTGTATGCATTATCTTTCCAATTCATCGCTACAAGAAGGAGGTTGTATCATGTCCACTTTATAGATGTGGTAACTGAGGCACTGGGAGGTCTACTCAGCTAGAAATGGCAGAGATAGTTGTCAAGCCAAGGCTTGACTGACCCCTCATGGAGTCCTTAGTTACGAGGTGACATTTCCTCTGTAAGCAGACTTATATCCGTCCAGAAACAGAAAGCATGTGACACAATCATAGTGAATGCTTATTTGGCACCTGACCGTCCGGGTCAGGATGGTGACGGTGGGCTGGGCAGCGAGATCGTGCCCCCACGATCCCCAGTAGGATGGGGGCATGGATGTAGAGCTCATGATGAGGCCTGCAGAGAGCACCACCCTCCTGAGATGGGGATGGCATGGACAGAGGAGCAGGAGTGACTTGTGGCTCTGAGGGCTGGGTTTCAAGACACAGAGTCTGCCCTGCCCCGGCTCCTGGGAAAACGAGCGCAGAACCCGTGACACTGGGTATTCTCCCTCTGCCCCTGACAGCCGGCAGCATCCTGAGACCCCCTTCCAGCTTGGGCTGCGCCTCATGTTGAAAGCCGAGCACCAGCTTGCCCTCCAGGCCCACGCGAATCTGAACCCGGCTTTGCATCGGCACTGAAAGGCGTCAACAGACACCCCCCACGGACCCCTGCTGGAGCCTTCCCGGTCCAGCTTGCTCACCATGCCGCACGTATGTTTAAAATAGTCCGTGTTACTCCCGCAGGCCTGCAAATCAATGTCTTAGTCACAGAGCTGATACGATCTCCCCGCAATATTAAAAATCTCCTGGAGGGAGGAGGGCAAGTCGAGATGTGTGTGTCAAAGAAGGTCTAAGATCCCAGCAATGAGTGAGTGCCTTGCAGGAACTGGCGGAGGACCTGTCGGGAGACGCTCTGGGGTGACAACTAACTGGGTGTGATCAGGGACGCCAGGGGACCGCAGGGACACGCTTCCGGACCACGGTGAGGAGTCTGGATTTCACTCTGTGTGTGAAGATGCCATTGGAGGGTGTGGACACAGGGAGCTGATCCCCAAAACCCAGGTGTATTCCAGGTGTATTCTTAGGTGCTGCACACAGGGCAGCGTCCCCTCTCATGGCCAGTCTGCCACCGGCCCCTCCTGCGGACCTGGGCTCTTTGGAATGTTAGGCAGGCAGGTGAGAGGAGGAACAAGGGGCAAAGAAGGGAGCAGGAGAGAGGCTCAGCTGTCCGTGAATCATCTCCTCACGTGCTTGGGACAATCCTGGGGAACAGACGAGAAAAGGAGGCTCTGGGAGGTTAACCGCTCGCAGGAGGTTATGTGCAGGAGTCAGGCTCAGACCCGCTCTGGTGCAAAGCTGCCCCAGTGCTCTGCCGCCTTTGCAATGTGACTGCGCTGTTTGTACCCCTCAAGAGGTAGATTCGCGGCCTTAGACACTGGGCTGGCCTGGCACTTGCTTTGACAGATAGAATGAGGTAAGGGGTATGGTGGCAGCTTTGAGCCTCGGTCTCCCGGCTCTGTGAGCTCCCAGGGTCTCCCGCGTCTGGCACGGGAAGCCCAGGGGAGCCTGTGGGAGCCTGAAGCCAGCCCAGACCGCGGCCACCCAGATGAGCCCGGTCCAAAGTGCCCGCCCATGGAATCAAGAGCTGAATAACTGATGTGGCCTTCAGCCATTGAGTTTTGGGGTGGTTTGTTACACAGCAGAACTAATAGTCCTCCTGAGGGTCAGTGGGGTCCTGGGACGTACCTCACATCTCCTGCCTCCCACCCACAGGGGAGGGGGCACTTGTTTCCTTCATTCCTCCGTCTGGGCACCTCCCCCACAACTTTGGGCTTCCCTCCACTGCCTCAGCAAATGTCAGGTCAGGGCCACATCCTGGGTACCCTGCCTGGCCCCGCACCCCCTCCACATCTTAGCTTTGTGCCTCAGGTGGGAACCAGGAGCATCTGTGTGGTCCCTAGAGGCAGACTCTCCGGGGTCCCAGCTCCTCACAGTCGGTGTGTCCTCCAGTTTCCCATCTGATGCACAGGCACAGTGGTACTGATTACATCACAGGTCCTTCTAGGGCAGGGGTGTCCAAACTGCGGCCCGCGGGCCAACTGCGGCCCACAATCCATTGTTAATTGGCCCGCAGCAAATTCCAAAAATATATTTAGTTTACTTAAATAAACCAGGTGAGGCAATACGTACTTCACCTCGAGTGAGTGGCCCGGCTGTTTGTGTATTTTACCACATGTGGCCCTTGGTGAAAAACGTTGAAAAAAGTTTGGACACCCCTGTTCTAGAGACAAGAGCCAATGCCGCGTGCAGAATGCTGGGCCCATGGTAACCACTCAGTAAGTGTTGCTTGTCTCCTATGGCTATGGATTTGCAAACGGTTACAGAAACAGATCTGGGTGCCGATACAGATATGGGGCTACGTACAGCTAAAGTTAAACATACACTCACATTGTCACATGGCCCCAATTGGTAATAGTGGGAAGTGACATCACTAATGACACTGGAAAGGGCAGTTAGAGAAGCCATCTTCGCATGCAATGTTTCCTTAAGGAAACTGATGCCCGAAGAGCCCCCCCTGAGAACCCTTCCTATGGAGCCCACAGAACACCTCCCCTGTGCCGCCAACTCAGAGAAGAATGGGCCTAGTGACAGCCATGTGTTTACTGCTGCCCCCTGGGGGGACAGGTGTGGTGATGACCCTCTTATATGTGTGACCTCACATTTGCTGCAAGTGGGTGGGTGGATGGGTGGATTTCGGGGACCCTGGACCTCCATTTCAGGTGGGCCTGAGGCCAGAGCAATGCTAAACACAGACCCGATTATCTTACGTGGCCGTACCAGACCTCTGCACACCTGACCTCCACCCTCTAGATCACAGAATTTGGGGGGCCCAAGTGCAACATGAAAATGTGAGGCCCCTGTTCAAAAGTAGTAAGATTTCAAGGCAGCAACAGCAGAGCATTAAACAGAGGCCTGGGCATTTTGTGACTGCACAGGCCGCTTGCCCACAAAGCCACCCTGCTCCAGGACTTTTCCCTCAGGAGGTGAGGATGGTGACCCCCTAAGAAAAGGAGGAAAAGAGCCTGTTTCCAGCGTGCTGATTCCCCACCCTGGTCTTCCGGGCTAAGGGGCTGCCTGGGCCCGTCTCACGGGGCCATATGGGAAGGATACACCCATCTGCAGAGACACAGAGAGAGCTGGGAGCCCCCAAAAGGAATCCACAAAGGTAGCATCAGAGTTGTCACCTCTCTGCCATCGCTGAAGAGCCATGCTGTGCCACTGTCTGTCACTCAGGGTCCCAACTTTGGGACCCATGTGGCCGAGGGAACGAAAGAGCAGGAGGGGGCCTTGGAGCCAGCTTCACCCCTTATGGGCTAACTGGGGTGGGAAGAGCAAGGAGGCATTAGTGACATCGCCAGATGCAGATGTGACCAATGGCCTTGCCAGCCCTGGGGAAGCAGGGCAGGCTTCACCAAGGAGGTGTTCCGTGATTCCGAGGACATGGAGGCAGGAGGCAGGTAGAGACTCGGAGCCTGGGACGCTGCACCTCTGGCCAGCTGGGCCCAGCCTCGTTCTGGATGGCCCAGAAGTGTGCGGGTGGGATGGAGCAGGGAGACAGATGGGTGTACCGGCAGCCTTGTTGTTGAGAGCTCGCGCTCTAACCAACTGAGCCATCCGGCCGCCCCTCCGGGAGCTCAGCGGCAGCTCGTTGTCTTCAATCCAGTTGTGAAGGACGCAGCTCACTGGCCCATGTGGGAATCAAACCAGCAACCCTGTTGTTCAGAGCTTGTGCTCTAACCAACGGAGCCATCTGGCCGCCCCTGTTTGTTTGTTTTTAACTCAACCAAAAAGTCATCTTTTTTCCCCCTGAAATGAAGTTAATAGGTTTTTAAGTCACCATGTGTTGACTTCGGTAGTTTATGTAGCCCTAAGTTGGGGACCAAGTTTCTGAAGTGCCTGTGTCACCCCAAGGTGTGCGTCCTGAAGTGTGTGGGGGTATGTGATATATAGGGAATACTGGCCCAGGAGATGGTCATCCTGTCTGTCCACCAGGCCATGGGCTCCGCAACTTGGCTGCACTTTAGAGTCACGGGAGTTGGGAAAATGCCGATGGCACGGCTGCCCAAGGAGGCCTGGGAATCTGGATTTAAAAATCTCCCCAGGCGAGTCTAAGGGGCTGCCACGCTGCCCCACCTTTGAGAGTGTCTGGGGAGTAAAGAGTTTACAGAGCCTGCCCTCAGCCTGGTTTGACAATCCCAATAACAATTATCGCTATTATTCTGAGGGAAGAAATTGAGGCTCAGAGAGCAGAGGCTACTAGCCCAAAGCTGCACAGCTGGAAACTGCACCCGGGCCCGGCCGATCGTGGGACCCGCTGACCACAGCCGGGCAACTGCTGCTCACTTCAAGGCTCGTCCTCAGACAGGGGTCCTGAGTCTGAGCAGCCTCTTGGGGGCCCCGTCTCAAACTGGACTGCCCAGTGAATCCTCTCGGATGCTTTTAAATTTTTGATGCTGGGGCTTCCACCAGACCGATTAAATTCAAACCCCTGGGGTGGCACAAGGTGCTCAAGCTCCCGGGTGACTCAGTCGTGCAGCCACATTAGAGACTGGGGTGAGGGGGACCAGAACAGCCCAGCTGGGTGGGATTCCAGGAGCCACCGTGCAGGCAGCCCCCCAACACCCAGTACCTGGTGTTTCCTGTGTGGTCGGCTAGGCCCTGGAGTGGGTCCTGGGGAAGGGCAGCCCCACGTGGGGGACAGACCTCAGCTGGGGTTGTCAGAGAAGGCACAGAATGCCCAGGTGGGTTTGCATTTCAAATGACTAGCACATATTTCTTTTTACTGTAAGCATGCCCCATACTTGACATGGAACATACATCTACTAAAATAATTATTTGTTGCTTATCTGAAATTCAAATGGAGCTGGTGTTCTGTATTTTGATTTACTAAATATGGCAACTCTACCTAGAACACCCCTCAAAAGAGGGACTCCAGTTTAAGCAGATAACTCTGCAAGGGAGGGGTCCCAGCCCCCAGCATGGTACCTGGCACTCAGTAAGCACTTTCCCACTTACCTACTCGAAAGTGAGGGCATAAGTGAACAAATGAATGAGCATCCAGCGGTGGTATGTGCTGGGTTGTCTTGTATCCACCCAGGGTGAGAGGGCCAGCCCCAGGCACACAGGCACTCACTCTAGGGACCCCTCCTCAACCTCTGTGGCCGGGGCACGCATCTCACTCTGGTTCCCAGTCTGCTGAGCAGATGTGTTTATTTCCAACTTACTCTCAGGGTTGCAGCCTTGAGTTTATCTGAGGAAAGTGACCAGGGTGTAGAAAGAGGATTTGGGGCACTGGGGAGAGTGAGAGCCAGCCCCCCAACCCCCTCAGAGCCACCAGCAAGGAATGTGTGGCTGGCACCTTGCTTTGGGCCTGTGAGACTCCAAGCAGAGGAGCCAGAGCCCACCCACCTGCGCTCCTGACCTACAGAAACTGAAATACGGCAGGTCGTCGAACAACGTCATTTTGTCCAGTGTTGTTTTGTCATCACATTGATGAGATGCTGTAGCAGCGTAACTCTTGTTTATTCAATGAGCCTGTGGTAAAACTGACTCCATTATACATCGTTTCACTTCAAGTCGCACAACCTATCAATGACACTAAGTGGGGACTCACTGTAATAAGGTCACGTTGTTTGAAGCTGCTGAGTTTGTGGTAATTTGCTTCGGCAGCAGGAGACGATGAAGACATGCTTTGAATCTGACTTCTTCTGCCACGTCTCTCACTCCAGCCAAAGTTCTCTGCTTTTCAGGGCTCATGGGATGACACTGGGCCCACCCAGATAATCCAGGATAACCCCCCACCTTAAGGTCTGTAACCTAAACCACACCTGTCAAAGTCCATTTTGCCATCTCACGTGCCATCTTCACAGACCCCAGGCATTAGGGTATGACCATCTTCATGGCCATTCTGCCTACCACAGAGCTTTACGGCAAGAGCAGAAATCGTGGTGCACAGCTTAATGAATGTTTCCATGCTTAGACGCCCACCAGCACCGCATCAGCACGTAGAACCTTCCAGGGCCCCCTTTGCCCTCACCTATTCCTTCATATCTCCCCAACCCCCAAAAGTACCCACTATTCTAAACTGTGTTTACTATTTTTGAAATTTAAAAAAAAAGTATACTTCTTTGTCTGGTTTCTCCCACTTAATATTACATCTGTGAGATTCATCTACGTTGTATGTGGAGCAATAATTCATTGCTGTGTGAGATTCCATTGCGTGAACAAACCAAAATATTTCCATTCTAGAGTCTATGGACATTGGGGTTGTTACCAGTTTGGGGCTCTTATTAATAATGTTGACAGGACATTCTTCGTTAGGGAGACTTTGCATGTGGCTTCTACTGACCCATGTTATGTGGACGGCACAATATTTCAGCGGTTAAGAACCCAGACTGTTGTCTCAGGTTGCTTGGCGTTCTCGAGTGTCTGCGGCTCCCCACTAACTGTGTGGCCTTGGGCTGTCCCATGACTTGTCCACGCCCCGGTTTGCCCTCTTTGCAATGGACAATGATAGTCCCCATCTCAAAGGGGAGGGTAAATTAGTTGAGTGCCTATTGTAAGCACTCAATAAATATTGGCTGAAATTATTATGAAGCTCAGCACATGACCAAACTGAAAACAGGTAGGGAGCTAAACACCAGGATGCAAACCAAGGTGAGGGATACAAGGTGGGCTCAGGAGGGCTCTTGTGCCCAGAGAACACAGCCTGAAGTCCTGCACACCTGCAGGAAGCACCCGAGAGCAGGTGCAAGGCCCTGAAACACAGCCTCGGGACCCAGAGCCACTTGCTTGAGCCAAAGTGGGTGCAGCAAGCTCCAGGAGTGGCAAAGTGTGTCTCACCGGGACACCACCGTCACACAAAGATTTGAGCAAAAGTACACATGATTTTTATTTTTAAACAGACAAGCACAAAGCTTGGAGAAGACTGAAAACTCATTTGCATTTCTAAGATAAAACTGGGGGCTTCAGAAGCATCTGGCATCTGCTCCCCACTCTCTGAGCTGCACCCCAGGTCCACCTGCTCAGGTATTGGCTGGGTGCTGGCCTCCGTCTTTGCGGGGAGATGTTGGAGGTACCGGCTGCATACTTTCTAGTAGCCACCAGGTTCCAAGATTCACAGGGGTCCCCAAGCAAAAGTGAAACACTGTTCTCGCTCCTGTTTTTTCCTGATGTTTACGGTGTTAAGTGCCTTGTCATGCAGGCCCTTGCTGCGCTTTCCTTATCCGATTCACCTCCCTTCTGACCAACATACGCGGTGGCAGCGTGTCCCTGAAAGAGCCCCCCAGAGAAATTAGCTTGTGCTTTGCCTTTCACTGCCCCCCTACTGATCCCAGGGCGGGAGAGAGAGTGTTCAGTGGATGGGGTCTGCCTGCCCCAGGGGAGGGCCACCAGCTCCCACCCACCCACACCAGGACTTGTGTGGGACAAAAAAGAGGAAAAAACTGAAGGGAGAGAAGGGAAAGGGGAAGGAAAGGGGGTCAGGGTGCGGGTGTCACAACTGATCCCTGTCCCAACTAGTGTTAGGGTCACCCTGGGGTCTGGAAAGTGCCCAGGCAAATGGCCCACAGGAAAGGAACACTGTGGAGCGAGTGTGTGGTGTGTGTGTGTATGTGATGGGCATGTGTGTGTCATTGGGGTGTATGTGGCATGCTTGTGTGAGTGCACGTGTGTCAGGGTGTGTGTGTGGGGGGAGTGTCCACGAGTGCTGAGATGATGCTGGAACGAGCCCTGCCCTCAGCACTGTGATGGTGGTGCCAGCTGCCCAGGAAGTGACCAGACCCCTCCACTAGCTGTGGGACCCCATGTAAACCAAGGCCTCTGAGGCCTCTGTGTCTCGGTGACATCAGAATAACCAACAGCCCCGTCAGTGTCAGGGGGGCACTTTACACAGTGCCTGGCACACAGTAGGTGCTGGGTAAGTGGAGCTACTTCCAATCAGGTGTTATTAGGTACATGGTCACACATTCCCCCTTTCAAAGAGGGTCACAAGACACATCACTCAGAGTGAGGGCAGAGATTTGGAGTAAGAGGGGATGGTGAGCATAAGAGAACATGAAGTTGACCCGGGTGTGGGTCCAGGCCGGGTGGGTGGGCCACGCACTGGGGTCCAGGAACTCAGGGGTCTGTGGTCACATGCATGGGTCTGTGTGAAGCTATAGGACACATTTGGGCATCTTTTAACTTGACAATTTGAAAACTAAAAACACCATTACTCTTATATTTTTACAAATTGCTTTGCTTTAGAAAGTAAAAAGTAAACTTCCCATGAATTCTACTAGGAATTTCCAAGAATTGTGCTAAAGTAGAAGAATTTAGTGTGTGCTGCCTTGCGTCCCGCCTTTGCACCTCTCTCTGCAGGACACACAGGGTCCCTCTAGCGTTGGGAGCCCAAACCCTGGGCTGCAGTTTTCCCAGCTCCCGGCTTGCAGGCTGAGTTCCTGGGCCACGCTCTCCTTCTGTAGAATCTGGGTCTGGCCCCTGAGTGAGCGTGGCTCTAGGGTGGCCTGGTCTTGAGACGGCCAGACACAGCAATTCCAGGCCTTTGGGGATTGAGATCCGGGCTCAGGACAAAGCCTGATTGTTCCATTTCAAACAGCCAGAGCTCTTAGCTGACCCCTTACCTGCCTGTGGAAAGACTCCCTGTCTCTTCCTATGAGCACCTTATGTTGCTGTTTCTGACTTTGCCTTCTGTTTCTCCTCCCAAGTATACACTCTGCCCTCAGACAGACTCCTTTTAGGTTAGGACACAAACACTGTCCTCCCCCCCAGCTTTTAATTCAATTTATATGCAATGAAAATCATCCATTTAAAGTATACAGTTCAGTGAGTTTGAACACGTGTGAACACCTGGGTACACATCACTACAGTCTAGATACTCATTACCGATCTTCTCCAAAATGTTCCCTCTTGCCCCTTTTTGTCACTTGAGTAATTTTGCTTTGTCTTGATTTTCCACATAAGATGGAATCGTGCAGACTTTGTGGTGTCTGGCCTCCCTCACCCTGAAAGACATTTTTGAGGCCCTTGATGTTTTGCGTGGATCTGCGGTTGGTTGGTTGCTTGCTGTCGCTGACGAGTGTCTGTGTGCATGTACGACCATGCGACCATCTCTTCATCTGTGGAGGGACATCAGGTTGTTTCCAGCCGGGCGATTCTGGATGACGACACCATGAACATTCGAGCATTCGTGTGCTTGTCTTTTTGTTGACGTACGTTTGCCTTTTTCTTAGGGAAACACTTGAATTAGTCTTAAAAAGCATCACTTTTTCATTCTTGGTCCATGTTTTTCCAGTCAGATCTAAGATCTGGGCTAAGGTGGTCAAGATTTTCTCCTTTGTTTCTTTTAGGCGCGTGGTAATAATGGCGTTTATATTCAGGTCTATGGTGAAATTTGAATGAACTTTTGTGGATATTGTATGATAAGGGTCAAGGGCGACCCCCAGCCCCTACAGATATTCAGATTTTCTAGCTCCAATTTTTAAAAAGACTACCCTTTCCCAAGGAGTTCCTTTGCACTTAATGGGAAATCACTTGGCCATACACATGAGGGTCTATTTCTGAACTCACTTTTCTGTTCCATTGATCTGTTTGTCTCTCTTTAATGCAATGCCCCTGCTGTCTCGATTATCGCTTTATAAAAAATCGCGGAATCAGGCAGCATCAATTCATTCACCAACTCTGTTTTTTCTGTCTCAAAATGTCTTGGGCTATTCTAGGTCCTTTGTATTTCCACATACATTATAGAATCAGCGTGTTAAATTTACTGAGAAAAAGCCTGCTGAGATTATGATTAAGGTTGCTTTGAATCTATAAATTCATATCGAGTCTTGAAATCTATAAACATGGTATGTGTATTTATTGAGGTCCTTTTTAATTTCTCTCTGCACGGTTTTGTAGTTGTCAGTGTATTGATCTGGAATCCGTGTTGTTAAATTTATCACTGAGGATGTCATGGTTTTAGTGCTATTTTAAAATATATTTTTCCCATTGTTTGTTCATGTGTAGAAATACAACTGGTTTTATGTATTGATTCAAAGCTCTCCCAATTCAGATTTTAGTAGACTTTTAAAAAATTAGCAAATACGATAAACTCATTTGTTAGTTACAACAACTAGTATAGCACTTAAAAAAAATAGAGCTTTTTTTTTGATCACTTGGAATTTTTTAACATATACTGTTACATTGTGTTTATGGAATGGTTTTCCATTGTGAATTCAATTTCTTAATTGACAGAACTAGTTTTCTTCCATTTAAATCAGCTTGGGAACATTTTATCTTATCATCTAATTTATCAGATCTATTGGCATAAAGTTGCTTAGCCTGTATGGTGCTATCTCTTTTTAAGAGTTCTGTTGAGACATAATTGATATTACAGAGAACTGCACACATGTAATATGTACAATGCGATAAGTTTGGACACATGTAAACACAGTGACACTATCATTTCCATCAAGATAACAAACACATCATCTCCTCCAGAGTTTCCTCATGTACCTTTGTTTCTGTTGTTTTCTATAAGAACACTTAGCATGATACCCACCCTCTTAACAAATTTTGACGTGCATAGCACTTCATTTTGTCTCTTTTTTCATCCCTGACATTGGTCACCGGTGTCTTCTCTCCTTTTCTCGGTTAGTCTAGCTAAAGGGTTGCCAACTTTATCAGTCTTTTCCAAGAATGTTTTTGATTTAATTGATTTTTCTGTATTGTTTTTAGGTTTTCTTTTTTCTTAATTTGCACCCTTATTGTGATTATTTCCTTCTGTCTACTTACTTTTGGATTACATTTATTTATTTATGTTGTGGTAAAATATACACAACATAAAATGTACCTTTTTAACCATTTTAAGTGTCCAGTTCTATGGAATTAAGTACATTCACATCACTATGTAACCATCACACCGTCCATCTTTCCCAATTGAAACTCTGTCCCTGTTTAACACTAAATCCCCACTTGTTCCTTCCCTAGCCACTGGCAACCACCATTCTATTTTCTGTCTGTGAATTTGACTCCTCTGGGAACCTCATACAAGTGGAATCATACAGTATTTGTCTTTTTGTGACTGGCTTTGTCCTCAAGGTTCATTCATGTTGGAGTGTGTATTGAAATGTCCTTTGTTTTAAAAACTGAATAATAACCATATATATATATATATATATATATATATATATATATATATATATATATGTCACATTTTGTGTATCTATTCATCTATCCATGGACACCCGAGTTGCTTTCATCTTTGAGTTGTTATGAATCATGTTGCTACGAACAGGGGTGTACAAATAACTCTTCGAGACCGTGCTTTCATTTCTTTTGGGTATATACCTAGAAGTGGGATTGCTGGATCATACAGTTCTATGTTTAATATTCTGAGGAACTGCCAGACTTTTCCATAGTGGCTGCTCCATTTTACATTCCCACCAACATTGCACAAGTGTTCTGACTTATCCACATCCCTGCCAACACTTATTTTCTGTGTTTTCTTTTTGCTTTGTTTTGTTTTACAATAGCCATCCTGATGAGTGTGAAGTGATATCTCATTGTCATGGGTTTAATTTTATTTTAATTTTTATTTTATAGCTTCTTAAGACAAAAGCTTAGGATAGTATTTTTCCCCATTACACTCTGCCGCTCAATTTTATTGAGATTTGCTTTTACTAAAGAGTTGGAAGAACTATCTTTATATTAAAACTATTGTATCATCTAGTAGTCACAAACCTTAAATGTATTTTAGTGGAATGCAAGGCATTTCTTCAAGAAATGGTGAACACGGTTGACAAAGGCTCAGGGGATGAAATATGGAGAAGTTGGTAAAAGGGCACAAACTTTCAACTATGAGATGAATGAGATCTGAGGATCTACTTTATAACATGGTGACCAGCCTGGATTGCATAACTGAAATACAGTAAGAGAGTAGAATTTAAACGTTCTCACCAAAAAAAAAAAAAAAAAAAAAAAAAGATAAATATGAGGTGAGAGATGTTAAGTACGTTATATATATATATATATATATATATATATATATATATATATATATATATATGCCAAGTTATCACAATGGACACTTTAAATACCTGAGTATTTTGGATCAGAACTACCTAGTAATGACCCATCAGAGCTGAGGGATAAATTTTCAGGAATTTTGCAAGCTGTTGTTGACATTATTAAAAATTAAAAGTTCAAACTTATAGTTAAATACATGATATAAAAAACAAAGCAAATGAGTACTTGAAAGCCACCACTTCCTAATTGTTTAGCTACAGTTTGCTATTATCTGTGTTCTTGGGGTTATGAATGTCTATTGTGTCTGATTGGCAGTAATAGTACATGAGGGACACAGTCTCTGCCCAACTCTGTGCTCAGCCATGTCACAACAGGAGCTTGAAATCACCTGTGATGGCAATATTTATACTATGGAAATCAGTCCTTGTTATACTGTTTTGTTGATTGTCTAGAAAGTGACAGGGAAATGTTAATAATGCAAATTAACCTTAAATATGTGTCATGTTTGTAGCTGTTCCATTGTGAATAGCACAAAGACATTGGGGAAATATTCTTTGAGTATTTGAAAACTATTATCAAATTCAGCAAGGAAATCATTCACATCACTGTCAACTGAGTGAAGTTTTGACATCTGTCTTTGTTATTTCACTTTCGTATCACTAGTTAACATAAATCAAAATATCAACCAACATTCAGGTGGAAACTGTAATTGTTTGTCAATGATGTGAGCCAAATTCTTTGCTGAATTGGATCTGAATCGAGCATTCATTCATAGCCTGCTAATGTGACTGTTGTTGGCAATAGACTTTTAGAAGCTACAATGGATTTTGCAAGAAATACAACTTACACTGAAGTTACAGTTGAATAGAATTTACATTAGGGTATTGTAGCTTGTTATGTGTGAATTTTTTGCTACCCACCAGTGGAATTTAGAACAGACATAAACATCAGTACATACACAATGTATGATAAGTAAAGAGTTAACAGGAGTGAGCTTGTGAGCTAGCAGGAACAAGCTTAAAAATTAAGCTTGGCTCTGAATCCCTGGCTAGCACTGCACCTGCAAGCTGACAGGCACCTTACATCCATCATAGGTGGGAAGAGAACAGTTTCCAATCGCAACAGCAAACCCCTGCAAACTAACAGACATCCACCATAGATGGGAACAGAACAATTCCCAGGAGAAGACAATTGTAATGGCAGCCCCCCTGCAAGCAGACAAGCACCCTACATCCTGCACAGAAAACTGTAAACCCCAGCACTCCTTCTCACTGGCAGCTGTCTATCAGAGTCTACCCTGGCAAACTCCGCTGCCAGTATTTCTCTCTGCCTGACTTTCAGTAAGCCTTTCCTTGCTTTCCTTCTTTGTACTCTCGTGAATTCCTTCACATTCTGTAAATGACCAGGGGTTAATTCTACACCAATATAATGTACACACGTTTTCACCTTCTGGGAAGCTAATTGTTAAGCATTTGCCAGCATGTTCCTGCTGGCTCCAGAGCTCACAGGCGGCCGTGAGCTCTGATGGCCCAGGGAAAGTAAAGGAGTGAATGTGGAAGAGCACAGCCCCAAAATGCCTGGTTGCCACCTGGGGAAACCCAAGAAGCTGCATCTGTGTTTCCCAAACCTGAGCACATGGCACCGTAAGGAAACTTAATTCTCAAGGATGACTCAAGTAGTCCACAGACACCAGTTTGGGGAGCACCCATTTACAAATCTGAAGCTCAGGCTATGGAAGTGTTTCCATTGTGAATTAACACTCTAATAGAGAGGCTTTGTAAAGCTCTTTTAAAAAGATCCCACAGCAAAGAAACCCACCATTAAATTTCTTGTGGCACATTGTTCCCTCCAGAAAATCCACCCATCCACAGGGGTGCCAGTGCCAGTGTGAGGGACACTGGGTCCCAAGGTCCAAAGCATCCATGAGAGAGAGGTGTGTGCTCAGAGAGCAGAGAGGAGGGAGGGCAGCTCTTCAGAGCTGGCCCTGTTCTCAGCCTTGTTATTGTTGCTACCAGTTTAGCACCCGGCTTCTCCTGCTCCAGAGCCAGAGCCCAGCATCTCCCGTGAGCCTCTAGGAGGACAATGGCTGACATTGCACATGCATCTCAACTAACCGAAGGTCCCTGGGCTCTAGGGTGACCAGCTTGTCCCACAGAATGTCTCAGGTCCCAGTGTATCGGTTTCCTCTTGCTGCTGTAACAGATTACAAACGTAGTGACTGAAAACAGCATGAATGTATTCTCTTATAGTTCCAGAACTCAGGGCTTCTCAAATCAGCCTCACTGGGCTAAAATCACAGTGTTGGCAGGCTATGTTCCTTCTGGAAGCTTTCGGGGATAATTTATCCCTTGCCTTTTCCAGCTTCTGGAAACTCCCTTCATTCCTAGCTCCTGGCCCTCCCTCTATCTTCAAAGCCAGCGGCATACATGGCATCCTCCCATCTCTCTCTCTGGTTCACACCCTCCTGCCTCCCTCTTTCTTATGGGACCTTCTGTGATTCCATGGGGCCAACCTGAGTAATCCAGGATGGCCTCCCCATCTCAAGATCATTAACTTAGTCACATTGGCAATGTCCCCTGTGCCGTGTCAGGTAACAGATTCACAAATTCCAGAGATTAGTATGTGGACATGTTAGGGAGCCCTTATTCAGCCAACCACGCCCAGGAAATCCCCCAATCTTGGACAAACCAGTGTGGTTGGTGACCTATTTGGATCCCATCTCTCCTCCCTTGCTCTTGACCAGAATCATTATTCCATTACAACTGCCTTTTCCCATGAGTCTGGACATAGGACACAGCCCTTCTCCATGCACCCCAGATAGCCAGGAGCCGTGGGTCCCAGTTAAAAAGTCAGAGGAAACAATTTATCACCCAAATCTCGATGACACCTGTCTTTTCACCCCAGGTAAGGCTAGAATGAGTCATCTCAATGGAGTGGTATGAACATTAATTAATCTTTTGGGGCCATAATGGCCTCTATCAAATGAGAGTAATAAACCTTCCCCTTTAGCGTTGTTGTAGATGGGAGTGGGAGAGTGTGCGGTCCCTCACCAGGGGCCTGAAGGGCCCTCCATGGGGTGGGGGGAGGGCTCTTGTTTAAATCAAATCCCCATTGTTACAGGTGTATTCATGTACTCCATTCATTTCAAAGGGGACATTGGGCTCGCAATGGCTCAGAAACTAGGGTAGCAGGACTCGGACGGTGGTTTGGAGCAGGAGAGAAAGGGGTGGCCCAGGAAATGAGCCCAGGGCCATGGGGAAGTGGGGCCAGGGTGGGGCTAGTGCACAGGACAGCGGGTGTCGTCCCGCATCGTTGCTGGAGGATTGGGCATGTCCTGTGTGATTCCTGGGTGAGGACTCTGGTCGCAGTGTCTGCTGTTAACTGAGCACCAGTGACTGCTTTGCGGGATGGCTGCAGATGGGCTCGGAGCCCAGGCCTCTCAGCCTTCCGTCGCTCACCTTCAGGGCCCTTGTGCACGTGCTGGCGCTGTGTGAGGCCAAAGGACACACCTGACGCTCCTACCTTAGGATTAGAAAGTATAAATGCAGTTACCGAGCGCATCACAAACATATCTAGGTTATGGAAGCCAAAACGTGAAGTTCCCGTGGGTTTGGAAAGACGAAGCAAAATAATTCACAGGCATTGAGGCAGTGCACCAAAGCCCTTGATCCCAGAGGCCCCACCTCTGCAGGGTACCTGGGGGAGTGTCGTCCTTACAGGAGTGACAGAGAAGCTGGAAAGTGAGGCTGCAATCTCCGCACCACCCACCAGAGGGCAGTGCGACTGCTTCTGGAGGCTGACAATTGCCTCACAACAAAACTACTGGCCAGAGCAGAACCATTTCTGTTTATATTGTAATCGTTAATATTATCGCTGTTATTTCCCTCTCCAGTTCCACTAGCTGGGTGCCATTCCCTGCCTCGGCTGTTCTTTCCTGTTAGCCAGGCAGACGTTCACAACACCCAATGCCAAGGAGACCCGTTTCTGCTGAGGCTATAGAAAGCCACACGAGAGTGTCACGTTCAACTTCAAATGGGTAATCTACAAAATTATCAATATCTTGAGACCATGGTAAATGGAAGAGCATACAGTGGGAGCACACTCAGCAATAACAGGAACAGACACGCGGCACTGAGCTGAAAACTCAGAATGTCCTGTGACCCCCTTGTCCATCTTCTCTTTCCGATCTCAGCTCAGGGGTCCTTCCATCAAGGAAGCCCTTCAATGGCAGCCCACTTCGCCTGATACTCAAAAAAGTGGTTCTTTCTTTGCTTTCTCTAAATTTGTGTGATTGTCTTCCCAACCGGGGTGCGAGCTCCATGAGGGCGGGACTGCGTCTGATTTGGTCACAGCTGCCTCGCCAGCTCCTGCAGCCACATGTGGTGGTGCTCACTGAAAATCTGCAGGGCGCACAAGTGAGTGGGCTGATTGAACGTGTGAATGAATGAATGAATGAGTGAATGAATGACATGTCCGCTGCTCAGTAGCTGTGTGGTGTTGGTAGATTATGTGGCTTTTCTGAGCCTCAGGGGTCAGCTTTTTGAAAGGGGGACAGGTATTGCTAGCTGCCGTCTGCCCTGGGAGTGCGGTGGAAAGCGGAGACACTTGGCATTGAGCTTGGTACACAGGTAGGAGGCCCTTAACACAGGCAGTCCCATCGTCTTCTCGAGTTCCATGGTAATTCTAATTTATTTTTTATCTACGCCTTCTCCTAAACATGGATAGTGAGGGCCTACGTGGGAAGATAATATCAAACAACATTCCAGGACTTAACAGTGGTGAGAAAGGGGAGTGAAAGGTAGAACGTGTTTGCGTGGGTAGAGGGGAGTCCAGTCCTGTGGCTGATGCGTGCTCTGCCCACCCAGCCATCGCTCTCTCCACTCTCACCTGCGTAGCCCAGAGTCTGCCTCCAGCCCAGCCCAGGGGCCCCAGCACATCACGAGTTTAGGTGAGGTCACGGGATGAAAGTGGTGGCGCCTGCTGGAGGACCATAACGCCAGGACACGCTTACGGTGCCATTCCACGGCAGCACCGTCTCACTGGATGACCTGGGCTGGAATTTCCCCAGCCAATGTGGAAACCATCCTGTGTGTGGTCCTCCTCACGACAGCAGTTTGACCGATGGGGAGACTGGCAGCAGGAGGTTATGGAATGGGCCCAAACCCCACAACCTGCACAGCCTCTGAGATATTGCCGTGCTGTTCCACTCTTCACTGACACGCAGTAAGTAGACAGCTTCAGGGTTGCAGCAAATGCAGTCGCATTGTTTGGTAGAGCACACATCTTAAGGCAGTTTTTAAGAAAAATTGTGAATGTTCTTTTTAAAGAGAAACTGTGAATGCCCTGCTAGGAGAAAGCAAGAAGCCTGGAAAGGCTGAGCCCTGAGGGGCCTCAGGCTCCTTGGGGGGCCCCTCAGTCACCTGAGCTTTCAGCAAAACTTCGGGGGAAATGTGTTAGAGACTCAAAGTAATTTTAACTTTAAACCTTAAAGTTTTAGACTATGAAGTCGTCTTCGTGATTTTTTTTTCACTGTGTGGAAGACCAGTAGTTTTGAATCCGGTAAAATATAAATTTTAAAAAACTCCTTCTGGAATTGCCACATGCTGCATTTCCAAGGGTCTTCAGACACCTATTAAGAAACATGGAGCTACAAATTCAAGGAGATAAAAACAAAACAATTAAACAAGCTTAGGACCACCCCCTGCCCCCAGATCAGCATTGTTGCTTTTAGTGTCTTTTTCTTATTAGTGTTGTTATTGTTTCACCACCTAATGGACAGGACAGTGTATGGCCACTCAGATCGGGCCCGTTGACGGACGCCCTTCCCTGCCCTCCCTCTCTCCCTTGGTCTTGTCGGCCATCGCTAAGTCGTTTCCCGGGCAGGGGGCAGGCTCACACCTCCACGCATCTCCCTAAACTGCCCAGTTCCCTTCCAAAGTTGTGTGACGTCTTCTGTGTCCACACTCGCATCTGGTCTGACCCGATGACACAAGTCAGCACAAATGCAGGTGGCACCTGTGACTTGATTCTCGCCAATAGACACTGACAAACATAATGGGCCATCACTCTCTTGAGTGGGTCGCATTGTGTAAGACTCCATGTCAGTCCACTGGAGACAGACCCTCCTGTTGGCTTTGAAGAAGCAAACAGCCTGGCTGGGAACTGCTTTTGGAGCTGGGCCTGTGGCAGGGAACTGCACGTGGCTCAAGGACCTGAGGGCGATGACCGGTGAGGACCAGGAAGGAGCCAGAGCCCTCATCACATGAGCTGTGCCAACAGCCTCATCAATGAGCTTGGAAGTGGTTCTTCCCTGCGGAGCCTTCAGTGGGGACCCCAGCCCAGCCCCACCCTGCGGCAGGCTCTGAGACCCCAAGCAGAGAGCCAGCTCAGCCCAACTCCTGACCATGGTTCTGTGAGACAAGGAGTGGGGGTTGTTTAAATGTGTGGTAATTTATTATTCAGCATAAAAACCTGACCCAGACATGAATGTCTTCACCCAGGATGGATGGAGCCTTGCAACCTTCAGGACTGGGCTCCAGGAAGCCATTACCACCCAGTCAGGTGTGGCCTCTCCCAGGAAACCTGTTGACATCTGTGTTGGTTTCCTGGTGGCTGCTGTTGTAACACATGACCAAAAATCTAGTGGCTTCAACAATACATTTATTACCTTATGAGTCTGAAGGACAGAAACGTGAAACAGGTCTCCCAGAGCTAAAGTCCGAGAGTTAGCTGGGCTGCCTTCCCACTGGAGCCTGCGTCATGGGGAACCCGTCTCCTGCGGTTTCCAGCTTCTAGAGGCCGCCCACACTCCTTGGCTTGTGGCCCCTTCCTCCAGCTCCGAAGCTGGCAGTGACCAGTGTAATCTTCTCACATCTCATCACTCTGCCTCTTCCTCAGTCTCCATCTTCCACTTTAAAGGACCCCTGTGATGACATTAGGCCCACCTGATAATCCAGAATCATCTTCCTGTTTTAAGGCTTAATTCTCCTTTGTCATGTGACATACTGCCTCAGATTAGAATGGGGACATTTTGGTGGGGATTGGGGGTGCAGCGTTATTCTGCCAGTAAGTGGTTGCTTTCTTCTGAAGGCCCCAATTGTTTTTTTGGAGTGGCTGCATGCCCAGTATTTTATTTTGATAATGTAAGTGTATATGAGGATATATTTATTGTCCCTTTTGCATGCCTCTTTTGATATATTTTCCCGTGTTTCTCTGGGACACGTCCTAGAAGTATGATCCATAGGTCAAAGGGTAAACAGACTTGGATTCCTCCGACATCTGCCACCCTCCCCTCTCCTGGGGATTCGAATGCCCACCAGCAATGTTAGAGTGTCCCTTTCTCCACCATGTGACCGACAGGGTGTGCTCCAAACTTCTTCCAGTTTCTTAAGTGACAATATCTCAGTGCAATTTTAATTCGTAGTTCAATTATAAATGAGGCCGAGTATCTTTTCATAGGACTAAGGACCATTTGCCTTTCTTTTCCTGCGGATTTTCTGTTTGTATCTTTATGTTGTTTCTTAAACTCCAAGTTTTGCTGAAATCCTCCCAGACCTTAGGACTTCGCCGTATATTAGAGATACGAGGTTTCTGGGATTCATTCATGTCAGTGTCTGGATGGATATTTTGTGCATTTTTATTGCTGAGTTGGTTTGGCTGTGCCACAATTTGTTTACTCCTCCACCCATTGCTGGAGACGGGCTTCTTTTGATGTGGGGCTAGTATGAGCCATGCTGACTATGAATAATACACGTACTTGGTTGCAAGTATGTATGTTTTAATTTCTCTTAGATAAACACCTAGGAATGGAATTGCTGGGTCTGTGATCAATGTATGTTTAACTATGTAAGGTGCTGTCATACTGTTTTACAAAGTGACTGCACCATTTATATTCCCACCAGCAATGTGTTGGGTCTGTTAGTATTCTTTAAAAAAGTAATACATAAGTACTTTAAATCATAAATTTTTACATCAAATTAAGTAAATCTCTCTTTACTCCCTCCCTGCGAATCAACTCTGCCTAAACCAAAGCTCTTTGGGGTCCTCAACATTTTTCAAGAGTGCAAAGAGCTCACAAGACCAAAATGTTTGAGAACTGCTGTTTTACAGAAAAACTGAGAGATGGAATGGGTCCAGACCTTTTCATTCAATCTCGGTATATGTTTTCATTTCCTATCACTGCCGTAACAAGTGACCACAAAGTTAGTGGCTTAAAACAACACAAAGCTATCACCGTATAGTTCTCTAGCCTGCGAATCTGACACGGGTCTCCCTGGGCCACCATCAAGGTGGGTGGGGCTGTGTGCCTCAGGAGGGTCTCCAGGAGAGTCTGTTTCTTTGTTCTCTCCAGTCCTTGGTTCCTAGCCCCTTCCTCCACCACTCGTCTCATTCAGCTCAGGCTGGAATAACAAAACATAGATAGGGGTGGCTTAAATAGCAGACACTCATTTTCTCTCACCTACGGGGGGCTGGGAGTTCAAGTTCAAGATGTCCTCAGGGTTGGTTTCTGGTGAGACCTCTCTTCCTGGATGTAAGTGGTTACCTTTCCGCTTGTCCTGATGTGGTGGCGAGAGTGAGATCTCCCTCCCTTCCTCTTCTTATAAAACCACAGTATGGTCACACTGGGGTGCCAACCTATGACCTCATGTCACCTTAATGACCTCCTAAAGTCCCTCTAGCCACATACAGTCATCTTGGGAGTTAGGGCTTCATCATATTTAGAGGATTTGGAGGGATACAGAGGATAATTGCTGCTCACGTCGCACCCCTCCGACCCCCTCTTCAGCTTCCCTCTTCCAATGTTAAGGACGCTTGTGATTACACCGAGCTAATCCAAATACTCCAGGACGCTCTCCTCATTTAACCTGGTCTGATTGGCCATTTTTAAAAACTTTTGTTTATTTAAGTGTGTTTCTCCAGGACCCATCAGCTCCAAGTCAAGTAGTAGTTTCAATCTAGTTGTGGAGGGCGCAGCTCACAGTGACCCATGTGGGGATCGAACCAGCGACCCTGTTGTTAAGAGCACTGCGCTCTAACCACCTGAGCCAACCGGCCGCCCCCTGATTGGCCATTTTAATGCCATCCACGACCTGAGTTCTCCTTTGCACGTGACCTAATGTCCTCCTGGGTTCTGAGGAGTAGGATGGGGCGTCTTTGGGAGGCGGTATTCTGCCAGCCTTCGTTCACAGAAGGAGCAGGTCATACCCTGAGGTCAGAAAGCAGAGGTTTTAGGACACATAAACAGAGGTACTGCTTTTTTTATTGTGATAAAAACACGTAACATAAAATTTACCATCCTCACCATTTGTTAAGCGTACAGTTCAGTCATGTTAGCTACGTACCTCGTGGTACAACAATCTCCAGAACTCCTCCTGGCAAAACTGAAACTTGGTGCCCCTTGAACCCCAGCCCCTGGCATCGAACGTGCTAAGAGTCTGACTCCTTTCCACATGCCTAGTGTGGCATCAAGCGGTAGTTGTCTTGTGTGACTGACTAGTTTCACCGAGCGTCGTGTCCTCACGGTTCCGCCAGGATGTAGCTTATCCCAGCGCTTGCTTCCTTCTTTTACAGGCTGAAAACATTCCACTCTATGCATATACCACATTTTTTTTATCCAGTAACCCATCGACGGACACTTGAGTTGCTTCTGCTTTTTGTCTCTTATGAATTATGCTGCCATGAACATGGGCGTGCCAATACCTCTTCGAGACCTCGTTCTCCATTCTTTGGGGTTCATATCCAGAGGTGGGATTCTGGATCCTAAAGTAATTGTGTGAGAGTCACTCTTATGTGTGCCGTCATTTGACCCCCACTCAGCCACAGAAGGCAGGGCGTTGGGTCTGGAGCACTGTGTTCCCAGGAGGTAGAGTCCTCACAGCATGGCCCGGCTTGTCCTCGTGCAGGAGTGTCTTTCCCTGTGTCACTCAACACGTACTCCTCTGTCTGCTCAGGTGTGTGTGTCCTGCGGCTCCTTCCAAGCCACTGCTATGCCTGTCCCTGCAGAGGAGGGGGTGTTTCTGATGTGGCACAGAGGGGTGCATGCAGGCCAGTGGTCCTGAGGCGGCTTCCGGGTGCAACCTGCTGGCTGTGAGGACTGACCCCCCTGCTGAAGCTGCCCTTGCTGTGTCTCCTCTCTGTGACAAAAGCTCGTCCCATCTAGCACGTCACTGCATTGTCTTTTCCTTGGTGACGTCAACACCAAAATACAAGGGCAGAAGTGGTTCAAATTGCTTTTGTTCCTGGTGACAGAGAAGAGATGCCACTTGCTGGACAGTTTGGTGCAGCGAGCAGGGTCCCCAACGTGGCACATCTTGGCTTGGTGGAAACACAGGGCCCCCTCAGCCCCCTGTCCCAGGTGGTAATGGGCTGATGTGTTCTCTGGCCACGGGGATGCTCCATGGTGTCCCAGAGTCGCAGAAAATGTCCAAGGGAAGTGAGGGACCTCATGCAGGGAGCTCCCCCTGGGTAGGTCACTTTCCCGCCACCACAAGGTTTCTTGTCACTCAACACAAAACCACTGACGGCATTGCTGAAAATCAAGCTGTTGAAATGAGATCCTTCTTCAAGAATGAAATACAGAAACTAAAGGGCAGCTATGGATAAGAGCCAGGGACGTCTCCAGCAGCCTGCTTTGTGTGTCTGGTGAAGGGACAATGAGGACCCAAATGTCTCGGGCATAATGGCACAGTTAGGGATGGGACCAGGGTCTCCAGGTCCCCACCTGGTACCAGCAGCCCTTTCCTTCTGTCAGGATAAAGGGGGTAACAGGAAAATTTAGACTCTGGTGCTCTTGTGTCGTGGCAATATTTCCAGGTCCTCATGAGGGTAGGATTAAGTGGAGGACACCGGAGTTTGGGGGCAAACGTGCTGACTCATGACAGGCAGGTGCTGATACGCCTGTGGGTAGAGCCTTTGGGCCACTTTGGGTGTCGGTGTTCGTGGGTCCCACAGCTGAATGCATCACAAGCACTTAGATTTTGGCTGCTTTGGGCACAGAATGTCACTGCTGATTGAGGGGATATGACCCTCAACAGAGAATTGGAGTCATAACAGTGGGGTGCATCACTCCCGCCCAACCACCTAAGTTACCCAAGGCCCAGTGGACTGGTCATCAAAAGTGGTACAGCACACCAGATGCAAAGGGGACATTTGTTACCTCAGGACCTGGCACACAGGAATGTTATGACCCCTGTCACTGCTGAACAGCCGGTCTGGCTTATCAAAAAAGCCACTAGGACATGGAAACTGGCACGAGACCGTCCCAGGCTAAATGCCCCTGCAGTGCCAGATGTCATCACTGTCACAGCCAGTGACAACCTGTACCCGAGATTGACAAGTTGTTAGTAACTTGGCTAATGTCTTTTCCTGACCTACAAGAAACAGGTGGTAGCAGCATGGCACCCAATCACAGGCACAGTGACTGTCCCTGAAGTCCACAAGTGGGTGATATTAAGGTATATGTCAATTGCACACAGGACATGACTTCTCTCTCTGGGTTGGACAATCGGGGCAAAAGGTTTAGGTGGGACAACAGGGCAGAGGCTCCCCAGGAAAGAGGTTCAGCATTTCAAGAGGATGGCAGAGCAGGAGGGGGTGGGAGCGGTCACCTTCCCTCTCACAGAAGCCCGTGACATGCCTGGCACGAGGCACCCTGGCCTGGTGAGCAGAGGCAAATGTAAATATTATGGAGCTGTCATCCCAGAATGAAGTCTCTCGTCCCCACTCCCATTGTCCCAGCCTGGTCACACAGGACTCAGTCTTTCCTCCAGACCAACAAGACTCAGTGAACCGGCCGCCAGGTGGTGAGGGACAACCACACAGGCCCGATTACCTGTCTGCAGAACAGGTGGCATTTGTGTTGCTGCCATCACCTCTTGCTGTGTAGCTGTGGCACTGGGAAGGTGGACACTGACTGGAGGACCTCCCCGCTGGGGGGGTGTGGTCAGTGCACAGCTGCAGTCCCCACACAGCCACACTTTACTTCTTACTTGGCTTTACCCAGGCACTTGGGGACCCTGGCTGTGTCCACCCTCCAGGGACACTGGCTTGTGTTAGTCCAGTGCCCCTAGGAACCCTGAGAAAGAGCCATCCCAAGACGACACACAGACTCTGCAAGCAAACCCGCGCAAGTGGCCAGGACCCATTGGACCAGCTTGGAGTCCAAGCTGGGGGCAGACGGCGGTCCTGTGGGATTTGCAATGCTTTCTCCCTATGCTTACCCCAGGCGATATTTGGGACATCCTTATACTGAGAAATTATTTCTTGCTTATCAGAAGTTCACATTTCACTGAGTGCTCTGAGGTTGCTCTGGCAACCCTGCACAATGAAGACGTCTCAGCTTAGTAGAGAAGGGACAGGAATTAGCGGCACCCAAAGGGCCCTGAGGGACCACAGGCCCAACAGGGAGGGTTTCATTCAAACAGAACAACAACAAAAACCCCACAGTGTTTTATATGAAAATGAACATGGGTATATGCTGAATTAACGTATGGAATTCATGTAAAACTTATAAGGTAAAGCAATTTTTGGAAATATATTTGTTGCACCCCTGGGTTTTATGTCTCAGGATCTGTGGGTCACAAAATTTCTTCTTTGGGGAAAAATTGAGACATTCTGTTACAACCCTGACAATGGCCACTAGAGGGCAACCGGATAGGTTTCTGCAACCCTTCCAATGGCCACTAGAGGGCAGCCTGACAGGGTTCACAGCTTCCCAACCATAAAAAGAAAAACATCTGGGAGAAGTATAACATAAGTAATCCAGATGCTATCGTTTTCTGTCGTTGTTTCTCTGGTTTCTGTAAATGTTATTGTCTTTCTCCACCTCACCATCTTCCCCCTCCCTCAGCAGCTCCGAGGGGTCCTGCACCCCACTTCCCCGCTGCCCAGCCCTCCCTGCAGATCCCAGGACTTCCCGTGGGCCCTGCTCTGTGCCCTCGTGCAGGGGGCAAGGCCACTGGCGTAAATCTTTGACCAGCGGGAGACAGGAGGCGGCGGTATGTCCTTTTCCTTTCCTGCCTCCAGAGGGACCCTAGGGGAGTCCTTTATACATAGTGTGGTCCCGCGTCCTAGTTTGCCCGGACGGTCCCCGGTACATCTGCGGCCTAGACGTCATTAAGATAGCGCCCCCCTTTCGCTCTCGCCAGTGTCGGGCTTGTAGAATAAGTGATCTGCTCACGGTCCTTATTCGGCCTGTAGGGTACGGGGTGCGACGATGAGATGGGCTGTCCTGCCTCCCTCCCTCCCTCCTCCTGTTCTCGGGTCCTCCTCCCTCTGGCTCTGTTTCTGGGGGGCCATCTGGAGTCTGGAGGAGTTAAGAAGAGCAGTGATGGCACGTCTGAGCCCCAGAGACAGAGCAGGCTCAGTCCCAGGGAGGGCACCCCCCAGGCAGTGGCACAGAAGCCAGGGGGGCGTTTCGCCGGCTGGTGGAGGCTTTCTGGGGGGACATTTGGAGGATAAGGAGGAACAAGTCCTTATTGGGGGGACACTCCAGTCGGCAGTGGGCTTAGTGGACATTGATGAATTCCAAGTTTAGAGGAAAATCTGGAAAAAGTTTCCCCACGCCTGCTGCTCACCCCAAACCCCAGCCTGGTGTCTTCCTGTCAGTGGAAAGAAGGAGCAGAAACAAGGCTGAAGAGGGGCCCAAGGAAACTGGGGGAGACACGCCCAGAGGGCCCACTGTTTCATCCATCCACACCCATCAGAGACCCCTCCCACCAGGTGCGCGGGGCGGGAGGGTGTCATGGAGAGGGGGCAGGGTTGTGGAGGAGACTTCTGACTGCATCAGGCTGGAACAGAGATGGAGAGATGGAGAGACAAGAGGAGAGACAGAGAGACCCACGTATTCTGGACCTTTTCCCTAAATGGCGTGCTGCACATTGCCTCTGTGACTGGCTTCTCTCACTGTGCAGTGTTGTCAGACTCCGTCCGTGATGGAGCATGCATCTGTACGCAGTCCTTTTTGTTGCCACATAATATTCCATTGTACGGAGGGACTGCACTGTACTTATCCAGCCACCAGGTGGTGGGCGTGGGGGTTGCTCCCACTTTTGGGTGATTGTGATTCATGCAGCTGTGAACAATGGCAAGCTTTCCTAGGGGCGTATGTTTCCACCCTACTCAGGTATGTACCCAGGAGTGGTACGTATCCAAAACCTGCAGACGTTTTAGAAGGTTTAAGCTCATACCTAAAATACAGCAGACAGTGGAAGAGGGAAGGAAACGTTGATGTATATGGACACACGTTGACTAGAATGCCAAATTGAGTGAATTTTAGAGAACTCAAAGGTACCCAGTGCGTGCATGCCGCCGCTGCAGGCTCTTTCCAGCCCCACCAGTCAACATCAGATACCCCTTAAGGGGTGCCCTCAGGAATTGCGGAATGCTGTACAATCTGACTGCATGCTTCTTAGTGGCCACTAGAGGGCGACAGGACCACCCCGTGAGTCTCAGATTCCTGGAAATAATATGGTTTCTGAGAGTTTCTTCTCAATGCTGCCAGCAGAGCTTATCCACAGTGCTTACCCCAAAACTTCCCAAGGGGACTGTGGCAGGCTCAGACTGTTATCCTGAATCAGCACATGGATGGAAAAGAGAGCAGTAGAGAGTCTATCAGCTGGGGGCCAAGCTCACCCCAGAGCAGTCTGGCCTTGAAAACTTTGTGACCTCTTCGGCGACCTTGACCTTGTGTTCCGCTCTATGAGATGCTGAGAAGTGAGGGAGTGAGGAGTACATGAGAGAGGGCATAGGGCCAGCACACAGCCACAGGAGGTGCCCCAGAAACGGCCACCATCCCTGTCTGTGTATGTATTTGCTGTTAGAATCAAGAAGGTTTGGGGCTGTTGTCGTGCGGGACGGCCTGTGGGGTCTCTGCTCCCGCTCCCCCCATAACGCAGGATATGGTGAGGCCAAAAAGGAACACCCACGGAGCCATAAGTAGGGGAGTCATACCACTATATTCTCTCTGGCAGCACTATACTCTCACTGGAGGCTGGATCCACACTGTCCGCAAACCGCCATCCACACTTGCCAGCCCAGCCGCCATCTTCTTGCTAGTCCCCATTTTTTTCTCTCTTTCTGCTAGCGTAGCCACAGCAGATATATTAGTGGCCAATGGCTCACTGGTTACAGCTGACGGCCAACTAGCCACAGCTGATGGCCATGCAATCACAGTTGGCCATTTACTACCTGAGCCAGCACCTGTCTATGTGAGGCCGAGAGCCTGGAAACTACTTTCTGGGGCTCTGCCCCCACAGCTGTTTAGAGTGATTCACAAAATTCAGAAGACATGTGAGTACAGGTGGGGCCTCGGGGTTCATGATGACCCAGAGAGATAAGGATGGTGCAAAGAGAGAGAAACACATGAGTGGGGACATGAAATGGGGCCAGGATGGGGAGAGGCACAGACTGCTCTTGGAGAAGTCACCTCCAGCTGGGTGACAGTGCTGGGCTCCTCGTCCCTTTGTCATCCAGGGACTGCCAGGGGGACAGAGTGCCAGTTCCTCCAGCGTCAGCCTCACTGGGAGATTTGGAGGGAAATTTCATGTGTGTGGAAAGAATGCAAAATTCTCATGGATTTTTATGATAAAACAAAAGACTTAGAAGAAATTAATCATTTTAGTCCCAGACCACTGCAGGGTATACTTTGATTTTCTTCTGACTTGGGTTTGGACGTCGAAAGTCTCTGTCATTAACTTTCTAGAGGGAAAACAGGTTTCCCATGGGACTGCCAGGAAAAGAACACATGTGCTTGCACACACACACACACACACACACACACACACACACACACAATTGCTCAGAGTGCCTTCTCCAGATTTCTTTTTTTTTTTTCATCATCCCAGCCACTCTGAGTCACTTTGTGGTGCCTTTTTCAAAAACAGAGATTGCTTTTTTTTCTTCAATAATTTATTGAGGTGAAATTCACATTTTTGAAGTTAGCAAGTCAGTGGTATTTCTATCTAGTTCCCAAACAGATTCATTGCTCCAAGTAAAACCCCTCATCCTTGTGGTAACTTTTTAACCTTTATTTATTGAACGTCTACCATGAGCCAACACCTGTGTGTGCCTCCATGGACCACCTTTCCTGAAGTAGTCACTGAAAACAGAGGGATGGACAGTGCTGATGGGTCAGACTGGGTCATGAGCCCCCCTGGCATTAGGGAGGGGCCACAGCTCCACCAGCATTGGGGAGGGAGCTGCTCAGAGGAAAATGGAACTTTTGTTACCAGCAGCGGGTGACAGAACCTGCAAAACAGGTGTTCCATGACGGTGGGCCTGGGAAGGCAGTGACCAGCGTCAATGTCTGTTCCCTAAAACTCCAGGCCAGTGGGTCACAGGGCAGAAGTGGGGGGACATGACTGCACTGTGTCATGGTGCTTGCCTAACGGAAAGTGTACACAATACTGGGGCATAGCCTGGGGAAAGCCAAATGTGTGGGGCGGAGAAGCAGGGAGGCTGACGGACAGGCTTCAGAACAGAGGCACTGCCTAAGCTGGGTCTGGAAGGATGCGTAGAGGTTTCCCACGACATGCCCATGGGGCTGGGCAGAGAGCAAAGGCACAGAGACATGACTGGGGTTTGAGTCCCCACTGTTCCCCTTCCTAATTTCCTAGGGCAAGTTACTTCATCTGAGTCTCAGTTTCCTCCTTTAAAAAGTGGGGGACGATCATAGTGCCTCCCAGAGAGCTGATGGAGGCGGAAATAGGATGAAGCTGAGATGAAGCAATGCACGTGACAAAGTCCTTGCTCTCCCCCAGCCTGTATTTTCTCATCAGTGAAGTGGGGATAATTGTACCCAGCTCATCTTATCAGCAAGATTAAGTGAAGCTGCGTTTAGCACAGTGCCATCTAGTGTTAGCCATTAGCAATTGTTGCTACTATTGGTGCAAAGTTCCGGAGATGAGAGGTCTGGCGGGAGATGCTGGAAGCAGGGGGGCTGTACCCCAGGGAGGATGCAGGTGGGTAGGAAGCCCGTCTACATCCAAGTGCCAGCACTGCACTCAGCCGCCACGTGGCTGTGGGCAATTCCCTCCTCTTTGTCACCTCTGCTTCTTCAGCTGTAAATGGACAAGGTGATCACACCTCGGGTGGAGTTGCTGGGGTTTGAACTGGAGGACCACTGGGACCAGAAGCTCTCACAGATGGGGGGAGGGTGCTGACCCTTTGGGGCTTTGTGCCCCGGTCAGTGTGATGGTTACCGGGACCTCGCTGATGACCTTGACGCCACTGAGCCCATATCGGGCCAGAGACCCTGCCTCAAGGTCAGCAGAGGCTGCCGGGCCCTCCCCAGACTGAAGACCCACCAGGCGCTGTGGGCGGAGGAAGCACCCTCCGTGGACCTGGGGTGGGGCTGGTTGGTGGCTGCCAGTGACCCGCATAGAGTACTCAGGAAGCTGAATATTTCTGTTTTGTTTTTAAAGAAGGTAAAAACATATATCACTAGTTTATGAGAATGCAACAATGGCTCCTGAACCGTAAAGACAGCCAAGGAGGCTCCCGCGCCAGGACAGCCAGGCCCGGCGCAGTTCCAGGCTCACTGTCATCTCCGGTCACCGTCCCCAAGCCCATTTTACACCCGAGAACACTGAGGCTCAGCGAGGTCAAGCGCCTCGCCCAGAGTCCCACAATGGCTCTAACTCGTCAGTCTCTTTACCACGTAATTAACCCGAGGCTTCCCTCTGGCCCCGCTGTCGCTTTAACGTTTCAGGGCGTCCCTTACACTGAAGTCCCGCATGCCGGGCTGCGGGGCTGCGGCGCGGGCCGGGTCCAGGGAAGATCAAGGTCACAGCGGCGTCCCTTGGCGCCCCCGCCCTGCGGAGGGGCCGGCCTCGCGTGGCGGCCCCGCCCCCGCCCCCGCCCCGCCCCTCCCGGCCCGCGCCTCCCGCAGCCCCGGGCCCCACGCCCCCGCCTCTCCAGCGCCTCCGCAGCCCCAGGCTCTGCGCCGCGCAGGGCGGCCCAGCACACGCAGCCCTGAGCGGCCCTCCGGCGGGATGCGCGGCCGGAGCGGGGGGCGCGCCCTCTGGCCCGCGCCGGTGCGCTCGCTGCTGCGCGCCTTCGGGGCCCGGGACGCTGCGGCCTCCGCCCGAGGCCCTTCGCAAGGTAAGCGATGCCTCGGGGAGGGGGCGCGGGGCTGGAGGTAGCCCCGCCGGGAGCCCTGCCCTTGGCCGCTGCGAGGTGGCCAGGATGCCCGCTGGGCCCTCAGCACAGAGGTGGGCGCATTCTGGCTCGGGCTGTCCCTGCAGCCAAGGCGGGCGACTCTGGTCCCAAACAAGGGCAGTGCGCGCGGTGGTCCGGAGCGCTGGCCTTGGGGTCGGCGTCCGGGGTCTGAAACCGTCCCTGCTCGCTGTCTGAACAGTGCGCATAGCACTTGCTTTGCCGTGCCTCAGTTTCCACATTCGTAAGATGGGGCGATCCGGTATTGAGTGGTGGGGCAATAGTTGGAATCACATAAGCGGCGTTCGCCACCCAGTGAGAGTTCCACGCGTGTTCCCTGGAGCGGGTCCCCACCTGTGCCGGGTAGGAGTGGCCAGGGCCCCTGCAGGCTGACACCTGGTCCTGGAGCAGGTCCAGCTGCAATTAAAGGAACAGGATCTCGGGGGAGGGGGAGGAAGCTGGAACGTGGTAAGGCCCCCCTCTGGCCCAGGGAAGGGGGCTGCAGCGGGAGGGGGCTTGGGTCTCCTGGAGAGGAGGCCAGGGGTGGCCCTGCACAGTGGCTCCCGTCTACAGATGGTGACCTGCAGGCTGGACGCTGGAGGGGGAGGACAGGCCCTTGTTTCTAGACTAGCCCCTTGGTAACACTCCTGGGTGGGGCCCCCAAAGCTGTTTGTAATGTGCCCCCCCCCCCAGGCCTGCTCCTCAGCCTCCTGGAATCTGTATTTTTAACTAATCCCCCCAAATGATTCTGGATTCAAGCCAGTCTGGAAGCTCTGGTTTAGAAAGTCGGTGGTTCTTACCTGTGGCTCTTAACAGGGGTGATTCTGTGTGTCCCCACAGTTTTGGTTGTTACCCCCCCCACTACTGTCATCTAATGGGAGGAGCCAGGGGCACTGCTGAACATCCTGTGGTGTTCGGGACAGCCCTCACCCCCCAAAAGAAAGGATTTCATCTACAGTGTCAGAAGCACAGTGTCAGGGGAACTGAGATACATGGAGTGGCGGGGTTGAGAATGGAGGGACCCTGTTGGGACAGCAGGTGTCATGGAGAGCCCACTATGTGCCAAGACCTGGGCGGTGCCCCGAGGGTGAGAAGCTCATGGTGAGTGGATCATCTGGGGCTCAGCACAGTGTGGGGGGCCCTTCTGTTGTCCCCACAAAGCGTGAGACCTTGTGCTGAGCTCTGGGGTATGGTGGTGACCAAGAAGGAGATTCCACGTCCCCCAGGAGGAAGCTTGCTCGCCCGTGCCTGCACAGAGTGGGTGCCCAGGAGTCCCAGCTTTCCCCCCACCCCCAGCAGTGCCTGGGTACTGAGTTTCCCGCCAGGTGCTGGATTGGCGCTGGATTCTGAGAAAGGACATTTCCCAAGCTGCCCTTCAGCAGCTCGGTGGTGCTTTCAGAGCCATCGCGAGTGGGTGACCTGCCCGTGAGCATCATGCAAGTCCTGTTCCACACGCTCGTTTCATTGCTGGGTGTTTTTAAAATGCTTCTATGGCTGCTGTCTAGGCCACAGAGGATGGCTAGGCACCGCTAACCCACTTTTGCCAAGGAGAAAGCCGAGCATTTAGGCACTGGGTCAGCAGGTGCTTAGTAACCACTGGAAATGGAGCAGGCGCTGACCTGGGTGCCAGGGGCTGCCGTCCAGACAAGGGGTCAGCGTCCTGCCCTCTGGGAGCCTTTATTCTAGCGAGGGGAGAAAGACAGGGGACATGGAAGCCAATAAAACAAAACACAACAAAACGATAATCTCTGCAGAGACATGTTGGGGAAAAGATAAGGATGGATAGGCAGTGATTAAGGATGGGAGCTGTATTAGCTGGGTGACCAGCGCAGGCTCTGCTAAGAGGGGTACTTAGCTGTAGACGTGAATGGGGAGAAGCAGGGAGCCATGTAAGGATGGGGGTGAGAGCATTCCCAGCAGCAAGGAGCAGTGGAGAGGCCCTGACACGGGAATTGGCTTGGTGGAATTGGGGAACAGAATTGGGCCATGAGGCTGGGGATGTGTGAGCAACGGAAGAGGCTGAACCCGCCCTTGGTGAGGTGGGCAGGCTCTGGGCAGGGCCCTGGGGGTTTCACGGTGCAGGCCCAGGCCATGGGCAGATTTTACTCTGAGGAATTGCCTGGTTTGCGTATGTGTGAGAGAGATCTTTCCAGCTGGCCCTGTGGCAGCAGGCTCTTAGGAAGGCGGGGAGATACCTGCAGCTTGTATGGGGGACAGAGATGGGAAGGTGGGCAGCTTGGGGACTTTTAGGTGGCAGAGCTGAGAGGATGTGCTGATGCCTTGGGGGTCTGAAAGCCAGGATATGCCATAGGTTTTGTGTCTATGTACCTGAAGGTACCATTTACGGAGCTGTTGAAAGCTTGGTAGTGAGGGGGAGGGTTGATGGGGGCATGGGGACTGGTGGAGGGAGGAAGCCATGCCTGTTTGGAGAGGCCTGTTGACATCCTGAGACGGTATGGGTGGGCCGTTGCATGGCTGAGTCGAGCTTGGCGCAGTGGTCAGCCTGGAGCCTCCAATCTGAGGTCCATCAGAATGGGGCTGGCGTCTAAAGGACGTCCCTGGGGGGGGCCGAGGCAGAGTGGGGCTGAGTTTCCGGGTCTGGGTTGTGTTTCACGGTGGCGTCAGACGGGATCCCAGTCCATACACCAAATTTTGGTTGGGAGCAAGGCTCCAGGGACCCAGGGTAGAGCCTGGTTGTGTGCCCAGAGCTCTGGGCATTCTGGCGGCCGGACCTTGGGAAGGTTCCCTGGTCTGTCCCCGTCTGTGCCCAGGAGGATTTGTCCAGCTGCCACCTGACGCTCGGCTCCCTTGACGGGAGCGCCATATCCCAGAGCTCGCTTTGGCCAGTCCTGATTCCCAACCTTGGAGGGTGATGTGCTATTTCTATGGCAGGAGCTGCCTCAAATTAGGGACAAATTAGCCAGTCATCTAGACTCCGACGTCTGAGTCGTACGAGGATATTTCTGCACCAAATGAGTTTTTGATTTTTTTCTAATTTTTTTTTTTTTTGAAGGGAAAGGCGTGATGGATGATATCATGACACGTCTCAGCTGATGCTCATTAAAAGTTGTGGCTTTAGGGGCCTCTGAGTGGCAGTTGGAAATGTGATGTCTGTGTCCTTGGCTCAGCTCAGGGCTGAGCCAGTCTCCCTGAGGCAGTGACCCTGAAGACCAGCTCTGGGTTTGAGCTGCCCAGTTCTTCTGAAATCGTAATGACAACCGGCTAAACTTAGCAGGCTTTTCTGGTAGCAAGTGACTAGACCTTCAGAAGCAAAGGGAGCATTTGTCAGCCCAGAAAACTGGATGTGCAAACTGGGGGGCCTCGGTGGCTCCAGCTAGTGTCCCCCTGTCTGTCCCGGGCTCAGCAGGTCACACTGCCTGTCCTTGAACCCATCACTGTGGGCTGGGAATGGGGGGAGCTGGACGGCTGAGGCCCAGCTCACAGACCAGCTAGGCCTGAGACCCCCAGGATAAAAGCCAGGGGGATGCCGGCAGAAGAAGGAGAGTGGGTACCAGCCATTGCAAACACCAGCACATTTCCAGCTGTGTCTCCACAATGTGGGGACCCTTACCTGTGCTCACCTGACCTGAAAAACCCACTGTGGGTCTGAAGTCATCTGCTGGCTTCAGGTTTCTCTCCTGACAAGTGTGTGCTTAGAGGCGAGAAGCGGAGGGAGTGACATAGCAGACCCTGCGAGGGGCATTCTGAAGGTCTCAACCCCCCCTCCCATCACCTGCCCAGGTGCCAGGGGCATTTTTCTGGCCACTTGTCCCTCATCCGCTTGTATGTGCCACCCATGACCTTAAAGACTGTTGTCTGCTGGTGAACATGGCGGATAGCTAAGGTGATTGCTCTGTTTTTGTTTTAAGGAAAACAAGTCATCCTCAGGCTTGAGACCAGGTCTGACCTGTAGCTGGCCCTCCATAAATATGTCACCCTACTGTGTTCTACTCAGGTACCAGGTTCCTCGGGGGTGGGGGGCGATGTTGGGGAATAGAATCACACTAAGTGTGGCCTGAATACCTGCTCCAAATGAGAAGTGAAAACACTGCAAATACGGCTAAAATCTTCCGGGACGCCCACTCCTTCCTCCTTCCCAGAGGGACCCCATGACCATGTCCTGCTTTTCCCACCAGACTGTCTTGACATGGGCACGTGGGTCTCAGTGAGAAATGTGCAGGATTGTCTCCTGTAAGTATTTGGAAAAAAGGCGTCTGGAAACAGCACATCTCGTTCTGAAACTTACTGTTTTTAGTCAGCAACGTGTCTTGGAGATTAATCTGGGTTAATAGATCCTTTCTAATTGCTGTAAAATGTTCCACTCTTGTTTTGACCTTTGGCTGATGGCCATGAAGGTCACTGTCAGACCTAGACCCGCTGCATGAGGGGCAGTGGCCGTGTGAGCATCTCATATACCCTCTTGGTGCATTTGCACAAGGGGTTCTCAGTGGGGCGCGTTCCAAGAAGAGGGATTCCTGGGGCGCCGGATGAGCACGTTGTAAATTTTATTTGATCCGTCAAAGTCGTTTCCCAAAGTGGCTGTGCCACTCCCAACTGCAGTGTCTGAGGTGCCCCTTTCTCCAGGTGCCTTGGAATGTTCAGATTCTTAAGTTTTGCCAATCCTGCCAGAAAAAAAGTGGAACTTCCTAGGGTTAATTTGCATTCCGCTGATTACTTGGAGAGGGTTTGTTTCTTATGTTAATTGACCGTTTGGATTTCACTTGCTGTGAGTTGCCTGTCTTTTATTTCGCCCATCTTTGTATCTGGTTGTTAGTCTTTTTCTAATTGGTTTATAAGAGCTATGTATGTGTTCTGGACTCTAATTCTCTGTTTTTGCTGTCTGTGGCTTGTCTTTTAACTTGGTTTATAGTGTCTTTGGTTGACTAGAAATTGCTACATATATATGTGTGTGTGTATATATATATATATATATATATATATATATATATATATATATATCTGACATGTAACATTATGTTAGTTTCAGGTGTACAATGCAATGATTTGATATGTGTGCATATTGCAAATAATGACCACAGTAAGTCTAGTTAACATCCATCACCACAGATTGTTACAAATTGTTTTTCTTGTGATGAGAACTTTTAAGATCTACTGTCTTAGCAACTTTCAAATATTCAATACTGTCACCAGGCTGTACATTACATCCCCAAGTGTTTAGTTTTGATGTAGTAACATTTATCAAGCTTTTACTTCATGTCTTTTGGTGTCTTCTGTGAGAAATCTTTTTCGGCCTCAAGTTCACAGTGAAAACCTTGTCCCAGTTTGCCCGGGATAGTCTGATGATAGCCCTGAAAGACCCGTTTCCTGAGAACCCCTGAGTCCCACCTGGGCAAACCAGAGAGTTGGTAATAAACATCTGTCCATGTTTACTTTCAGTGAGTGTATAGCTCTTTTCTTTACGGTTCCTTTCTAATCCACTGTAATTTACTTTCATGGACAGTATGAGATGGGATACAGATTTTTAATGGGGATTCCGGTGTATGGTTTATGCTGAACACCTGCTTTCCTTCTGGGGTCTGGTATCTGGGTATGTACCAGGCAGAGGATATCCATGAGACCAGCTCCCAGTGCAAACCCCGGGCACTGAGTGTCCAACAAGCTTGCCTGGGAGACGACATGCCACATTGTCATCACAACTGGTTGCTGGAGTTAAGTGAGTCCTGTGTGCCTGCACTGGGAGAGGGTTCTGGAAGCTTGGCCTGGTTTCCCCTGGACGTCACCCCATGCACGTTTTTTTCAGTGCCAGTTGTGCTCTGTGTCCCTTTGCTGTCATAAATCATAGCTGTGAGTGCAACTGTGTCTGAGTCCTGGAAGTTCTCTTAGTGAATCCCCAAACCTGGGGGTGGTCTTGGGGACCCCCGGCACAATAGTCATCTGTTTACTCTCTTGTTAGTGACCCGACCTCCCCACCGAATACAGACCCTGTGCTGTGGCGACTTGCTCCTTTTCGTGTGTGCAGCATGTCAACCAGTGCCTGGCACGTAGTAGGTGCTTTGTAAATCGGGCAGCCTCACTAAGAGCATGAGCCCTTCCCTCCCCAACCCCCGTGGAGACAGCAGAGCCATTCTCCTGGCTCATAGGAGTTCCTTCCTTCAGGCCGCGTCTGTTCTAGCATAGAGTCTCTGGCTTCTCCCTGAAGCAGAACCATTCAGCAGAAGAACCCCCAAATTCAGTAGCATTTTCCCTCTCAAATTGCAGAATTGCACACGTGCATCTCTTTGAGAGGCTCCCATGTTCTCTTGTACATCACATTTTTAGACTGTCTTGAATTACTTACACACCATTTCTACAAGCGCCACTTGAAATGGGTGTGGGTGGGCCTGCCTGGACCCTCCAATACCGACCTGGACACAATAGGTGCCCTTGGCCGGCACCTTCATCTTAATCAAAGCATCCCACCTTTTCCCACTGTCCAGTCAGTCCCTGTCTGCTTCCTCCCTCCATCAGCGAGATCCCCGGGAGGTGGGCACGTATCCTGCTGCCCACGGAATGTGCATGACGTGTGTGGATGGTAGGTACCCTGGGGGTAGGAACTCAAAGAGACTTGGCATTAGATGCGGTTTCTAATACAAGTTAGGGAAGTTGTGAGTGTCCAACGCAGCTGCATGAACTGAATGTTTTCCCTTGTCTGTGACCAACTCTCTTTAAGGACTGCCGTGTACACACACTCAGATAATGAGTGTGTCAGTACAGTAGAGGCTTGCTGCAAATTTCAATTTTAATTTTTATTTGAATGGCTTTGTTATCTATATTTTTTCCTATAACCGCCCCCCCCAAATCATGGTATATTAGCTTCCTTTTTTTCCCCTCATGGTTAAACATTTAGATAATAAACAAGAAGAGGTATTCCTCTCATTTATAGATTAGAGTGATTTCCAACTTGGGGAATTATGATCACAGGTGAAAGTGCAAAATATTTTATAATTGTCATTTATGCTGGGTTTGCGTGGGAGTCCTCACAGCGTGGGACCCGAGAGGCGCCACAGAGACCCTCAGTGGGGACAGTGGTAGTCACACTCGCGCACGGACGCACCCTGTTCTCGGGTCAGCTCGTTCTTCTGCATGGCTGTGTACGCAGTGTGAGCCCATGCACAGCAGAGGGCCGAGGCTTACAGGGCTGGAGTGACTGGCCTGAGGCCACACAGCGGGGGACCTGCCTTTGAACCCGAGCAGTCTATTTTGGCATGCTCTGAATTGTTGGTCGCTTTGCTCTCCTGCCTCTCATAAACCTTAATGACACTCTCTGCCATTTTTTCTGGAAGGCAGTACTTGTTCTTAGTGCCTAATTTGGGGACCTAACGAATACCCCAACTTTGGCCACACCTTGGAGATGCCTGCCTTGGAAACAAGAAGGCTGGTGGTAGGAAAGAGCCCTGTGCCAAATGCAGGACCCTGTGTGTCCTGCGGGTGGCATGCCATGTGTCCCTCAGGCGGGAAGCTGTGTGTCCCGCGGGTGACATGCCATGTGTCCCTCAGGCGGGAAGCTGTGTGTCCCGCGGGTGACATGCCATGTGTCCCTCAGGCGGGAAGCTGTGTGTCCCGCGGGTGGCATGCCATGTGTCCCTCAGGCGGGAAGCTGTGTGTCCCGTGGGTGGCATGCCATGTGTCCCTCAGGCGGGAAGCTGTGTGTCCCGCGGGTGGCATGCCGTGTGTCCCTCAGGCGGGAAGCTGTGTGTCCCGCGGGTGGCATGCCGTGTGTCCCTCAGGCGGGAAGCTGTGTGTCCCGCGGGTGACATGCCGTGTGTCCCTCAGGCGGGAAGCTGTGTGTCCCGCGGGTGGCATGCCGTGTGTCCCTCAGGCGGGAAGCTGTGTGTCCCGCGGGTGGCATGCCGTGTGTCCCTCAGGCGGGACGCTGTGTGTCCCGCGGGTGGCATGCCGTGTGTCCCTCAGGCGGGAAGCTGTGTGTCCCGCGGGTGGCATGCCGTGTGTCCCTCAGGCGGGAAGCTGTGTGTCCCGCGGGTGGCATGCCATGTGCCCCCCAGGCGGGAAGCTGTGTGTCCCGCGGGTGACATGCCATGTGTCCCTCAGGTGGGACGCCTTTCTACTTCTCCTCCTACGTAGTTTGTTCCTTTTATTCGAGCCGTGTTGACCTTGGATGTGAGCGCATCCATCGCCCTGGGATGGCCCATGCAGGGTGGGGAGGGGTGCAGGGGGTGCAGAGATGGGAGAAGGACCCTTGGAGTTGGCACATGGCCGGGTCCTGGCTCCCTGCGTGCCCTTGTGTGTGTTCTCCAGTGCCCGCCCCTGGGGCCTCACTGTCCCCCCGATGGAGGATGACACCAGCCCTGGTCTCCTGCATTGGGTCTCTTATCCGTCCCTCCTCTCTGCTCCATCTCTCTCTTCCTCTTCTACCTCCCCTCTGCTGTGAGGGGCTCCCGTGATGCCACTAGACCATCGATCATCCAAGATAATGTCCCTGCCTTCCGCCAGCTGACAATAGCCTGATTCCATCTACAGAAGCCTTCGCAGCATCTGACTGAGTGATGGGCGGGGGTGCTGGGGGTGTGAATTCTGCCCGCCCCACTGTGGGTCAGTGGGTTACCCCAGGGTCTGCCCACAGCTCACTGCTTGGTACACGTGGTGTGATGCCACTGTGATAAGACCCCATTGTATCAGCTTCACTAATTTATGGGGTGGTGGGGCTAGAGCCAGCCAAGTCCTCCTTGGAGGAATCCCGACATGAAAGCAGAAGCCCCCCTCCAATGACCGAGCCATGAGTCAGCTGGTAACTCTGAATTGTAACAGTAATCATGCGCAGGGATTTTTCCTTTATTGCAGTTTGGCTGCAGGTATCTTTATATGTAAGGAGATACTGAGCACACCGACCATGTGTCTTGGTTCCGTCCACTGCTCTGCCTCGCCACGTCCCCACCCTAGGCCGGGCCGCTCCCACCTTCTCCCTGTTGCATGCAGCACCCCACCCACCTCGCTTGCCTCCCGGCCTCTACTTGCTTCCCTCCACTGTATTCTCCTCCCAGTGGCCCCGGAACCTTTCGAGAGAGAAGGTAAACCTGCTGTCTTTTTTCTCGTGGCTGGAGATCCTCCTGGGTTTTCCATCCTTCCTAGGATAAATCCATCCTCCACTCCCTGGTTCACAAGGCCCTTGGAGTACTGGGGCCTGCCCCCCGCCCTCCCTGTGTGCCATCTGCCCCAGTGCTCCAGTCACCCAGCCCTGTGTCAGCCCCTCCACCTGCCCAGTGCGTTCTCACCCCAGGGCCTTTGTATGTGCTGTCATCAGAGCACGCTTCTCCCCCTGCACCGTGCCCGACGCGTGCTCCGAACTCAGTGAACACTTGAATAAATGGGCAAATGGATCAGTGAGTGAGCGCGTCAGTCAATCAACCCAGACAGGGCCTCATGTTCTCTAGGACGTTTCTCTTGGATCAAGCCTGGGGGCCCCCAGGTGTGGTCTGCTGGATCCTTGTGGTCCTCAGACCTATGCCCGAAGGATGAAGGATCAGCTTCTCATCTTTGCGGTGGGTTCCGGCACCAACCCCACCCTGGATTTCTGCACCTCCGCTCCCTCTTCACAGCACCCTGGGGCCCATTTCTCTAAAACCCTGGGGCTCTGATTTATATTACAGCATGGGTGGACACATACATCACCCAGGTGGCCCTTGAAGAGAAGCAGGAGGGTCAGCAATCCCAAACACTGCAGCGAGAAATGCCAGGAGCAATCTCTGGTGCACCCCAAGTCGCTGGACTGAAGTGGCCTCTGCTAGACACGGGCTTGAATGTTATCCCCCGCAGGTGGTGGACACCCCTGGCACGGTTAGACCAGACAGAGTGGGGACTGGTGTAGGCGCCAGAATCGGATTGCCTAAATCACTGCTGCTCCCAAATCCGAAACCCCAGTGGACGCACCAGCTTTAAAGTGCACAGTAGATTTAATGAGTGCTGGGCCCTGAAAGGGATCACAGCCTCTGTGAAAATACAGGCGCATCCGTCATTATTTATAGGTTTGTGCAAGTGGGACCATGGAATTATCGCTCCGGCCCTGGGACTTATGATGTATTTTTAAAGTACTACCTATAAACCTAGCGTTATGGATTTTCTGTAATTTATAGATCAGGCGCGGTGCTGTGTTTGAACTGTTACGCTGTAAAATACGTAGCCTGCTGTGTCTGCGATGGGGTGTCGGTGACATAAATCCAGGCTCTCTGGTGAGTCAATGAGCCCCGCTCTGTAGTCTCCCATGGGAAAAAAAGCCTCTTTAGAATATAAATCTAATAAACATATTAAAATGTACACCTGGAATTGGAGAAAGTGTTTGGGTGACAAAAACCATATTCAACCATGAATTATCTTCTAAAAGTGAAAGAGTGAAATGGCCTGGCGGTCGGGCTACGAGCATAATTGTCGGGGTGCGGTTTGCCTTTTTGTTTAGTTTTAACATTCTAATCATGTAAGTGTTTCACGATCTCCTGCTCCTGGCAAAAACGAGAGCATTGCTGGTGGGAACTTGGAGGACCCCCTACTGTCGATCTCCAGCCCTTGTCCCTTCTCCTGGGACACCCACTCCATCAGTCAAGGACAGAGCTGCCCAGATCCCATCTGAACACTTTCCTAGGAACACGGGCCTGGGGAAGGAGTATGTACGTGGGTATGTCTGTATGAGTGATTTGGGTATCGTCACGTCATGCTGCGATGCAGCCACTCACCCAGGAAGTAGTAGAGTTCCAATGGTGTTCGGATACATAGATTTATTTCACTTAAAAAGTCACTGTGTGATATCCCCTAGTGTGGAAAGTCTATTGGTCAGCCATTTAGAGTCCAGCGACGTTACGTTGTTTCCCCTTTACTTGTAGCTGCCTTGTTCATACCTTTCTGTGTACTTGGGCTTCTGTAGACTAGATGACAAGCGATGTCTGTCCTGGGTCCCCAGAACAGGGCGTTTTCTGTCCTGGCAGAGGCAGCCAGCTGTTCCCCACAGCACGCAGGACAGGCCCAGGGAGAGTCAGGGTTCAGTAGGTGTCTGTTCCAGCCCACGGCTTCGTCTTCGTACACTGTAGGTCAGCTGGAGCTGCAGACAGAGATTTTGGGCGCAGGGAGGCCCCAGCGAGGGGCTGGCAGGCAGAATGGCAAGAATGTAGCGGCCCTTCCCTTCAGTGAGGAAGGACTGTTAGGTGTGGGAGCTCGCGAGTCACATACTTTCTCGGAGCCTCAACGTCATTCTTCCTAAAAAGAGGATAATGAGTCCAGCTTCCCAGGATTGTTAATCAATACATGGACGGCCCCTGGGAAGTCGTGTGGCTGCAAACCTGCTGTCATCGTGCCAACCTGCCCCACTGCCGCCTCCTCCTCCCCTGTCGTCACTGAGTGAGTGACTTTCAGGGGATCCAGAAAAGCATGAGGTCCCTGGCTGTGCCACTTAAGAATATAATAGCACCTGCCTTATTTGGTTATGTTTAGCATTAGCCACGTTAATAATGATACAGTTCTTACAACGATGTCTGACGCGTAGTAAGATCTACATGTTAAGTAAATGAAAACCCAGCCAACAGAGGCTTAAGCCATAAGATGTTTGCTCCCTTCCCAGGAGATCTGGAGGGAGGCAGTCCCAAGGTGTCTGTCCTCACTTGTTGACATTCCAAACTTACGCGCGTCGGGGCAAGGTCCCAGTGTAGCTGCTATGTAGCTCCAGACCCTGCAGGACACTAAGGCAGGAAGCAGACAGGCAGGTGACCGCATTGGGCGCAGTTTCTCCTGTGACCAGCAGAGGGCGCGGCTCCCCTCCTTATCACCGGGCTCTGTAGGGAGCTGCTTTGTCTTCGTCCTTTCTTTCTTTTGACCTGGAATTCCCACACTAGGGTTTTGCCCACTTGTCCCACTCAGTTGATTCCCTTAGAGCTTGGACAGAGACGACGGTCTGAGTAGTTCTTTTTAAGCAATGGAATTTGGTGGTTGAATTCTGTTTCTATTGATGGATGAGGAGAAAAAAACCCTCATAGCCTGTGGACTAAGGGGCGGGAGGTGATGACCTCTGTCACGCAGGATGGGACCTTGTCTGGCTCTTTGCAGTTCTTTGAGGCAGCTACGTTGGGGTTTACTGGTGCTGCCTGGATTCAGGACGTGGCTGTGGGCTTTCTGACCAAGGACCAGAAGGATGACTCCTGGGAGGGCCTCTGATTGGGAGCCCTGGGCGGGACAGGAGAGGTGTTAAGCGTGATATTTCTGGGCAGAGGTGATGGAGAGGGGCGGGAAACCATCCTTCACATGCGGTGCTCAGCCTACATGCCTTGTGTACCTTGTTTTGTTTTTCTAAACAGCTTTATTGCAAAAATTTACATACCATAGAGCTCACCTGTTTAAAGTATAAAATTCAATAGTTTTTAGTGTATTTACAGAGTTGTGAAACCATCACTGTAATCTAATTTTACAACATTTAGAACATTTCTGTCACTCCCCCAAGGCAGACCCTACTCATCAACAGTAACTCCCCATTCCCCCCACCCAACTCCCCACCCTCAGGCAACCACTGACCTGCCCTCTGGCTCTGTGGGCATTTCACCAAACTGGAACCTTGCAATACGTGGTCTCTTGTGACTGACTCCTTTCACTTGGTGCATCCACGTTGTAGCAGGTTTCAGGATTTTTTTCCTTTTAGGGCTCAATAATGTTGCACCGGATGGATGGATAGACCACATTTTATTTATTCATCGGTCGGTGGACATTTGAGTTGTTTCTATTTGGGGGGCCATTAGGAAGCCTGCAGGTTCCTATAGGGTTTCCAGAGTGTGCTTGCTGATCAAACCCACCTTTGTCAGGGATCCTGTTGAGAAGGGACAGTTGGTGACATTCACAAAGACCTGTTGAGGACCCTCAAGGCTGGGACCCCCTGCAGACAGCTGCCCTCGGCACACCTTGTGGGCCAGACCTTCCCAGCCCTGCAGTGGCCCTGGCCTGGGGGTGAATGACTTGGAAGGCCAAATTCACCAGGAAACTTGGTTCGCTATTGATGAGTATACGTGGGGTCACTCATTTTTTTTTAACCTTAGAACTATATTACAGAATATTTCAAAGCCAGTGAAAATTATAATGACCAGCCCCATCCCTACCTAGTGCCACCAGATCGCGGTGCTTTGCTAAAGTGTGTATTGTAAGAAATAAGCTCGGTTGTCACCCTTCTCGTCTGCCTCCTCACTGCCCACAAGCTCTGGAGCAAATGCTGCCTTGCCCTTTCTGTGCTTCTAAGCCCCATCTGTGCAGTTCTGGGGAAGCGGGTGAATGGGCCCTGCGGTGTGGACCATCTGAAGGGATCAGCCGTCGGATTAGATGGGGCCATGAGGAACATGGGCTTCGTGGAGATTCCCTCTGTTCTTTGTCCTGGTAGCAGGAAGGAACACTTCTCCGTTTGGTGCCTGGGTGGCAGAACTCACCTCCCACCCTGGTTCATCGCCCTTTTCTCCAAAATGGAAGCGCTTGGTGGACTCGGGTGGTTGGGACCCAGTCAGCACCATGGTCCTTCTCTTCCATGACAGGGGGGCTGTGTGGCTGTCACTGTCGTGATGGTTTCCTTGAAAATGCATTTAAGTGCAGAGATGTGGGAGGAGCTGATGGTTGGGGGGTGGTTCTGAAACCTGCCCACGGACCCACTTGGAGACTCCTGGGGCCGGGGCCATATCCCAGCTCTGCCCCCTCCTGGCTTGTGACCTGGGCAGGTGCACTCACCGGTCTGAGTTGCCCCCATCTCCAAGGTGGAGATGACAGTAGTTCGCACCTCCTAGGGCCTCGTGAGGAAGAAATGCTACCCTGAGTGAAGCACTCAGCTCAGAGCGGGGTGCGTCCCCATCCAGCAGTTTTATGGGGATAAAAAGTGTCTAGTAAAATGTCCTGTTAGTTTCCTCTTTGGTCCAGGGTATTAATTGCCAACTGTAGTGAACTGTTTTGGGGGGCATCTGTTGGTTTATTGGTGACCATTTTTGGCTCCCTCCTGGAAGTCCCACTGGGGGATATTTCTGCATTTGTTCACTGTTGGATCCCTAATGCCTGGGTTGGCACCCAGCTTGCACTCGGCTTTCTGCGTATTTCCAATGAATGAATGCTTTCTTTGGAGGTGACTACTGCACAGAGCCCAAAGCTCTGTGTGGGCCATCATCCATGTTATTTCCCCACATCTTGATTCTGTTGGCTGTTCACTGGGGTTTCATCCAACACTGCCAGGGTGCTCCCTGCTTAGGGGCTGGCCAGATATGGAAGAGCCACCCCAGAAAGGTCCCAGTAGTCCCTGCTCTGCTGTCACCCATTGTGGGACCCTCTCAAGCTCCTTCTCTGAGCCTGAGTTTCATCATCTGCAGTGAGGACTCAGGGGCGCCCATCCCCCGGGGTTGTTTAAGGGGCTGAAACAGGATGGTGCCCATTGGAGCTTCTCCACCACATCTGCACACAGCTGCCGCCTGAGCTGGAGGGGTGGGGGTTGTCTGCACTTCTCCCACACTCCCACCTAGAATTATGAGAACTGCTGTTTAGCACCTGGGAGGACACCTTTGTAAGTGGCAGCCCTAGGGCTATCACCTCCCTTGCCTGGCCCCATCAACTTCAAGGGCAGGTGGGGAAGCCTCCCAGGTAGGCACCAGCTACCCCTCCTGCCTCTGTCTTCCCAGGCCAGGGGTGGAGGGCCTGGAGGAAGGAGAGGTGGGCTGTGGGAAGGGAGAAAGCCGGGAGTGCCCCCCCTCGTGGTGGAGCCTGGGTAGCGGGACCCACTGGCCTCCATATCCAAGAGAGGACGGGCCCAGGAAACCAGCTGCCTGAGCTGCTGGGGAAATTGGCCCTGCCTCCAAGGGAGGCACCCACAGGGTCTCCTCCCCTCCTGCTGGGGAGAGGGACGAGGCAGCATTCTCGGTTCTAGAGCTCTGCTGTGGTGGGGGTGGGAGGTCCACAACTCAGGATGCAGCCCCCACCTCCCCAGAGCTGCTGCCGCCTGAGTCCAGGTATTTGAGACCCCTCCCCATCACCACGCGCTCATTCTCACTCCCCTCTCTCGTGACGTCATGCTCCTCTCGCGTGGCATGATGGGAGAATCCTAATGTTTTCCAACAGATGCTCCAAGAACAGCTTTCAGATTAAAGCAATTGCAAGAGCAAAGATTCTTCTTTTTCCCTTTTTTTCCGGGGGGGTGGGGGGTGGGGTGGGGGGAGGGAGCACTCCTAGAAATTCATGGACATCACCCCCTGCCCCAAAGCACGCAGTAAACACTGACAAGCAAAAGTTTTTATTTTCTGGTTCAACTTTTTTTCCTGGAATATAGACTGAAGAATGGGAATAAATACGAATAAATAACAGCGAGGCCGCGCGCCTGGCTGCAGCCTCGAGGCTATTGTCTCAGCGCCCTGAAGCGCCCGGCGTCGTCCGCCGGCTCCTTCCCTTTCCCGGGCCGTTTTGATTTTCCTTTTTAAAAAGACGCCCCCTCCAGCCCCCTCGCCAGTGACCTTGGCCGCCTCCGATGCTCTGATTCCAAGCGGCTCCCTCAACTTGCCGCTGCGCCGGCCGGGCCCATGGCCGCGTCCGAGGACGGTAGCGGATGCCTTGTGTCGCGGGGCCGCTCGCAGAGTGACCCCAGCGTCCTCACCGAGTCCTCGGCCACCTCCTCCGCGGATGCCGGGGAGAACCCAGGTAACAGGGCCGGGCGGGGGCAGCTGGGCGGGTGGGGGAGGCCGGGGGCAGACCGTGCCAGGCGCACATCCCAGGCGCCGCTCAGCGTCTCCACCTGCATTTGGGGAGCCTCCGCCGGACCGGTGCTCCGGCTTCGCGGTTCACATGCCCAGTAATGTTGCTGGGGCGCCGAGGAGCCCTTTGTCCGGATAGGAACCGATTTCCTTGTCGGCTGGTGGGCGATGCGGTCCCTGCCGGGGGCTTCTCTTCCTTGGGTGCCGACCAGCTCGGGGAAGAGAGTCAGACCTGTGGCCGCCTCCGCCAGGGCTGGCTTGGAGCTCTCCCTCCCTCCCGGGTGCTTAGTTCAGGTGGCCCGGTGAGCAGGGCAGCGCTCCTGGGGCCACGGAGCAGAGGGGCTTCCTCTGGGCGCCCAACTCGGGCGGGGCCTGCCGCACCTGGGCGCACCGCCCGCCTCCCCGGACAGGTGTGCTCCCCAAGCTGCCAGCCTGGCCATGAAGGGCGTGTGCAGGTCGGAGCCCGGTTTCATTAAATTGTGTAGACGTCGTCTACTTCTCCACTCCCGCGGTAGCGTCCATTGTTTAGGTGATAAATCCGGTCACAAAGGCGTCAATGTGTCTTGATTGATTACTTTCCAGAGAGGAAGAAAGGCCTAATAAAGCAGGAGGGGGGTGGGCTGTGCACGCACTGTCACCATGGAGACGCAGGAAGCGAAGTGATCATTAAAACCTTTCTCCACCAAAGGCAATTTTCACTTCACAGGGAGAAGTCTGTGCTTCTGAAATGCAGGGGTCAAAAAAGGGAACCCAAGCTGGTGTGTTGGTATCAACCTCAGGGCTCAGTGTCCGATCTCAGGGAAGCACCAGCCCTGAGTCTGTTTGGACAATCGTTGCCCTCACCTTCCTTTGAAGATGTAGTCTCTGTAAATGCATGGACCCCCAGTGGGGACTCGGTGGACATGGCCTTGTGGGGCGGGTCTCCCTGCTTCGCTGGCACACAGAGGGGCTTTCCTAACTGCAAAGAAAGACCCGTGAACGGCAGCTCTGTGGGCCCACGTTGAAATTTTAAACAATAAGCCCATGCAAGACTTGTAAGATTTCTTTGTTAGGACTGTTGGCAATGTATCATCCGGTCAAACTAAGGTATCAGCCTGCGGAAACCCCTGGCTTTCCTGTATCTGGGAGGGCAAGTTCATTTCCTTGGAGTTTCAAGCAGAGGCTGCCATAAGCAGACCCTGAAGGCTTTAATTAATCCTTGTATTAGAAATCGAGGAGTAAGCCCTCAGCACTCCATGTTGGGTTGGTTTTTCTCCGCGCTGGAGATGCACGTCCATGATTGTTCCAATTATGGAAGTTGAGTGGCTCGTCACGAGAGAATCCTTCCCAGCTCCTTTTGTCTCCCTGGCAGTAAAAAGAAGCAAACTTGAAACGGAAATGATGGAGGATTTAGCTTTTTGGCTGTCTGTGAGTTTCTGCCTCCGTGGGTGGGAACAGAGGGCTTGGCAGGTGCCTGGTGCTGGTTCCACCAGGGAGAGAAGTGGGAGGGCTTGGATGCTGTGATTAAGTGATGCCTGAGAAAACGGACACCCGAGTTCGTCTCTCGCTCTAATGGTCAAAATGGGACCCAGAGAGCAGATATCTGAGGTGAAAAGTGGACAGTACGTATGATTCTGTGAGTGAGAGGACCTTACTGAAAAGCATCCAGCAGTGAAGCGTTTATGGATCTTGTTAAGCAGAGGAGTTCTGGCAGAAAGAGTGTCAGAATCTTCACGTTGGAAGCGACCCGGGAGCTTGAAGCAGGAAGGGTGAACTAGGGGAGTGAATATTTTCTACAACTGTTTTGCCTGGCTGGCTCGGCATGTGCTTGCATACCTCTTTTGTTGGGCAACTCACTTCTTTCTGAGGCAGGGCATGCTTCTCTTTGGGTGGATCTATTTACAAATTCCTTTTCAAATGGCTCTTAAGGCTCTGCCACCCCTCAATCCTGGTGGCGTCTTCTCACAATGCGTGTTCCTGGGGCTTTCAGAGAGTCTGGTGTTTTAGATCACTTAGCCCACCAACCTGAGTCCTTTTTCACCAGTCTTTCATCTTGCTCTCCCTTTGGGCTCTCTTTACTTGTCCACCTGCTGCTCGAAAGAGCAACTCCTGAAAACTGAAGCCAGTGCGCCAGCTGTGACACAACCCGGCACAAAGTCAACTGCAAGAGTTGCCACCTTCCATCTAGATTCTATACTTTTATAAAACAGCTCAAGGTGGCATTTACCTTACCCCCTAAATTAATTCTTAATGCATCAATATTCTCTTAGTAAAACCTCAGAACTTTATGGGCTGGTGAACGGTGACACCCCTTTCCCTCTCCAGCGCTTATCTCTGCATCCACTGTACGTTTTCCTACATGTTTATATCTACATGTTCTTGGGAAGAGACCTTCATTTAATGAAACACAAGTGCTAGTACACGGCACAGAAGGCTCTCCTGGTGTTTCTACTCAACACTGGGTGTCGGAGGTCTTACCACCGCTGTAGTGCCATCTCCCTCCTTTAGTAGCCACGGAGGAGTCCAAGGACTGTATTTTCACAGTTCAGCTATTAGATGTTTGTGTTGTTTTCAGTTATACCCAGAACAGGCAACATGGCGCTGCTGGCCTGTGCATTTCCTCTAGGGCATGTCCCAGCTAGTGGGATGTCTGGGTCACAGGGGACCCATATTTTTTATTTCTATGATATTGTACCCTCCTGGAAAAAAATACACCAATTGATATTCCTTCCAGACTCTTTGAGAATGCCCTTTCTTCAAAGCCTTGCCAACACCTGAGAGCATCAGTCAGATTTTCTCTTGCATGGTGACGAATGGTGTCTTGTTGTGTTAATTTGTGGCTCCTGGATTGTTGGTGACCTGGAGCATCTTTCTGTGATCTTATCCGTGCACTAAATCTCTCAGTGGCCACATCTGTGGCCATAGCCTGGGTGGCAGGGGTGAAGGATTTCCCACGAAGGCCAACCCATGCACTTTCTCTACGTCATTGTTCCATTAATAACTCCCTCTGAATCTGTATACGTTTCCCTCTGTAAGTCTTTATTCCCACAAGCAGGAGACCCCCAGTTTAGGTGTTCTCCAAATTAACATTTTCAAAGGTAAAGCAGCATCCCCACCACTTTTCCTCCTTCTGAGGCGCTCCTACTCACCAGGAGTTATGCGTCCTCTCCCCGCATTTGTTCCCAGGCTGTGGGAAGGGTGCCTGCCCCTCCATGCCTGGGGCCTGCCTGGTTTCCGTCCCCCAGGGAGAAGGCAGTCTGTGAGCTCCTTCTCGTCCAATCCCCTACCACCACCTCTCTCTGTCTTGTCCCCTCACTGTCCTGACCTCTGGTTTTTGGTAGTTGTTCTTTCCTACTTTCTGCCTGTCATGCCCCAGTTCCTCTTCCGTGTCCATCACACAAGGGTTCCCACAGTGCTCTTTGCTGCCTTCTCCCTCCACTCCCAGCTCTCTCCCTGGAGTGTGTCCCTGGATCCCCGAGGACCGACAAGGGTCCTGGGACACCTGGGATAGCTTTTTTAAATGTTTCTGTGTGGCCTTGCAATTTACCTTTTTAAAGATTCTGCTTCTGATGCCCAAGCAGGTGGGGGACCCTTGATCTAGGGCAGGGTTTCTCTCCCTCAGCACCACTGATGAGGGGCCGCACCCTGCTCTGTTGTGGAGCTGTCCGCTGCATTGTAGGGTGTTTAGCAGCAACCCTCCTCTCTATCTACTTGATGACAGTAGCACCCCAGCCCCTAGTGGTGACAACCAAAATGTCATCAGACTTTGCCGAGTGTCCCCTGAGGGCAAAATCTCCCTGGAGAGCTGCCTTTGTCAATTATTCACTCCCACCAAAGTGTGTATCACAATCCCCTGCTGGGCTTGTCCACCCCACACAAGGGGCTCTGATTCAGCATCTATGTGGTGGCCCTGATAGTGTCATCTCCAGCAAGTTACCAGGTGGTGCTGATGGTGCTGGTCGGGTGACCACAGCTGGGGGGCCACTGAGCCCAGCCCTCAGCCATGGTCTCAGCCTCTCCACTGACAACAGTGCATCCTGCACTGACCTGTCTGGCTCCTGAGCTCCAGACCTCTGTGTCCTGCTGACGCCTTCTTGTTCTTCAGGTCTGGGGCCAGTGTCACCTCAGAGGCCCTCCTGCCCACCCTATTAGGGTAAAGTGGTGCCTGCCCCAGTCAGCCCTGTTCCTGTCCCTCTGTTCTCATTTGCTTGTGGTGCTCATCACTATCTGGGCTTCAGGTCGCTTTCATTCTCTGGGGACTGTGGCCCTCTAGGCTGGGAGCCCAGCAAGGCCTCACATGGAGGAGGCTTCAGTATTTAAGGCACGAATGGGTTCAAGCACCAGACAACAGGGTCTAGCTGATGAGGTATGGGGCTGCCCAGGTGGTTGGGCCCTCCTGCCAGCTGGACGGGGCCTCCGTGGACAAGCAGTTCAGTTACAGCCAGAGGGCAGCTGGGAGGTGAGTGTGGACACGCCTCAGCCACATCTCTGAGCAGGGGCAGTTCCACCTCGGCCTTTCTGCCTGGAAAGGGAGACGCCTTCCAGAGCATCGGCGCCCTACCCCCCACCCCCACCCCCCACCGCGAGCTGCAGGGGGTGTAAGAAAGACAGCACACGGGTTCACTCTCAGCCCCTCCTCTAACTGGCTCCCTGTGAGGGCCAAGCTGGTCAGCCTTATTGCCTGTCATTTCCTCCACCTCTGAAATATGGGTAAGTGCTGTGCCGACCTAGCCAGGGGCTGGTAAGGACTTGGGGTGCCATGCTCCTCTGCGCCACACAACAGCACCAGTCACAGAGCCTGGGCTCAGGAATGGTGATGAGAAGCGGGGTGGGGGAAGAACTCGGGTCCGATTCTGATTCTGGTCTACCCGGATGGCAGCAGCAGCAGCCTGCTCTGTGGACAGGGTGGCTCTAACCGTCTCTCCCCACCCAGCCTCTGGCTCCTGACCTCACGCGTGCTTTCCCATAACCACCATTTCTCTGGGGCCATTTTCACCCCCACAGCCTCCCTCCCTGTCCAGCTCCTGGTCCTTCCTCCTCAGATGCTGTTCCCCAGCCCCCTCCCTGCCTCCCTCTCCAAACTGCAATTCCTCTAGGGTTCCCCCACCTTCTCCAAGTTATTGAATCTGGTCCTGCAATTATGGGATAGCACATTGGTGGTCTCGAAATAGGACTTGAATGTGTATTTGTTTTATTGTTTCACTGTTACGAGATGGCTTAGTGAGCTCTTTCTGGGAAGGGCATCTCCTTGAAGGACTCAGGTGAGCCGTCTGAACCCTGGCCTGTGGTGTGGCCGCACCAGCTGCAGCAGGCGTGGGTGTGGAGGGTGGGGACGCTCTGAGCCCCCACCAGTGCTTCAACCAGAGCACCATTTACAGGGTGGATGTAAAATGTCACAGGAATAGAAGCAAGAGGAGAAAGCTTGGCTATAACAAGGTATATCAGAGGATTGGAGACTTATTGTTATTGAATTTGAGAGCTGGGATTTATTCCACCTACGATAAAATTGTTTAACCCAGGCCCCCACTGCAGTGTCTGCAGGGGCCAGGATTCTCGCAAATGGGCGGGTCAGGGAGCAGCACTGCTTGCAGAGAGCCGGTTACCCTGTGCTTGGATGTGGGCCCGGGGCAGCCATACTGTCCTATTTTAAGACATATGTTGGGAATCCAGATTTTTATGTGCAACGTGGTTTTTAAATATTGGCAAGTTTATCAGTTAGGGATTGGTTTGGCTTCACGTGATAGAAAACCTAAATAGCACTGGCTATATAATAAGTAAGAAAGGGGTTTCTCTTTCACCGGAAGTGCCGACAGCGCACCAGCTTCCGTGTCCCACGGGTCAAGGCTCTGCTATCTCCTTGCAAGCCCCTGGTTACAAGATGGCTGTTGCATCTCCAGCAACAAGTGCACTTTCTAGGCAGGAAGGAGGGATGGGGACAGGTCAAGGGATGTCCACCTGCTGAGCTAGGACCTTGCTTTCCTGGGAGCCCCGCCCAGTGACGCGCATTTACACCTCTTTGGCCAGAGGGTGTCCAATGGCCACTCCCAGCTGTAGGGGCCTAAGAAGGATGTTTGTGTGTTTGGATGGTTGTTTTGAGACCTGCACGGCTACCCTAACAAGGAAAGGCAGAAAGGAAGGGGAAAAGGAGAGTGACCACTGGCAGTCAACTACAATCTTCGTCAATTTAAAAACAAACAAAACACGTGACCCCAACCCAACACATCTGGGGCTGCGGCAGGCTGCCCTTTGAAATCTCATGTAGGAAGAATCTCAGGAAGGCTGAAGCATTTTTATGCTTCATGACATTTCTTTACCAAGAAATTAAAGGTTGGACTAAGATGTGTGGTCCAAGCCTGACTATTATGTCCATCAAAAGTTTTATTTAGTAACATTTATTAGGGAAACAAGGCTGACAAGGGCACTGGCCCTCATGGAGCTGATGGTCTGGTAAGTTATTGATGGTCGGAGTGAAAATGTGCTTGTTGTTCACTCTGGAGCCATCACACTTCTTATTTCATCTTTCTCTAAACCCTTGCAGTAGGGTCAGAGGGTCAGAGGACCAGGGAGGCTGAATAACCCTGCCATGGTGTCTTAAAGAGGAGTTTAAATCCAGGTGAGTTTGATGGCCTGTCCACCCTGTCTGCCCCGCCCACTCCATGCCCCGCCCACTCCATGCCCCACCCACTGTCTGCCCCGCCCACTTTCTCTTCCCCTCCTGCTCTCTGCCCTGCTGACCTGCTGGCCTCCTCCTGCATCTTACTGGAAGGCAGGCTGTTTTTTAGATAGGACAGGTACACGTGTTTCATCCCGTTCCCTGTTCAAGCAATCCATCGCACAGACATATATTTTTGTAGTCACATAAACACACAGGCACAGACATACTCTTCCATTTCCCAGTTCATTTAACGAGAATGGCCACTAGAACAAGATTTATTTATTGAAAGTCAGTCAAGGTGATGGCAGAGAATCAGCCGTTGGCCAAGTTGTTGAAGGTCCTGTTTTTAATGCTTTAGGGCCAGTGTTCCTGCTTGTTAAAGTGAGTCACTTGGGTGGGTAGCTTGGCAACGCCCCTCATCTAATGGGCATGACCACATAAGTAGACTTGATGTTGATTGGTTGGCAGCCACAGATGAATCTGCCAAGAACCGAGTAGAGGGTGGGAGCTGTGGCTGCAAGACTTAAAAATGTGTTCATCACACGTTGTTATGCGTCTGTTTTAAATGTAACACTTTGTTAAAGTTGCCACTGGTCTCAGTGCGCTTGCTAATGAGTTGCATTGTTATCACTTTATTTTTCGGTTCCCTACTTCTTGGAAGTTTGTATCCAAGTGCAGGCAAAATTTTGCTTTGTCGTAATCAATAGCTCAGGGGATTTAAATAAAGTCCGGAAGATGTGCCAAAAGTTATCTTTCCACTTCCCTTTGGCAGGAGAACCTTGTCTCAGGCAATGCTCATTCGGTAATGACTGTGTTTCTGCAGTCACATGAGTCAAGTTGCTGCTGACCTTGGCGCATTTGTCAGCAGGGGCTTTTGTGCAAAGCCCCAAGTACTCCCTGGTATCAGGACTGTCTCCACCAGGGTGCTGCTCTGCTGGGTCTGCCTGGCACCGTCTTTGTTTTCCTGTTAGACTCATGGATGACCTGGGATACTGGTTCTCCACAGAGCATGGTGCTTGCTATATGGTCTTCTTTGGAATTAAATTTATTTCTATACAAAAGAAGATCGACTTCAAGTCTTAATAAAGTGGGGGAGGCAGTACAGAGAAGGGTGAGAAGACAGAGGCGTGGCAAAGGTCACAGGTGGTACAGCAGGTTTCAGTGAGACAAGGATGCCACTGAACGTGGGCAGGCGATCCTGCGAACCTGCACGTATTATTTGTTGATCTTCCGACACACGAAGCATTGCTGTGTTCAGGGAGCACAGCATGAGGGTGATGGAAAGACTGCTGCCCATCCTGGAAGCTCACAGTCTGGTGAGGGACGTGCCATTTTGACAAAAAGAATGACAAGGTACATATGTAATAGGTGCCAGACCTCTCAGTTCTGTGTCCAGTGCATTCTCTAGCCAGTGTCTCAGGCTGCTGCAATGGCCACCTCTGGACCCCCGGGGTCTGTGGTAGTAAGCGCCCGCTCCTTGGGTGTCTGCAGGTTGGCAGGGCTGATGATCCAGGCTGGGTTCAGCTGGGCTCATCCACGTGTGTGCCTCTTCCTACTGGGACGCAGTGATGTTGTCCCGTGACAGTGGTGGAAACACACGTAACCTCTGAGGGTCTAGGACCTTCCATTCTGCCTAATTCTATTAGAATGCACGTGGGCTGGTTTAAGGTCAAGGGGAAGGAAATACACTCCTTCCCCTGGTGGGAGGAGCAGGCAAGTCACCCGCAGATACAGGACGGGTGGAGAGCTGGGGCCATAGTGCCGTCCACACAGTCACCTGTTGGCCCTCGTAGACTGGGGCAAGGGGCTCAGTCAGATGCATATTGTAATCTCATGTTGCCTCTAACATGGTGGGGCCTTGACATCGGGAAGCCAACAGACAAGGTGTTGAGGGGAGCTGGGAAGGTGCATGGATGCTTCGGTCTCAGAGTGCCTGGGTCTGTGACGTTGACAGACCCACTGAGCATCTCTGAGCCTCATTCCTGTACAAGGAGGATTACATGTAGCAGCACCTGCCTGGGTGCTGGTGAGGACGAGGTGGGTTGGTTTCTGTGCAGCACTGAGCACAATTCCCGGAACGCAGGACGATCGCAGTAACCGTGAGCTGGTGTCAGTCTCCTCCTCAGTACAGACAAGCGGCCACCCAAGGCCAGTGGAGGCCTCTGCACATTTTGGCTGATGACAGTGGGAAGCTCTCATGCTGTGCAGTACTGAGGCTCCCAGAGGCACACGTCTCCCCTGGTGCCTCTGTGATGCTGAGAGAAGGGAACCTCCTGGCTGGGTATCCCTATAGGACCTTCCATACTTCCCCCTACATGGCCTAGGGCTGGTTCATAGGGTCGCTGGGGGGCAACGGGGACTCCTCACTAGGCACGGTGCCCATCCTCCTAGCTGGGGAGCTGGGCTGGGGTGACAAGAATGTGAGGTTGTATCACAGGCACAAGTCAAAGGTGAAGGTCAAAGGCTGAGTCAGCCCCAGCTGGGACACAGGCTATGACTGCTGAGCTGACCACGTGGTCCCCGGGCCCTTTGCGGTTGGCCTGGGGCTCAGGAAGGAGCTGCCCATGGACGGTGGGTCTGACAGCCTCCTGCGCTGCACTGTTGTTCTTTCTTTCCCCTAATCCTTGTAAGTAGCTGGTTCTCCTTTAATACAAAATAACAAAATGTTTAGAAATACTTTATTATTTTCTCTCATGGTTTTAGTTGAAAGGGTGAGTGATGGGGACATTTTATAACATACAACGTGTAACAAACTGAGAGTGTTGCCTCATGCTACCGCTGACCTGGGCAGCCTCTGTAGGTGGGGGCATTGGGTGGTGTCCTCTTGCCTTTGTCTCCCCTGGAATCTGATGGAACTTGTCTTTTCCTTAAGATCACTATTGTTGACATTTTATTTTATTTATTTTTCTTCCTTTCTTTTTTTCCTTCTTTCTTTTTTCCCCCATTTATTTTGTTCTTTAGAGTCCACATATAAGCGAAATCACATTGCATCTGTCTTTCTCTGTCTGACACTCCACTCAGCACAACACCCCCTAGGTCCATCCATGCAGCTGCAGGTGGCAAGGACCCATTCCCTTCCCTGGCCGAGCAATATTCCACTGTATACGTGTACCACCTCCTCTTTATCCATGCATCCATTGACGGACACCCAGCCTGCCTCCACATCTTGGCCATTGTAAACACTGCTGCACTGAACATGTGGATGCACAGGTCCCCTTGAAGTAGTGTTTGGGTTTCTTCGGGTAAATGCCCAGAAGTGGGATTACTGGGTCCTTCTTTGTCTCCTGTTACAGCCTTTGTTTTAAAGTCTATTTTTTCTGGTACAAGTATTGTTACCCCAGCTTTTTTTTTCATGAAATAACTTTTTCCATCCTTTTACTTTCAGTCTATGTGTGTCTTTCTATCTGAAGTGAGTCTCTTGCAGGCAGCATATATAAGGGTTCTTATCAATTCAGCCCTCCTATGTCTTTTGATTGAAGCATTTAACCCATTTCCATTGCAAGTAATTGTTGACAGATATGTAGTTATTGCCATTTTATTATTTATAATTTTGATTTTTTTTGTCCCCCATCTTAAAGAAGTTCCTCTAACATTCCTTGTAATATTGGTTTGGTGGTGACGAGCTCCTTTAGGTTATTCTTGTCTGGAAGATCTTTATCTGTCCTTTGATTCCAAATGATAGCCTTGCTGGGTAGAGTAGTCTTGGATGTAGGTCCTTACTTTTCATCACATTGAATATTTCATGCCAATCCCTTCTGGCCTGCAAAGTTTCTGTTGAGTAATCAGCTGACAATCTTACGGGGGCTCCCTTATAAGTTATTAGTTGCCTTTCTCTGCTGCTTTTAAAGTTCTCTCTTTGTCTTTAACCTTTGCTGTTTTAATTATAGTGTGTCTTGGTGTGGGCCTGTTTGGGTTCATCTTGTTTGGGACTCTCTGCACTTCCTGGACTTATGTGTCTATTTCCTTCGCCAGCTTAGGAAAGTTTTCAGTCATTTCTTCAAATAGGTTCTCAACCCCTTGTTTTCTCTCTTCTCCTTCTGGTAGCTCTGTGATGCGAATATTGGAACTCTTGATGTTGTCCCAGAGGTCTCTCAAACTGGCCTCATTTTTGGGGGGGATTCTGTTCTCTTTTTGCTGTTCCTACTGGGTGTTTTCTGCTGCCTTGTCTTCCAAATCACTGATTCGATCCTCTGCTTCATCTAGTCTGCTGGTCATTCCTTCTAGTGCATTCTTCATTTCAGTTATTGTGTTCTTCACGTCTGACTGGTTCTTTTTTATGGTTTCTCTGTCATTTATTATGCTTGCTATCTCTCTGTTGAAGTTCTCACTAAGTTTCTTGAGCATCCTTATAACCACTGTTTTGAACTCTGTCTCCGGTAGGTTGCTTGCCTCCATTTAATTTAGTTCGTTTTCTAGAGTTTTCTCCTGTTCTTTCATTTGGGACGCATTTCTTTGTGTCCTCATTTTGGCTGCCTCTCTGTGTTTGTTTTTGTGTACTAGGTAGTCTGCTATGTCTCCCAGCCTTATTGTAGTAGGTGCCTGTGGCGTCTGGTCACCTGCTGTGGGTGCTCCAGGAGTGTCCATTGTGGGGGTTGTGTGTGTCCTCCTGTTATAGTTGAGCCTTGATTGCTATTGGCATGTCAGTGGGTGGCATTGGCCCTCAGGATGATTGGCTGTGGGGTTTGGCCATATCCAAAGCTTATAGGCTGCCATTTAGGTTGCTTACCCCACTGAGTCAGATTTGCCCCAGGAGGCTCTGGTGCCTATTGAGACCACTCCTTGTGTGAGTCACTTGTGGGGTTAATTGGGTGGTGCTCTGCTGTGGTCTGAAGCCAAACTCCCACTATATTAGTTCTGGGACGTCTTGGGAGGGGCTCCTGTGCAGGCCTATGTCACCCACTCCCTGTGACTGGCCGGTGACTACCTAGGAGGAACTATAACATGATCCACGGTTGTTCACTGCCTGTGCTGTACCTGTGGGTGTGTGGGAGAGGCCACACTTTGAATGGAGGATGGCTGCCACTAGTACCAGGCCTTGAGTAGCTCTGCAAAAAGCCAGGACATCCGAGGCTCCTGCTACCTGCCGGCTCCTTTAAGGTTCAGCTGCTGATAAAGCCTTGTGCAGTACACAAGTTGGATGAGGCAAGGTCTCAGGGAGTCACTAGAGTGGGAAGAGTTACGATAATCAGGTTAAAGTAGACTCTGGTTTGGTGCCAGTGCTGAGCCTGGAGCTACTCAGCAAAAGTTTCAGAGCTCACTGAGGCCAGTCGCCACCCACCGGGGGCCCTTGGAGTCCAGTAGTTTTCCAAGAAAGTGCAGTGCGAGTGGGGCTGGCTGCTCTTGGAGAAAGTGCATCCAGCATTGGGGAAGTTGTGTGGGGTGGGGCCCAAGTGAGTCAGCTGGGCAGAGTGAGCAGATCTCTCCAATCAGATTCAGATTGGCTATAGGGGGCAGGCTCACACAGCTGCCCAGGAGCAGGACCCTTCACAGGGAAAATGGCGACTGCCCTCCAGCCCTCTCCCTGAAACCACATACCTCAGTCTGCCCCCCGCATGCCTCTGACATTCCCCTAGTCACCGTCCCTCTGCCAGAGCCCAGGGTGAGTACCTGCAAGCGATTAACTCTGTGTGCTGGCCCCTTAAAAGGATGTCTGGGTGTCCTGTAGTCTTTCATCCCACCTGGATGGTCGGAATCCCCACTGTTTTACTCAGCCAGGTGTGGGGGCTCCTCTTCCTGGCACCAGTGCTCTGGGCCAGGGAGCCTGGTGTGGGGCTGGGGCCCCTCTCTTCTCCAGGGACACCCTCTGTGGCTGAGATATACCTCCTGATTCTCAGCTGTCACACGTAGGTGTGGGGCCAGCACGTTTTGCGTCTCTGCCCCTCCTACCAGTCTCAACGTGGTCTCTTTATACCTTTAGTTATGAAACTTCTGTTCAGCTAGACTTCAGAGGGTTCTCCAGGTCGATTGTTCTATAATTTAGTTGTAATTTTAATGTGTTCACAGAAGGAAGCAGGCACAGTGTTTATCTACTCTGCCATCTTGGAGGATTCCTCTCTCCACTATTGACATTTTAATGAGATTACTTTCCTCGAATATTTTTACAACTGTTTCCCACTCTCTGGAAAATATGATTTTTCTTTAAGAATTTGTGTTGTCCGCCGTTGGGTCCTCAGCTCAGGAACAGGGCCTACCTCAGGGTGGGTGCTCAGTGCACGTTGCTTTTGTCCTGAGTATGTGGTGATGACACCCAGCAGTGCCCTTCTTATTCCTATTCCCGTGGGCCCATAAGGAAAAGTAAAATTGAGGGAACCCCCAAGCACCAACAACAAAGCTTGGTGACTTCAGGTGAAATGGTTGTGCCCTGTTGGAAATTCCTGGAAGGAAGGAACAGTGAGAAGGGCAGGGTCTCAGAGCTCAAGTTATCAGTAATAACGTTGTTAAAAATAAGCCTACAAATTTGTTCATAATTGGTCTCTGTGCGGTGTTTAAATGAACTAATAACAGTTTATTCCAGGAGGATATGATCACACAGCAGCTGTTTTCTCATGGGAAAATATCTATCCCATTGCTTGTCTTGCATTTTTCTGTTTCCTCTTTCTGACCCTGGGTGGAGCTGATGTTTGTCTCTTGTTCAATGAACTCTTGGGCCAGGAGGCTGTGAGGTCATTTCTTCCATTAGCACCTGGAGCCTAGTTAATGTTTCATGGGGTGACATCCCAGGAGGCAGCACTAGTTGGAGAGGGGGTGTTAAATGGCGTCTTCCCCCTGAAAGGAGACAGGAACCTGGTGGAGAAAAGAAGTGACACAAAAGATGGGGTATAGGCGTGCACGGAGCTCACTACAGGTGTGGTTCTTCCTCTCCTCCTTTCTCCCTCCTATCCAGGAAACTGGGTTTCTCCTATTGGGTCAGGTGTGATGCCAGGCATGGGGACACCACAGAGAAGAGAAATGTCCCCCCGTCCCCATGCAGTAGTCTAGTGGGGATAGGCTCAGACCATGTTATTCCATAATTGAGTGCCCTGCCCAGTCACTCCAGGTGAGGTCCCCGGGGGCTGTGAAGGGGCCTCAGAGAAGGTGTCCAATGGCAATGTCACTTGAGTTAAGAGCCAAAAAGTGGTTGGAGTGAACCAGCCCAAGTGGGAAGGAAAGATGTGCTGGGCAGAGGGAATGGGTCATGCAAAGGCAGGAGGTGTGAGGTCGCTTGGGAGCGTTCCAGGAACAGGTCAGTCAGTGGTAGGAGGGGTGGCCTGGGGAGTGAGGTGGGGCCTCCTTTACAGAACGGGTTTAACGTCTGACTTCCCCTCTCCTGCCCTTTGTTCTCCTCCTTCCTCTTCATGCGCTGCCCTCCTTCCTTCCTAAGCAGAAGAGGAGGCTATGGGGGGAGGCACAGCCTCCCAAGCTCACCAGGAGCTCTTTGAGGGTCAACTTCGTCGTCCGTCTTTCAGGCGATAACCTTCATACAGCTTTTTGTGTTTATTTTTGTCAAAAGTCATTGGAGGAGCGACTCGTGGTGCACATGCGTGCATGTATGTGTGTGCGTGTGCACGTTTGCCTGTGAGTATGTGTGCGCTGCACTGCTGTAACTCCTCATCTTTGAGAAAGGCTGCCTCCCTCGTGTACACGGCTGGAGCCCATGCACCTGGGCGCCCGGGAGCTGGCCTCCGGTCAGGCTGAGCCCCAGCCCTGTCTTTTGTACTTGGCTGACCCCTGCAAGTCCCTTCTTCAGATGGTGCCTCCGTTTCCTCCTCTGTAGAATGTGGCAGTGGCAGTTCCTAAGCCTGGCTTTGTTGTAAGGCTCTGATGAGGTCTGTGACCTTGAACCAGCATCTGCAGCTCAATGTAAGCCAACTGTGACTGACCTCCAGGTGCACACCCCATGCATGCCAATGAGTAGAGTAGAAAGTGCGGCCCAGGGAGCAACACTCTTCCCCTGCCTGGCACCCAGTGGTGAGTCTGGTGAGAGGTCACCCTGACTGTGGAGGGTGATGCTCCTGTTTGCTCAAAGATCGCTCTATGCACACAGAAAGGCCTGCTGTGTTTCTTGCCCCTCCAGCTGCGGGATAAGCAGGAGTCAGAGATGTCTGGTGAGCTGAGCCGGGTGCTGGTTCCATGGGGAGGAAGGTGCCCACACAACCAGAGCCATCTCTGGCCGGGTGCTGGTTATTCCCAGGTGTTTCCAGCCCTGCCCAGGCATCCAGCTGAACGCAGCTGCACTAGTGAGCCCAGCCCTCACCAGGTCAAGCAGATGGGCCCTGCCCTAGGTTCTGAGCCACGGCAAGTGAGCAATAAAATTGTTATTACTTTAGACCACTACTTTATAGGCTGGTTCGTTACACAGTGATAGCTAATGGATACAAATGGTAAGCGGTACATTTGAATTACTTGGGGCTATTCCCCTCCCTGAGTTACACTGTGGTCCTTTGTTCAGAGCTGCTGGGCAGGTGCTGACTTTTAAATGAGGTTTCTCCGCTTTTTTTCTGGCTGATTCTGGGTCTGGGTTGAATTTGGAGGATGTGCCCATTAGATGTGTGACCATGTGTACCTGGTTTGTGGTGATGGATGTGAAGGTTTCTATCCTGAGAGCCAATAACTGGGAGACCTTAGTGCTTACGCTGTGCTGGCGAGAGGCCATCTGAAGGCACCAGGGCTGATCCGATTTTAAAGGGCATTCAACCCAGGTGTTCTGAGCCAGGAGTTTCCTTGCAGTCCCCTGTGGGGAGCTTCAAAATGAAATCCATCTGAACTTCCTCTCTGGAATTTGTGATACCTCTGGAGAGGCACCAAGGCCCAGGTGGGGTTTGTTTTCAGAGCTAACACGTGGAAGGGGGTTGGCCTGGCTGCAGTGTAAAGATTAAACTGTACTGGGTAAGGCAGGAGTAAGAGGTCGTGTAGTCAGAGACTGCGGTGGCTGGGAGCGTGCTGTTTGCAGCAGACGTCTCTGGTGCCTGCATCCCATTCCCCTGGACCACCTCTGCCTGTGCCCTCAGCTGTGGTTCCAACTCACCCTGCACAGAGGACAGTAGGGACAGCCTGCAGCAGCTCTTAGTGGCACACGAGAGCTGTGCTTACATTTTCAGGAATGTTTCGAGCTGGTGGACATCATGTCAGTCGCTTCAGATTGGCCACAGTGGGAGTATTTGCACCACGGAAATTGGCAGAAGCTACGTATCTGCTCCCCTGTGTCAGCCAGGTGGTTGTTAGAGACTTACGAGCACACGTCTGTCGGGGCCTCACCTCCGGTCTGAGCGGAGTGCCCCAGGGCCTTCTCCTACAGAGCACGAGTTCGGCCAGGGGACTTAACGCAGAGGGGATAATCCTCGACTAAGGGGACGGGGCAGAGGTCCCAGCCTCCTGGTGGGCAATTCTCAGCTCCTCCAGAATCACTGCCCTCCACGCACACCCTCCCCACCCCCACTGCCCACAGTAGGGACCTGGAGACTGGAGCTCAGTTGGTTTTGCGCCTGGAAGAAGGTGGACGTGCGGGACAGTGATGAGGAGACATGGAGACGGGCAGGTTAGGAGTCTGGGCAAACGTTCTCTGTTCACTTTTGGGCAGGTTCTGATCTGGAGGCCTATCACGTGCGGAGTGGAGATGGTGTGTGGACTTGGGGACAGGTATACATAGACACCTGGGAGGAGACAGCGTTTGGTAGTCAGGGTCCCCACCTGGCATCCGCGATTTAGCTGTGCCTTCCTGTTTAGGAAGTACTATTTCCTCCCTCCCTCCCTCCCTTTCTCTCTTCTTTCCTTCCTCCCTCTCTCGTTTTCATTTTTCTTTATCCATCTGATCTATCATCTGTCTGTATCTATCTATATACCTCTCATGTCTACCTATTGTTCTCTGTCTGTGTGTGTGTGTCTCTCTCTCTCTCTATCTGTCATGCTCCCATCCATCCATCACTGGCTTCCCCCCACCCCTTCCTTAGCATCCCTGCCCAGTTCGAGTCTTGCCCCTGTTTGAAAGCCCCAAGTGACAGGAAAGTCCCTTCCTCTTAAGGATTCTGCTTAGAAGTTTCCAGTTCATGTGACCACTTGAGCACCGTGTTTGGGGACTGTGCTTCTCTCTCATTTCCTGCCCCAGGATTTATTTACACTCTCCACTTGCCAGGGGAGGCACTTAGGAGTTCAGAGGCCTGCGTGCCCTGGCAGGATCGGCCCCATGTGCTGGGGAAGAATAGGGCCAGTCACGGAGGGAGACGCCTCCTCTCAGCTGCAGCTTCCCTCCTCTTGGCTCCCCGGGAAAGGCAGCTTTGTGCCCCCGTGGACAAGGCCACCATTGAGGCAGGCCAGGCGACACTGGAAGATTGAACGCTGGCTGGAAACAAAAATTAGGCATTTCACAGAAAGCAAGCCCTTCGCTGGGGTCTCTGCAGCAAGCCTCTGCGTGTCCGCGCGTGAATGAGCCTTTTGCTTGGGGCTGCAGCCCCACGCCAGGGTCCTCACTCCGGGGAGAAAGCCAGCCCTGTTCTCTCCTGGGCTCTGTCTGACCAAACAAACAAAAACACAAAGAAAGAAAGTAGTATGAGAACTGATTCATTCTCTCGTGGCCCCTCGTGGGCGTCCAAACCTGCCTGTGGGGGAATGTGTATTCTGGAAGGTTCCCCACGACTTGTGTGGAGATGAGCCGCGAGGAAGCTGGCCTTGCAGAAGACTGGAAGGTATGTTAGTAAGACAAAGGACAGCGGCAGCTGTGGGGGAGCGAAGGAGGCTAGACTTTCCTTTTTACATTTTTGTATGTTTTCTAAACTTTTCGTTTTGAAAGAATTTTGAAGTGCCACGGAAGTTGCAAAGAAACAACTTTGAGCGGTTCTCAGGGAAGTAAGGTCTGGAGCGAAAAACCCAGGGGCAAGAGCCCCGGCTCAGGGCCCTCGTGGCTTACTTAGAGAGAAGGGGTGTGGGATCAAGTCTGGTCCAGTGCTTCTCAAACTCCCCTGTGCACAGGAGTCCCCAGCGGATCTCGTTGGCATGTGAATTCTGATTCCTGAGGTCTGGGGTGGGGCCTGGGACTCTGCATTTCTGGTGAGCTTCCCGGGAACCTGCTGCCCTCATCTCCTGTCTCCCGACCCCACCCCACGCACGCTCGCTGTCTTGCTCTCTCCGCTGGTGGGAGAAGGTTTGCTCAGCAGAGACCAGTGTCCTTGCAGGGCAGTGGAGGGAGGAGAGGGGACAGAGCACTTTGTCCTGGTCTAGTTGTTAAAAGTGGCTCAACCAAGACAGGAAAGGTGGGCACGCGTTGCCAACTTTTAAATTTCAGTCAAATAAGCTTAAAAACAAAAAGACAACAATGAAGAAAAACAGAACACATCGAACTGTTACCACCATTATTTCCTAAAACAATGGAATTTCAGGTCCAAAGAAGCAGGAAGCCTATCTGTTTCGGTGGCGAACCATCTTCTAAAGTATGCAGAGCCAGCCTCAAGAATGCCGCACTGCACTGTCCTTGTTTTGGGGGGGCACGGGGAATGTCACCACAGGCTGGCAGGGGTCCACAGATTGAGGGTTGGGGCTGTAAGAATGGGGACTTCCGTGTCCTCAGAGGTGTCCTCATGTTCCCAGAATTCCTTGTGCAGTAGCTGGCGGCCACTCTGTCCTTTCTTGGGAGAGGCAGCCAGGACTGAGCAGGGACTGTGAGCCACGTGCCCTCCCTCCTGCTCTTCGTCCTCACCTTCCTCCTGGGCTGCTGCACTGGCTCTGGCCTCTCATCTAAGTGCCCGTCGTAGGCCGTGTTGAGCCACAGGCATCGCTGACTCGTGTCCACCTGTTCCCACGTCCCAGGATGTGTTGGGGTTGAATACCAAAGCTGGGGAGACCCTAGAACGCCACCTCTCTTCCTCACACGGCCCCTACTCTCTTCATCTGTGGCCCTCTGCCCATCGTGAGTGGTTCCGGGATGACACGTGACTCAGTTACCACAGTCTATTCCAGGACTCCCGCTGGAGCTTTGGAAAGAGGTGTTTGCTCTCCACTAAGAGGCCACTGAGCTGGTAGGATGTGAGCCTCGAGTACAGGTGTCCGTTTCCCCACGCTGCTCGGTGGGCCTGCCCAGGAACAGATCCCGCCCAAAGGAAAGCTGAGTGACGAGAAGGAGTTGATTCCCCAGTGGCGATTCCAGCCCTGGGTCCAGCTGTGTGTGAGGCTGCTACACCCTGGACGTCTCAGTTAAACACAGATTCCTTTTTGTGCGTCAGCTGGTTGGTTCGAATTGGGGCTCTACCACTTCGATAAGAGCTCTGGTCGTCACAGGCAGTTAGAGGAAGAGCATCTTTGTCCAGATCACAGGACGAATGGAATCTGCACACCACCTAGGTCCCCCGCATACCGCACTCTCTCCTTCTTCAAGCACATACCTCATCCTGGGGACACTGCAGAAGACCGGCCTTCCCTTCAGTGTTCAGGTTCTGCCTCACTGAAGGTTCCTGCAGCTTTTTCAAAGCACCTTGGAGGGCTGTGGAGTTATGGTGGGAGTGAGGAGAGGAGTGAGGGGACATGTCTGTTGGTGGCCTCTGTTCCTGGAAGGACTTCTATGACTCCTGGTGACTCGGGGTAACAGGGGTGCAGGCTTTTTTCAGGAAAGTGGGGTTTTGCTTGGACACTTTTATATTGCCTGGGTTTACGTGTCATGACAAGCTCTGTAAGTCACTAAAAAGGTATTCTGAGGAGCCGCTAAGAACGTATTTAATTTTAATAATGAGACACCCATGATCACAATTTATTACCCCCTGTGGCTTTGGACTCTGGTTCCTTGAGCGGTGTAAGACTTCCAGGTTAATGGATGACACGATTAATTATTTAGAACATGGAGACGGGAAGGTCTTACAAAACCAAAGACTTTGTAACAGATTAATAGGTTCCTACCTTAATTATCATTTTGAATTTTCCAAAGAATATTTTCTCCAAAACCACTCAACTGTGTAAAGTCATTGGGAAACGTCTAATTTTTACATTAGTTCTTTGCCAGGTTTAAACACGAACGTTCTTATTATTCCATAGCTATTCAGTTCAAAGCTTTGGGTCTTCATTTTATTGCCTGTGAAACACATACCGTGGATCCTCCTTTATGAAGCCCATGAACGTGTTTGCAACACAAGGCGATATTTTAATGCTGGAGGGGCCAGAAATCCAGTAGAAAGGTTTCATTTCATTCTCACGAGGGACTGTGTTCTGCTCCAGGTGCAGCCTCTAGGGTCAGGGTGACATGGTGTGGCTCCCAGCTCCTCCACTTGGGTTGGTTACTTGACTTCTCTGTTTCGGTTTCCCTTTTGTGCAATGGGGATCCTAACAGTATTAACCTGGCTGGGTCACAGTGACGATTAGATGAGAAACTGCAGGTAGAGCACTTACGTTGGTACCCAACACAGGGTAATAGTACGGTTAGGAATCATGGCTCTTAATGATGATGGTTAATATTCACTAGAGCAAGTTTCAGCAAACTATGCCCTCTGAGCCTGCCTCCTATGTTTATAAATAAAGTTTTATTGGCACACAGCTGCACTTGTTCACTTACGTGTTGTCTGTGGATGCTTTCACACTCTCGTGGCAGAAATGAGTAGTTGCCCAGAGATGTTGGCCCACAAAGTCTAAAATATTGATTCTCTGGCCCTTTACAGAAAAAACTGCTGCCCCCTGCCCTAGAACCACCCTCTCCTGCTTTTGTGTTCTCTGGTAACACGTCGGAGGCTTCATTGCAGTTGAATGCTGTCCAGCAACTTTCTGAGAGGATGGATAGGTCCTGCATCTGCAGTGCTGCCCACTGTTGCAGCCACTGGCTACACGTGGCTACTGGATGCTTGAAATGTGGCTAGTGCAACTGCAAACTGAATTTTACATTTTATTATATTTAGCTTTAATGAGTTTAAATTTAGACAGCCTCCTGTGGCTAGAGGCTGGCACTTTGGGTGAGTGGTGACAAGCTCCTTCTTCCATCTCAGTGTATAAGACAGGAGACACCCTGTGTGGTCCCCCCACTAGCATCCTTTTTAGAGAGTGCCCAGATGAAGGGTGCTGGCTCTGGCTGAAGTAAGGAGGGCGGAAGGCTGCCTACTTCATTTTTCTTATGTGTTTCCTTATCAAAAACATTTTCAGTTACAAATATAAAAATTTTGTGAATTGATAAACATAGGAAAAGCATGCAGGAAAGAATGAGGATACCTAGTCCATGATTTGGAGATAAGGCCCTGTAAGTGTTGGTTCTGCACACGTGGCATCACTTTTGCTCTCTGTACATTGCAGGAGGTGGGTGCTAACGATCGCATGGTGCCAGCCCACTTTGTGCATGGGACAGGCGCACTCAAAGCTCTGTGTGATCATGACTAATGTCTGTAGGGTTCTCGGTGACGCGGTCACCTTTCCAGATGGCTCTGTGGGTTGCTTGCAGCCAGGGACTTTGTAAGTAGTACAGTGACAAGTGTCCTTGCTGCAAAGTGTCTCTGTGTTTTTCATGCTTCTACAGAGTTGCCATGTGTCTGTCCTCCTAAGAGACATGTGTCAGTTTATGTTCCTGCAGAAGGTGCTGGAAGCTTCTGCTCCCTCACACGTTAGTTAATGCTGGATCTTGCCCACCTTCCGCGTCTGTGTTGGGCTGATGGTGAAAAATTACTCATTTGTATTTGTCACTTTGATGTTGAATAAGACATGCGTCCAGAAGTCACTGCTTGAAAAGATGTGCGGTCATTTTTCTTGCTCCTTTTAATTTCTGGTTTGGGCCAGTGGCTGTGAACCAGTTCCCGAATCTTTGGGCAGTGTAGTAGGGTGTGGATTGGGTCTAATAGCAGCTTGTATTTGGCAAGGGCCTACTATGCGCTTTGCAGGCGTTAGCTCATCCATTCCTCCCAATCACCTGGTGAGCCAGGTGTTATTACCACCATTTCACGGATGAGGAGACTGAGGACTCGCTCAGTCCTAGGCGAGTGAGTGTCATAGTCTGGAGCTGAACAGGTGATTGCTCCTCACAGCCCTGGTAGGATGCCCTGGAGGAAGGTGTGGGACACGGGGCAGGCAGACCTGGCTGGCAGAGGGGTCGCTTACTGGCGCTGTGGCTCTGGACAGAGCCTTCATTTCCCCAGCTCCCAAATAGATACCTGGGTATTGACCTCGTGGGGTTGTTTTGAGGACCCACGGAGAAGCATGTAAGAGCCCTGGCAGCGTTCTCTGCACCATCAATGATAAATGGTGGCTGTTACCTGTGTTATCAGCATCAGTTATTAACACAATGATGAAAAATGTGCAGTAAAGTTGAGGACTAGGAAGTGTGTAGGATGTAGCAGCTACCTGAGGTGAGCTGTCATTTATTTTGTGACTGTGTGCCAGTGCATCTGTTTCCACGTCTGTCATGTAATAAACAATGAAAACTCTGCTGAAAGCCCCTGGTGGGCCCCAGACCGCCTTCTCACAAACACAGACCTCCAATCCACAGAGGCCAGTAGATTCGATTTAGGTAAGAAGAGCGCCATGCTTCACAAGCAGCCTGCCCCCCCCCCCCGCCTTGCTTCACAAGCAGCCTGCCCCCCCCCCCCGCCTTGCTTCACAAGCAGCCTGCCCCCCCCCCCCGCCTTGCTTCACAAGCAGCCTGCCCCCCCCCCCCGCCTTGCTTCACAAGCAGCCTGTCCCCCCGGGGCTGTCACAGCCTCCCTGGCTTGTCACACCTCCACAGGCTGCTGGGTATGTTTCATGGGTGGCGTCTGATCATGGATAGTATTTTCCGTGTCCAAGGGGTGACTAGTGGTCCCCAGAGCCAGTGCCTCTGGCTTCCCGATATTCTCCTGCAGCCCCTGAGCAGCTGTGTCCAGGATGGTTCTGGCCTTTCTGTTGCAGGTTACAGACATCACAGCATGGGTGGGTGGCCTAGTCTGTGGACACGTCCCAGCGTGACGTCCATTTCCAGTCGGGCTGTGCCTTCCACCCTCTCCTGAGGTTATGGAGTTGGCCGGGTCGCATCTTAGCTCCCCTTTGTTCCACGTTTACTTCTGGTAAAAATCCCATGGATTAAACGCTCCATGGAAATGTATGTGTGTAATGGATGCATCTCTACTGGAAGTGAGCTCCCTTCCCAAAGACAATGGCCACCTTAGTGACAACTGTCCTCATCCCAATCATTGTGCTCAACGAACAGACTGGAAATGAGCCTTAAAACCAATAAACAGACCGCAATGCAAAACATGGAAAAAAAATCCCAAAAAACAGCACGGAAAAGTCATTCTCTTGGCAGATGTGTCTATCCCAGTTTAGGCAATGCGAACTTTCATTCTTTTGGCAGCACTGTTGTTTTTATTGAGGTCGATTTGGGTACATTTTCTTGACCTAGCATTGTAGGAGGCAGGGATGAGACTAGAAATGACAAGTCAGAGGACAGAGGAAACAGAAAGCGTGGATGGCCAAAGTGACAAGTGTATCCCGCCGATGGGAGAGAAGCCGGCTGTGCGAGGACGTATGTTTTGTTTCTAGGGAGAGAACACACGGATGACCGTCACAGTTGTAAACTTTTACCTACATGTTGGAGAAACGCGGTACACGTTTAGATTAGGGATGCTGTAATGTAACGAACCACAAGGAGAATGTGACAAATACACGTGTTGCAAAAGGTACATAAATGCGTCTTTGGAAATTGAGAACTTGGCTTCTAAGTTATAAAGATGGATCGGAAAGGGACCTGTAGGTAGGGAGGGACACATGACCATGTGTACGACACTCTAGTTACCTTCCTCCGCTCCCCGTCTCTCTTTGTTTCTCTGTTATTCCATAGATGTATAGATACATAGATAGGTAGATAGATGTACATATGTGTCTATCTGCAGATATGTGTGTACATACGTATCTGATATATAATTATCTTGTCAAGAATGACTCCCAGCGTTGAGGGAACGATTAACTCGTGGTTTGCAGCCTCTTTATGTGCAAATAAATTATGCAGCAGGCTGCTCTAGTCCTGTTTATTAATTACTCTTCTGTTAGTCTCTTTAAAGTCAATTAAACGTCATGGAGCCCCAGTTCCTCTCATGAAAATTGGGTCCCTGTCACTTAGGAAACCTGAGCAGGTGACCGATGGCTGTTTCAGCTCTCAGGGAGAATGTACACAGCTTCCCTTGTGACAGACTTGCTGGGTCTCTGGGTCGTATTGCTGTCCTGCCCCTGGCAGTGGGCCTGGACCAGCTGATATCTGGATGTAGAGAAGACAGCCTCTCTCAGAGAACGAGACTCTGGAAAGGAACGGTCTGAATCAAATAGAAAACGGGCCTTAGACACAAGCAAGCAAGCCGCCCCACAGTCTTCTTTCTCCGGCTTCCTGGATTTTGGAGGCGGTGGTGGTGGTTATTTTGATATTTAGTTATTGGCTTGTTTGTCTAATGTCTCTTCATTTTTTTCTTAAAAAATTTCTTTTTCTGATGAGAAAAAAAAATCGTATTCATTATTGAAAATTCAGAGAACACAGAAAAATACCGAGAAGGAAACAAACCATTTACAAGTTCCACCCCCACCCAGAGATTATGTTTGTGGCTATTTTTTTTCTCTGTTTCCCACCAGGCGTTTTTCTATGACAATTTTTTTTACTGTCTTGGGATCTTTCCGTATATCCTTTAATTAATATATCATAAGCATTTCTCCACATTGCTCAGTATACTTGTAACCATGGTCTAGAATGGCTTGGTAACGTTCCAGAACATGAATTTGCCAAAATGTATCTGCCCATTCATTCCTCTTTCATCTGAAACTTAGTCTGGCTTGGGGCTTTTGTTTGTTTTTGTTTCTTGCTGTAACAAATAATGGTGATGGACTTGAGGCTACACACCTTTGTGTGTGCATCTTTGGTTATTTCTTTAGGCCCAGTTCCTAGAAACAGGATTCCCGAGTCAAAGGAAGGTTGGAGGTGTTTTGATACATTGTACCAGCTTCTCCTCCTGCTGAGGATGGCGTGTTCCCCACAGAAAGAGCCAGCGCATGAACCAAGCAGCTTAGAGAAATTTAATCCTATGCCTGAAAGCTGGGGATCAGAGTAAGGCGAGAAAGTATCCCGCACGGCACCGCAGCACACCGTGTACATGAAACTATTCCTCTCCGTCATTTGTGGTGATTTGGCCTGTCGGTGAGAACTGAGATGCTACCTGGTTTCTTCGTTTCTTTCAATTGGCCTGAGCTGCAGAGTGTGGGGGCCAACAGCACACCCACAGAGGGCCTGTTTTTATTATTTTAAGCATCTTGGTTTAACATGAGCCCCCAATTTTGCTAAGTTTTCCCATTTATGGAGTAATTCTGTCTTAAACTGTGTCCTTACTCCAAGAGGAGAACAGATATTTGCCTCGATCCTCACAGGATAATTAGACTCTAAAATTAGAAGGCAAAAAGTGCATGTTAAGATGCATCTAAATAAAATCCCGGCGGGGGAATTCGTGTCTCTTGGCAGGTGAACGCGAGCACACGGCTGATAGAGCAGCGAGAAGCTAAAAGGGGGAGATGAGGGCGGAGCGCTCAGAGCAGAAGCACAGATGCTGCTGACGCAGTCCCTCCACTTGGTCTAAAAATTCTTGGTTCCAAATGAGGAGGAGAAGCGTGTCGAACACCCAGTTACGTCTTCTGGGGCCACAGTTTGCAGATGCCGGGAGGGGGGCCCTCCGGGTCTTGAGTCCGCCTTAGTGCTGTGCTGTGAGCTTGTTAGACAGACAGCAGTCCTGGCTGGACTGAGGACGGAGGTAGGTCGGACAGCTCAGGGCTTGAGCAGCATGTCTGTCCCGACATTGGCTGACCCGGAATGTTCTCGAGAATCCCCCCACCCAGCCGTCCACCCTGCAAATATTTACTACCTGACTGCTAAAGGTCATGGATGCAATGGGAGCTTAGAGTGTGGTGGGGTGGAAAGGCTCCTTTAGTAAGTCCAAGTTCCTGAGGTGCCTACTGTGCGCAGGCGCAGACCTAGGGGCCGTGATGAGCAAAAGGGACACGGCATCCCTGTGACCATCTATCCGCTGGAGCTGGCAGCAGCGAATCCATTACTCAGCAGCTAGTTAACAGTGAAAGGGGAGCCGGGGTGCTATGTACCTGGAGAAATGGGTCTGTGTTGTGTTTTGAGGTGAAAACGGCTTTACATGAATTTCTATCCATGTGATATGACATGACATGAATAATACAGAATGTCTGTGACATCAGTTGTTCAGTTTCAGCCCTATCTTCTCTTTCCTTAGGCTCTACCCCCCCCCCCCCCTTATATTGCAAACTCCAAAAGGGTGGGACTGCCTCTGCTTCCTTTCCAGGGCTGGCACTGTAGCTGGTTGTGTGTGTGTTGGAAGGACGGGCGTTCACACGGACTCTACAAGACATGGCCCATCCCGTGTTTCCGTGTGGCCTGAGCACCTGGAGACGGGGCTGGAGGGCAGAGGCCAGCTTGTCCCAGTGTGCCCAGAGCAGATGGCAGCCCAAACCACTGTCACACCCCCTCAGGAGGCCTTCCTGAGCTTTCCCAGCGGGGCTGTTCCCTTTCACTGCCTCAGCCCTGCACCTCCTCTCGTTACCACTTATGGCACCAGCTTTACTGCTTTGCTGGCGGGTCTCTTTACCAGGGTGGGGCCACCCGCCATGTGCCCTGATCACACGGGCTCAATATTCTTAGAACGAGCAGAAGTCCTGTTGTAGACTCAGGAGGGCGGGAGGGCGGGCAGGAGTCAAGACTTTGCCTGGAACAACCTTCCTCAGATCCTTGCTCCCCAGCTCATGTCTCATGTCTCAGCAACATGTGACCATCCGGCCACCGCAGCTCAAACGCCACCCGCCCCAGGCACGTCTTCACTATAGCTCCTCACCCCACTTTATTTCCTCTGAGCACACTGAGCCCTGTCTGGAAATACATTGTTTATGCACAGTTGAATAGTGCTTATATTTGTTATATATAAAATATAAAGATCCCTATAGTGACGTGCATTCGTGTGTGTGCGCGCGCGTGTGCCTGCGCGCACCTGTCTGTACCACCAGAATATAATTTCAATAAGAGGCTTTCTGAGTTCCCAGTGCAGTGCCTGGCACAGAGCGGAGGCTTAACCATTTCTTGAATGAATGAATGAGTTTCCTTTTCCCCTCCACGTTGCCGTATTTCCACAAGGCTATTGAGCCCAGGACCCCTACCTATGGCTGGCCACCATTAGTGCTAGGCCCACCCAGCAGGAAACACGCTCAGGAGCATGGGGAGCGGACGAGGGTGAGAAACTCTTTCAGAGCCCTGTGGGCCCATCCAGCATCCTCACACCCTGATTTCCTGAGAAGACCCCTTGGCGTGTCTCCAACAGAAACCCTGACCGAGAGACAGCGTCCACCTGGTCCCTTTTTATCTTTTAACCCCTTTCTTCCCCTTCTCCCATCAACGCCCTGTATCCTTTGACAAAGGAGCTCTAAATTTCCAGGAGGAAAGGACTGTGTTATCATCAATCACTTACATCCACGTGCGGGCACACACACCCTGTACAGTCAGCTCTCACATGTTCCAAATTCCTCCCGAGTTACCTGAACGGAGTGATAAGAATCAGGTCCCCGAATTCAGGTACCAGGGCCACCACTGTCATACTTGTGACCTTCAGTGGCCTTTCTGAGCTCAGTTTCCTCATCTGTGCAATCTGGGGTTTGGGTTATTTCATTTCTGCATTTCCTCCCGGCTTTGAAACTTTCTGTATGATTCTCTGTCATACCGGTCAAGATGCTTTTCGTTGCATGTGGCTTTAGGTGCCGTTGGGAAGCCCAGCCACCCTGGCTTTGCTGTAGGAGGTGCTCGTCGACGGACAGAGCTCATCAGTCCAGGGGGAGCTGCCTTCAGGCCCCACTGGGTCCAGAGGGTCCCATTCTGTCATCAGCATTTGCTCCCTTTCCATCTCATTGCCTGCTCCTCCGAGGCCAACTCGTCCTTCTGGGGCCCTCAGAGGCTTCAGGCTCTAGCCAGCCAGCTTGGGGAAAGTTCAGAAACAAAGCAAAACTCTAGGAAATGGTGTTGTACTGGCCTGGAGGTGGTCAGCCTCTTTCAAATCACATGGACTGAGTGGGCAAGGGGTAGAACACCCTCCCTCCCAAGGAAAGTCCAGGGGCTACAACCAGAAAAGGCTTAATTGGTGTTGGGGAAGGAACAAAAATCCATCTCAGAGTCTTCTTTAAAAAAGTCCTCCTTTAAAGAATCCTAATAACTCCTTAACCAGCAAGACAATGGCTTGAATCTGGTTATTCCAGGATCGGGGGGAAGGGTGAGGGGGTGTTGGAAGACTTGACCTTCTGGGGTTGATGACACCATTTGTTTTCCTTCTCAGTAACAGGTTTGCTTTGACCTTGGTGCTGAATGTGGGGTCTGTCCTCTCCTCTGTCCTCACCAGCATCCATCACTGTCATGTCCTTTTGGCGCTAATTAAAGAGGACACATTTGGATTAGTAAAATGATGGATTGGGTTGATGTGACTCAGCGTGGGGATAAGTGACACAGAGAAGCTCTCTCTCTTCCCCGTGGGAGGGCTTGGGGGTGGCAGGGTCCCTACCTCCTCCTGAAGATTTGCCAGATTCAGGGAGACGGCTGTTTGAAGTGTGGACATTGACACTGCTGCTTCTCTGGCTCCATTCAGCTCAGTGTTGCTGGCTTAGGAGAAGGAGGAAGAATCAGATGACCCCCGCCCACCCCGAGTTTATGTGCTAATTGTTTACTTAGTTGAGTTAATTTCTGCATTTGATTTCTATGACTTGGACTCACATTTAAAAAACAGCTAATGGGATTGAAATTTTTATGGTGAGCATGTTGAAAAGCAAATAGCAAATAACCCATCTATGAAATTGTTATAAGAAAAGTTATTATGGTAATGGTTAGAACACAACAACTCTATTTAATGCTCGATGGTTACAGAGATTCCAGCCAAGATATAGAAATGCATTTTTCTTAAGAGATTTCTCAAGGCACGCATTTTAATGTGTTCTCTATCATACACAGTCACGTGAATGAATGAAGTAAATTCAGCAAAGGGTTAGCTGCATGCAGCAGCCCCATGCCTGCTTTTTCTAAATATAGTACTGAAGGTCCTCAGTGTCCTTTCGTTCAACGTTACTTGGTTTTAATGTTGATGAGGAAAGAACAATCAATTCCTGGCCGGGGCCACTGTCCGTGTGGAGTTTGTTTCTCCCAGGTCTGCGTGGATTTTCCCCAGCGTCCTCCCATGTCCCAGAGATGTGTACAGGAGGTGAGCTGCTGTGCCTAAGTTGCCCCTGTCTGAGCAAGTGTGGGCGTGCGTGAGTGTGAGTGGCCCTACCGGGCATGGAAGGGGGTCCTGAGCAGGGTGGGTTCTGCCTCTGCCCCCTGAGCTGACGGGATAGGCTCCAGCCACCGTGACCCTGACCTGGAATCAGCAGGTTGGAAAATAAGGATCTGACTTGTTTTCATGAATCTTTCTTAAGTGGATATATAGCTCACGTTGACTTCACTGTTTAATATAGAAATGTTTTGGGTCTTTATTTAGAAGTTTGGTGATGTTTTTGTGTCCAGAAATAGGCTGTAGGAATGTAACTCTCATTTATATTAATTAGCCTCTGGTAAAATTGGTTTCTTTTTACGTCATTTCACTTAAAGTTGTATTTCCACGACCCTATCAACGACGTTAACTGAGAGCATACTTTATATATTTCATGTTCTAAATTAGGGGCTGAATTATACAGGATGGATTTGTTGGTAATATAATAGATTTTGGGGTTTTATTGAATTTCTATTTCTTTCAGTTTGGGTTTAAAGAACTCTGTACCCCAACCCACTGAAAAGCATCATTCTGTTAGAATCACAATTAGAAATGCTTATTCCTATTAAGAACTCAGATGCCAGCACAGATTGAGTATTTTGAAGGCTTTTTACCAGTTCATGGCTCAGTAATATTCAGCAGCATGGCATTTCCTGTAGTATCAATTGTCACCGATAAACTGGAGCACCAATAAGATACAAACTGTCCCATAAGCAACTGATCAGTATTGACCTTCACAGGTTAACCATAAGAAACAAAAACCTCCTCATAATGTGGTTTTCTACATGTCTTTGTTTGCAGTGAGAAGATGCTTTTACAAATTATCTTTTATTTGACTTATCTGAGTTATTGTAGCGGTCTTATTTCACACTTGCTAACTGGTAGGTTTCCAACTATTTCAGTGCTGAAAGTCAAGTGGTATTTTCCTGTATACTGCTTTTTTCCCTGAAGGTCAAAAGGTAAATTTGGCACATCTATCAAAATATAGATATTTTGGGTACAAATTTTATTTTTATGTGTATAGAAATAGATATAAAGGGATTTGGGAAGAATTTCCTTTTGGCAAGTGAGCATACAAAAATCAAACTATAAAGAATGAAATATTAGGCTCTGGGTGCAGAATAATGGTCATAACACAAAATGCGGAGAGTTTTTTGGTTGCGGTTTCTAAGACAGGATTCTTAGAATCTGTGTTTCTGCCGTGAAACACAGAAAACAAAGAAATCCTTAAACATCAAGAGAACCATTCGCAAACAAACCAGGGAAAATTTCAAATGGATCTGCATGATTGTGATGTATTTTTTTCTAAAATGAATAACGTGTATGCCTTATATATCATCATATATCTAAGATTTACGTAAAGGGTTGAGGATATAAAGATGCTAAGTTCTTAGGGATGAGAATCCACATATAAAGCTGTTCTCTGTGTTTTGTATTATGTCGATTGTTCCTGTGGCGTAAAAATTAATTTTAAAAAGCCAATTGAAAGCAAATTTCCCCATTAAAGAAGGAGACTGTTGTTTTAAAACAGTATCTCATTCAAGGCAAATTAAAACGAGATACTATTTCCACCCATCAGATTGGCAAAAGTAAAAACGTATCACGATGGCTAGGATTGGTGAAATTGGGACAAACAGGAACTTGGATGCACTGCCGACGTTCGCATCAATGGGTGTGACCACTTTGGAGAGCAATACAGCATAGCTCCTTGAGTTCAAAACACTACAACCCAGCATTGCCTGTCCATGCCATTGCCCTGGAGAAAATCACATCCCAGGGTTATTAGCAGGAGAGAAATCCAGGGATGTTTATCACAGCAATGGCTCAGTAGCAAAAAAGAGGGATGGGCCATAGCAGATGTTGGGAAATGGCGCGCTTTGCACATTTCGGTCACTAAGCCTTTGCCTCAGCAGAGGTGGCAGGTGAGGGAGGTGAATGGACTCCTGATGTTACTGCAGGGGCTTAAACTCCACCGATAATGTGCTGCTTCTAATAAAAAGAACACCCCTCTTAGCAGCTATGTCAAGGTGTTAATCTTTGCTAATCCTGGCTACTGGATACATGCATGTTTATTTCTGTGCATGTGTATGATTCAAAAGAAATCAACTCATTGCATTTTTTAAAATAGTGGATTTTTTATATCGTGCACTGGAATAAGTCAAACTGCTGAAGTATGTAGTAAGGTATGAATTATTGCCTCCATAGTTGGTTGCCAAAATAACCTGACAGTGTGTATTCATTAATAAAAAACATAGACACAAGAATTAAAAAAATTAAAACACTATGCTGTATTGTCATTACAAACTAACCATATAAACCTTATGGAAGGGTATTTGGCTTTATTTAGCAAAATTACATATGCAATTACCCTTTGAACCAGTAACCAAAGTGGAATTTATGCCAAAATATCTTGGCATAAATTTATGCCAAAATATCTTGGCAAAATATAAAATACCATATATGCGAGGTTATTTATGTTGTCATTACGTTGGGAAAAGCCCACATATTCACGAATAGTGGATTGTTTGGTAAACAATGGTAGGTGCACACAGTGGAATGTAAAGAGAGATGAGCAGCTCCCTGTACCACTGTGGACGGGTCCCCAGGATATATCATCGAGAGAGGAAAAATCAAGATACAGAACAGAGTTTATAGCACAGAACCTTTTGTGTACGAGGAGGGAGGAGATGTGTGTGTGTGGGCATGTGTGAGTGCGCGTGTGTTTGTGCGTGTGTACGTGTACTTGGATTGTTCAGAAGAAATGCTGGAAGCGTATAAAACTAAGAAAAATGGCTGCATGTAGGGGAGGGAGCCCGTGGGGTGGAGGACAGATACAGGAATTAGACCTCTATGAATGTACTTTGTTATATAGTTGTGAGATTTGAAACATGTAAAGATTTTACATATTTAAAAAGTTAAATTAAGAAAGGAAAAATGTTGAAACATGTAACAGTTGAACAAGTTGGTTTAACCTGGGAGAAAGTAATTTTCTTCAAGTGACTTTCAACCCCAATATTTTAACTATCCATCCCTAGTGGGCTGTAGTTTGAGGACACACATGCATATATAAATACAAGGAAATCACAAACGGCATTCATTATTAGTATTAGCTGGAATATTGCTATTGTTACTTTGCAGTTATTGTAGGAATAATTTTGGAGAACAAATAAGTAATATGTTCATATTGTTAAGAATCGAGATTATTAGCATGATAGAAAAGAGATAAGGTATAATATTTTTAAAGTTACCTAAAGTCCTATAATCTTAAATTTTGATTGGAAATCTCAATATGAATTCATAATATTCTTTGCTCTTAAAAATATTTACTGTATATTCTTTCCACTGAAAAGGCTTAGAAGCAGTGATAACCCTGTGACAATGAACAACCGCTGCTGCCCAGATTTTGCTTGCTAAGTACCATTTCCTGTTAAAAGGAAGCAGAGTTTCTTGGAGAAGTGACTGATTCCTGGTCCGGAAAATTTTATTATGCCAGAAATCAAGGAAGGTATCAGAGATGAATGGGGTTATGTCAAAGGAATATGGGAACTAAATTGGATGATTTTTCTGCTTGCTAAGATGTGATACTTGCATATCAAGTAGAATATCTAGAATGGATTGAAATGCATAAAAATTATTTAAAAATTTTGCCTTCACAATGATATTTCAAAAATATTGCTAGAGCACCAGCTCACTATTCTGAAAATCACTAAATAAGGGAAAAGACTCAAACATTTATTCTGTTTTTCTGTTTCACTTCTATTTCAGGGTAACCAAATAGTTGATAATGAAAAGTCTTCCTTTACAGAAAAATTCTAATAAGTACTGAAGGAAAGACAGAATTAGAAAGGTACCATTTGACAACCCTAGTGAACTAACAAATCTAAGCAATTCTCATCAATGTGTGTCAACATCATTAGTTATATGTTGATGGGGAGTTTCATAACAGATGGATCAGGCAGATGTAACCTGAATCAACTGATTTCATTTCAAGTTTCTAAAAGTGGGGCCACCAGACATGCTGTGTCTCCTGATACACAATTGGAAATACACGTCACCACCTGGAAAGGATTATTGTCTTAAGAAATTAAACCAGAATGTGATCAAGCTTCTAGATCTTACTACCAGTTTGCAGGAAGTACAGGGACTAAAGGAATGTGTTAACAATTTAACCAACCTTTTGAAACAAGATATGGAAGAGGTCCAATGATGCAGAACATTTCCTAGTTTCCTCTGCCAGTTAATTCCACCTTTACTCATAAACACACTTTTTTTTTTGCCACAGATTTCACTGCAGATTACCACATAAATGGAGTCATGCAATGTGCACCTGTGTGTGTGGCTTCTTTCACTAAACCTGTTTTAGAAATTCTTCCATGTTGTGTGTGTGTTTATATGTAATTGATTTGTTCCTTTTTTATTGTTGAAGAATGGTCCCTTGTACGAATATCCCATAATGTGTCTATTCTGTTGATGGACAGTTCTGTTCTTTCCAGTTTGTTTTGCTGATGTATATAACGCTGCCAGTGAGCATTCTTGTACAAGTCTTTTCAGGGATGTATGTTTTTATAGCTCTTGGGTAAATTACAAGAAGTGAAATTGGTGTAACAGGGTAGGTATATGATTCACACTGTAAGGAACATCCAAATAGTTCTAAGCGATGTGAGTTCCAGTTGCTTCACAGCCTTTCCAAAAGTGGGTGTTAGCTGTCGTTTTAATATTGCCATTCAGGCATCTATAAAATGGTATCTTATTTGATTTTTTAAAATTCATTTTTTACAAAACTACTTTATTGATTTGTAATTCACATACCACACAATGCACACATTTAAAGTGTACACTTTAATTTTTTTTACATATTTTAAGAATTGTGCAACCATTAAAGTCTCCAACTATTATTATTAAGTTATTTATTTCTCCATCAACTCTTAATTTTTGCCTCGTGTACTTTGGAGCTCTATTGTTAGGTACATATATGTTTATAATTGTTATGCCTTCCTGATGGATTGACCCTTTTGTCTTTATGAAATGTCTCTGTTTGTCTCTAGTAACATTGTTTTAAAGTTATCTTGTCTGGTATTAGTATGGCCTCTCCAGTTTTCTTATGGTTGCTGCTGGCATGATGTACATATTTCTATCCTTTTACATTCGACCTGTTTGTATCTTTAAATCTGAAATGTGTCTCTTATAGGCACTGTATACTTGGATCTGATTTTTTTATTCAGCCAGACAATCTCTACCTTCTGTTGGATTGGATGATGCATTCACAATCAATGGTATTGTTATAGTTGGCTTTGCATCTACCATTTTACTTTTTGTTTTCTATGTCTCGTGTCTTTTTTTGTTTCTATTCCTCCTTTACTAGTTTCTTTTGTATTAGTGAATATTTTTAGTGTAATATTTTTATTTCTTTAATGATTTTTTTTGAGTTTGTTTCTTAATGGTTGCTCTAGGATTTACCATATACATCTTACCAGAATACTTCAGGTTTATATGAACTTAATTTCAGTCAGATATGGAAACATTACTACTATGTACCTTTATTCCCCCTTCTCTCTTTTTGTGCTCTAATTATTGTATATGTTGTATCTATATACGTTACATTGTTATAATTATTACTTTATATGAATTTATGTCTTTTAAAGGAGCTAAGAAAATAAAGGATAGCAAGTGTAAAGTTATAGAGTTTGTTATACTAACCTTATTTACCATTTCTGGTTCTCTTCATTTGTTCCTGTGAATTCAGGTTACCATCTGGTGTAATTTCCTAGCCCCAATATAGCTTTGTTCCCACACACCTCCTTTTTATTGTTTGGTGTTTTTTTTGGTCACACTTATTACATTCTATATGGTATAGAGCCAATAATACATGTGTGTATACACGTATTTGTATCATCTTATGCAACTTTTAAAAATCAGTTAACAGAAGAAAGCAAACTAAATATGCATTCATGCTTTTTTTAAAATAATAACATAATCATAGGTATGAGCGTCCTTTGCTTTTGTGTGTGTATATTTAAATTACTGTCCAATGTCACTTGCTTTTAGCCTGAAAACTTTCCTAGCATGTCTTACAAGGCAGGTCTCCTAGGAATGAACTCTCTGTTTTATTTATCTGTGAATATCTTTAATTCACATTCACTTTTGGAAGATAGTTTTGCAGGATATAAGATTCTTGGTTGAGAACTTTTTCTTTTATCAGTTTGAATATGTCCCACTTGCCCTCTGGCCTCAACTGTTTCTGATAAGAAGCTAGCTTTTAATCTTCTTGGTTTTCCCCTTGTATGTGACTAGTGACTTTCTCTGGTTACTTTTAAGATTTTTCTCTTTGTGTTTATCTTTCAACATTTGTGTCTGGATTTGGATTTCATTACATTATCCTATTTAGAACTTACTAAGCTTCTTGGATGTATAGATTAATATTTAAAATCAAATTTGGGAAATGTCAGCCATTATTTATTCCACTATTTTTTCTGCCCCTTTCTCAGTCTTCTCTCATTCTGGTACTCCCATTATGCATATTTTGGTATACTTAATGGTGATTCCAAATTTTCTGGGCCTCTTTATTTTTCTTGGTTCTTCTTCATTCTTTTTCTTTCTCTTCTTCAGATTGAATGATCTCTCTCTTCAAATTTGATGATTATTCTTCAAGTTCAAAGCTACTGTTGATCCCCTCTAGTGAATTTTTTTATTTTAGTTATTATAATTTTCTGTTCCAGAATTTCCATTTGATTTTTTAAAATAATTCCTATCTTTTTACTGATACTCACTTTTTGATCAAGCATTGTCATTTTACCTCCATTTCCTCTTTAAGATTTTTTTTTAGCTTTTTTGAACATATTTATAGCTGCTTTAAAGTCTTTGTCTGCTAAGTCTGATATCTGTGCCCTTTCATGGACTGTTTCTGTTGTCTGCTTTTCCCCCTTATGTGTTGGTCATATTTTCCTTTTTGTTTACCCATCTTACAATTCTTTCCCCAAACTGGACTTTTTACATAATGTATTTTAGCAACACTGGATACTGATTTCCCCTTTTCTTGGACTTGTTTGCTTGTTCATATGTTTGTGACTTAAATTGGCTGTTTCAGTTTTTACCCCCACAGTGTGGAGCCCTTAGTGTAGCTTCTCAGAACTTGCAGCCTTGAGGGTGCACACGGTCACTCTGAGATGACAGTGGTTTTAGCAGACCTCTCTTTGATGCCCTTTTTTCCTAATTTCTCTGCCTCTGTTGGTATCACACCGAGCTGTTAGACTCCACTACTAGCCAGCTGATTGGTCTGCTATTTTCAACAATGCCCAGGGGCTTAAATTCGTCTACAGCTTGATTCAATTAAATTTGGATTCCTTTGCAAAGTTACTTTTTGAGGCTAATCTTTGGCCAAGAGAGCTATTCTTAGCTGTTTCTGTCTCTGATAAAATAGCTGATCGGCTATTTAGCTTGTTGTGATCATGGATCTACCAGCCTGCTACACACGTCTTCAAGTTCACTGATCTTTCTCATTGCTCCGCCAAGTCCACCAGGTAGCCGACTTAATGAATTCCTCAATTCTGATATTGTCCTTTTCATTGCAGCATTTTCATTTAGGTGATTTTTGTATTTTCTATGTGCTTCAATTCTCTATCTCTTTAGACATGTTGTCCACCTTTCACACACTATTCTTTAGAATTTTTATTATCATTATTTTAACATCCCTCCATGATAGTTTTAATAGCTGGGCTATTTTGGAGTGTTCTTTGATTGTCTGTCTCCTCGCTTTATCATAGAGCACATTTTCTTGACTTACCGTGCAGCTTATGTTTTTTACTCCATGTCAGACATTTTGTATCAAATCACAGTATATTTCTCTTTTCAGGTTATCAGAGTTGGAGCACTGAGTCAATCTTGTCTGTTGTTGAGCTGAGTCTGGACTTTTTTTTTTTTTTTTTTTTTTTTTTTTTTAGTTTTACTTTAATTCCGTTTACTACCAGCTTGAAGTGCTTTGAAAGAAGGGTCAGGATTTTCCCTCAGCGTGGCTTGGTCTCTGAGCACTGAGAGGTCTCTTTGTGCTTTTACATCTTAGGTACCATCTTATGAAACCTTGAGAGTTCTTTCTCCATGTTACAGTCTGGCTCACGGATGTAGGGGTCACAGAGAGTTGTTGCTGTCCAGTCCCATGGGAGAGTTCCCTCTGCGCTGTGACCCTGCTACCTTGTTGCCAGACCTTGGAGGGCAACTTTCTTACATTCAGTGAAGGCTTACAATGCCTAGAAGGGGTTTTCTTCAGCTCGCCCCTGTGACCCAGACTTCAATAGCTAACAATCTAGAATTTCCAGGATGGGTTTCTCTTGAGTTTCATCCTCAGGCCCCACTTTCCGAGGGCTGCTGCCTTTCACTTGGGCACTACATGTCTCAGGGGTCTTTCAGGTTGGTTACTTTATCTGTGGGAAAGAGTGACCCGAGGGTAAAAGCTCCCTGTGTGGCGTGGGGCTCCTTCACCTTCTAATCTGTCATCTGGCCATCAGAAATTAACTAAAACACCAGCACATTTCTCCTTCTTGTTCTTCTCGCCTCATTCTGTCAGGGGTGAGAGCAGTCAGCTGGCAAACTCCTTAAACAATATTTTCTGTCACTCTATTTGCATACTCTGGATTTCATACAAATGTTAGTCATATGTAAACACTGCATATCCACAGTAAGGACATCGTTCTCTTGGAGAGCCAGAAAGTGAGTTGTTTTATGAAACATGTATAATTTAGTCTTTTTTTTTTTAAAACAGGGAAACTCTACAACAGTCATTGCCTTTGCTTATGAAAGTTATAGAGAAGAGGAATCGGCACGTCATTGCTTCGCCTCTTGAAAACACTTTTATTTGTCTTTATTTATGCCCTTTTTGAAAATTTTGATGGACAAGGAAGAGAATGTGACAGCTTGAATGTCTGTTTGACTGGATCTCTTCATGCTATGATAATCATTTTCTTAACGTCAAATTTCAGAAATTTAAAGCAGACAATGGCTTGTTCAAATTTTCAAAGCCTCTTATCCCCTGACAGTGACAGGAAAACAGGGCTCAGGGCTGGGAGAATCAAGCAGCAGAAGGTGCCATGACTTGGCTCAGAACGAAGGAAGTTTGAGCCGGAGAAAGCGGTCCTTTCCAGCTGGACTATTCTTTTATTGGTGTGTTGTTAGGTGTGTGGTTCCAAAGTTATTATCTGTTCAGGAAAAGTCCAAGTGGTCATTTCTATCATAATGCTCCCTAGACAATTGCCAGGACCCCCATTTTAGGACTAGATTCTTTGGCCCCCATGGCTGCAGCGTGTGTTAGTGAATATGTTTGGCCAGATCTTCTTACTCATGTTGGAAATTTGTCCAGCCTGGCCTTCCACGGGGTGCTCTTTCTGTGGCCAAAGAAGCCACTGTGTGTTATTTCCTACATCCGTGTGACCAGGGCTCCCTCTGACTTTGGGCTGACCGTGGAGTGACAGACCTGCTTCTCACTGGGAGTTTTCAGGATGTCTAATCAGATGGAAATCTATTGTGTATGCACGACTGGCTTTGGCACCTAGATGGTACAGAAAACCCCAATCTGCCCTGGCTTCTATTGGCCACAAGGTGACCACTAGCTGCAGTCCTGCTGGCGCTGGGCCTGTTGTCTCTGGGGTGGATTGCTTTGAATTGCATCAGTTTCTCCTGATCCCCCAAAAGGGGATCATGGCAGTACGAGTATATTGCTCTCAGTGCTGCCTAGGAAACCACTGGGAGACATAAGCCTTGTACTCCAGGGCTTTCTGTGTGCATCTGCGGACCATTCATGCATTCATTCTCTCACCCCATTGTAATGTGCATCTACTATGTGCCGGGTTTTGTGTACACATTGGGGTTATGGGGGTGACAGGGACAGTTCCACCGTTGGAGGGCGTGCAGTCTAGAGGGAGAGACAGAAACTGAACAGGAAATAGCACAAGAAGTTGGGCTTAGCAGGAAGATCGACCTCGCTTGGGACAGAGGTGGGAGCAGAGGTGGTTTCCCCAGCAAGCTGCCTTCACCCTGAGACCCACAGGAGGAGTAACATTCCCAGAGGAGGAGTGAGAGGTAGGGGGTGAAAGGAGCAGTGTGTTTAGGGACAGAGAACCGTGTGTGAAAGGAATCTGAAAACAAACAAGGGGGAAGAAGTTGGAGGGTGTTTAAGTAGGGGAGTTATTGATTAGATTTGCATTTTTAAGAGCTCCCTCTGATGCAGAAGGGGCTGGAGTGGGCCAGGTGGGTGGAGGGAAAGGGGGTGCGTTTGCAGATACCCAGGCAGGAGGTTTGGGGGTTCCTGGGCTGGGGGTGGGGAATGGGGTGGAGGGCTTGGGAATAATGCAGTTATTCAAGGGGTAAACTTCGTGTGACTCAGTGATGGAACTATTATAATAAGGAGGGTGAAGGAGTGTCTGAGTTTCTTGGGGTGACCATAACAAATAAGCATTAAAACAACAGAAATGTGTTGTCTCACAGCCCTGGAGGCTACAAGTCTGAAATGAAGGTGTGTGCAGGGCGTGCTCCCTCGGAAGGCTCTGGGAAAGGACCCCTCCTGCCTCTCCCAGCTTCTTGTGGCCCCTGGCGTTCCTGGGACGTAGTTCTGATCTCTGCCTCCATTGTCACGTGGCCTTCTTCCCGCGTGTCTGTGTGTCCTGTCCTCTTATAAGGACACATGTTTCCACTGACCTAGCCTGAATGTCAGGACCATGGCCTCACTCTCCATGGGATCTCAGCCTTGACCTGCAGCCCCCGTCCCCAGCCTCCAAACTGGTGCCTGGGAGCTGAGCCCTCGTTAATGATGGAAATCACATGACCACGCTTTTTATCTGTGTTCCCAACCTCGGCCAGGGCCAAAGGGCTGCTTGCCCATCCTCTTGTATATCCCGGTATCGCAAAGCTGTTAAGACTTTGGTTTGTCTCACCTCCATCCCTTAGCAGAAGCACCAGCCCCTCCTGCCAGCCATCTGGATGCCATCTTTCACAGGTTGGCTCCCCGAACCTACCCTTTTCTGTGAAGCCTTATGTCCTTGTCCGTTGGAGGACAGTGAGTGTCCTGTTAACCATTACAGCCTGGATGTGGGGTTCTCCCGGCCACGGCCACGTTCTCACCCCTCACGTCAGCATCATGTGCTCTCTCACTTCCTACCCCAGGAGTATAATACGCTTACTTTGCACCTGGTTCGTTTCATTTTATTTTACTTTGTAATCAAACAAAGAGATTTATTTCAAGTCCTCTAAATTGAAGCTTCATTTCCACGATTGCAGGCACAAGCAGAGTTTCAACTGAATACCCACTTTAGTAAACATTTTTTTCACTGGTCCCCTTTCTGTTGGATATTTTCAGTGCTTCAGAATTTTCAGTGTAATTACTAATAAAGCTTCCTGCCTGTGGTGCTGTCTGATTCAGGATTCTTTCCTCAGGATAGATTCTGAGACAGGAATTGAGGAAGTTAAATGTCGGATGCCTCTTGAAAACTAACGCAGGGTTGCCATTGGGAAGAGTTGTGCTGGTTTACAGGGCCACTGGCAATACACAGAGGCATTTGAATTCACCCCCTCGAGGATGGGAAATGGGACAGGAAGTCAGCTGGGGGTGAGCAGAGAACCTGGAGCGCCCAGCTGCAGTCAGATGACACGGGCTCCTCGTGGAGCCTGCTGTTTTTCTCCGGCATTTGCTATCTGCTCAGAAGCAGAAATGAGAAAAGTAGATGGTGGCCACGGAGGTAGTGGTGGGGGGCAGGGGAGTGACTGAGTCTCGAGTCCTGGTAGGAGACGCGGACCGTGGGGGCCCAGGCTGAACTGGATGGAAATGACACCTGGGAGGAGCTGGCCGAGGGGCTGCGAGCAGAAGGGGAGCCTGTGGGGACCTGAAGGCTCCTAGGAGGAAGGATGGGAGGTTTCGGTGGGGGTGACATGTGGTGGCTTCACACTTTCCATGAGTTTCCCATCTCTAACACGGGGATGATTAAAATGCCCACCTCCCGCAGGTGTGGAGGGTTGGCAATAACCTGTACACACAGGCATACTCAGCAGTCACGAGTGTAGCTCTGACTTTCGGGTATGGTGGCCGTGGGCTAAGTCCTTGGCTCTGGAATCCCACACTCTTCCGCGTGTTCACCGTGACCTTGGCTCGTCGCTTGCCCTTGGCCAGCCTCAGTGTCCTCACTTGCACCGCAGGGGGAGGAGAGCGCACCCTGCTGGGAAGTGAGGGTAATGGCACATTGCCGGCACTGCACGTGGAGGTACGTGGAGGCAGGTGGGTGGGAACAGCGCCGACTTGCCCCTCGTCCCTGCAGAGCCTGGCTCTCCTCAGCACACCTGTGCACTTTGCAGTCCAGCGCCTGCCCCCCTCCTCCCCTCCATCATCGCTGCTCCCCTGGTCCCTGGAGGATTTAGGAAGTTCGCAGTCTGACCTTTGGTGGGTGGACCCCAGCGTGGCTAGCACGGAACTGGGGAGACAGCAGGAGGCTGTCTTGAGCTTCCAGGCGGGAGATGGGCATGGCTCCGTCTACGCTGGTGTGGATGGGGTGGGCAGGAGGGCGTGAAATGGAGAGGGAGCCTGGAGGTGGAGCCCAGAGGAGCTGCCAATAGCTCAGACGCATCTTTTGCACCAAATTGTGTGGTATCTGAGGGCTGGAGGGCACCCCATGTCACTTGTGTCTCCCCAGCATCTGAGTCAGTATGGTTTGTGGATTCAAATAAATGTGGAGCTTTCGGGCATCTTTCTGGGACAACCCTAAATCACTTGTCATCATCTCACAATGTATGTGTCAGCCTGGCAGGAGTGTTCTGAGACTGGGTCAGATTCCCCTTCCACCTGCAGCCTTGCTGGTTCTCTTTGGGTCTCAGTTTTGCCATCTGCAGAATGGGGCCAGAATCCCTCCCTCCATGGCCTCTTGTGAGAACCCAGCCATCTGATACTGGAAATTTCCAGTAAAGTGAGGACTCCTGAAATACAGAGGGGGGGAATCTGATGATGGTTTGTCTTGCTTATAGCTGGCCCCAGGGGCACGGGAGCCTCCTGGGAGCCTGGCACTTGACCCCGCCTGGCTCAGTGACTTGCCCAGGAATGAGGCCTGGGTTCTCCCGCAGCTGCTCACAGTGGGTTCTGGGGCTCAGTGTGTGGCGGACACTCAATTGATTTGGGGGGTCCTGCGGAAGACAGTCGGCTAGGAGGGCACCCTGGGATTCTGCCTCCTGTGGGAGGCCTGGGACCAGGACTTGTGCTTGGCCTTGCTTTGTGCTCCCTGGGAATTGTCTCTGCCCCGGACAGTGACTCAAGGCCCCAGATGTTGGTGCCTCTGAGCTGCAGCAGGTCTTACCCAGGCCTGGAGTCAGGCAGGAGTGGTTTCTGTCACCTTCCACAGCCACCTCTGATGGGGCCCCGGGCAGCTCTCTGTGCCTCAGTTTCCCCACTGGACAGAGCAGTCATAGAAGTGTGTCCCCTTGGGACAGTAGTGAGTAAGGGTGGGACTGTGTGAAGCTGCTGGCCTCTGCACGGTGCCAGGCAGACAGGGCTGCCTTGGACACGCGTGGAGGGGACATAAACTGTCAGTTTCCTCTGTCCTCTGCCCCCAACCAAGATTCCCATCCTTCGTTCTCCTCACGCTGAAAAGGGGCAGAAATCAGCCACCAACCTCCGCACGGGCGGCTCTTCAGGCTTGGCCCTCCGTCCTCTGTCCCGGGGGTAGTGCAGAGGTGGCCTTAGAGGGGTGAGACCGCTTTTCTAAACTGCAGAAGCCACTGCCAGTTCCTGCTGGAATTCGAGGCTTCAGAGAGACCCCAAATGTGGATGACTCCCCCCAGATGTTCAGAGTTAGCGTGCATCCCCCAGGATTTCTGCGGGGACCTGGCTTTCCTTGGAGCCTGCTCTTCGGGGCTCCTACCTGTCCCTTCTACTGCAGCCCCTCCCCACACCTCTCCCTCCGGCTCCGCACTCCTGGTTCTGGAGCCTGGACTGTGTGGTGAGCACTTTGCACAGCTTGTCTCAGCTCACGTCACACAGGCCCCGGGGAGGGGGCCCGTTGTACAGTGGATTGAATGGAAGTGCAGAGAGGGGCGTGACACCCAGCTGCAGTGCGGTGGGAGCAGAGCCCAGACCTGGGCCAGACTTGCTCCAGAGTCAGCCCCATCACTCGAGTTTATCTCCACGAGCAGGAAGGATCTGGGCCCCTGTGGGTGCTCAGTGAAACTGAATCTTAATAGCAGAGCCTCAGGAATCAGTTCCTGGCCCTGGGCTAAGTGCTTTACAGCCATATTACCCCCCTTTGCAGATGAGAATACTGAGGCTAAGAACAGAGAGGTGGAATCACTTGCCCAAGTTTGCACAGCTGGGAAGTGGTGGGGTCATGATTCAGGCCCACGCTGCCTTCTCTAGAGTGGTGCTTCTCAACCAGGGGTAGCTCTGTCCCCCAGGGGACATCAGCAATGTCTGGAGACGCTGGTTGTCACAGACGTGGGGGGTGCTTCTGGCATCCAGTGGGGAGAGATAAGAGATGCTGGCAAATATCCTACAATGCCCAGGACAGGCCCATGGACAGAGACATATGTGGTCTCAGATGTCACAGTGCTGAGGTGGGGAACCCTGCTCTGGGCCCCTTCCTCACTGGGTGTTCACCAGGTGAGCACCTGCTCTGCTCCTAAGCCAGCAATAAACCTACCTGACGTTGGGGCTTCAGGTGAGCCTGTGGACCTGACCCCGCCGTCCATCTCTGCCAATCCTGGGCCTGGAATAAAAGATGCAGTGAGGGGCCTTCAGCATCGTTTGTCCTGCTGTGGTCCCCGGGGCTTGACTGCAGGCAGCATCCTTGATCCAAGACTGCAGTCGCTTCAGGACTCTGGTGGCCAAGGTGCCCTCTCCCCAGGGGGGTTGGGGGCTGGACAGGGAGAGCACCCCCATAGTCAATGGACCTTGCCCAAGGCCAGGAGAAGTTGCTGGCCCAGTGGGCGTTGTATGTGGAATTTGGGGCTCTGGTTCTGGCATTTCTGCCAGGCCCCGGCCAGCTGCCGGCCTAGGCGATGTCCTGACAGTGTTGGCTGATGAATCCTGGGCCCCGAGCAAAGTGGGGAGCTTGGCCCACTGAGCTGACTCCTCAGCCTTGGGTGCCCTCCTCACCCCCACTCCCAGCCACACTCCTGCAACGTCTATATTTAAAAATGTTTACAGATAATAATGGTGTTCAGCCCCAGAAGGCAGACAGGAGCTTCCTGACAATTGCAGTGCTGCGTTGGGTTGGCGGTTTTTCCGGGAGCTAAGAGAGGCCTGAGCGCTGTGGGGGCTCTGCCAAGCCCTACCTCTGAGGGAGGTTTGGGGAGACAGCCTCCAGAAACCTGCAGGAGACAGAATTTCCCAAAGGGAGGGTGAGGACCTTACTTCAGAACCTTTGTTGACTGTAAGGTAAGACACCTCTGGGGGAGGCAGGGGAGTGGGCATCTTTTGTAGGGGGGGTCCTTTTGGGGCCTCTTAGAGGCAAGGGTTTTGCAAATGTTAGCAGCAATAGGGCCAGCAGACGGGGTTCCCCCCCACCCCGATTAAATGGCCACGTTGGAGTCTGGGTTGACGGATAGGAGCCCTCTCCCCACAGAGGGGTCGTTTTTATGCGTCTGGCAGGTTAGGCCAGGATGTGCCAGAAGCCCTGCACCTCGGCCAAGAGCCCAGAAAGAGTCTTTGTTTCCACAATGAATGTTATTTTAACCGATTACTTCTGGGCTGAAAATAAAAATTCCACCTGGATGCCTTTTCATCTGCAGCTCGTAAGAAAATTTCCAGGAAATAATAGATTGTCATCACTGTGCATTTTGACTGCACAGGGTCCTGTTCTGTAGCGTGATTTTGGAAAAATTCAAAGTAGGGGAGGTTTCCAGGAGTGGAGGCTTAAACCTTCATTTAGTGTCTGGAATAAACGCTGCTGTCAGGGGTCATTAATCCCTTGGGAATCTCCACGGACTCCCGGTTTGGGGAGTGGGGGTGGGGAGGAGTGTGGGCTCTGCCTTTCTGTGACTTTGTATTTAGGATTTGGGGGTGTGAAAAACGGTTTGCAAGTGAGGTTGGATATCTGGAGTTGGGGCCAAGGAGGGAGGTGGGGAAGCTACTTCCGAGTGTTAACATGGGTCACGTGAATTTCTTGAAAGCAAAATTGGTTTTGGATAGGATGGTACCCTGCTGTGTTTCTGAGCTGCAAGTTTTTGGACCCAGAGGGAGATGGTGATTCTGGATTGCAAGGAATTGAGGAGAGGGCAGTTGTCTGTCAGCAGTCCTTCTGGGGGGTTGTCCTTGGCACGTTATCTTGCGAGGATGAATTACAGAATTATGCAAATACACAGTGATGGTAACTGGCTCCCAAAATTTACGCATAACAAATCATAAAACACACCATGCTTGACGTTCATTCAGAAATAATCAAGGACGTATTGTTTCATTAAGGAAAGGAGCAGGGAACAGTGTCCTGGAGCCATCATTTCCCTTGTCACCTGGGTGTGACTCTAGCAGAAGCAAACACTCAGGAAGACAGCTTGCAAATTTGCTGCTGTTTAATTTCACAGCTTTCACCTGGCAGGCGAAAATAAGAGGATGGCGTATGCATGCAGGTTTCTGTACCATAAACGGCCCTCCCCGGCCACACCCACCGGGAACTGGCAGTGTGCAGTTTTCTGTCTACAGGGAATAGAGATTTGTTTTTCTGGTGTTGTTTTCTTTTTCTTTCTTTCTTTCTTTTTTTGGTATTAACTCTTTGGCTGTCAACCAGTTGAGCCCCGAGTCGAGCTGCAGCCTGTGACTTACGGGGTTTTTAATCACGTTGTTGCTGCATAATGCAATACCTTTGCTTGGGGGCTGGCTGTTCCTATTGTGTGCACTCAGAACGTTCTATTTTTAAACTAGAAAATGTCATCCTCAGGAACAACCTGCCCGCTCCTGCCTCCCCTGGAGTCCCAGGCTTTGCACACAGAAGGTTGTGGGCATGAGGTGACGTGACCTATGGGCGGGGCCCCCGGGGAGCTGGGGTGTGGCCGCAGGCAGTTTCCTTCTGGTCCTGGAGTTGATGAGCCCCAGCCCTTGGTGCTCTGTCGTGTGGTGCTATTTTTAACTCCCTCTTTTCATTGCATCTTGACGTAATTTGACATGTCACAGCTGAATGCGTCTATTTGCAGAGGTTACTGTGTTCTGCACTGTCTGGGAAGACAGCGTCCTTGCCTGAGCTGCCTTGTTTCTCCTGGGGCAGGAAGTTAAGAGATTACCGACTAACCTCAGAAGAGGCGCAGAATAACATCTCGCCTTTTCTTTCATTTCTGTGCTGATTCCCCTGGCCACGCACCTGGAGGGGAGGGGCTGTCCTTCAGCTGTTAGCCCGGAGGGCACAGGTCTGTGGCCCTCAGGGTTTCAGAGCCTGCCTCACACTTTCCTGGGCGCTTCTCACACCAGAGCCTGGCAGGCTGCACCCTCAGAGTTTGTGATTCTGCAGGTCTGGGGCGGGTGTGAGAACGTGCGTTTCTAACACATCACCAGGTGCTGCAGCCGGGCCAGTGCCCGCCACTCTTAGAAGCACCGACACAGCTCACAGTGGAGGGTCAGTACAGGTTCAGAGGGTGGAAGGTGTCTTAAGTGTCGAGAGCCAACTTGAGATGTATTCGGAAGGTGGAGCAGGAGACTGGCTGTATAGCCTGTCCGTGTGGTCGAAGGTGAACTTGACTGGAAAAGATATTACTGTTTAGATAAAACCTTGAATAATAGGGGCTGGGTATTAGGTGATCGAGGGAATTCTTCTTAATGCTGTTAGATGGGGTAATGCTATTTTGGTGGGATGAAGGCTGAACCATTTAGAGGTGAAGTGTCGCAATGTCAGACAACTTACTTTGAGACGGTTCAAACCCAGTGTGTAACAGAAGTATGTGTGTGCGAATGTCTGAGGTACATAGAGCAAAACAGTAACAGCTGCCCAAGCTGGAGGGTGTTTGTGGGGGCAGAGCCCCAGAAAGTAGTTTCCAGGCTCTCAGCCTCACAGAGACAGGTGCTGGCTCAGGTAGTAAATGGCCATCAACTGTGATTGCATGGCCATCAGCTGTGGCTAGTTGGCCGTCAGCTGTAACCAGTGAGCCATTGGCCACTAATATAACTGCTGTGGCTACGCTAGGAGGAGGAGAAGAAGAGAGAAGAGAAGAATGGGGGCTAGCAAGAAGATGGCGGCTGGGCTGGCAAGCGTGGATGGTGGTTTGCGGACAGTGTGGATCCAGCCTCCAGTGAGAGTACAGTGCCGCCAGAGAGAATATAGTGGTATGACTCCCCCACCTATGGCTCCGTGGGTGTTCCTTTTTGGCCTCACCATATCCTGCGTTCTTATGTGGGGAGTGGGAGCAGAGACCCCGCCGGACTCCCCGCATGACAGTGTTCGTTACACTGTTCTTAACTTTCTGCAAGTTCAAAAATATTAGCATGTTAAAACCATAATAGGGCTTGGATGCAGCTTTCCTTTCCGTGTGTGGTAACCGTGGGAAAGTCAAGACTCAGTGCATATGTAGAGCTGAGTTGCCCTGGGCGTATGGAGCACGTATGTGGACACACACGGCTCTGAAATGCTGTGAGTCATTGGTGCTTTCAGTCTTCGGGGTGCGGTTATGCACCTGGTCGACGTCCATTACGGTTGCCTTACCACTCCTGGTATGAAGTTGTCTTCTGGAGCTCCCTTTAAAAATGTGTCGATTCCTACCTGAAATATAAGCTTCCTACTTCCTGTGAAGTAACCCCCCAATTAACAGGAGAATTTCACACGTGCAGGGCTTGAGGCATTAGCACAAGAGAAGCCCCTAGAAGCTGACTGGGGACAAGAGATGGCTAGAACTGGCACCAGCCAGAGAGTTCTGCTCCCGGAGGGAAGTGTGGCCCAGAGTTGAGGTGGCAGGGCTCACGTTTAGGGGAAATGCGCTCTGGGGTGTGGGATTGGGCACCCCCACCCTCGCGCCCTGGGAGCAGGCAGGTGTAGAAGTGTCAGATCCATCCAGCGGTCACTGCAGCAACCCAGGCCAGAGGTGGTGGTGACTGATCACAGTGAGGGCAGCAGACACGCGTGGGGTTGGCTGGGGGCTGGACAGAAAGGGGAGGGACAGCAAGGCCTGAGGTGTCCTGAGACTTTGTCTTGAGAGTCAGAAGGACAAAGCGCCTTCCTGGCCTGGGAGAGGCAGGCCCTGCGTGGAGCAGGTTAAGGGGACAGTAGGTCACTTTTGGCTTCGAGCTCAGGGCGTCTGCTCGATATCCATGTAGAGACGACGTAGGGAACTGGCTGCAGGAGCGTGGGGTCTGGTGAGGGGCGGGGCTGAACACAAATTGACTGCGCTTATGTGTCTCTCTCAACTGAGTCATTTGTCTGCCACCTTTCGAGTAACTTGGTGACTACTTTCTTTTAATCCAAGTCTATGTTTACCTAAACTCATTTCAAGAGGAAATCTTTGTTGCATCTTGGCGTGGAAAACTAGAATCGCTTGCCTTTGATAAATGCAACCATAAAACTAAGAACAATGACTATAAAACAATGTTCAGTTCAAAGGAGACATGGTCTCCCACCAAGGCTTTGACCCAGAGGACCCTCTGTACTTGTTAAAAAACTGGGATCTACAAGAACTGGGGGTGTCAGTGTCATCAGAACACCGAACGATGCACGACTCCTGTAGCATTCTCTGGAAGACTGGAGAGGAGTTGGAAAGGGACCAACATTTGTTACTTTGTGCAGGTCCATGAACCCTCTAAAACCACCTCCTTACCCTCGGGTCTGTGCCTGGCCCTGGGGGGAGCTGCTGAGCTAGGCAGCTGATGGATGGAGAGTGGGTGGAATGAGGGGGTGTGGGGTCCAGCTTGACCCTCTGCTAGAAGTTGGCTTCACTTTAGGAGCCTCTGTTTTCTGAAGGACTCTGGCAAACTGGGATTTGCAAGAACCCTGAGAGGGTCTGTGTCTATTTGTTCTAGAACAGACTTGGGGGATAACCACCTTGGAAAGAAAGGGTGGGATTTGTCCCACGTGGCTCCAGAGGGTGGCACTGGGACCTAGGGGTGGGGGGGACCCAGGCAGACAGCTCCCTCTGAGCTCCCTCTGTGCTCATGATTCCTCTGTGAGAATTCTCATTGCCGTTTGTATATTTTCAATAAATAATCTGCTTCCTGACTCCTTTCTTTCTTCTGCAGTGTTTCTTCTGTGTTTATTGAGGTCTCTTTTTCACATTGCAGGCTTCCCTCAAGTGTCTGGTGAACTGCAGTTGACTTTTTCTGCTTCAGAATGAAGCAGCAAAGAGCTGGACGTGCACAAAATCTTCCCTCTGCAGATTTTGCTCCAGGGTATCCTGGCCCGGAGCTGGCCTTCGTGCTGAGGGGTCCTTGCAGAATCTTCTTTTTGTGGGTGGCCTGGGCACAGGTCGAGGTGGCCCCGTATTTTGTGCCCGGAGAGGGGAGCTCTCTGTGTTATCTGCTGTCCATCTTAGGCTGATGCTGAGAGAGGGAGCTCACTGTCATGAGAAGCGTGTAAACAGAACCAGGTTTCTCTCAGTGTTAGAAGGGACTTTGGGTCCCTGAGGTCCTTCGTGTTGTACGTTTGTGGAGTGTTGCCTCTGCAACCTCTTCTGCAGGAATTCTGAAGATGCTGTCACCTTCCCTGGGCTGGGAGCACCTGGAGAGTAGCATCTGTGACCTGCTGTCACATCCAACTCACCCCTGTTTCGGCACGTGGAGGATGCTCTGAACATGTTGAATGAATGGAAGGGAGGGTGGCAGAATCTGCCGTGACTGCGGGACTGCAGGCCACCGCTGAGCCCAGCGTGGCCCGAGGTCCAGCCCCTCCCCCATCTTTGCTGGGGTGTCCTCTCCATTCTTTCCCAGGTCTCTGAGTCATGCCCATGCGTCCGGCCCCCATTTTATGAGATGTTGACTCACCACCACCACCTCTGTCCCCAGCTCACTCACGGTGACCTTCCTGGGTCCTCTGCCTCCGTCCTGTCCCATCGTCTCTTGGCTCCGGGGCAACCTCACCAGCCTGCCTCGCCCACTCTTGCCCTCTGGGGGCCACTTCCTGCCCACAGCTGTGGAGGCTCAAAGTGCAAACCACTGATCCGCCTCCTTGCTGAACATCTTGCATCCCCGGGGAGTGGGGGCCGGGAAGCCCGTTGGTTGGGAGCATGGACTCGGAGCCCCAGACCAGGAGGCCGTGAACCCACGGCACTGTGTGGTTGCTTTGTGACTTTGTTTCTCCTTTGCCTCATCTGTAAACTGCTGACGATGACACTACCTAACTCGTAGGTTGTACTGAGCGTGACCAAGTCAAGATATGGAAGTGCTGAGTGTACGGACTGGCACAAGGCTGGCACCACCTAAGGGTTTGCTGCTGTCCCTTTGTTACTCTCCCTATTGAGCACAGCCTTCCAGACACTTTGGCCCCTTTTCACATTCTTTGAACTTGTCAGACTGTTTCCCATGGTTGTTCCTCCTATTTCTTAGCTAAGGACACTTGTCCCCTGGTTTGTCACTTGGTCAGCCCATTATTCCTCAGGTCTCAGGTTCAATGTCACCTCCTCTGAGCAGCCCTGTTTGACACCTCGTTTGCAGTGAGTCCCCCATTCCCACATTCTCTGTCACAACCCATGATATTTTTGTTTGCTGGTGTGTTGTTTGCTTCGACCGGAATTTGACCGTTGCAAGGGTGGGGGCCTTGCCTGCTGTTTCCTCCACTGTTGGTGCCTCGACCAGAAAGCTGTCTTAACTCTCAGGTGAACTAATGAATGAAGGAATAGGGAATGAAGGCATGAATGCTCAGACACAGAGCCATTGTGTGAGTGGCTGGATCATTTATGCTGCATGGGGTGCTGGCTGCATCCTGCTTTCCTTTTCCCGTGTGAGTGTTTTCCTTCGGGATTCACAAAGTGCCAGCGTCCTGGGCAGTGATGCCAGCTCGCATGACATGATAGACCCCTGCAAGGCGTCCAGTTCATAGAGCGCAGCGTGATGTTGGGAATGAGATGAAGGGGAATGAGAAGAGAGGTCAGGAGCCTAACGGCCACGTGTGATGCTGACTCCCACTGTTGATCAGCAGGTGGCCTGGGCCAGCTCTGCTTTATCCCTCTGTGCCACAGTCTCCTCACCTGTAACTGGGATTCATAATAGTACCTGTCTCAAGGTTGTTGGGAGGATTATGTGAGTTAGGCATATTTAAAGGTCCTGAAACACTGTCAGTATCTGGCACCTGGTAATTGCTATATAAATGGTAGCTACTGTGATGATGGTGGTGATGGTGATGATGGTGATGGTGATGATGGTGATGATGGTGATGCTGGTGGTGATGGTGGTAGTGATGATGGTGGTAGTGATGTTATTTGTAGTAGATTTCAAAATGTGGAGTAGAGCAGAGTTGAAGAAAAGACTATTTAGTCAATGAGAGGAGAGCTAGGACACAGGAAGTGTTTGCCAGGGAATGAATGAGCCTTGTTTGCCGTTATCAGACAAATTCAGACTCATGAGCTCTACTGAACTGAAATGTGCTAAAGCTGAAGGCAGGGTGCCTGTTTACCATTGTGTGGCCACAGCCCCCAGCAGGTACCTGATGCAATGACTCTCACACCCCCTGTGCAATAGGACCTGTTTTAAAATTTCCAATCTGTTGCAAACCGATACTTTCTTTTTTTTTTTTTTTTTAATTAAATTTATTGGGGTGACTTTCTTTAATATGAGAAAAACACTGTGACCCTTTTCCTTAACTGGGGGATAGATTTGTACCTGAGACAATCCTTACCTGGTTGCTACCCACTGCACACACTTCCCAGGTGGCCCTGGATGGCTGTGAGCACCACTATTTTTGATGTAACTAACTCAGATGGGGCTTTGAGGTCATGGGATCCTGTGGTCAGATGGCTGCTCCCCCTTGAATTTTCTTGGAGTCGTTTGGTTGTGTACATCAAGGAGAAAATTATAGTTTGTGGCTGGTGTGTCTTTGACACCAAACACTGGCTGAGCTCCCTTTTTCTACCAGGCAGAGAACAGCCCTTGAAGGGGGCGGTATCTGCCAGAATGTAATTACACTGACTTGTTTCCACTGGATTTATTTTGTGGCCTCTTAACATTTCAGGAAATCGATTCTGATATCCTTATGAAAGCAGAGGGGTAAAGTTTCTTTAATAGATACATTTACTGAGGAGCAAAAAGTCAGTTGACTTAAAGTATAAGTTATCAGGCAGCTGATTGTGCATACAAAGATTCTTGACAGATTTGTAGAGAACGCTCATGGAAGGCAGAGTGAGGGATATGGGTGTAGGTGGAATGGAAGTTTGGAGGTCCTTTGGGGCCATGTAAGCTGCTCTCTCTGCTTCCCTAAGGGGCAGCTTTGTGAGTATCCACGGGAACACACTCTTCTTAGTACTGGAGAAGCCTGGTTTGCTCTCTTGGATTCTGAGAATGTCATACCTGATCGTGTTTCTCTCTTCACCAGGGTTGCTAGGAAGCCCAGTGTCCAACTTAATTCAGACCTCCAATCCTGCACAGACCCTATAGTATGTGTTGTGTATATTTAAGCCCTGGAATTGTGTATTTTCTTTCCTCTACTTGTTTTCTCTCTTGATTTTACCTTTTTAAAAAATATATATACAATTGCCTTAGGCGTTTTTATAAGCTACCTTACCCCCTTTTTGGAACATGGTGGGGGTCATGAACAAATGCTGAATAGTAAATAACGATGACATGTGTCCTCAAGCTGTGAGACCGGGGCAGCTGCACGACTGGAGATGTTTGCGATCAGGACCAGGAGGCAAGCAGAGAACATTGTAGGGCGCGAGCCTTTGTTCTCGGAGGCTTGGACTAGGTGACGTCACAGTTGTTCTGAGCACTAATTTCTATTCTTTGGTGACGTTCCTCTCTTAGGCCCCTATTTAAGCTACAACATGGATTTTTTCAAGCCACATATTTGCATTCTGTGTGGGCTGAGGCGCCTGGCTTCATTCTCTCTCTATACCCACACCATCCCATGGGTATTTTTAAATGCATGTCTGAAGAGCCAGCTTTTTTGTCGGGTGTGGGTTTGCCATTGTGCCAGGAGAGTTGCCATGTGGGTTTGCAAGGGCTGAGGGTGACGGTGCTAACTCCTTGGGGGAGATGCTCTCATTGCAGCCCTTGGCAGCACTGTCCCAGGGGCTGCTCCCCCAGAGGGCAGGAGTCAGTCCCTGGCGGCTGTTGCTTAAGCTGCTGGACTGGCCAGAAGGCCAAAGGGATGAAGGGCAGCGTGAGGCCAGGCGGGAGGATGACTCAGCCAGGAGAAAGATGGGTTGTCAAGTAGGAGAGCGGACAGAGATAGCAGCAGCTGGTGAAATTGTTGAGTACTGTGTTTTTTTCATACTTGTCTCCCCAGAGACAATTTTTGAGAGTTTTGTAGGGGTGCCCCAGGGGCCCGCTCAGAATTAAGGGCCATGCCAAGCTATCCAGGCTGAACATTGCATCCCCTCTCACCTGATTTGTTTGGGTACCAGAATGCTGCGAGTATTGGTTTGGGGTCCAGACTTGGTTGGTGAATGGAAGTGAAAACCCTGTCGCAGTCCAGGCCCCTCACTGGACACTAGGGGAAACCAAGACTCAGGGTTTCCCCTCGTCCTATTGCAGGGTTCCCGGGGGACGGCGGCAGTTTCTACCTGGCTGTTGAGTCAGAAACCTGGGAGTCAGCCTGGTCATTCCCTGCCTCTCCTGCATCACTGAAGGCTCCATCCCGAGTACCTCCCAAGCCCGTCTGCTTCTCCTCACCTCCAGCACTACCCCACCGAGGTCCAGGCCTCCTTGGTTCTCCTCTGGAGGAGGCAGCTGCATCCTGGCCCGTCCCCTGCTTCCTCTGGCAGACCCATCTAATTGGGTTTCTGCTGAATAATTGGCGTGATCTTTTTAGACCTCAAATCTCATTATGGCAGTATCCTCTGTCTATCCCCTCCCATGGTCCCATCTTGCTTAAAAATTCCTTAGGGGCTGCTCATGACTTGTAAGATTAAACATGCCCCGACTCCTCATCATCCTGCCTGCTCTGACCCCTCCCTGCCCTCCTGGCCCCATGAAGGCACGGACATCTTTCCAAACTCAGTACCTTGACACATGTTATAACCTGCAGTAGAGTTCTGAATTCTGAATGTGAACTGCACCCCCACAACGTGGACAGACACAGGACTTTGCCCAGCTGACTCCTGCTCTCCCTGCCCATCCTCCTCCACGTCCAAGCATCACTTCTTCACCAGGCCCTGTCACATCTTCCTGGTCCTTTGGGACACCCAGAACTGACTGTCACTGTCTTAGCTGGGGTTCCGTCTGGCTCTGCCTGTCACACACTGGGCTGTCAGCAACATGAAAGCCAAGCTCTTCTACCTCACGCACCTGTGTCCTGGGTTATCAGCACGGTGTCCGCCTAGGGTGCTGCCAGCACATGTAGCACAGATGGAGACCTTAGGGGCTGTGTGAAGATCACGAGCCATACACAGAAGTGGCTTCATGTTCTGAGGTCCAAGCAGGAAATGGCCTTTTCCTCATTGTCCTGCTGGGAAACCCTTCCTCCTCACTGGGTCACTGAAGCATCGTGTTGTGGGGTAGTTTCAGATCTGGGTTCCCTGGGAAAGGAAGCCAATTGCAATTCACCATCCCCAGAGCCCCTGCCTTTTGTATGCTGGAACGGTCTCTTTTTAATACTTTGAATAATCAATGTATAACTAGTCATTTTCTATCTGTCATACTGCCAAAGCCTAGCCGCCGAAGGCCACCAGTGAAACAGCTGCAGTCAAATAAAGTTAGATGCACTGAGCTTGCTGCAGTTCAGAAGGACTGACCACCCAGGGGCCCAGGCAGCGTCCCCGTAGGGACGCCTGGGAGGGGCTTCTCCTGGGTATAGAACGTGAGCTGGATGATTCCCGAAGGAATGAAAGAAGTGAGCGCCAGGACTGCATTGGCTATTGTCAAGAAAGGGGAGCCCTTCCACTGTGCGGTATCTCAGTGGTCTTTGTCCAGGAAGGGGGGAGAAGAAATTGGGGTCAGGATGTCGTGGGTAAGAAAGCAGGATTCACTGCCGTGAAGGGGTCATTTGCAGCTTCTGTGTGGCCCTGTGTGTGTCCTGGTGGGAAGCCTGCCCTCTGCATCCTCTTCGGATTGTCAACGGGGATGATTTTCACTTTGCTCACTTTCCTGTCATTGCTCTCTGTCTTCTCTTTCTGTCTACTCATGTGTTAGGGAAATCAGCTCTTTTCCTAAGATATGAGATGCAAATATGTTTTCATGGTTTGAAGCTAGTCTTTCAGTTTTGCTTATAGTGGTTTTTGTCATACAGAAATTTTCATTTTTTTTATAGGTGAATTTATCAAGACTTTCTTTTATGGCTTCTGGGTTTCATATCATTGTTAGAAAGACCTTCTCTACTCCAAGGTTTAAATGACTTCTTTTACTCTTTTCATGCTTTCATTTCTTACATATTTAAAGCTTTGATAATCTGGAATGTATTTTGGTGTAAAGTGTGAGGGACGGATATGACCTACTTTTATTCCTGTTTGCCACTGATTGTCCTAACTCCATTTATTGAGGGATCCTACTTTCCTCTGATTTTTATTGCCTTCTTTATAAAAATATTAAATTCCATATGAATTGAGGTCTATGTTTGGACCTTTCCTTTTGTCCCATTGAATTCTGTCTATTCTTGCAACAAACCCATGTTTTTAAAATGTTTATCACCGTTTTGTATGTTTTCATAACAAAGACGTCTGTTCCCCTCTCCCCTTATTCCTTTTTCAATCTTTTTCTGGTTCTTCTTCTTTCTTTCTTCATTTTTTCATTTAAATTTTAGCTTACCTCCTATATGTCTTAAATCTCTGATAACTTCATTAGGATTTTAGTCATATAGAAAGTACTGGATTTAAATCTGGAAGGATGTGTGGTGAGCCGTCCAACGCTCTCATTTGTAGCGAGTACAGTGATTTTATGAAAGCAAAGCTGTGAGTTAGTGGTGGTGACAAGGCAGGAAATCCCCGTATTCCTGCTCCTCCCCCCGCATCCCTCCTCCCCAGCCAGAGTCTCCAGCTCTAAAGCTGGTCCTCACCCTGCCAGGGAGGTGTGTTATCTGTACGTGACCCAGTCTACTGACTCCCTGTGATTTACGGTGGATCTTTTGAGTCAAGGCACCTTCTGCAGTAGGATTTCAGAAGAAAGGATGGAGCTAAGGAATTCAACCTGGATTTTCGTTTTGCTACTAGCATCCAGAGTAAAGCTACAATGTAGCCAACACTGCGTCTTTGTTTCAATGTTGGAAGGAAGTTCTATTAGAAGGATTGGCTCCACTGAACTTGTGGGTGAAATCTGACAAGTACCCAGAGCACAGCATTCGGGAAGGAAGCAAGTGGTGTGGACTCCAGTCTGAGGACCAAAGACCTCACAAGCATTTCCCTAGCAGGCCCACGGGACAGGAATCATCATAAACAGAACTGAGTGAGAATCCAGAAGATCGCACGCGTTCGGCTCCACAGGTGACCTGTTTGTGCTCGCTCTGAGTTAGCATCTGGCCAGCTGCCCAGTGAGCATTTTGACTGGCCCTTGCCGGAAGCCTGGCCTTGGTGGCTTGGTTGTGAGTCTGTCGTGGGCTCTGTGACCTCCAGGAGGAGTGAGGTACACAACGATGGATGCTGCTGATGTCAGCAGTTGCCATTTGTGGACAACCTGCAGATGCCATTCTCAGTCCTCTCCATGGATTAACCCTTTGGTCTCCACACAGCCCTTTGCGGTAGGTGCTGTTTTCACCTCCTTTTTACATAGGAGAAAACTGAGCTCCAGAGAAGGGACAGCAGTGCCACCAATTGCCCACAGTCCCCCTCTAGGATGCAGAGATGTGAAAATGAAAACAGCATCAGACAGAAACAGCCTCATCCCCTTTAATTGTCACCAAGGCTCATGAGGCTAGTGCTGCCCCACTTGACAGGTTATGAAACGAAGGCTCGGAGGGTTGGGGTAAGTCACCCCAGGGTGGACAGATGCTCAGCTACACTTGTCTAGAGCCTTCTGCCAAGGATGTGGGCTCAGGTGTGTCTCAGTGGGGACCTTCCTTTCTTCTCAGTGTGTGCTCCCATATTTTATGCATTGCTGTTGGATGGCTGGACGCCAATGCTTCAGGGATCCATGTCATGACATCATGGAAACCGGAAAAGGGCACTTTTCTCGGTGGCTCATATGTACCTCTTCATCCCCGTCCTCACACACAGACGCCCCTCAGAGAAGTGAGTGCTGGGGACGGGGCTTTGTGAGCCAGGGGACTGGGCGCTAGACCCCCGCCACCCTTTCTTAGCCAGGGGACCTTTCCGTGGCCTCAGGTAGTGGCTGTTGCCATTGGTGACCCTGAGGAACAAGGAAGCACTCATCGTATGTGATGTCCTCGTCAGGGAACAGGCTCAAAAGGGTGGGGATTAGAAGGAGGAGGGGAAGAAAAGGAAAGGGCAGGACAGTGTTCACCCAAGAGATTGACAAAAAATTTTAAAAATTGACAATGTTAAGTGTTGGCAAAACTGGGGGGAAGCAGCTCTCATCCGTTTCAGATGTAAATTGACATGGCCATTTTGGAGGAGCCACTTGGCAATATCATATAAATCTGGAAATGTGCAGACTCCTCTTGTCTATTTCTGGGCAAGGAGGCATGTGCCAGGGTAGTCATTACAATTAGGGCATTGTGTGTAGTAATGAAAAGCTGAACACAACCTGAATGGCCGTCCGTAAGGAGCCAGATCTATCAGAGGTGATGTGTCCTCACCCTGGGACCCGAGGCCGTAGTGAAAAGCAGTAAACTAAATTTCTGTGACAAAAAAGGAAATTGCGAGACAATAGGTACAGTGTGGTATCGTGTTTATAAACCTACCCCCCAATTAAATAATGTCATACAGATGAAGTGTGGTGTTGGAAAGGGGAGGAAGGGAGAGAGAGAGGGAGAGAAAGAGAGAGCGTGTGAGTGAGTACGCACAAAAGTGACAGCGTAGTACTTTAAATATTGGCCTGGAGAAACACATACGAACGCGTGATAATTGGCCCTTCTGGGAAAGTGGGATGGAGTAAAAGAGGCTTTCACCTTTATCAATAATGCTTCATTATATATATTTTATATGCCATGATATACACACGCACACACCAAACAGCAGCTTTAACAGCTGCCAGTTTTGTGTGTTTAATATATTATTCCCTGTGCGTTTAATTAAAAAATTGTATTCAGAGAAATTAGAGAAACAATTTGAAAAGGGATTTACTTGGGGAGGAGCATAGAGGGGAGGGAAAGGGCTGGATAGCTGAAGATTCGTATTTTACGTTCAAGGTCTAATCTGACTTACTTCCTAGAGGATGCTTTATGAATTGCCAACCCGGCACACAGTCCATGGAACTGTCCATGGTGCTAATTCTTTAACTACTGGGCACACAATTCCTCTAATTAAGTGAGCTCGTCTTTGATGATTCTTTTTCTCTCTGTTTGATAAGAATTCAGATAGTCACTCTCTGGCCCATCTGAGCCACAGGATGTTGAAAACAGATCCACAGCGCTGGGAAGCACATTCAGAAACACGACTTCCCCCAGATGCTCCAGGGTTTCTGCTGCTCCCAAATCCCAAGGTCGAAAGGTTATGTCCGAGCTATACAAATATCATCAAATTGCTGGACTATTGAGTTGAAAGGGGTGTTGCTTCTTGTTTTTCATGGGCCCAGAGGGCTCCAACAGCTGAGAAGCCTCAGACCAAGTCAGGAAAAGAGATGCCGAGCCCACTGGCTGCCTCCTTCACCTGCTTGCCAGCCCTGGGGTTTGCAAGGAGAAAGCACAGCTTCCTCATGTTGTTTTAAGGGGCCAATATGGCATCCTCTAGATTCAGGGCCAAGAGCTACAGGAAACGTGGCCCGAACCAGCAACTTCAAATCCAGAAGTCACTCATTCCTGAGGGTCACTCTGGGCCCCCTCAGTCACCCTTGTGACGGGCAAAGACCTGACATTCCTCTTTCTGCTGTTAAAAAGAAGGCCAGTGGCGCTGTTGACTCCAGTCTCCTCTCTTAGGATTCCTTTCAAATATCTCCATGGTAGCTGGCTATTATGTTTGGTCTGGCAACTGTGTTCCCCCTGCCCTCTCCTTACGCTTACTCAAAAAAATTTTTTTGAATAGATAATACATGCATATGGTAAAAAAAAATTAAGCCACATGAAAAGGTGCATAGGGCTATCATGAATACTATTATCAGTATCATCAATACTTTTATTAGTCGGCGAGAAGTGTCCCTCCTACTTTTATTCTCAGATTGCCCAATTCTCTGTCCTGAAGGCAGCCTCTGCTATGAATTTCTTCTTTGTGACTCTTTGCAGAGATATTCAAGGTGAAACTATGTATATGTGTGTGTCCCTGCTTTTTTATGCTACTGACACTTCTAGACACACTGTTTTGTACCTTCTCTTACTTGCCAAGATTGCTTGTAGATCAGGCCATGTCAGTCTTCCTCACTCTTTGCAAAATGTTCTTCTCCAGAGCCCTGTTGGTAGAGACTGAGGTGTCCAAACATTTGTTGATAAAATCAGCTCTACCCTGAACAATATTTTACCTGTGTATGCATCGTTATTTTCAGGTTCAAGTTTATTTGAAACCTATGTTCTGATGATTGTAACTGTTGGGTCAAATAATATGTACATTTTAAGTTTGGATAGACATAACAATTGACCTGAAAACATATTGTGCCAATTTATAATCACACAAAAATTAGTAGGAACACTGTTTCTTGACCACTCTGCCCTCACCAGGCCAGGTCATCAAAAACTCTAAAAGATGCATCAACAAGAGTAGTGCTTGAAACCAGAAGTCATTTTTTGGCTTAAATTAACGCCATATTTACAATGGAAATGACATCATGTCTTACATTTACTTCAAAATAATGTAGTGGGGGTGCGAGGGAGTAGGGGGTGTGTATGAAAAGAGCTCACCCATGCGTTGGGAGTCCAGAAGCTGAGTGACAGGTACATGGCCGTTCATTTTTCATGTCTGTTCTTTTGTAAATATTTCATTTCCTTGTACTTTTTATAACAGGCATTTTCTTTTTTTTTTTTTAATTTTATTTTATTAAATTTATTGGGGTGACAATTGTTAGTAAAATTACATAGATTTCAGGTGTACAATTCTGTATCACATCATCTATAAATCCCATTGTGTGTTCATCACCCAGAGTCAGTTCTCCTTCCATCACCATATATTCGATCCCCCTTACCCTCATCTCCCACTCCCCACCCCCCACCCCCCTTACCCTCTGGCAACCACTAAACAGGCATTTTCAAGTCAGATGTGAAACAGTTTCACCATCTGACCCATGCAATAAAAATTTGGACAATAAATGATGATGCATTTTCATTTCTCTGCCGGCATTTAGTGAGAACTCATCGTGTGGCAGGCAGCAGGCTGAGAGTCTGGCACGATCCTGTCACTCATTTCTGAGGCTTTCCTGTGAGGTTGGGAAGCCATGACTTTGTTTTTCTTATACAGATGAGAAAACAGAGGTTCTGAGAGATTAAGTAGGTGGCAGAACTGGGGAACCTAGTGTCACCCTGAGTATGAGTGGCCATCCCTTTGCCTGGGGGTTGCCCCCTAAATGCCACTGTCTGCCAGGCTCTGGGGCATTAGTCACCCTGAGGGCCTAGTTAGTAGTCAGGCCCTAATGGGATAGGAAAGACCAGCACGGACACAAATGGTTTATGAAAGTCAAATGCATTGTATTTTAGAACAGTTTTAGGTTTACAGAAATATCGTCTAGAAAGCACAGAGCTCCCATATACCTCCCCCTCTCTTGACCCCCCCCCCAGGTTTCTCTTCTCATATCATTAACATCTTGCACTAATGTGGTACTTTTGTTACTACTGATGAACCAATGCTGATTATATTATTATCTCAACTCCACAGTTTACAGTAGGGCTCACCCTCGGTGGTAAACATTCTGTGGGTTTCGACAAATGTATAATGATATGTGTCTGCCATTACAACATCATAAAGAATCGTTTCACGGCCCTAAAAGTTATCTGTGGTCCACCTAGCCACCCCTCCCTCCCTCCCTCTGAACTCCTGGCAACCACTGATCGTGTTACTGTCCCCACAGTTTTGCCTTTTTCAGGATGTCACATACCTGGAATCATACAGTGTGAGCCTTTCCAGATTGATGCAGTCACTATGCCTGTCAGTTTCCTTGTGTTCTCTTATGTCTTGACAGCTCATTTCTTTTTCATCATCGAATCATAATATTCCATTGTCCGGATGCACCAGAGTTTGTCCATTTACCTAGTAAAGGACATCTGAGGTGCTTCCAATTTTTGGCACAGTCTTTTTTTATATTTTCAAAGTGGTTAGATGTCACACGTAAATAGTGTTGCACTTAGAACATTATCCAGATCTCCTGTGACCTGAGACCCAAATAGCCTGGAGTCTGCTCCTTTACTCTGCCCCCATCTGGCTTCGTATGCTGCGTCCCCTCCCTCCCACTTGTGGCCACATTGGGTCCCACATTCAGCACCTTCACGCTTACTCTTCCCTCTGTCCAGAAAGCCTTAGCCCAAGTCTTCCCACTGTCTAGGTCTCAGCTCAAATGACACCTCCTCTGAGCAGGTCTCCCTGACCCCTCCTGAAAGGACTCCGCACTGCCCAGTAACCCTCCCTCACAAACTCCTGTTTGGATTTCCTTTATGACATTTTTCACGCCCTGAGACAGTCATCTGCTTGTTTGTGATCTGTCTCCCCTCAGAGGGAGGGCCCCCCTCTGGCTCATCCCTGGCCACAACCCCCAGCCCTAGGACAGTGGTGGGGGCAGGGTGCTGAGGCTTACGGAAAACAACTGTGGGATGAACAAATGATTCTCTGATCACTCTGTCCACTCTGATGACCCTCAAGTCGCCGGCCTCACCTCTGTGCCGGCCACATTCACCCAGTGAGCAGGAGAGGTGGGAAAGCACACCTGCAGGGGTGTGTGCTGTGTCTGGGGCGGCGTGGCTGGGACCCTGACGTGTGGTCATGTGCCTACTGCCGGAGGTTAGTCCACACCCCCTTCCTCTGGAACAGAGGGATGGAGCCGTCAGTGTCCTGCCATTCAAACCAACAAGAAGCAGCTTCAAAGAGGTGCTTTCGTAAATGTTCCGTCTCTCCTTTTCCTCCCCATCCGTTTAGGCTTTGAAAGGTGTTGATGTAGCTTCTGCCGTTCTCCATTCCTGAGGTGCAGATAAGCACCATAAATACATTAGTTTTGAACAGGTCTTGAAATTTACAGACATAATTTCCATTTTCTTGTCAGTACTTACAAGCATGAATGGTCTTTTTTTGGTGTGGTGAGTTATCCACAGTCGGGGGCCGTTTGAAGGTATTTTTATGAGGACGTTCAGTCACTGGGGATCACTTGTTTCTGAGTCACAGATTTATTTTCAGTCCAAGTACTTTGAAAGGTCATTTAGATTTTTCAAATATAGTAGGTGGATCATTGTCTCATATCTTTCTCCTCACCCATTCTTACTTTTAGCAAAGGAAATTATTTTCAGGGAAAGAAGATTTAGATGAGGCTCAACCAGCCCAGGAGACGAGCTTTACACACACAAGTCAGGTGCTTGCATCTTTCCATGGGGATGGGTGGTGTCCTAGGTAGGAAGTGGTGAGGGTTTTAACCCAAGTCCCATTTCCAATTATGAAATGAATGTGTGTGATGGAAATATTTTCAGACAAGTGTAAGAAAGAAACGGGCATTACCCATAGTTCCTTTAAACATCGTTAGCCTGTTAGTGTATTTCCTTTGTGTGCGTGTGAGCTCATTACACTGCAAACGCCAGCCGGGCAGGCCTCTCGTCTGTGTTGTTCATAGTCTAGCGTGTGGCTCTGAGAAGACGCTCAGCGCCACTTTACTGAATGGGTAGAAGCCACGTATATATGTGTCACATCTTTCAAAGCAGAATGTGGCTAGTTCTCTGCATTTAGTTTTGCATCCTACTTCTTTTTTCATTTAAACTCCTCATTTTCAATGGATTTCTTTGAAAACATTGTTTTAATAGTGGAATGTTATTTCATTATTTGAAAAGTTATGCTGGGAACCCTTTCACACTGGAATCTTTGAGACCACCATCATTCGTTTCTTCACAGTCAGTCTTTAGAAGTGGAATTCTTGGGTTGAAGGGCCTGAACATTTGAAGGCTTTTTATACATTTTTGCTCAATTCTCTCCAGAGAGAAGGTGCCAAACTTTACTCTCAACAGCAAGGAATACTGTAGCTCCTCTGTTTATGCCTGGGGATACTTATACCGTACTGATACGTGTGTTAAAAATATTTTCTCCACCAGGTAGCATTCTGTTTTGTTTTTCTTCATATGGTGTATTTTCGTGTTCAGAAGTTTTAAAAATTATTAGGTCAAATATACTGGTAATTTTTCTTTAAGGCTTTGTTAATTGCTTTTGTACTGAGAAGGTCGTCCCCGTCACCAAGTCAGATAAATAGCAACTCGCTCTTTTCTTCTGGTTCTTTTCTAGGTTCCTTTTCTTTGTGTTTGGCCCTCAGGTCATGGGAAATGCATTTTAGTATGAGGTGTGATGTCCTGACCTTCTGAGTTATGTCAGAGACTCAGCCCCATCCTTTGAATAGCTCATTTTTGCCACTGATTTGAGATACATATTTTATATCATACCCTCTTCTCTTACTTATACTGAGTTCTTCTTCTGGACTTTTAACTTTCTTTTCTCTACCTGTATCTGTCCTTTTAATAACTACAGATATTTTAATATCTGACTTCCCTCATTACATATTTATGTATTAATTATAATTATATATTAATTAAAATACAGTTAGCATGCATTGTAATATGAAGCCTACCTCATTGTATTTTTTCCAATTTTTTTGGCCATTCTATCATAAGGATTCTATAAGAAGAATATTATGATTTATATCATGTTAGATTACAATATACAGCTAGAATTGCATGAGATTAATAAAATCATTTTGGAGAACTGATATCGTTACCAAATTGTGTCATCCCATTCAAGAACCTGGTACATCTCATTGTTGTTTGAGACTTTTCAAAAGTCAATATAACTCTCAGTTTAAATTTTATTGTTTCCTCCCAAGGAGTCCAACAATTTCTTATGAGTTTTATTCCTGTGCGTTTAATGTTTTGCATTTGTTACTGTGAGTGGGATTTTCATTTTTCTTTGACATTATCTGGGTGATGGTTGTTAACTTATTAGGAAAAAATACTGATTTGGATTCATTCATTTTGTTACAAGTTACCTTAGAAACCCTTCACATTTAAAATGCTTTTCCAGTGGGTTCTGTTCAGTTCTCTGAGCATGGTTTGATTGACCAGCTCCCCAAGTAGCCCACAGTGAAAGGAGTGACTGCTTCCTGTGAAATGTTCAGATAGCGCCCACCTGATCCACATGGCCTGGTTCAAGGGCAGCTCTGCTCCGTGTCCCTGCTGTGTCTTCTGTGCTCTGTCATCTGACTAGCCTTAAACTGCCCTTTCTCTAGGCAGTAAACCCAGAATAAATACATACAGGTTATGCAGCTCACCTGTGGTCAGCAGCTGGTTGGCAAGTGGCCACATGGGGCTAGAACTCTGCCTTCTGATGGCCGGGCCCATCCTTCTGCCCAGTCCTGCCTTTGAGGACACCACGCTGCTGGTTCCTGCACTGGCTCCTGATCTGATCCAGTGAGATCCCCTCCCTCCACACCTCTTCTCTTGCTGCCCCCTCTGCCAGGACAGACATCCTTCTCCCCTTCTGCATGTTGTTCACCACTGCATGCAGAACCAGCTCCTCCAGGAAGCCTTCCTGGACCTTCCCATCAGGCCAGTCTCCCTGGTCCCGGCCCCCACGAGGGGCACCTTCCTTTCTCCCCACGGGATTGTAGGCTCCCGAGTCAGGGCCCTTGTGTCTTGTCCACTGATGGGGCTCGGAAAGTTGTGAGCACTCTATGCACAAACAAGCATCTACCTGGCAGGTGTCAGGGGAGTGACGGTGCCACAGACAGAATTCAGGGTGTCCACCAGACCTATTTGTTACCTAAGTCTAGGCTTCCCACCCGTCAGGTAGCAGAAGGTGCCAGCCTGTGGCATCTGGACATTCACAAAGGACAGTATGGTCAATTTGGGAGCTTCAGACTGTGGGTTTATGTCCCAGGTCACGGGAAGACTGCACGCTAGTGACAAGGCTCGGAGAGCACGTGAGGTCCAGGACTCTTCGTTAACAAACGAGGAAATGGCACAGTGAGGTTCCCAATGCCCCATATTTGAGATGTTGACTCCGCACGGGCCTGGCTGTATGGATCTGAGACTTTTGTGAACATGGGGGTCATGACGAATGGCAGTCTGACCCCACCCGGTGGCCAGGCCTGTAGGAGGCTCATCTGGTCCCTCCCAGAGCAGAGACCAGACGTGTCCGGTTCCCAGGAGCCAGTGCTCTCGGGCTCCTGTCTGGATCCCATTAGTGTTAATGGACGTTCCGCTTGGGTCTGGAAAGATAATTGAGCCGTTATCCTAAGAGCTGTTAATTGGGGAAAGAAGTGCTACGTTTTGCTTCTAGTCCTGTGTTTTTGCTTAGAATGCAGACACACACAATCACGTGCATACATGGAAAGCCAGAACAACCAGAGGCCCTCTGGTTGAGAACCCAGGCTTGACAGACGGGGGACCGTCCCCAGCCTGGCTCCCAAGGGCCCAGGCTCTCGGCTCTGTCAGTGTCGATGTGGGGAGGAGCCAGTCAGCATTCTCTCCTCGTTGGAAAAACCCACCACTGCTTCCGATTGTCTGCGGGCCTTTTCCTCAGAGCTTCTCTCAAAGCAGCTCATTGTTTTCTTTCTGAAAAGAACACGGACTCTATTTGCATTTAGTAACAGGTGCGGGAAGAAGAGTTTGACTTGAAGTGGCGTGAATGAGAAAGGGCCTCACTGGGTTCACAGAACCGAAATGTCCAGGTGTTGACCAGGCAGCTGCACGCGGGGCTACAGACGCTCTCGGCAGGAACCTTCTTTCGGGTGTGTCCTGCACTCATCTGGCTTGACTCATCTCCCAGCAGACTCTCCCCACAAGGTGGCTGTTTCGAGCCCCATGTGCATGGTCTTAAAATTTAGCAATCCTTCTGGACGGAAACAAATGTTAATCCCAACAGGTCATAACAAGTCCTGGAATTGATTCTCACGGGCCCAGCCCAGTCACACGTCCTTCCCTGAGGGTCACTGTGGCCAGTGAGAAGTGATGCTGATTTGATAAGGCCTGGGTCATGTGTGTGTACACTGGAGTGGGGACCCGGGGGTGTGGGTGGGTGGGACAGTTGGCTGGGGGTGGCAGGGCGGGCATTAGACAGGATTGGCTGGGCTCATGCTGCTGTAATGACCTGAACGTTCAAGGGCTCACAGCTATTGTCTATGTCACCACTTGTATGAGTTGATGAAGGGATAGCAAGGTGACTCTGCTTATCGGACACCTCTGGTTCCCACCTTGACAGAGGCTGCACCTCAGCGTGTGGCCCCACAGACATAGAGGCAGGAAACAAGCACGTGCAGAACTGTCGTGGCTGGTGAAGCATCCACCCAGGTGGCACGTGTCCCTTTGACTCATTCACTTGGTCAAAGCACATCACATGGCCAAGCCTGAGTTCCACCAGGTGTGTAGTCCTCTCCCCAGGGGGGCACTGACATCTGTGACAATCGCAGTCCGTCATAGGCTGGCCTCCTGGTCCCTAAATACTCAGTTCCCATCTCTTCCCAGGAGCGAGGGCCCCCAAGTCCCAACCAGGCCCTCCTCACGGTTCAGTGTCCAGGGGCTCTGGGTGGTGTCTCCTCTTTACATCATGTTTGGATATGGCTCTCATGGCTCAGAAGCTTAGGACAACCTGGCTGGCCAACCCTTGAATTTCTGGGTTCTGTTTCATTCCTGCTGGACCAGTTTCCCCACACGTATTGGCTCTGTTATTGAGGCAGGAGAGGGTGTGCTGCGTTCACCTTGGACCCTGGATCCGAACGCTTCCTACCGCCCAACATTCCCATCTGGTCCCAGTGAATGCTGTGCTTGTGGCTGAGGTCCAGCAGGACCCGAGCCCCAGGGTCGGTGATTCCACCTGCCGGGACCATCTGCAAGGTCCTGCCTTGTGTGTGCGTGCGCCTGAAGGTGGAAGAAAAGGACAGTCCATTGCAGCATAATGACGGGGACATTACTGAGGCTTGGGTGTGATGATGTAGGAGAAAAGTTGCCCCCAAACAACCCTAATCACATTCCTATCTTTGTTTATTTCGTTACAGAATGAGATCTGGGTTTTAACTTACATGCGGTTGATCCGTATGAAATTGCCGATTTTGTAAGTCAGTGGCAGCTGAGTATTGGCAATTTCGAACGGTTCACTCTAATGCAACGCCTTGAGTTAAACCTGGGTCTAAAGGAGGATGAACATTGGCACTTTGCATGGCTGTGTTTGGAAAAGGCTGTCCGCATGTTTCAGCCGTATTTCTGCCATGTGTGGTGAGCAGCTCCTCATGGTTAAGTCACTGGTTGGCCTACGCATGGCCTCCTGTCGTCACCAGAAAGCCTGCCCTGCTCTGGGTGACAGCGATCTCATCGGGAGGGCCATCCCTTATTTAGATAAGAGCCCATCAGATCTCATGAAAATTTAATGTGGCGAAGTGTACAGTTGCATGAGGGTGTTTTTTTAAATAAATTAGTTTTTAGCTCTTGGTAATGCCAGATGAATAAATGAATAACGGGCCTCCCTCAGGGGCTGTTCTGACAGCGGCACGCTGGGGAAAATGTGCTTTTTTTTTCCTTCTTATTGGTAGCTTATTCTTAAAGGGAATTTGCTAGCTTTTATTTTCCTTCCTGAGGTGATTTCAAGTTTGCCAGATCCTATGGGGTTTTCACCGGATTTTGTGCTCTTAGCCTGAAGGACACATCTCCAGCCCCTTGGCCCACCTGCCCCCAGAGAAACGGTCGAACCAAGTGTGTGGTTCCCGACCAGCCTCAGTTCTGTGGCTTCTAAACAGGCTCTGGGGGAATTCGTTGGACTTCCTCATGTATGTGTTTTGGTGGCTGATTCCTCTCCCAGGGTCGTCGTGGGTGTGACTGGTGTTAACAGTAGCGTTGTCACATGTCACAGTTGAGGACCCCTGAGAGACCTGGAGAGGGCTGGGACCCGGCTCTGGCCACAGGACCAGCGTGACGTGGAGCCAGCCCATGTTTCCTGGCACGGAGGCCCTGGCGTTTCCAGGTGGCCAGTGGGATTGCAGACCCCTTGGAAGCAGGGCCCTGTGCTGGTGTTTCTGAGAGTTCTCAGCCTCAGGCTGTCACCCAGGATGCATGCAGCGAGGAAGGGCACGCGTGCTGGGGCGGTCTTCTCCAGGGAGGAGGGGACATCGCTACCACATTACCCATGGGGGGCACCACGTTGAAGAACAACAGCCTCTCTCAGAGGCCAGCACTTCTGGCCCAGAAGGTCACCATTTCCTTGGGTGAGCCTGTGCCAAGTGGCCCACACCACATGTACTGGCCTGCTGGTTCCTGGAGGTTCATGGTGCTTACGTGTCCGTAAACACTAAGGCCACCCATGAAGAGTCCATGGGCTCATGTGGAGACTGAAACAGACAGAGGCCATGGCCTCTTATGTCCCTCTATTCCTGTCCCCTTTGCTTCTTGGGGGCACAGCCATTGAGTTTGGCTCAGTAGTGCTGTCTCTTGTGGGACCCAGCAGGGACACGTAGCTGATGGCACTCGCCGTGCCCGAGTCCCCTCTGTGCTGTGTGTTTAGGCCGGGATTCCTCACAGCCTGAGCCCTCCTGCCAAAGCCCCCTTCCAACGGAAGCGTGAGCTGTACACAGTTCCGTGCGTCTCCTTTGGTCTCAGGACGCTGGCTCCTCTGACTATTTTCACTGTGCATTTCTTTCCAGATTTGTGAAAAAGATTGTGTTTCTTCCAAGTATCTTAATATTCTTGCCATAGTGGCCAATTCCCTTCAAAGAATCTAACCCAGTCCTTGCAGATTCCAGGAGGAACCCCTGATTTCGTTGTTGGTATTGTTTGTCTTTGGTGTTTTGGTTTTGGAAGGGAACATCCATTCTGTTGAAAATCAAAGGCTTGATCAATGTGTTTGCTTTTTTGTGAGTCCCTTGAAAACTGCGATTTTGTCTAGGATGTCTGCAGTGTCTTTACTCATTCCACAAATATTTATTGAGTGGCCTACTGTGTGCCAGAGACTGATGCAGGAAAGCCAGCCACGGAGCCTAGAAAAACTGGTGATAAAGAAGGTGATGATGGTAGCTAACGTTTATTAAACGTGAACGTGATGCTGGGTGCCAACAATTGTATTAAGCCCTCCATGTGCATGAGAGCGTTTAATGCCCACAATAATCATTTGCAGTCAGTACTAGAGTCATCCCATTTCACAGATGCCCGCGAGTGGGAGCTCAGAGAGGTTAGGTAACGTGTCCCAGTTTTAACAGTTAATGGGAGCTTGCATTCACACCCATGGATCCCAAGCTTGGCCATGCTGCTTGGGTAAACCTGCAGCAGACACGGCCCTCTCAAGAGGTCCTGCCCTAGGACTAACGATAAGGTTCTGCCCTGATGAATGAGGGTGGGCAAGACGTGTCTGTCTCTCTGCCTCGATGGAGTCATTCCAGCTAGAAACCGAGTGAAGCCAGCAGTTCTGATGCTGTGTGAGAGCAGCACCAGCCCAGCAGCTGTATGTAGACGGCTCCGATTTCCCACATCCTCGCCCACACTTGTGATCACTCCTGAACATCTCTCGCGCACTTGGCCACGCCTGCCCCGAGCAGTTGCATGTCGATGTACAGAGCAGGTGCCCCACGAGAACGCCCGGCATACTTCCTGCCCCCGCTGGCAGGGCCGGGACGCCTGCAGGAGCAGCCAGCGTCCTCTCCTGCCCTCCCCCATGTTCATGCAGCCTGATGGAAGCACTGGCAGTCTCGGGCGGAACTTCATTTACTTAATGGATGAGGAGGGAAGTGATTTCTGAGGCTGAGACTGAGTGGTCCCCAAGGACTCGCTTTCGACAGCGCATTTAAACCACCGTGTGGGGGGCTGCCTTTTAGGCTGGGAATTGTGACCAAGGACCTTTATAAAGGGAGTTGGAGAGTCATGACTTTTCAAAAGACATTGGAGTGGTGAAGAGTTGGGTCACTTGGGGGCCTACAGTCCCTCGGACGTTCACAAGAAGCAGCTGGACAGGGTACACACTTTGCAGGACTCTGGTCTGGGCGCCCTCAGGGTGGGGAGCAGCAGAGACCTGTAGAAACTGCCTTCACCTGGTAAGATGTGAAGCCCAGTATCCATACTCGGGCCGTTACCCAGTGCTGGGTGACCCTGGGCCAGTCACCTCGCCTTTCGGGACTGTACTTGTCTCTTTGCCATGTGGCTCTTGATGGGCATGCAGGCGAGATAAATGGTCAGTGAAGACTTTTGGAGGAAGGTGTGAATGTGCCCCTTTCTAGGTGGGTTTATACATTGTTTTTCTTTCTTTTTTTTTTTTTCCTGACTGAAAAGTGCTCAGCCCAGCTCATTCTCCTCATCTGAGCTTGAGTTACCTCTTCTCGGAAATGTGTCCAATCCCCCATTATGTGCTCTCATGCCACTCCCTCCCTCTCCCTCAAAACACTTACCTGGCTATCGTGGTACCCTATGCATTTGATGTGTTGGTTGACATCTGTGAGCCCAGGTGGGTCATGAACCCATGTATACTGTGAGCCCAGGTGGACCGTGAGCCCAGGTAGAGTGTAGCGTGACAGAAAAGCTCATAAAATTCATGAAGGAACCCAAGTGGGTAACTCCTGAGCAATGTGCCTTGTTCTGGTAAGAGCATCAGCTCCAGCTAGTGCTCCATGCTCAGGGGCTGTGAACTTGAGCACAGAAGAATCTGCAGCTCTTTCCTTTGGCTTCTCAAATACTTGCTGAGCCCTTCCTGGGCCTTCCTGGACTCTGTTGTAGGGCCTGGGGAGAGAGTTACACATGACACACTGGATCTCTGCTCTTATGGTCGAACAGCTAAGGACGTTAAACTAATGAACATGCAAATCAATAGCTAATTATAAATTGTACTGAATACTATGGTGGAAAAAATGACAACAAACCTAGCAGGTGGGCACAGAGGATGGGGCTGTGAGGGATGAGTAGGAGTTCATCAATGAAAAGTGTTTTCTCCAGAGGGATTGGCGTAGGAGGCAGCCCTGTGGTAGGAGACAGCTTGATGAGTGAGGAGCAAAAAAGAGATAGATACAATTGGGGCATGGGGTGAGGTGTGGCATGAGATAAGCTTAAGAAATCAGGTCAGGACTCTGGGGTCACAGTTGGGGTTTTGTATTTCATCCTAAAAGCCACCATGTCATTATGTATGAAAGTAATCCCAGACCCTGTTTGCTTAGTGGGGCAGGATTAGCAGATGCTGGAAAACCAGGGAGGAGGTGCAGACTTGGGTGGGGAGAGGGATGCTGACTTGGGTTCGAAGTGGGGGAGAGGCAAGGGGTCAAGATCAGGAACCATTCCTTTTCTCCCTGTCTTCTTAGAGCATCCACTAGTACCTTCTCCCTGAAGGCATTTCCAAAGGGACCACTTAAAGCAAGAGTTGGCAAACTACAGCCCACGGACCAAATCTGCCCACCACTGGTTTTTGTAAATAATATTGCATTAAAATGTGGCCCCGCCTAGTAATGTACATGTCATCTAATGTACATGTACACGGCTGCTTTCATGCTACAGTAGTCGTGACAGAGATTGTACGGCCTGCGAAGTCTAAGATATTTACTATGTGGCCCTTTCCAGAACACGTTTGCCTATTTCTGACCTAAGCAAAATGAGTGTGGGACACATTTTCAAAATACAAGCCTGTTGGCTCAATATCTTCCCAGCATTTAAAACGTGTTTAATCTCTCTGAAAAATGTTAAAGTATGCATATTTTTAAATTAAGCTTTGAGTGACATTACATAAGAACCTCATCTTACACTTCAGCTTTAGAAATTCAGGGGTGGAACTTGGGCTTTGAAGATCATGGGCAATATTACTTGTCTAAATTTTTAGTAACTTGCTAAAATCTCCTGATGCGTTATTTTACTGTTTATCCTCTCTCCGAAACACTCATTCCCCCCCTCTCCCCGTCAGATAGGGCTTTAGGAGGATGTCTCTAAAAGCAGCGTTTAGTCTTTGCAAAATCTTTGGGCTTCTTGCAAAAGCATTTTTATGAGCGTTTGCTTGCGCGCAAATACCCAATGACAAGGCAGGACTCGGGCAATGACAATGACAAAGTCGGTTTTCCAGATTGCACCATCCTCCTTCCCCGACCCCGTCCTCTTCTTATTGTCTTTCCTGGTCCCAAACTCCCTGCACCATTTTCAGACCCACTTGTTTTGCAGATCTGAGCTGATTTTCACTTGGAGAACTGGCCATATGTCTGGCAGGCACACGCGACCATTGGCAGAGTTATGGGGCTGATACTAAACAGATGGGCTTTCTAGTTAGATGTGCCATGTTTCCCACCCTGCAGATGAGGGAAAAGAAGCCACTTTAATAATGCCTTGATTTTTCCACTGGTGTCAGAGGCATGGATGACGCCCATTTATCTAGTCCTAATTTCAGCATCCTCGCTGTGTAGGGGGCCTCAGACAGCTGGAAGAAGCTTAGAGACCTGGGAAATGGTGAGGCCCAGCCTCTGCTCAGAAAGCAGAGAATCCTATTATCTGTGGAATACAGATATGGGGGAAGAGACTTCTATATTCCAAAAATAAATTGTCATTAACACTACTTAGCAGGAGTACATTCAGACTGCTTAATCTCAGGTTTATTGCTCAAACTCCTTAGGACGGCTTTTGTGGGGTTATTGCTGTTTGAGCATCAAGGTGTACATAGGGCTGCCTGGTCCATCTGTTTAGGAACAGCTGGCTAAGCAGCTGAGTAGGCGTACTGCGGCACTTCTCAGAGCCTTCACTCTGACACGATGTAATAGGGCTCTTCAGCGGATGCTTCTAGTGTAGACAGTGTTTTCCCAACTGTTTTCATCCAGAAAGATAGGGTTCCAGGGAACACGCTTTGGGAAACACTGGTGCCATGTCCAGATGGTGAACTTTAGATCAGAGAGCCTGGGTGCCAGTGCCCAGCTGTGTGATTTCGCACCTGGGTTCCCTGCCCTTAACCCTCACTTCCTAAATGTAAAATGGAGCTGGAAATATAGTCCCTGCCTCCTAGGGGTTTTTTTTGGCTTGGAATGAACATGCTAGAGAATTTGGTGGCCTCCCCTCGGACATTCAAAACTGTTCCCCCGCATTTAGGCAGGCTTGGATTCACAGTATTCCAGGGGCCCGTTATTCACTGTGATGCTCATAGCCAGGCCCTTGTAGTTCCTTCTCTGTGTTTCTTAGCACCTTGACTGATGAGCAAGGGCGGGAAGGGAGAGGCCGTGTGTGGTAAGGCTGCTTAGGTGGTAGCCAGGAGAGATGCAGGGCCAGCAGGAGGCCTGGCAGCTGCTTCAGAATTGCAATTGTCCCCCTCTCAAGGGGCACAGGGGTGACCCCAAGTCGTTGTCAGTGACCACGGACCTGCGTTCTGATTCCTCTTCAGTGTTTGTATCACAGGTTCAATTGCTCCTTCATTTATTCACACGCTTTTTTGTTCCTTCACTCTGCGTGCCAGGCGCGGTGCTGGGTGCTGCTGAGGTCCTGGGTTCCTCACGCTGGAAAGGCAACAGTGTTTCCATCACGGGGGCTGTGACCCATCACGGGCTCTGAGGGTTGTGCTGGCAGAGCTGTAGGGTAAAGCCTGCAGAGGTCCTGGGAATGGAGCCACAGGGCCTTAGCAGTTCTTCCCCCCCTTCTTCCTGCATCCCTCCCTGCCCCATCCACGCCAGCGACCAGTTCCTTCCTCGGTGATGAGCAGCGTGACTGTGTGGCATGGTCTCCCTCCTTCCTGAAAGGGCTTCAAATGAGGTCCTACTTCCATTCATATTGATCAGTGCTCCCCAAATGTCCTCTGCCATCGTTACTCAAGCATTTTTCAGGAGGAGTGGGGAAGGTCAGATGAAGACTACTTTTCCATCTGGGAGATTAAAATTCATTGTGAAAGTTTGGTTTCAGAGGTTTGGACCCATCCTTGTGATGAGTCTATTAAAACACCCAGCACTTTGTTTGTCTATGGCCGTCAGTCCACATATCCTCCAGCCTGGACATTAGCCATTGATCTCTTGACCCCCAAATGCCATGATTTTACTGTAGATGTTGCTTTAATGATAATCTCTGCCCAGCCCTGTTCCCCGCCCCTCATCCCACACCCCTGGTAGCAGGGCGCTTATCACCTGCTCCGTGAGGGTCTCACGAGGGGTTCGGATAAGGGCTATTGGAGGAGACATCCTCACTTCCACGTCTACTGTCACTTTAGCTGCATGACTTGGGAACCTTACTTCATATCTTTGTGCCTCCATTTTCCTCCTTGAAATGTGGGTGATGAAATGGTGAGCTGCTTTCTGGGTCTGGGTGGGAATGGCACGTGCTAATTCATGGGAGGGCTCAAGGCAGAGCTTGTCACACAGCAGTGCTGTTGTCGCTGGCGATGGTCACAGCAAAACAGCTTGGTTTTCTAGATTCTTCCACATGTATGAATGCCTCACACTGATTGCTCACCCGGCCCTGAGGAGGGCTGTGCCTCAACAACATCCCTCCGTCCTCTCTCTGCTGGCCCCACTGCCCTCACCTCCCTGCCCCTCAGTGGCTGCCCCACCTGTGGCCTTGTTCCCCGGTTTCCCATCCACACCGACATCCAGCATTTCCACAATGCTGCCCTCACACCAGGTCCCCAGTGACTCCCATGCCCTTGAGGCACCTGTCTCGGCCACACACAGCTCTGCTTGGCTGGCCCCATCCCTCCTCAGCTCCATCTTCTCCATTCCGGAAACTCTGAGCTCCAGCCTGAGTTCTCACTTTCAGGCACACAGACCGATGCGAGCAAATCAGGAACATTGAGGCCAACACAACATTGTTATGTTTTCATTTATCAACATGTATTTACTAAAACGATTCTCTTCTTTTAGATTACATTCTTTCCAATAGTTGTAGTAAGTGATGATAATAATTGATGGTAGTTTTGTGTATGTGTATTTGTGTGCATGTGTTGGTCATTACTCGGCACCATAGGAAGTTGGCATCTCTACCTGGATCCCAATTTTATACGTGGAAATTTTACTGGGTTTCTGAACCTCAGAGACTGGGCACATCAGATCTCACTTCCCTGAGTTATTCCCCATTTCCAAACACCACATGCTGTCATGCTGTTATGGATTTGCCCCTTTTATTTAACTCCTACTCAACCGCCAAGGCCCTGTTCAACTATCTCTCCACCCCCAGTAGCCCTCTCATAGTTTTCCACCCCCAGGCAGGAAGAGTTGCTTTCTCTGCAGTTGTCATCTTCTGTCTTGTTTTTTCCTGGTGAGTCCCTGCACTGTGGTTTCCTCCGTGGTCAGTGAGCCCCCCAGGCAGGGGGTGGCCAGCACCTCTTCATTTTGCCTCAGGCCTGGCACGGTGTTTTGTTCACAGCAGGTGGTCACTAAGTACGTGTTGTCAGATGGATTCTTTGGGGCAAGGAAGGACTCACTGAACAGATAGGGTCCCTTCTCTGTTGGTCCATATCTCAGCTTCTTGTTTGCCTCTTTCACACATAGCTCACGTCACACTCTGAAGTTATGTCATTGTTTCCGTGTGTGTTTTCTTCCTCCTCCACAAGCAGGTGAGCTTCATGCAGCACGAGACAGCATGTCCATCATGTTTACTGCTCTGTCTCAAACTCAGAACAGTCCTGGCACCCAGGGGGTCTCAGCTGATACCTGATGAATGAGCTTGTGAATGAATGAATGAAACAAGCAAACATCACGTCCCAACATTGTCTGAGACAGATGGTGTCTGTCCTCCCTAAGGGGCCAGCCACTCAGCATGTGACACCTGGTGCCTGACCTTGCTCCCCCAATGAGGTGGGGCTTTCCGTCCATTGTGTTTTGGGGAGAAGGTGTCTGTCGAGAGGGACAGGTCAGTGGATAGAAGAAACGCCCAGTGTCACTAAGGGTGGACTTCCAAGTCAGATGGGTGGGGCCAGATCCTGGCTTCAGCAGCAGCAGCTCTACATCCCAGATTCTCAGGTCGAGCAGGTGTTTATTGAAGCGCCTTCTGGGCACCAGGGACAGCAATGAACAAGACGGCCACAGCTCCTGTGCTCATGGCACCTGTTTGTTCTGGTGGGAAAGATGACAAGAGTAAACATCTCAGGATGATATCCGAGAGTGACTGCAGGTAGGATGGAAGGGAATGTTATAAATAAAGGAGTTGGCCCTGCACCAGGCTTGGAGACTGGCCTGTAAGCTCCGTGAGCTCAGCCATGGCATTGGTGTCCCTCACTGCCTTGTTCTAGAACAGTGCCTGACTTCTACGTTTGCGGGATCCATCGAGGGGGCAGGTAGGGGCAGTTGGATACTAGGGGACAAGTGCACCAACTGCCCTGAGCCTGAGAGGGGACCAGGAGAGGGTTGGAGTTACCTAGGGGACCAGAGACAGGAGGGAACTGGCGCCTGCACCTTCAGCCTGCCCCATCGTCACTTGGGAACCAGGGGGGCCCCCCCACCCCCCTGTGGCTTTCTGTTTTACTCCCTCATGCACGTGTGGGGACTCATTGCCATTAATTAACTGCTAATGTCTCACAGGCAGAGGTACCCGGGGAACTTAGCACCACTGTGTCATTCGGAGACTAGAGGGACCTGCTAATGTGTTCACACCTCGGTCCTCCCCAGTGCAGGAAGGGGGTTTCTCAGCAACTCCCGAGAGACTCAGGTTCAAGGGCTGGAGATAGAGGGACATGGCAGCACACCCAGCCCTCCCGTCTCTCTGTGGACACACCCGTATGGGCACATGCACCCAACCATGTACGTACACACTCACCACGATGGCACACGTAGACACGTTCCCACACCCCACTCTCCTACTATATGCCCGCCCACTTTCACACCCACCAACGCTGTGCCCAGCAGGACCCAAGCCTACCTGTTGCTCACTCGGAGGAGCACACAGTTGGTGACACATGCGAGCCCTTTCTGCCCTGCAGGCATTTGTAAGTACCTCCTTCACTGAGCAGCTCAGCATGTCTGATCCTTTTGTTCTTGGGTTGTAAGTCACAGCCTCAGAAGCCCTCGTGGGCCTGGCCCTGGGCCTGAGCCACCTGGGGGAGGTGGAGAAGTGCGGGGGGAGAGGACGCATCCTCCCTTCAGACCTCTGGGCTTGTGGGCTTTGCTCTCCCCTGACAGGGACTCCTTCTGAGGAGTCTCTCAGACTAAGGTGTCTGTCCTGCTCGAGTACATTGCGTGTTTGGTGGATGACAAATCAGGCCTTCCAAGCTAAAGGTCTCTGATGGCTCCCTGTGGAACTTTAAACCAAGCTGAAGCCCCTACCTGCCTCCCCAGCTGCATCCGTGGTCCTCACCCACCAGCTCTTGGCCTGGCTGTTCCCCATCGGGTGGCCTGGGCCAGGGTCTCAGCAAATGGAGTGGGTTGTAGTCTGATTTGTATTCTTCGTGCTGCTCCCTTTTGCTTTGGCTGCTAGGAAGCTCAGAGCCACATGTGTGCCCTCCCCTGGCCCCCACGTGGGTCTTTAACCCCCTGAAGCTGTGGTTCTGTCTGGGTCCCCTCCCTCTGGATTTCCTCGGATGCTCATTTTATCTTGTTGGGTTTGTGTGTTTCTGGTAACTGCCACCCATCCTTTGTGAAACTTGGTGAGGTATAAAGAAAGCAATGACAATGCTCCATCGTCCCCATGCTCATCCCTGGGGACCTTCATCTCTCTTTTCAAATGAGCCCCAAGGCTTGGGGAGACCTGGCCAGTTCTTTTCCCATTGTGCCAGAAATGCCTCCAGGACAACCAGCTTTCCTGGGAACACTGGTGGCACTGGCAGTTCCACTCCATCTGGCAGCCGTGGGCGGAGGAAGGAAAGGAGAGGATAACATGGAAAACGCTGCTTCTGGGAAGAGAAGGACCCGGCTGCCTCCCGCCCGCCTGGAGTGTGGAGCTGGGGAGACGATGGCAGGAGGGACACATGCCCAGCACCTTTGGTCTCCCCGGCTCCATCACTCCCTGACCTACATGTCCTGGGCCCCTACTGGGTGCCAGGGTTATTATAGCTGAAAACAAGATGGAGAATGCTGTTGCCGTTGGTGCCTTACTGGTTGCTGAGCCTACAGGACAAGTTCTGAAGTAAGATGTCCTGGGCTCATCCTGGATAAAGGCCTCCCACCCGGGGTTGCTCTGTGGACACCTGGGACACAGCCCTGGGACACAGTTAAAGCTCAGGTGTAACAGGCCAGTACCCCAGCTGACCTGGGCTGCTCCCGGCTTGTGCCTCTCCTCTTGGTGTCCCATCGTTTGTGTCCTGCCCTGGGTGATAAATTTATACGGTCACTCTAGAAGCAGCTTAGAGATTCGAGAGGGGTCTGTGGAGTCAGGCTGCTCTTGGGGTCATGCCCCACCTCAGCATACCTCTCGTTGTGACAGTCGACCAAATGACTCACTGCTCCGGGCCTCAGTGCACTTGTCTGTGAAATGGACACAGCACAGTCTCTACCCCCATAGATTCACTGTGAGGGTAAAATAACACATGTCACATGATAGGTTGGGCTGGGTCTGATGGTTACCAGCCCATCACAGGTCCCCGGTCCCTCTGACTGCTGGCCGCCTCCTTCCAGGTATACAGACTTCCACCCAAGTGACACTGGGGGGTTAAATCTGAGAGCCTGCAGGGGACTTAGGTCCTTATCACTGCTGGAAGAGACATGTCTTCCCGTCCCAGGAGGGCTTTGGGGCCACTTGGGCATTGTTTTCTCAGTCCTCCCACAGTGATGGCCTGAACTCAGATCTAAGCTCTGCCCGTCAGGTGGGGGTCCAGGGTGAGCTGCTGGGGACAGCTCTGCTCTTTTACACAGGTCTCCACTTCACCATTCTGTTGGTTCCGTTGTTTTCCGTTCTAATATTATTTCTTAAAAAAGCACACATCATATACGGCCTATGGTGAAGCCCAGTCCCCCCAACAGCCAGGGCTTCCCCTCTGTTAGGGGGCCCCGCAGACTTTTTTCTCTGCACACGCCAGCTTGTGCATGCGCATGGCCCCCTTTTGTCCACTGGTGGCACCTGTGTGACTTTGAGTGCGGCTGTTTTGACTTAGCGATTTTAGGTTGCTGGTCTGCACACAAACATCTGCTTTATTCTTTCCCACCTCTGTACACGGGTCATTGAGAGGAAGGACGGTGACTTAGCCATGGCCCTGGCGAGGGGCATGTAGGTTGCTACCGCTCTCCTGTATGACAAACAGTGGTACCATGCGCTTCCTCAGACGCCATCTTTTGCATCCCACAGAGTGAACAAAATGGTCTCGTTTTCTGAGCAAGGAAGGGATCCAAAGGGAGCTGCTTCGCTCTGTCCTTTCATGGACTTAGTCATCCTGCAGCTGTTCACTGAGGAGCACAGCCAGAGGCAGAGCGGGCAGCTGAACTGCCTGGGATCATGGCAGTCCCTTGGCGCCCACATGAGTAGCATCAGGAGCAGGAGGCAGGGGCTGGACCTTGTCTGGACGGGGGTGGAAGGACATCCTGGAGGAAGTCAGATTCGGCCGAGTCACTGAAGTGCACAGGGCAAAGAAGAAGCTGACAAGGGAGAGCAGCACAGGTGGCAGGCATAGCACGAGCAAAGGTCCTGGGGTGGGAAAGTCTTAAATTGCTGTGGCCAAAGGCAGAGTTGGGTGAGGGCTTCCTGCGGGCTGTGAGAGGGGTGCAGGAGGGAGGGTCTGCACAGAAGGGAAATGAATGCACACTCTTATGAGCTGGCCCGTGCCACCCATGGGCCACCTAGTTGGAATGGGTCCCAGAGAGTCTCCATTGCTCTGAGGACCCTGTTGATCCCCAGGCTTTGGAGAATCACTGGTGGCTCCTCAGGTTGTGTGTGTGGGGTCACCTTGGCCCCCCCGGGGAGCCTTGTAGGGTTGGTGACCACTTGAGTCCTTCCTTGGTTTTTGTCTTGCAGATGAGATGGACCCGACCCCCCCAGTGCGTTCCGAGTATCTGGTCTCAGGGATTCGAACTCCCCCCGTGAGGAGGAACAGCAAGCTGGCCACCCTGGGCCGGATCTTCAAACCCTGGAAATGGAGGAAAAAGAAAAATGAAAAACTGAAGCAGACGACGTCTGGTGAGCACCAGGGGGAGGGTGCCTGGTGTCACTGTCACTCTGCTTTCTGTGACTAATATTGTGTTCCTGGCCCCACCCAGGAGGGCAGGCTATGCTCGGTGGCCTCTGATGGCCAGGAACTGCCCATCCTCCTCCGGGTCACCTCCCTCCACTGGCCCTTCCAGGTCTCACCTGGCTGGAGCAGGTCAGCACCATAACCCGTTCACCACCTACACCCTAAGGGCTGGGCACGCAAGTCACCCAGGACCTGATTGAAAATGCAGGCTCCGAGCCGAGTCAGCTCACAGCCGGGCTGTGCCGAGACCCTGGCTTGCAACAAGCTCTCTTTGCTGACCCCCTCGAGTAACAAGCACCCAGCCCTCCGGCACCTGGGCCCCTCCCCAGAGATGCGGATTCCATTGGCTCTGGGTCTCGCTGTCCCCAAAGAGCCCCCTGGGTGACTCAGAGGGTCAAGGCCCTTCATTTGGCCTGGAACTTCGAGATGTCTCTTCTTACTGGAAGCCAGAGCCGGCCACTGCCCAGCCCTAAGCGCTTCCTGAAGAGGCTCCTACCGAGGTCCTCCCGTCCCAACGGCCTCCCCCACCAGGCCCGGAAGGTTCCCTCACTCACCGTCGGCTGCTTCCTTACACCCTGCCAGTCCCAGCTCTGTGGGACGTCGGGTTGCGCTGGGTTGTACCGCTGCCCCGGCCTCCTTGCCAACTACGCCAGGAGCTATGACCATTAGACTAAATGACAGGGGACATGTGTGGTGACAACTGCAGAATTGGTCATAATAGCAAAGAGCGACCGAGCACGTTTCTAAACCAACGGAATACCCAGCACCTCCCCTACGGCCGGTGCTGTCACTGTGATCCTGCCCATCTCTCAGGGACAGGAACGGCCTCGGAGAGGGGAAGTCACTCCCAGCCAAGCAGTCAGCATGTCAGGGAGCTGGGGTTTGAGCCCTGACATCTGGCTTGGGTCTGGCTCCGGGATGACAGGTGTCCTGGGTGTCCTTGGTTCAACGGGAGGTTGGTGGCTTGAGAAGCAAACCCCCGAGGACACAGCATTTCACCCTCACGGGCCTTGCCGCTGGGCCACGTGCCCAATAGGTGTGGCTGGAACTAGTGAGGGAGCTGCTGGTGTGGAATTAGTCCTGGGCCCTGGGGACCAGCCCCGGCAAGTGCCAGCTCAGGCTGTGGCTGCTGGCGGGCCCTGGGGTCCCTGTTTCCCTCTCAGCTCTGAAGAGGTGCGGACTGCAGAGCTCAGAGGACGCGCAGACAAAGCCGATGGGGGACCTGCTAATCGCAGCAGCACGTCCTCCACTCGCACTCTTGACACGTTTCACGTAATTACTTTGTAACCACCCAGGAGGTTGACGGGTAATGCTCCTTTTCAGGAACGAGAGCAGAACACACACTGCTGTTCAGTGGATGGTGAGCACGTCCCGTATGCCAGGTGCAGTGCAGACAGGGAGGCCCCAGGCCCTGCCCACTTAGAGCTGTCCCTGAAGTTGGGCGGCAAAGGGAGCAGTGCAGAGCCTAGGGGGCGGCCACGACTCTGGTGCTGTGCAGGAAGTGGGCGGCTGGGCATTGCTTGTGTTAGGTGGCCTGAGAAGACCCAGGTGAGGGCGTGACGTGGAGCTGAGACACAATCGGCCTTGAGGAGGCAAGGCAAAGCATGGCAACAGTAGGAACAGCCCATGCGGAGGTGCTGAGCTGGGGAAGACATGTTTGCGCATCAGTGAAAAGCTGAAGGGGCCAAAGCAGGTGACCTCTGTGACCGCAGGGGAGCCTGTGACACTCTGGGCTCGGTGTCCTCAGCCATGGAGGGTTGAGCTGTGTGCTATGCGGACTCCATGCCCCCGGGCCCCTCCTCAGTGCTCTGCGGGCAAGTGACCTGGGAGGGCATCTGGATGCTGTGGGGACCCCATGGGGTTATCTGTAGCATCCCCACCTTTGAGCAGGGACCCCCACTTTCAGAACCTTTATTCAAACATTTGGGAATCCTGGGAACAGGACTGCATTTTGTTTATTTATTGTAAACCATTCTTTCCCCCTGAAGTGTGGGATGTCATTTATTTCAGCGTATCAGATCCCTAATTTCACAGGCGTCATTGGTTAAGATGAGATGGAATAAAAACAGATGAGTTAAAGGAAAAACTGAAGGAAACAGTGGTTCGGGTGGGCGCGGGTCGGGTACCACCATCAAGCTGGTTCTCAGAAACCTGCAGTTTGGGAAGTAGCGTCTGAGCTCATACCTGCTGGGGGCGGGGGGTGGCTCGAGGGGTGGGGCCAATGTCCCCTGAGATGAGGACAGGAGACCCTCGCAGCTGCATCTTCAGGTCGTTGGGAAGACCACAAGTCAGAGCAGGTGACATCCTGCATGGAGCCGGCCCCCGTGAACACCACCCAATGCTGGTGGGCAATGGGGGTCCCCCATTTCTCAGGCCCCTGCCCCCCATTCTGCTGTCCCTGTTTCTAGAGTGGACTGCAGCGTCTCTCCTTGCACCTCCCCAAGTCAGAGTTCCATTTCTCAGTTTTATCTACCACGCTTTAGGCACCTGGAAATCGGACAGGAAATGGGACTAGAGAAAGGAGTTCTGTCCCCTTTGCCCTGACTGTCCTCTCCCTGATACGTCTGGGTTAGCGCCATCCATCCGTTAGCCCTCAGCGCAAACAGCTCAGGGAAGCCTGAGGGCCCCCTGCCCCCAGTGCCCGCTGGTTCTGGTGGATTCCACCTGCCTGACTGTACATGTTTGTCCTCTCCCCTCCCACGTGCACTGGTCCGCAGGCAGACGCCATGCCTGTTTTGCTCCTCTGTGCCTGGCACACAGTAGGTGCTCGGTAAATGCTTTACTAGTATTAATCAATTGAGTAATCTCGTTATCACTGCCTGCACCACCCCCTCTTGAGCCCACGCTCCCTGAAGGGGGGCTGAGTTGGTTCTGCTCCCCAGTGACCCCCCCAGCACTTGGCACATAGTAGGTGCTTAGTAAATAATTTTGAATAAATTAAATAACTTCATTGTCATTATCTGTTTGTCATCTGTTTCTAGACATTAGGCTCTGACAGGTGGGCCGGCTCTGTGTTGTCCCCACGGCAGCCCACACGGGCCGAGTGCACGGGCAGAGTGCTTGCACACACGGTGACCCCCAGGCTCTTTGTGGTCCAGGCTTAACGGCCAGCACTCTGTCTGTATCTTTCAAAGAAAGGGTCCGAGGATTCCATAGGTTTGTATTTAGAAAGTGGGTTACCCTGTAGGCAAATCGTTTTCTGGACAATTAGAGAAAAGAAGGAGATTGTCCTTGAAAGTGAGCCCCACCCCCAGTGAGGGAAGAGGTAGGGAGAACACGGATGGGTTGTGAGGGCTTGGCTCTGGAGTGGGGAGGCTGGAAGGGTGTGGGGGCCCGGCCTCCTCCCTCCTGTTTGCCTGGTGAATTCTTTGAAAGTATTAACCTGGGAGGGACGGCTTGGTGAGATGGCTGTACAGAGGCTGAACCGTGAACAGACATAAAGAGTGGTCAGGATGTACTTTGCAAATGATAATAGGACCGCAGAAAAGTGCCCCAGGGTACTGGGGGCAGGGAAATTACAGAGCATTTGGTGGAGCGTAGGAGCCAGCCGAGAGAAGGGTGTCATTCGAGGCATTGCTTTTCAGATGAATCATGGAAATGACCGTTTTAAACAGGCGATGTGTTTCCTTTTGGCCAAGCTTTACGTGCAATGCTTGGCAGATTGCTCAGTGGGAAAGGTTGGGGTTCCTGAACACACCCCTCCCCATGGACCAGGCCCCTCACCCTGCCGTCACCTGCCGCCTCCCGTCTCTTCTGCAAACTGGAGAACGGCATTGGCTGCTCCCTGCCCTGACTCACCTGCCCATTTGTGTTTGTGCAGCTTTGGAGAAGAAGATGGCCGGCAGACAAGGTCGGGAGGAGCTGATCAAGAAGGGGCTGCTGGAGATGATGGAGCAGGGTGAGTGGGGTGGCCTCCGCGGCGGGCAGCGGGGCAGGGCGTGACATGGCCCGGGAGCACAGCCCTGGGTGTGTCTCCTGGGCCCAGGAAGCCCGCCAGGACGGAATGGAAATTGGAGGAATCCGGGTCTGCATGTGGAGGCTGGACCTGCGTGGGGCCTCCACGCTTGGAGAAGTTCCTGAGTCCTGCCCCAGGGCCTCAGCCCGGGGCCTCTGACAACCCCTCAGTGACTTTCAGGCCACCTCTCTCATGGGGTGCAGAGCTAAGGGCCGCCATCACCTCTGGGAGTGTGTAACTGCTTCCCGCTGGGCTGGGTATGGGTGAAGCTGGTGGTTAGTCCTCAGTCCCCTGAAGTGGGGGCAGTGGCTTCTACTCTTTTCATACTCACTTCTTAATCCTTGATTTGGGCAAGTTATTTCTACTGCCACCTACAGCTACAGCTCCCATTTATTAACCATTGATTATAATCCGGGGGCTGCGTTGGGCATTGTACCCACCTTATCCCTTTTGTCCTCGCAGCATCCTCGGGACTGGGCACGGCCTTACCACCCAGTTTGCAGATAATGAAGGTGGGGGTCTGGGAGGCAGCTGCCCCGGGTCACACAGCCGGAGGGTCCAGCTGCTGCTCAGACTCTGGTCTGAGCCCTTCATCGCGATGGCGTCTGCCAGGTGGCCTCCTTTGCTTGCATCTTTGAGAAGCACGTTATCATCTCCAGGACAATTCACGAAGTTCTTGAGTTCCCGTCTTGCTCTCTCTCGGTGATTGAGGCGTGAGGCATGGGACGTGGGTCCTGATGTGCTTTCTGGTTCTCAGGCTCCCCTCCGCTTGGTGACGGGGGCTCAGCGCCGCTGACCAGTCTCTCAGGAGATGGACCACGTTCATCCTCCTGATTGAAGGAACCTGGCCTCTCAGGGCCCATTCCTGGAGGGGGTGTGAATAGACGGAATTCCTATGTCCCAGTTCAGCCTTAAACTGTTAGTAGTGTCTGTAATTGTCCCACGTGTCAGCAATCGGGAAGGGAGCTCATGAAGTCAGTGAGGGCAGCTTTATAAAGTGCTCTGACTCTGGCAGGGCCTGTCTGTTCACAGACCCGGTGTGGGCTACGCCTTGGTCGTCATTTCTTTAGATTCAAAGAGCGAAGTATTTGTATGATGCTATTTTCAGGGGAAACCTACATGGACAATTGCTTACTATTAACAGTCCAACTTGGCCTGTGAAAGGACAGCTTGGTGTCAAGCCCTGAGGGGCTCAGGCATTGAACCTTCTGTTCTGACTTGCCCCCCACTTGGGGGACTGTCATGGCTGAGATAGAAATCTCGACTATTTTCATTTGGATGGGACAACAAAGCTTCACACAGGGTGTTTCGAATATGTTGCCAGCAAAACTTACTTTGGATCCTGGGGAAGGGGAACGGGAAATAGAAACAGGATTAAGGCCTGTCTATCATATCTACGATAAAAACCATGATCGCTGATGAGTGAGTAAACAAAGATGTGGGTTTGATTCCTGTCCAAAGTAAAGGGATGGAGAAGTAACGGAAGGGAGACCGTCTACGAGAAGGGCCGTCTGTCTGTCTTTGTCAAACGGTTTTGTCTGGCGGGCTGAGGACAGACTCCCGGGGACTGACGCCAAGGTGTGAGGGTGACTGGAGGCTGTGCTCCTGGCCTCCGTGTGTGTGATGGAGCCGCCTCGCGCCAGGCAGATGGGGTCAGCACCCCTTTTCTGGGAAGGATCAGACAGGGCGTGGTTTAGGCTTTGGGGGTGATGAGGCATCTGTCACAGTTACTCTGTGACAGGACTCTGCCCGGGAGCGGCAGCAGCAGACCACACGGACAGAGTAGGCGTGGCTGTGCTCCTGCTAACTGCGTTTGTGGACATTGAAATTTGAATTTGGTACAACTCTCATGTGTCACGAGCTATTACGTTTTGATTTCTCTCAGCCATGTAAAGCCGTGGACTCGAGTCTCAGCTCAGGCCCCACAGAACAGGTGGAGGGCTGGGTTTGGCCCTCCGGGTGTTGGTTGCTAGCCCCTCCTTCAGATGACTCTTTCTCTCTGGCTAAGTGATTACGGACCAGGAACTGGAGGGGCCTGAGATGCAGTCTCTTTCCGTGAGAGGCGAAAACGCACGTTATAATTGGCATGACAGCATCTATTGCACACCTGCTGGGTTCAGGGTCTGTTAGCTGTGAGGGGACAGGTGAGCCAAATGCCATCCTCCCAGAACTCATAGTCCGGGGGGACAAACATGACCCCATCCCACAAATAAATATAAAGTCACAGCTGCAATGAGGACGGTGAAGAAAAAGCAGGTAGCTTCTAAGAACGTGAGGCGGAGACCTGGCTGGCCTGGGGCCACGGAGGTGATGATTGAGGGGGTCGGAAGGCGGCAGGACTGAAACAGCCTGGCTCTCGGTTCGCTGCACACAAGGGTCATCTAAGCCACTCTTAGTTTAAATGCTCTGGGCATGGGACCTGGGCATCTGTACTTTATAAACCTCCCAGCTGCTGCCAACGTTGGTGCAGCCAAGGTTGAGAAGTGGGGGTCACAGGGAAATGGGGCGTGTCTTCAGCAGCATGAGCTAGGCACCCCCATGGAGGAGCCCAGAGAACATCAGTTGGGTGCAGGGAGGTTAGACAGCTGGAGAGGGAGAGGGGACTGGGCCCCACAGGGCCTTGCATCTTCCCCGTCCCTTCTCTCCAATGTGGGCAGAGTCAAGACAATCAGAGTCCCCAGGAAGGGGCTGCGTGACAAAGGCACCTCCAAGCGGCTGTGGGAGTCCAGGGCAGCCACAGGGCAGGTGGGTGAGTGGGTCTGCAGTGAGACTGCCCAGGGAGTTGTGGGAGGGGCATGTTAGAATCCGGGTAGCAGGTTGACTCTGGGAAAGGACCTGGCGTCAGCGAGGGGAGGAGAGGGCCGTTGACCTTGCACTGCTTGAATTCTTTGCTGTGTGTGTCCCCTCTAATGACCCGTGACATCACAGGACGCGCGGAAACCTTTGGCAGCAGGTTCCTGGGAGAAAAACTTCCTTGCACTATTGTTTCTGTTGTGCGCTTGCTCAGAAAATGATTTTTGTCACTGGGGGCAAAGTCAAGTTCTATGTCAGGTCCTGTGTACCCCTAATTTGTCCTGGTGTTGAGACACCAGGGGTCCTGCTGGGTTTGTAGGGTTCTGTGGTGCCCTGAGCCCAGGCGGGAGAGGAAGTGAGCACTGAGGCTCCCGAGTGGGAATTCCGAGTAGGAACGCAGGCCTTGGGCTGGTGCGGCTGTGGTGTGAGGCGTCCCAGGAGGCAGCTGCGGTTTCCTGGGTTTGGGGTAAGGAATCTTCCTCAGCTGCCAGCACCTGCTCCCAGCCAGGCAGACATCCCTGCAGCCAGGAAACTGGGCCTGTGGCCGCGCTGTCATCAGCACAATACGCAGGGCGGGGGCCTGGGAGGCTGAGTGGGTGACCATGAGGGAGGGGCCCAGAGAGGCCCCCACGGGCTGGGGCCACAGACCCTCCCAGAACTGCCTGGAGTGCTTAGCAGCCCCATGAACTCACAATTGAGTGGAGTTGGCCCTGGACGAACCCCAGGAAGGCTCTCTTCCTGCGCGTGCCCCCCCCCCCCCACACACACACACAGTGTGCACAGACACATGCCAGTCACCCTGGAGTTGGCCCACAAAGCAGTCAGCAGTGTGACAGTGGGGGCTGACCTGGGATAGCGTGCCCTCCAGCCTCTAGGGGGTGATTTTATGAGCCTGTTCCCGCCTGCATTCATGGAGCTCTCTGACCTGCCCTCTGCTCTCACTCCGGGGAGCCTGCTATGCTCAGGAACCCAGGAAGGGCCGTTTGTGCGGTTGTGGGAGGAGTGAGATGGGACCGGGTCTGCGTGGGGACAGAGGAGGTGACCCTTTCCCCTCACCCTGTCGTCACTGCTGTTGCCCTCCTCCTCTGACACATGTGACAAGTGACAGCTGACCAGCCCGCCAGCCTCTCTCCTCCCGGCCCCACCCAAATGCAACGAGTGAGGACTGGAGTTGGCCGGTGTCCCTGCACCAGACCCTGTGGATGACGTTCCTCTACCTTCCTGTGGGTGCCACTTGGCATTTTCTTAAATAATTCCAGGCGTTTCAGACTCCGTCGGTAGATGCAAGAATGGCAGAGCTATTAGCCTGGTGCGTGTTCAGCGACCTGAGAGAGACGAGGGGTCTTTCCTTGAGGGAATCGGGCAATGGCCAGTCAGTCTGTCCGGTTTCTGTGCTGCAGGGAGGCTGGGGCAGTGTGTGAGTGTATGCATGCATGTGTGTGCATGTGTGTTGGTGGCACGTTCCCTGTCACTGTGGCTGCTCCATACATAACACAGGCTTGGCCGACTGCTCCCCTTTGCGGCCCTCGGAAGGGGAAAGGCAGCGGTGGGAAACGGGCAGGAGGGAGGGCCGACTGCACAGCGAGAGGAGCAGGGGACCAGCGCCCACAGCTCCCCCACCCCAAGCAGCGTTTCTTAGCAACGGCCCTGCTACCAGGGCTATTTTGGGAACTGTAACTTTTCATTGAACAAGATTATGAGCTGGAGCTCAGAGCACAGCCCAGAGAAGTCCTGTGCCTCCGCTAGGCTGTGAAAGAGGAATTCTGGGGCAGAGTGTTGGTGTGGAGACTGCTGAGTCGGGCTAAAGGCTGGAGACCTTTCCACGCTTCTTGTTTTTGTTTGTGATGATGGAGAGGTCACTGTTGTTAACGACAGTCGAGGCAACAAAGGGCCCGCGCCTTCTAAGGTTCGGTGTTGCCACCCGGAAACAGCGGCGGCAGCCTCACCTAACACACTGCTGTTCACCTGAGACGGTCCTCGCAGAGCACACATCTGGCAGCAGCCACACCCGCGTCAGTGTGGCTGTCCTCTCCATTCTCTGTCACGAGGGCCAAGTAAGCTGGTGGCCGAGGTTGTCACAACAGTGTGTCCAGTGTGAGGAAACCAGTCAGGAGAAAGGCTCTGAACCTGTCGTTTTGAGTTTTGTGGCGTCTAGTTTTGGCCACTGGGGGAGTTCTCTTGGCTTGCATCTCGGTCTTTTCCGAGGTCAGGGGTCGGTTGGCCAACTGTATCTCTGGGTCATATCTGGCCCGGGGCCTATTTTTATAAGGCCACGCTCAGAATGGTTTTTAAACTTAAAGGGTTTTTGTAAAACTAAAAAACCAAGGATGAAAATGCCGCACAGACCCTATGGCATATGCCCCGCACAGCCTGACACATCTGCCCCTGTCTAGGAACAGGTTGTGGGCCCCTGGCCGGCCACCCAGTCGGGCGGCGTGGCTGCAGAGCTGAGACCGTCCTCCCCCCAGGTCTGCAGACTCTTGGCCTGGCTGATTTTTCTGCCCTTCCCTGAGGAGACAAATGTCCAGCAGAGGGAACATGATGACAGCTCATGTCCCTCGGAGGGCCACACGCCAGCAGCCTGGCTTGAGTCCTGCGCGTAGGGAGGACACAGTCGGGGGAGCCTGTTGTTGGCACATGGGCACGTGGCCGGGGCCTCCTGGCCAGACCATCACCTTATCACCCTCTTCCTCCCCATCCAAACTGTCATCGTGAACAGCAATAGTGACAATTGTAAGCATGTGTGTAGTGTTTACTTTATGCCAGGCACATTGTGTTTATTTAATTCTTACAGCGGTGCCATGAGGCAACTAGTGAGGTTATTATCCCCATTTTATAGATGAGGTTGAGGCCCAGACATGGTTGCTGTGGGGGCCCACCCGTTTGCAGTGGGTGGGGTGCATGCTTTGTGTCCAAGCAGAGTACTCTGGGGAGTGGAAGGGACACACAATTGAAGGACACAGGGACAGCAGGGAGGAATCAGGAGTGACCTGGGCAGAGGGGCCCCTGATTCACAAATACGTCTGTCCTCCCCTCCCCCACCGTGATGGAGGCCGTGATGGCAGGAAGTTCTGCCGGGTCCGGGCTGGGCCTGTGTCCACACTGCGGCCTCCTGGCCCTGTGAACGTGTGCGGGTCACACTGCTCTCTGCCGTGCTGGCCTCAGTGAACCTGCTGTGGGGACTTACGGGGCCGCGCAGGGGGCTGTGACCTGTGTGTCAGAGGGGGGCATTTTTATCAGCTGCTGAGTCTCCTAGCCTGGACCTGCCCCTGTGACTGTGGCCAGACCAGTTATTAGCTCCCGAGCGCTGGGCTCCTCCTCAGTAAGAGTGACCCTGGGGTGACATCAGTCGAGGGACAGACCCTCAAAGGCTCCAGCAGCTGAGCCCCAAGTAAGGGGAGCCGAGGTGCTTCTGTCAGCCCTGCTAGGAGCCACGTGTCATCCTTCTGAGGTGGCCGCCTGTCCACACGCCAGTCCTTGGTGGTGCCCCATTTCTGGGCTCGTGAGCCACCGGGGGCAAGCGTCGTGTCTTATTATTCCCTGCCTTCCCGGGGTTGCGTGGCTCCAGACGCACAAAGGGTGATTGAGAAATGTCAGCATAATGGGGACCCAGGGTAGGGTGGTGGGTGCAGAGGCGAATCAGTCATCTGCAGCCACGATAATGCCATGTAACAAACAACCCCAGCACCTGGGGGGGGGGGCGTGTCTTGTCACCTGCCTGGGTTGACCTTGGCTCTGCCCCACAAGCCTCTCGCCCCCAGCTGGCTGGCCGGGTGTGTCCTCAGGGCGCAGGTTAGGGGGACACAAGAGGAGCAGGCAGGAGTGTGCAAACCCTGGAAGCTGCTGCCACATCAATACTGCTGACATCCTACTGACCAAAGCAAGCCACAGGGCAGTGTGCAGGCTTAGGATGTGGGTGCGGGGGTGGTGGGGGCGCTGTGCCGTCTCCCACAGGTGGGTGAGAGGGCACAGGCAGGCAGTGGTACGCAGCGCAGGGGCCGAAGGACGTCGTGATGCTTGGGGCTACCTTAGGAAGGCGGTGTGGACAGGGACGCCCGGAGGCACCGGGGAGGCGGCTGGTACTGCACCTGGGCCTGGGAAGGCACATGGCAGGAGTGAAAGCGCATGGGGAGGGAGGGCGGGCAGGCTAGGCTGACAGCAGAATTTCTTTGCAGACGCTGAAAACAAAGCGTGCGGCCCTGACGGACGGCCCCGAGCTGCACAGAGTGAACCGTCCACTCCCAAGCAGGAGATACTGATTCTGGAAGATGCCCAGCCTGGAAGCCCTTTGGCCACCGGGACAGACCAGGCTTCTCCGGATGAGCCGCTGTCCTCAGACACCCACTCAGACGATGCAGGTATTGGCCGGAGATGGGGCAGGTTTGAGCTGCTCCCAGGATGGCCATCAGCCTGGGTGGCAACTGGGGTCCCGGCCAGGCCCTGGGCAGCAGCTCTGGCAGGAGACCATCCTCGGGGGCACGCCACGCCCCGGCCACGAGCTGTGCCGCTCTCCACCATGTGGAGTGGTTTCAGTGTCTGCCGGAGCATTTTTCTCCCGTGTGCTCCCACGTCTGGCACAGCCAGTAAATGAAGATGCTTAAAGAGGCTCAGAGGTGGCCCCCCATACACCTTCCTCCCCGCATACCTTTGCTTGTTCACTAGGAACTTCCGAGCAGACAATTCTCCCTCAAGGAACCGGTGTGCAGTGGGCAGGTCTAAGCTGACCCATGACCATCGGGCAGATGGATGTAGAGGGACCTTGCCAGTGGCCTAGGTCCCATAGCAGCGGCTGCCTCCTCTGCAGGGCGTGGCCTCTTGCCCTGAGATGGTGCTTTAGTGTCTGACGCATGGCGCCCTGGCGTGGTGGGTGCTGGTGAAGGCACAGCTGCCGTGCTCCTCCCGGGTGAGGGCGCTTCTCGCCGCTTCTCTGCCAGGCGTGATTGGTGCGCTGCTCCAAGCCTCCTTGGTCCTCGCTGTTAAATGGGACAAACAATGGGGACTGTGTTTTTGGAGGGTGGGAGGAGCTTAGCACCGTGTCTGCCCCGTTAATTATTGTTGGTGGGGCTGTGATGTGGGGGTCGTCGGTGGTGGTTGTAGCTTTGATGGAATAGACCAGGACAGTGCCAGCTGTGAGAAAGTGGAGGAGAAAGGGAAGGGTGGAGAGAAAGGAAAGCATGAACCCAGCTAAAACTGTGGGTGCATGGAGACACCCCCACCTTGCTCTCTGACCTGTTAGCAGCATTTTTAGGGAAATCTTCCAGGAGACCTCTCTATGGAGCTGGAAGCCCGTTCCCAAGTACAATGGCAGCCAGGAGTTTGCCAGGCCCGGTGCGGGGGCTGGAACTCAAACTGTCTCCACAAGTGTGGGAGGTTGGAAAGCCCGGCCCTGAGGACAGGCCCGCTGGGGCTTCTGTGGCCGGCCGGGCCGCTGCTTCACAGGCAGCGGGCATCTGTCCTCACTGCCTCCTCTGCCAAACAAGTCTCACCTGTGTGTCTTGCCGTGGTCCCTGTCACAGTGTCCCCCAGCATTTATAGGTACCTGCCAAGAGGGGGTGGCTGTGCCTCTCCAGTTTCCCTCCAACTTGGGGACACAGGAGGTTGGGGTCTGAAAAGTCGTGGTCCTTGGGATGGTCCTGGTCTCTCAAGCGGCCCTCTGGGCAGGCCCGTGTCCCAGTGTCCCCCAGGCATGTCACTTCAGTCAGGGGGGAGGTTGGCGTGACTCTCATGGCTGGTGAAGCGTTGTCTTCCACCTGTGTCCTTGCAGCTGAGTGCTGCCCTTGGCCACGGAGCCTGCTGCTCTGCTGGGGAGCTGCCTGGCCTCCCACTGGCACCTGGCGCCTCTCCCTGGCAGGTTCTTGCTGCTTGCTCAGCCTTGAGCAATGTGCCTGCTCTCAACACCCATCTAACATCAGGCGAGCTCTCAATCCAGATGGTTTGGGGACGGGTTTGAGAGCAGGCCTGGTTTGTTGAGAGCACACACTTGTATGAAGGACCTTCTTGTGGGTGGGATGTGCTGTTGAGTCTGAGGGTCCCGGCGCTTAAATGGTCTGGGTCTCATCCTCCCAGAGTGATGGGGACTGTGGGCTTCAGTGACTTCTGTTCCCAGATCTGAGCCCACACTGGGGTTTGCACGTGACAGAAGAGCCTCTGCTGAGCATTCAGTGGGTGAGCAGCGACCTCTACTGATCAGGACAGGTCGAGGACAGCCCCTGGGGAGGGATCCCACTTGCAGGGAACATGCAAAGCTCACGCTGTCTTGGTTTCTTTTTCTTTTTTTTTAAATTCGATTACAACATTTGGGACTTGAACGGATGTTAAAGTTTCAGTGACAAGATTCCAAACTATAATGGTAGCTACACACACTCACGTGAGATGCAGAGAAAGATGTCGACTTAGAAAGGAGATGTTGCAAACCAGCACCGCAGCCCGTGGACCCCTCCAACAGGTCAGGGACGCGCAGGGGTCATTGTTTAATGAGCATAATCAGTTCTGTGAGAGAATTAGGAGGATGGTTGCTGCTGTGTTGAGTCCCAGGGCCTTCAGAGGGGGAACACACATTCCACTGTGCACTAGTGGGGTGGAGGGACCCCTGTGGGCCGTGGCCACTGACTCAACCCCAGACATGTCTTCTGCTGTCGGCACTAGCTGCATGGCTATTTAAATGAATTAAAACCAAGTAAAATTAAAGTTCAGATCCCAGTGACACCAGCCACTTGTCAGCTGTCCCCCTGGCCATATGCGGCGGGTGGCTACTTTAATGGACAAGGAGGAAACGTTCATATCGTCTCAGAAAGTTCCTTTGCAGCACGAGGGTGAGAGGTGCGCAGCAAGGGGAGCTTTTGCTGTTTGGATTGGCCAGTCCTTCCAGAGTGTTCTGTATCACCAGAGACTCTGTGACCTGCAAAGCCAGAGCCCTTTACAGAATGTGTTTGCTGACCTCTGGTTTGGAGAATGGATTTGGGGCAGAGTGGGAAGCAGATGAAGGAGCCCGGAGGCTGCCAGACACCGTTGCTGAGTTCCAGGCAGAGGCCTTGGCAGCTGACATTGGGAGGACAAGTGGGCGTTTCTGAGAAATAATTTGGAAGAAGAGCACACAGTGTCTATGCATGAATTAGACAGAAGCGGGGGAGTACAAGGTGGAGAGGGCCAGAGAGGGACCGACTGTTGTGTCCAGTCTGGCTGGAGAGCGGGAGGCGGGGGGGGGGGGCGTGCAGCAAGCCTGGTGAAGGTGGGGCTGTGTGTTGGTAAATGCCATGTCCACAGCTCCTGGAAGAGGGCCTGCGCCCCACCTTGTTCCAGGACAGTTTTGAAATGGATGGAAAGATGGATTAGTAAAAGAGGAGGGGTTACTCATGGGAAATCAAGAGATGGCTTGGGACGTGTTTCATTTTACCTAGTTGACTTCAGATGGAAATGAAAAGTGGCCAATCATGAATGAATCTGGAGTTCTTAAGAAAGGCCAAGTATTGACAGAGAGCTGGGATTGATTCTGAAGCCAGAGAACTGGGTGGGATCTGCAGAGAGAGAGAGATGGAGAAGAGGACCACGAGCTGAGTCCTGGGTCCTGGTCCTGGTCCTGGTCCTGGTCCTGGGGCAGCCCAGGTGGGGCCTGTGAGAGGCTAAGCAGGGAGGGCCAGCATGGCAGGAGGGAACAGGGCAGAACGTGGAAAGCATGGTGTCCAGAAGCCCAGAGGAAACTGTTAGAGATACAGAAACTGAAGGACTATGCTCAGACAGATCCAAGCGCACCTGCTCGGGCAGACCCAGGGGTGGGGACCCTGACCCTGCGCTTCTCTGTCCCCCTCTTATCCCTCCCCTGGGTGACACTTCTGTGGAGTCCAGTTGAAACACTGCCTGCCTTGTCCAGACTCCTGGGTCCATGGCAGGAGACCGAGGCCCATGGCGGGAGGGAGGACCCAGGCCAGTGCTGTGAGAGGGTGTCCCAGCCGGGGCTCTCAGTGTGGGCCTTCACCAGGTGGGTGCCACAGTGCCCCCCTTCAGAAATCTAAATAGTGTCTACCTCAGGCAGTGGTTCTCAGCTGTGGGCACTTTGCCCCCTCCCCAGGGCACATTGGGCAGTATGTGGACACATTTTCGGTTGTCACAACTGGGCAGAGTTACTAGTGTCTTGTGGATAGAGGCCAGGGAAGCTGCTAAGCATCTTAGAGGGCAGCCTGACAACAAAGACTTACCTGGCCCAACATGTCCGCAGAGTAAGGCTGAGAACCCCTGACCTAGAATGAGGGAGACACATCTGTGTTCCACAATAATACTTTTGTCTCTGGCGGGATGGCCCCTAAGCATCCTAAGTCAGATAACTGTTGCAATGCTCCAACAAACAGTTTCTTCCGAGCTCATGTATGCCCCCATCCCTCACGGCGGGCAAGATCGGGTATTTTATACACAAGTTTGTACAGATGAGAACACCAGGGCTCAGAGAGGTGGAGACCAGGCCACATGTCTGGAAATGAGTCAGACACAACAGAGGCAGGCGATGGTTGTGGGAGAATGGCGTGCTGGAGGCCAGGTGAGCCATTCCTGTGCCATCTGTCTCTCCCAAAACCATGATTTGGAAACATGCTGGATGCCTAGGGGACAGAAACTGAGCCTGGATGGAGTCCCGCGAGCTCAAGCCAGCCCTACGCCTGCTGCTTCCTGCTGAGGGCCTGGGCTGGGGAGCTGTGTCCCAAGGATTAGTGTCATTGCCTTGTTTATGCGAGACAGGCAACCCAACGAATTCCTAGGACTGGTGTCCACAGGGAGAAAAAGAACATTTCCACGCTCACCTATGGATTAACAAGGAAAGCACACAACTGTGTTTCCCTAGAAGGCACAAAATGTTTATTTTAATGTTATTGTTGGTACAAAACTTAAGTAAAACCATCAGAATCGTAGACTCTTAGAAGTTATGGGTTACAGTTCATAGGACACAACACTAGTCTTGAAGTCTAGCAGTCGTTCAAACTCCTATTAGCAAATAACATGTTTGAAGGCAGTTTTATAAGTAGTGATAGTGACAGTAATAATGAAAAACAGCACTGTCCTGTGGGCATCCGTGCATGACAGGATACGTCATGTGATGTGAGGCAAGGAGCACAGCGCAGAGCTTCTCAGTTCACACTAACGTCATGATACAGAGCTGAGTCTGCCTTCAGCAGAGGGTGGGGGACGGCATGTTCTTTCTCAGATTTTGCTCAGCAGGAGTTGGGAGGACCAGCCCTTCTAAGGCAAAGAGGACATTTCCATGAGCTACACAAGAGAAAGGGCCTGGCCTGAGAGGTTTCCAACTTTCCAACAGGAACAATAAAAGAACAGAAATGGTGCCAACTAGTGGGGACACGTGGGGGATGCAGCGTTTGCTTCTAAAGTTTCGATGGATGCTCCTTAAGGGCAGGGTCCGCCCGCCTCAGTCAGCGGTGTTTTCAGCACCGCGGACAGCGCCCTGCCCAAGGTGAGGCCTCCAGCGTGACACTCCCTGGTGGATGGATGAGTCCCACACACACAGTGATTTTAGGACCAGCTCTGTCAAGCTGTCCCCTGAGGGTACAGCTTGTTTGTTCCTCCTCAGGTGGTTGTAAAAATGAAACAGCACAGGCCTGGGCACCTGGGGTGTGGTCGAAGAGGGCAGGGATTGCTGGGGTCCCAAGGAGGGAATGGGTGCTGCCTCTGTGTCGGGGAGGAAGGAAGGAAGGGGCATCAGGACGGTGGATTTGTGTTTGAGTCAGAAATCAGAGGGGAGCCCCTGTCTGATAGCCTCAGTTTCCCCTGAGAATCTGCAGGTGAGGCTGCGTGGGGAGTGGGGCGGGAGGTGAGATGCTGGGGGTATAAAAGAACCAAGAAAGGTTTGGAGCAGAGTGACGGCAGGATGGAGGCAGAGCTGGGGGCCCTGGAGGGTGGTGGTCCTGAGAGGGCCGGGACTGGGGCTTGTGTGTTGCCCTTTTTTTTCCTGCAGCTCTCGGCACAGGTGGGAACCAGTGGATCGAAGCTTCAGCCAGAGATGGGGTTTTAAGAGTTAAATGAAGAGGAACTGAGGCAGAGGACATGGGGGGGTCGTGTGGGTGAGATTGCTGCTCTGAGGGACAGTGACCTCGAGCTGGATAAAGAGCCAAGTGGGAAAGGAGAGGGTTGAGGGATTGGAAGGAAGCAGAGGGGTGGACAGGCTGGAGGGCGGTGCTCAAGGCAGCAGAGGAGCGGTTCTAGGGAGTCTGAGCCAACAGCTGAGAGGAGGGGATGGGGGCTCTGGGTGGGCTCACCCTTCCTCAAAATCTAACCTCCCTGCCCCTGCCCACCACGCATCTGGCTGGCACGTCAGGGCACAGGGCTGCTGCACATTGGACATGTAAAGTCAATAGCTGCTGAATTTGGGGGTCTGCAATGGGCCAGGCAGGCACACATCTCATTGTCACTTCTTGTTTGAGCTTCACAGCAAGACTGGAGGGACTTTTGTTACTACTCCGATGGCATGCATGGGTAAATGGAGCACAGAGAGGTTTAGTAACTTATCCAAGGTCACGGAGTAAGTGCAGGGGCCGACTGGAGTCCAGGTGGGTGTGATTCCAAAACCTGTGATCTTGACCGCCACCCCCAGACGAAGCAGGAGCTTTGGCACCATCTATGGAGTGAAAAAAGGGGTGGAATCACTCAAGCTCTTGAAATGATTCTCCTCCCTCCTCCCTTCCTCCTCCTCTCTCTGCCTCTGACGTTCTGTCGATAGTTGAACTCACCGGAAGTCAAGTGTGTATGTGGAGTGACCCTTTTATATCCTGCTCTGAGGACACAACCCCACCCAGCCACAGCCCCCTTGCTCTCCTCACTCACATCCGCCCAATCAGAGGAACCATGGTTTGTGAACACTTTGTTTTGTCTTTGAACCAGCCAAGATGCCGTCAGCATCCAGAGGTGAAGAAGCAGACACCGCCGGCAGCCTTCCGCCTACCACGGATGAGTCCTCTCAAGCCTTAGCTGGGTCCGACTCCCTGGACAGTCCTCCCAGAACCCTGGAGAGATCCGTGGGACAGCTCCCCAGCCCCCCACTGCTGCCCACCCCACCGCCCAAGGCAGGCTCCAAAGCCACGAAAAATGTCACAGGTGGGTCCGCACATATCACCCGTCCACCCACCCATCTTTCTTCCTCCCTCCCTCCCTCCGTCCCTCCCTCTTTCCTCCCTTCCTTCCTTCCTCCCTCCCTCCCTCCCTCCCTCTCTCCCTCCCTCTCTCCCTCCCTCCCTCCCTCTTTCCTTCCTTCCTTCTTTCCTCCCTTCCTCCCTTCCTTCCACCAATGCTTCAGCCAGTCCTGATTGGGCTCCCACTGTTCACCCTCTTTGCTTCTGTGACTCGGGCTTTGGACAGGTGCAGGGGGTACAACTGGAGGCGGAGGGCCTGTTCTTAGCGAGGACCTTTGGTCGTCAGACCACTCAGCTCCCCCAAGCAGACCAGCCAGCCCCCAGCATGAGGACTTTCTGTCTGTCTGGGTGATTAGGTGCCCTTCTGTTCCTGCTTCTCTCTCTTTCATCTCTCTCTCCCCTTCCTCCTTCCCTCCCTCTCTCAGCCTCTCACTGTCTCTCTGCTCATCCCTGTTTCACCAATTCGTTCTCAAGTGAACTCTGTCCAGCAAGGCAGAGCCAGGAAATCAACACCAGCCTGTAGAGTGGTGGCCAGAGAGGGGAGCGTGGCTGGGCAGAGGCCCCCACTTCTGCAGCTTTGGCTGCATTGCCTGAAAAATCCCAGAAGTTGGGGCATTTACTTTCCAAACCTGGGTATCTCTTCCCCCATCACTGCTGGAGACTGGAGACACTGCGGTCTCGGGGAAAAAGCAGGCCCTTCACGATGAGGAGATTGTTTTTGAGAGTAAGTCCTGCATGCTGCCTTGGAGGGTGTGAAGATGACCGTGGTTAGCAGAGTCCAGCGGTTCTGCCCCACCCCTGACCACCACCCAGACTCGGACTTACCCATTGTCCAGTGCGCTCCAGCCCCCGCCACTCCAAGGAGGCCCCAGGCCACACGGCCCCTTCACAAGCCATGTGTCAGCCCCTAGGGGACATGGGCCCGATTTGCAGTGGAGGAAACTGGGGCTCAGGAGGCTCCAGCAACTTGTCCCAGGTCCCCCAGCTGAGGAGACTGGAACCCAGTTCTGGGCCCAGAGCTCATACCCCCGCCCCCACTCCCCATGCTGCTCTCCCTTCTGGAATATTCTTTCCCCTCACCTCACCTGGTCAGTGCCCGTGCATTCCTGTCCCTTCTCCCAGTGGCCACACGGGCCTGGCCTTCTGGCATTTGCCACGTCGTTTCTCCACGTATAATGGGTTGGGCAGTGTCCCCTCAAAGTTCATGTCGAAGCAGAATCGTAGAACGTGACCTTCCTTGGAGAAGGGTCTTTACAGACACAGTTAGAGAAGGGTTGAGATGCCATCATCCTGGGTTACGGGGGCCCCGCGTCCAATGACGGTGTCCTTAGAAGAGACACAAAAGGACACACAGAGATAATGTGAAGAAGCAGGCAGACATGGTGGTGACATGTCTACAAGCCAAGGGACACCAAGGACGCCGGCAGCCACCAGAAGCTGGGAGAGCGGCCTGGGACGGTTTCTCCCTCTCGGCCCCTAGGACGCACCAGCCCTGCCGACACCTTGGCTTCCAGCTTCTGGCCTCTAGAGCCGAGAGGATACATGTGTGTTGTTCTGAGCCAGCCAGGTTGCGCCACGTTGTTACAGCAACTCCAGGAACCCAAACCTCCTCTGTAGAATTATTTCTCCATCTCCACTCCCTCCCCAGACAGTCCCATGGCGGCCACGTCGCTGCGTTCACCATCACAGCCCTGTGCCTGGCATGTAGCACGGGCCCATTGAGTGAGGGTGCCAGTGATCGAAGCCACAGATGGACGCTCTGACCCCCTGTCTGCTTCCTGCATCTCTCTCCATCTCTGGGACTGCGTCACAGTGTGCAGCCCTGAGGGACACGGCCACACAGACTAGAGCAAGAGTTTTGAGGCAGCCCTGGTGCTGTTTGGCATCTTGGTAGTGTCTGTGTGATAATCCCCCTTTCCATCCCCTGAAACTTGGGGCAGCTGGAGCTCCATTTGTTTGGGCGCCGTTCACTGGGCTGTATTCTGGCTGCTGTGGAATTGCTTCTGGGCCCTCAGCAACTCAGCCCAGGGGCTCGGGAAGATCGGCACGCGACCTTCATGTCACGTGACTCCTCTATGTTTTCCCATGTCCTAAATTCTGGGTCCCGGGGCCTGTGGGGCGGCTCCTCTGACCTCCACCCTCCCCGCAGGTGCAAGGAGCTCCAGAACACTCACTGGCCATCACATCAGCTCGTCTGGGGACTGGGTTAGGAGCAGAGGGGCCAGGCGGATGGCTGTGAGCTTTGGGCTTCGGCCTGGATCGCTCACAGTCTACCTTTGGGAGCGTTTATTTTCTCCACTGCCCCTCGTTCGCTTTTCCTTTTGGGGAAATGTTTGCCTCATAACGTGAATGGTAGGTGGCAGCAGAGGGGGAGAAGGGCCCCTCAGCTGGACTTTCCTGGGGCCCAAGGGGACAGTGCACAAGCTGAGTCCCCACTGGGCGCTTTCTTGTCTGAGATGCACAGTGGGCCCAGCCACGGGCTTCCTCACTTCTCCTTCCCCCAGATTTTAGGGCGTCTCCTGCCCCCAATTCCCACCTCAGGCTTGCTTTGCTGCGTCTGCGTGGTGCTCAGTGTTTTTTAAGATGGGTGCCAGCATGGTCAAGACAGTGAAGTATGTTTCAGCGTTAGATGGTAGAATGTATAGAAGTGCAGGAAAGTGCTTACCTTGAATCCACATTCCTGGCTTTTCTCGCAAAATCTTCGTATCTGGCAGCCCTGAGTCACAGCGGCCCCATTAAGACGGACCGGTGCTCCTCTTTTTGCTGTAGCTCCCTCCCCTCCTGTCAGTATGAATCGCAGGGCGCCCCTCGACTCCCCTGTGTTTCAGCTGCCTGGACCCTGTGTGAGGTAGCCCTCAGGGCAGGCTTTCGCCCCGGCCCAGCTGGGTGACGGCTCCCCGTGTGGAGGTCCCATGGTCTCTGCCAGCTGCACCTGGAGTCACGCTGCCGGATCCATCCCAGCCCCGTCACCTGCTAGAGGTGCACGGCCTGGAACTGGCTTCTGAACCTCAGTTTTCTCATCTGAGAAATGGGAGCGACACATGGTCCCCTGGGCAGGTCATGTGCTCAGCTAAGCAGCACTTGTTACATGTGTCCGTGCGTGATGGATAGTGGTCCACAGGCCCCGGGTCATCGGTGCTCGTCTGGCCATGGGCCTGCGTCCTCTCTGCCCCATGGCTCATGTCTCAGCAATGCCCTTCCTCCCTTTCCTGCACTCACGTTCTTGTGGGCCTCTCTCGCTCCGCAGGTCAGGCCGCACTCTTCCAAGGCTCTGGCGGGAAGAGCACAGACCCTCCCCTCCGAGGACAGCTTTCCACACCCACGGGGTCTCCTCATCTCACCACTGTCCACCGGCCGCTGCCCCCGAGCCGTGTCATTGAGGAGCTGCACAGGGCGCTGGCCACCAAGCACCGCCAGGACAGGTGAGGCCCTCGCCCTCCCAGGGGAGACCTGTGCGCCTGGCCAGCCTCAGGGGTGCACTGTGCAGTCACCCGGGGCTGGGCTGGGCTCAATTCTCTGCTGTCGCCACCTTGAAATTCTTCATCATTTTTTAACAAGGGGCCCTGCATTTCCGTTTTGCACTGGGCTCTGCAGCTGGTCTTGGTGGCCACATTCCGCGAGGGGCCGGGGGTAGGGAGGGGGTGGGGTGGGGTGTGTGCACCGTGGATCCCAGAGGACCCCGGTGGGGTGGGTGCTCATGAGAGAGAGACTTACGAGGGAGGACCCCTCGAGTTTTCATCAGGAGAGAGGTGCGCCTGTCCCGAAGGCTCCCTCTGGTCGTCTTGGTCTCGTGCCTCATGGAGTGTGAAGGAGAAGCTGCTTGTTGGAGGGCAAAGCAGGTGAAGGGCACACATATGGTTTGGAGGAGATGCCAGACAAAGTGCCCTTCTCAGGCCTTGGAAGTCCTGAGACATGGCTGGCTGAGCAGTTGCCGCACTCAGTTTGGGCAGGTTTTATTACATGTGTCTGCTGTTGGAAACAGCACGTTCTCAACACCATGGGTCTTGGACGTAAAGCCGTGTGTGCCGGTGGCACTTCGTGCCCTGTGTACTTGGGACCGACGCCAAGAAGCTGTGCTTACGGGGCGGCCGTCTCTGCAGTGTCCATCATGGACCCCTCACTGGGCTTTGCTGGGTTTCCAGGTGAAGGGGACAGCGTATAATCCCGGTTACCGTTTTGGTTCAGTTTTCAAGGGAGGGACAGTAAAGGGTCCCCGAAGAAGCGTGTAGATATCCGCCTGTCGAGAACGTCCAGTGTGGAGCGGGGCCGGGAGCGGGAAGAGGCCTGGAGCTTCGATGGGGCCTCGGAAAGCAAACGGAGCGCGGCCAGCGAGTCGGAGGAGAACAAGGAAAACTTGCTCGTGAGCTCCGAACTCCAGGACGACCTGCTTCTGTACCAGGACGAGGACGCCCTGAACGCCTCCATCATCTCCGGTGAGCCTGGGGCTGGGGGCTGGCTGCCGAGCGGGCGCTCCCAGGAGGTCCTGCCTCTGGGCGGGGGCTGGAGTCTGTGTGTTTGGGGGTGGCACTCCCGCCACCAGCATGGAGGCAGGACGGCAGGGGCTGCACCCGGGAGCGCTGGAGGGAGTCTCACCTCCAGAGACGGGCAGGGGTGCATGCAGACGGGCTTGGGGCGCCAAGTAGGAAGCACTGGTTGACCTGGCTTCATTTTGAAAATTGCACGTTCACTTTCCTGTGTGTGAAACAACATAAATGTGGCTCCGCAAATGGCTTTGAGAGGACGCTGCCTGGGGTGACATGGCAGAAAGGAGAACAGGTGGTCCTCTGGTGTCTGGTGTTCGCAACGTGTGGCCCAGAATGCCAGCAGGAAAGCGAGAGCGGGTGGGAGGGGAGGTTTCCGGTGGCCACCTCGGAAGTGGCACAAATGCTCGTTCGGGGCCACATGTCACAGGGCCCTTGGAAGCCCAGCTCCGTATCTGTCCTCACAACATCTTCTCAGGGTCACAGTCTGTCCTACCCTTGAGGACTTGGGGGCTCAGGGAGCCAGAGCATTGTAGACAGCCCCTTGACCAAGGGAAAGGGGTGCAGGCCACGAGCAGGGAAAGCAGGGGTTCACTGTGCACCCACACAGGCTGTGCTGAGCTGCGCTGTCACTCACGGAGGGTCCCGGGTGGACGCTGTAGGCCTTTCAGGGAGGGCTCCTATCACTGAATGAGGGGTTATTGTTCTTCCTGGAGGCATCTCCTGGTGACGTTCACTGCCCTGGGCAGAGCGTGGGCCCTCTGCAGCGGGGCCAGTCCGCCTGCCTCCGACGGGACCTGCCATAGGACAGAGCTGGCTCCCTGCCCCTGTGGCCCCGGGTAGGTCCCCACGTCTCACCTCTGTTGCCTCCCTGATCAGATCAAACACACTCGTCCTCAGCATTTAGGACAACACAGTAAATGCCTTTCGTCACGTGGGCACTGGTAATTTCACACTCATTTTTGTCATCATCTGCCTGTCATCTGTCTGCCCACTGATGTGTCAATTATCTGATTACTTTACCTAATTTATGTGTTTGACGGTTGTCCGCACGAGGGACAGTGCCAGCATGTTTGTGCCCCTCATCCACACAGAGCCTGGCTCAAAGTTGCCGTCACAAAGCAGCTGCTGCATGAATGGCTTTCAATGCTGCCTGCAGCGCCCATGGGTCCCCATTCATTCTTCTAGCCCAGGACCCCGAGCTGCAGGTGTCTCTCCTCTCTGCTGACTTGGCACCTCCACCTGAGGGCTCCTGGGGGTGGCTGAGCAGATGTCTCCAAGTCTTGACCACAGCTCCAATCCCAGACTGTGCCCCAACCCTCTAAACGGTGCCTCTGACCTTCCTGTGGTTACTTTAATGCCCTCTTGACTTTGCACCTGGCGTGCAGGTGGCCATAAGGGGGATTAAAGGACGCCATGCCTGTGAAGTATGAATAATGGCAGTGCAGGGAGCCCTCGTCCTGGTCTGGCTGTCACGTGGAAGAGGACCCGTTTCTGCCTTCCTCTGTGGTTTCTTCCAGGGTGTGGGTCAAAGCTCAGTCTCTTGTTACTTGACTCTTAAAACCTGGTGCCCTTAACTGACCATGGAGTTTGGTCACACTGTGGTGTGACAAGAGTGCAGGAAGGATAGAACTCAGTAGAAACTCAGCAGTCAATAACATGCCCAGCTCAACCCCATGCTGTGCTTGGGGACGCCGTGCACTTACTGTATTTGCAAACCCCAAGCAAAGCCTCCCCTCCGCCTGGGGCCTTTTGTGGGCACCAGTGTTTGGGGCTGAAGGTCGAAGCCTCACACTCAACGCTAAGAACACCCAGTTGCACACAGGTCTGCCTGGAGAGTCCTGCCATCTGCAAATTGAGACTCTGGGTGCTAGTCCTGCATCCAGTCTGGGGTCCCTGAACCCCTGCAATCGAGTCCAGAAAGCAGGGTCTTTGCTTTTCTCACATGCTCAGATGTGTCCATAACTCCCACACCATTATGAATCTTGGAGACAAAAATGCTTGGAGGAAAAAATTCAATATTGGTTATACAAGGAGTCTATAAATAAAATGTTGCTTTGGGAGGAGAAGTCACAGTAGGAAAGACCCATAAGAGTGTTTCGTTTGGCCCAGCAGGACACGGGAATGGATCAGATGATACTGGCTTCTCTCGAGTTCAAACCCTGCTTCCTCTGTTACGGCTGGTTCGTTATTTGTGAATCTCTGTGGTGCTGAAGCAGAAAAGTGCCAGGCAGTAGATTCATCCATTATTAATCATAAGTGCTGCAGTGCTGCTTATTTATTTATTTATCTGCCTAATGGTAAATAAATAAAATGTCAGGTGCGAAGTCAAGAGGGCATTAAAGTAACCACAGGAAGGTGCTTGACGGAGCCTCTGCAGGCCTGGTCTTGTCCCACATGACCACTTCGAGGAAACTTTATCAAACGTCTTGTCACCTGGAATTCTCTACTAGTCGGCAGCACACGTATCCACGTTAGAATTTAATTTCTGGGGCTGCTGGCGGCCCCATCCAAGCAGGCCTGCCTTGCGCACCAGCTGGAAGGGCGTCCTGCTCGCCCCAGTTGTGGCGAAAACATATTTGAGTTAGTCTAACAGTTGGATTTCCACGTGGTGCAAATATGACATCGTGATTGATGCAGAGAGTTGCGTTACAGGCCGCGTGCTTAGGCCTCGCGCTGGACGCCCCCTCTGGCAGTGTGTAAACGACTCCCACCATACGCTTGCACACGCACATGCCCGCACACACGCACCTTTATGTGCACGTAGGCGCCAGGTAAAAACAGGAAGTGGGGACATTCTCAAATCCATCAAGAGCAATTTTTTAAGATTTTGTTTTTCAGAGCAGTTTTAGGTTCACAGCAAAATGAAGAGAAAGGTGCAGAGATTTCCCATATTCCCTGTGCCCCCCAATACCTGTATAGTTCCCCACCCCCATTATCAACGTCCCCACTAGATGGGACGTTTGTTAAAATAGATGAACCTGTGTTTACACGTCATCATCATCCAGTCTGTGACTGACATTAAGATCACTGTTGGTGGTGTACTTCCTACGAGTTTGGGCAAAGGTATAATGTCATGTACCCACCATTACAGTGTCACACACAGTAGTTCACTGCCCTGAAAGTGCCCTGTGCTCCCCTGTCCATCCCTCCCCCCCCCCCCCGAACCCACTGGTCTTCTCTGTCTCCTTGGTTTTGTCTTTTCCAGAAGGTCGTGTAGTTGGAATCACACGGGTGCAGCCTTTTCAGATTGGCTTCTCTCGCTTAGTCATGTGCATTTAAGGTTCCTCCGTGTCTTTTCATGGCCCAACAGCTCAACAGCTCATTTCTTGTTAGTGTTGAGTAATATTCCACTGTCTGGATGGACAGTTTGTTTATCCATCACCCACTGGAGGACATCCTGGTGGCTTCCAACTTCTGGCGATTGTGCATAAAGCTGCTGTAAACGTCCGTGTGCAGGTTTCGTGTGGACAAGCTTCCAGCTCCTTTGGATAAATACCAAGGAGCGTGATTGCTGGATCCTAGGAGTATGTTTAGCTCTGTAAGAAGCTGCCAAACTGTCCTCCAAAGTGGCTGCACCGTTTGCTTTCCCCACAGTGACTGAGGGTTCCCGTGGCTCCACGTCCCCGCCGGCGTGTGGTGTCAGTGCTCTGGGTTGTGGCCGTCCTGACGGGTGCAGGGCTGTCTCGTTTCTTTAATTTGCGTTTCCCTTACGGCGAGATGGGGAGCATCTTCTGTACTTATTTGCCATCTGTGTATCTTCTTGGGTGAAGGGTTTGTTTAGGTCTTTGGCCCATTTTTTAATAGGGTTGTTTGTTTCTTTAATGCTGAGTTTAAAATGTTTCTATACATTGTGGATGATAGTCTTTTATCAGATGTTCCTTTTGCAAATATGTTCTCCCAGCCTATGGTTTGTTTTCTCATTCTCTTTCCATCATCTTTTGCACAACAGAAGTTTTCAGTTTTAATGAAGTTCAGCTTATCAATTATCTTTCGTGGATCATGCTTTTGGCGATGTCTCACCATACTTAAGGTCATCAAGATTTTTTTCCTATGTTATATCCTAGGAGTTAGTTTCTAATTTTACATTACGTCTGTGATCCATTTTGTGAAAGGTATAAGGTCTGTGTCCAGATTCTTTTTTGTTTTGCATGTGGATGCCCAGTTCTAGCTAATTTGCTAATTAAAATTTAATTTAGATTTTTAATTAAACATTAAATTTAAATTGATTTTAAATGAAAATTTTAATTTAAATATTTACTTAAAATTTGTTTAGCAGTTTAAATAATTGTTGCCAATATTTTGTTGAGGATTTTTACATCTCTGCTCATTTGAGAGGTCTGTAGTTTTCTTATCATGTCTTTGCCTGGTTTTGACGTCAGGGTCATGCTGGCCTCATCGATAGGGTTAGCATTCCTTCTTCTGCAAGAGATTATACAGAATTGGTATAATTTCTTCCTTTAAAGTTTGGTAGAATTCACTAGTGAACCTATCGGGCCTGTTGCTTTCTGTTTGGAAGGTTATTCATTATGGATTCAATTTCTTTAATAGATATAGGCCCGTTCAGATCATCTATTCTTGTGCGATTTTTGGCAGGTTGTGTCTTTCAAGGAATTGATCCATTTCATCTCAGTTATCAAATTTGTGGGCATAGAGTTGTGCATGTTTTCCTTTATTCTTTCAGTGTCCATGGGATTGATAATGTTGTCCCCTCTTTTATTTTTGATATTGGTAATTTGTATCCTCTGTTTTTCTTAGCCTGGCTAGTGGCAAATCAATTTTATTGATTTTTTCAAAGAGCCACATGTGGTTCCCTTGATTTTCTCTGTTGATTTCCTGATTTGACTATCACTGCATTTCTTCTCTGATTCTTATTCTTTTCTTCTACCAACTTTGGATTGGATTTGCCCTTTTTCTATTTTTCTAAATTGATAATTTAGATGATTGATTTTAGATCTTTCTTCTTTTCTAATAAATGCATCAATGCTATGAATTTTCCTCTAAGCTCTGCTTTCACTGCATCCCACAAATTTTGATAAGTTGTGTTTTCACTTTCATTTAATTCAAAATAGTTTTAAATTTCTCTTAAGATTTCTTCTTTGACCCAAATATTATTTAGAAGTGTGTCTTTTAATTTCCATGTACATTGGGATTTCCCACACAAAGAATATGATTTTTATTCTTTTAAATTTGTTAACGTGTGTGTTATGGCCCAGAATGTGGTCTGTCTGAGTAGGTGTTCCAGGTGAGCTTGGGTAGAATGTATATTCTGCTGCTGTTGGATGGAGTAGTCTACAAATATCACTTATATCTAATGTATTGATTGTGGTTTGAATTCATCTGTGTCCTTACCAATTTTCTGCCTTCTGGGTCTGTCCTTTTCTGGTAGAGGGGTGTGGAAGTCTCCAGCTATGTTAGTAGATTGATTCATCCATTTCTCCTTGCAGTTCTATCTATTTTTGTTTCACATAGTTTGACACTCTGCTGTTAGGTACATACTTGTTAAGAATTATGTCTTCTTGGGGAATTGACCCCGTTATCATTATGCAATGCCCTTATTTACCCTTGATAAGTTTCCTCACTTTGGAGTTTGCTGTGTGAAACTAATATAGCTATTCCTGCTTTCTTTTGATTAGTGTTATTAGCATGGTATATTTTTCTCCATCCCTTCACTTTTAATCTATATGTGTCTTTATGTAGATAACATATTGTTGGGTCTTCTTTTTGATCCACTCTGAGAATCTCTGCCTTTTAATTGGTATATTGAGACCATTGATGGTCAAAGTGATTATTGACATAGTTGGATCAACACTTACCATATTAGTTACTGCTGTTCATTTATTGTCCTCCTCCTTCCACTCTTTTTCTACCTTTTGTGGGTTTTGTTTTTTAAACTTGTATTTATTATCTAAGTGTGTTTTTCCAGGATCCATTAGCTCCAAGTCAAGTAGTTGTTTCAATCTAGTTGTGGAGGGTGCAGCTCACAGTGGCCCATGTGGGGATCGAACCGGCAACCTTGTTGTTAAGAGCACCGCGCTCTGACTAACTGAGCTAACCGGCTGCCCCTATCTTTTGTGGTTTTAACTGAGCATTTTATATAATTCGATTTTCTTTCCTGTCTTAACATATCAATTATACTTTTTTTAGTGACTGCCCTAGAGTTTATATGTTTACATCCAGGTCCACTTTTAAATAACACTATACCACTTCAAAGGTAGTGTGAGGGCCTTATAATAACAAAATAATCCTACTTCCCTCCTCTCCTGTCCTCATCATGGGATGCAGTTATTGCCTGTGCGTGAAGTTGGGGCTCTGGGGTTGAAATTACCTGGAAACCCGGTCATTTCCCCTGTGGACACTAGGTGGCGCTGTGGACAGTCACTGGGATGCAAGATGCTCTGAAGAGCCTGGCCTCTGGGATAACCTGGTGGGCTGTTCCTGGAGGAGCCTGTCAGGGTTTGGGTGGCTGTCGCTGAGCACTGGCAGCAGAGCTGTGGGACCTCAGGCGCCATGATAATCCACCACAACAAAGCTCCTTTCTCTTTTGAGCCACCACTGCACACCAGGTACCTTACTAGGCACTTCGCATGCTTTCTATCACCTAATCCCCGAGACAGCCAGCGGAGGCAGGTACTGTTACTGTCCTTTTGCTACAGTTGAGGAAATCAGGGCAAACAGAGGGGAAGGAACGTGCCCATTTTGAACCCAGATCTGTCTAGCTCTGTGGCAGGAGTGGACTCCATCATCCATCAGCAGGAGGAAGTGGGCAGTGTGGTGGCACAGTGCTCGGCACTGCCCAGCAGTGGCAGGTGTGCGGAGGTCCCTCTGTGCAGGGGCAGGTGTGCGGAGGTCCCTCTGTGCACTTCACAGGTGTATGGAAGTCCTATGCATGAACAGGTGCTGATGGGGACCCTCTGTGCAGTTAGCATGTGCTGCAGGTAGAGGTGCTCCCCAGCTGTGGCTGTCAGTATGATTTACTTGTCTACATTTTAAAGGAAGTGTTCAGGACTTCTATAATCAAATGCACGTGTATCATTTTCCTAATTCATTGTTATAAGGGCTGCCGTGCCGAACCTCGAGAGTGACAGCAAGTGGGAGAAGCAAGTGGGCCTTCCACTGGTAAAAACAAGTGTGCAGGCTGGCATAGATTCAGTGTGTGTGTGTGTAGGGTGGGGGAGGGAGCTGAGAAAGGAGGGCCCGTCAAAACCTAACATAAGCAGCAGCCTTGGCTCTGGAATTGCCCCTTTCCAAGGGCTGAGCTGATGGAAATATTCACACATGAGCAGGGAAATACAGATGAGGCTGTTCTCTGCAGCTTTGAATGAAAGAGCAAACACAAACACCACCCCAGATGTCCATTCATGGTGGGCTAGAAAAACACGTGATGGGATCGCGTAGCAGCCACACTCTGGGAAAATTTACCGCCATTAAAGGGCAGAGCGGGATCGATTCACTCTGATTTGGACCCAGAGACGGATGCATGAGTGAGACTATGTTGCAGGCTGCTGTGTACAGTGGGGGCTCACTTGTGCGTGAAGTGGGGCTGGAAGCTGTTGATTGTACAGAAATAGGTCTGGACGTGGACATGGCAAAGTGTTAGTAGTAGTGGTTTCTTCTGGAGGTGAGATGTGGGCAGGGAAAGAAGACGTTTTGCCTCTTGGTACTGCGGTTAGGCTTAAGTTGTTTGCAATGAGCATGCATTGCTTTTGTAGGTGAGTGAGAGAACATACTTCTCTGAGCCATGAGGCAGCCAGCTCGCTGTCTGCTATCAGCTGTGACCTGAGACAGATCCCTTCTCCATGAACTTCACTGTCCTCCCCATTCATTCACCAGTGGGGGGTCGGGGAAGGGCCTGGTGGGCCCCTTTCAGCTCTGACAGTCAGGGCAAGCACCCCACAGACCGAAAGGTGGTTTATGGAGGTAACCATACTGATTTCCTCCTTTTAAGTTTGTTAATTTGGTGAATTACATTGGTTGCTTTTCAAATGGTGAGCTACCTTGTATCCCAGTTGGTCATGGTGTATTGTCACTTTTATAAACTGTCGAGTTTCATTTGCTAGAATTTTACGTCAAAGCTCATGAGGACAATTAGTCTTTAGTTTCTTTTAAATGTCTTTTCTGGTGTTGACAGCACAAGAAATTCTAGCCTCATGGCACAAGTTTTAATGTAGTCCCTCTGTTTCCATTTTCTGGAATAATTTGTGTAGAATTGCTGTTATTTATTTCTTATGCATTTCATAGAATTCATCAGTGCCTCCATCTGGGCCAGCAGCATTTTTTTGTTTGTTTGTTTGTTTGTTTTGTTTTTGTATGTGGAAGAAGCTTTTTAACTAGAAATATATTTCTTTAATGGATATAGGTCTCTTCTGGTTATGTGTTTCTTCTTGACTGAGCCCTGCTAGTTTGTGTAGAATCAGATGCAGGTATCACCCCTCTAATTCCTGATGTTGGTAGTAATTAGTCTCTCTTTCTCTCTCTCCCTCCCCCCCATAAGTCTAGCTAGAGTTTTATCAATTTTATTGCTCTTCTCAAAGAACTAGCTTTTTGTTTCAATTGTGTCCTTTATTGTTTTTCTATTTTTTATTTTATCGGTCTCTGCTCTTATGTTTATTGCTTTTTTTTTCCCCCTACTCCCTTGGTTTTAATTTGCTCTTCTTTTTCTAGTGTGTTAAAATGAAATCTGAGGGCAACGATTTGAGACCTTTCTTCTTTTCTAATAGAGGCATTTAATGCTATAAAATTTTCCCCAACACCCTTTTGATAGGTTGTATTTTTATTTATTTCAAAATGCTTTCTAATTTCCCTTTCGATTTCTTCTTGGAACTATGGGTTATTCAGAAGTTTTTAAATTTATTGTCCAAAGATTTGAGTATTTTTTTCTGGAGATCTTTTTGTTATTGATTTCCAATTCTTCTGATCAGAGAACACACTTTTTATGCCTTAAACACCTTTAAACTTATTAAAAGCTTATTGAAACCTGTAGCCTGAGATTTGCCAGGAGCACCCTTTGTTCCACTGAGGTGGATAATGGGCGTATTCTGAGTCCCACACACACTGGTGTGTCGGTGAGCACGGGGCGTGGAAGGCTGCCTCCTGCCTGGGGAGGTGGAGCCGGGGCTGCGCGGGCCAGCTGCTGTCCGGGCCACTCTGGTTCCTGGGGAGACGGAACCTCATTCCCCCTCCGACTTCCTAAGCTCTGCCTGTCAGCTGGGCGTTGGAGAGGCAGCCCCAACATTTGCTGGAGTTGAACTAGGTCTAGTAACATCACAGTTTTATTTTAATTGACTTAATTTTTTGGCCTCTGCATTGAATGTTTTATTGGTTTTTGCCAATAAAGAACTCCATAGAGTACTGAGCGGGACTGAGCTAAAGATAAATGAAACTCGAGCACCTGGAAAGACAGTATTGTTTTCAACAAACTCCCCCTGGGGAAAAGGCGCTTTGTACTGGGCCAGCTGAGTCAGATCCCATACAGACAGCCTTACCAGTGGGGCCTTAGGGGCTGGCAGGCAGGTGACATGACGGCAGTCCTTTCTTTGGGAACAGGCCCGTCCCTCTTCCTCCAGTGGCTGCTTGGCAGCCCCTCTTCACGGTGATGGAAGCACTACAAAGCCGGACAGAGGGGCAGGGGGCCGGACAACGCAAAACATTCTTACTGAGATTCAGCCCGTTTTTCTCACGTTGCGGTAGCCTTTTGGTTAATTTGCAGAGTTCTGAAAATTGATTCTGACCATTTTTGCCAGTTTCCTTGTTGCGTTTATGGAGAGGAGAATTTTCCATTATCGTTACTGATGTCACTCGACAGAGGTCTTTCCTTTTAAACAATTATTTACTTTTATATAAGAAAACTATGTTTTAGCTAAAAATAAAATACAGAAAACCAAAATTAATGAGTTGAAATGATCAATTCCGGGCATTACTGGGCTGATTTATAGTACGAGTACGTGGACCGAACGAAATTAGACACACACAACTGTATTTCTATACACACATAACTAACGTACTTCTCTGCACGTTGCTTTTTAAAGCAGCGTATCCTGACTGTCTTTTTGTCCCTCAGTAACATGTGCAGGACCATAGTCAAGGGTTCCCGCTATTCAGATGGCACAGGTGGCACCACAGTCTAACAAGTGCCCATTTGGTGGATATGTAGGTTGCTTAATTTCTTACTTTCGTAAACGACGCTGGGTGAACACCCTTGATATGTTTTTTTTATGAGCTCGTTCCTCTTGTTTTGGTGGCAGGCCCCTGGTCGTGGGATTTCCGGGTCAAAAAGATCAGAAGACAAATGTTTGGGGGCCCTTGGGGATGGAGAACTGCTTGCTCCCCGCAGTCTGGACACAAAGCCTTCCTGGCCTGTCTCTCAACTTCACACCCACTCCGTGTTCCACAGATTGTTCTGGAACGGGTGCTCCCTTGGATGAATTCCATCAGTTGGGCTGATGTGCCACTCAAATTCATGGAAAGCTCTCATTTCAAGCTATTTGTCTGGAAATTTCCTTTTCTGACTTTTAAGTGGCAAAACCTGTTCACCTCTGTTGCCTTGGGGAAGACCTGGGGCCGGTGCATACGTGTTTGTTGTGGTCCTGCAGTGCACCCGGCTGTGCTCGCGGAGGCTGGAGGAGAGGGTGGGGGCGAAGAACTGGCTCTGAGCACTGAGGTTTCCCGTGGAACAAAGTCTCAGTTACGTCCAGAAATCTCTGAAGAAAGGCTCTTTCAGTTAAGAATCAGTATGATTAAAGCTTATAATGGCAAGCCTGAGACATTTGCAATGGGCTAGAAACTTTCTCTATGAAAAGCTAGAAGGATTAAAGCACATTCAGTACAGTTTTGTGCGTAAGCATACTATAGTTCTCTGAAAATGGCAATCCCTTCTCGCCATGTATTAGACCCTTGATATTCAGGGAGGGTTTGTCCCGAGACCTTGGAGACGCCCTTGAGCCAGTGCCATCACCATGGCTTTCAATGTCCCCTAGGACATGCAGTGAGAACCAGCTGGAAAATGCATGTCATTCCTTCAGGCTCGTTATGATTCTATAAATACAGGATCCCCGTCCTCTGTAAAGCTATTAAAACAAATTCAGGCTGGAGCCCTTTGTGCAGTGGTTTGTGGAGCCGTTATTTTTCTCTTTTCTCTGTAAAACACATTCCAAATCAGTTCACATTAGAAAATCAAGCCTTAGCTGAGTTCAGCTCTTCATGCCTTATTTGATCCCAAACTCTGTTAAACTATCATGTTATCAGACTTACTTCTAGCTTTGTGTTTTCATCTCCCACATGAGGAGTTACTTTCTTTGGGAAGCCATTTTCCTTAAGAAATAAAGTTTGCCTCCGTCAGTGGGTGCGATTGTGTTGGATGATGGTTTGAGCCTCCGGATTTAAGTCTGTGCCCTAGCACCACTGCAGAACCGCACCCGCACACATGCCACCTGCGGTAGACTTTACAGTTACTTGCCAGTAGTCAGCATTAGCCCGGGGCAGGCGGAGACCCTGTTATTCAGAAAGCTCCACTAACCAGAACACGCGGTTTCCTAGCACTAGTGAGTGGCCCAGCTCTGCCTTTGAATGTAGCCCAACCCCATTTCTGCCCTTAAATAAACTTAAACGTTCTGTTTCCTAAGAGCTTCTTTGTGCCCTCATTCTGCCCCACGGCCTCCGGACAAGCGTAGGACCCCAAGGTCAGACTCAGCCTCATGGACCATGAATCAGCATCCCCACAGCTGCTTTCACTCAACAGGACTCACTGATAACCTCCTCTGACATCACTGTGCCAGGACCCTGCAGAACGGGCTCTCACTGAACTCAGTCTGGAGGAGAAGACAGAATAAACTAAGGAGCAAGAAGGAGACAGAGAAGGGAGGAGTCAGCAGGTGGTGTGATGGCAGTGGAGGCCCCACTGCACCTCTGAGGAGATGGCTCAAGGCTAGCCGCATGGGTCGGAAAGAGGCCAGCCCCAGCCAGTCCCGGCAGAGCAGGGTGGTAGGCAGAGGACAGACATGGGGCACAGACCGAGGTGGGACGTTCTAGGAACTGAAAGAAGACCCTCATGGCCAAAAGGTGGCAGGCAGTAGGGAGAGGGGGACTAGATGGGGAGGGGGAGGGCAGGGCCGCCATGGGTAAAGTACCTGTAAGGTATGACGCTGACTAGGACATGTTTGAAAAAAAAGTGGGTGCTGTTAATAAGCACCCTGGGGCAACAGGTATCAACCAGGACTGGCCCTGGAGACCCGGGATGTACGGTATGATTGACACCCCACCCGCCATGGAATGTGGGGCCCATGCGTGGGGTTTTAGGGGAGGTAGATGGCGGCACCCCCGTCTCCCTGTAGTGCCCACCATTCCTCCTGGAAGGCGCCACAAGCTGACCACGTCCTCCCATCGCTCTGACCTCATTCCCTCCTCCAACAGGTGGGTGGCTGCAGTGACACGCCAGCACCTCACTAACACCTGTTTCTTTGTTGCCCCTCCCTCGCACGGCTCTCCTAGGGACACTGCCACGGAGATGCAAGAAGGAGCTCTTGGCAGTGAAACTGCGGAACCGGCCCAGCAAGCAGGAGCTGGAGGACCGTAACGTCTTCCCCAGGCGGACTGACGAGGAACGGCGGGAGATCCGGCAGCAGATTGAAATGAGACTGTCCAAGTGAGTAGTGGGCGCCCGCAGAGGCTGCGTCCCCGCCCTGCAGCCGGGGCCCCTGTGCCCTCAGCTCCCCCCGCCATGCCATCCTGTGCTCTGTCAGAAGCTTCAGCTGCGTCCTTGCTCTCTACACGGTACATCCTCCTGTGACAACCCAAACTGTCCCCAGACATTGCCACATGCCACCTGGGGAGCATGTCACCCCCGGTGCAGAAGCACTGGTTATAGGAGCAAAGCAGGGCACCTGAAGAAAGAAGGGGTGGCGGTTGGGAGGGACGGTGGCACAGTGACTTGGGGGGGCGGGCGGGGGAGTGGGCGTGTCCGTATTCACCTCCATCTGATTGGTTCCGGCAACACTCTGCTTCCAGTTGTTACCAGATCGTCCAAGTGTTTCAAGAAAAGCTGGAATTCTGTGTATTTGGGGGTCAGTCTGTGTACCGTGTAAGCCCATTTGCCACCTGGCTGTGACCAGAGCCACGAGTGAGTGCCCTCTGCTTTACAGCCCCCAAGGTGCCCTTGGAGGACACTGGGGGGTGCTGGCTGTAGAGTCACTGTGCTGTGGGACAGGACAGCATGGGGTGTGTCTTAGTGGCCAAGGTCTGTTGGGATCCAGTCACGCTCCCTGACACAGGGCACCTGGCAATTATGGGGCAGGGGTTGAAAGTATGGCGTCTTCAAGCATTGGATGACTTTCTAAATTGCTTTCGAAGAACCCGAGCAGCTGGGCCCCAAACTCAGCAACCTCGGTTTTCTTGTCTATAACGTAGGTGCTGACACTTTCAAGCTCACTGTGGGTGTCAGGGAGGCCCTGCCATGCAGCTCGTGCTCACCCGGTCATGGCGCTTGCTGCTTTGGCTGCTGGGGCCTGGGAGCCGGGTCCCTGAAGGTCCTACCTGTGGGTCTCCTCTAAGTTTTGGGGTGAGGCTGCCCTCGGCACAGATCGCTCTCAAGTGCCTGGTGGTGTCCAGTGGCTCCTGAACCCAGAATAGCGCTCCCCAAGGAGAAGCTTCTTAAAGTAGAAATTGATAAGCCCCACCCAGATCTGCCATCTGTCTCTGGGGGGAGGGCAGGTTAACAACTCCCCCGATACCAAGGGGTTGAGGCCTTTATTAGCCTGCTTGGAGTGACATTGTCAGACCCTCGAGCATTTGTCACTCTGTGTCTGGTCATCACCAAGGTTTATTTCACTCCTATGAGGAGCAGGCGCTGTGGCCGCTGCTGGTGACACAGCTGTTAGCTCACGTGCTCCTGTCAGCAGTGGCTGCCTCAGGCCTCTTCCCGTGTCGCTGATGTCCACCCACCCTGGTGCTTGATACAGACACGACGCTCAGTAGGCACGTGGGAGGACAGGAGGCATGGGTGTGCGTCCCAGGAGGGATCGATGGTTACAGCAGGGAGCAAAGACTCGAGCACAGGCCACACACCCCACAGCAGTGGGAAGGGACACGGGTAGGACGGGGTCCCCCAAGATCAGGTCAGCCCCTGCCACAGACATGAGCTCTCAGAGGGCCCCTGAAGAGATGCATGTGGATCAGTAGTCCCCAAAGAGGTGACAGGCGTGAGATGTAAACCAGCGCTCTTTGGTCCAGTGAGTTTGGGAAACCATTCACAAGCGGTTTATTTGTCATGTGACTTGTCATAGCCTTGAGTGTGACAATGTGTGTTGTATTCTGCAAGAGGGGGCAGAGTATCTTTGCTCAGTGTGTGCCTCTGGGAGCCCTTCCTCCCCGCACGTTTCAGAAGTGTCTCAAGCGCCACCTGCTCCTGGGGCCCATCCCCAGTTGATGCTTAGTTCTTTTTTCCTTCTAAGTTTTTGCTTTTACCTTAACCCTAAAATGAACGCTGGCAGGAGCGGTGTCACAGAGCACGCCACCGTACTCATCGGCTGTTACCAAATTGCTCTTCGAAGTTGCTGTACTGCTGTGCGTTTCTGCCTGTACCTCATAAAACGTCCTGCCACCCGACCCCGTCCGTCCCCCGTGCTGCTTGTGGCCCGGCTCACGGATGCTCGTGCGATCGTGTGAGATTTGGTTTGTCTTTCTCTTATTCCTACTGAGATTGAAGTTTTTCTTCTTTTTCAGTGTTTATCAGTTTTTCGCTTTCTTCTTTTCATGTACCTGACCTGCAGTTTTCTTTATCTTCATGATTTTAGAAGTTTACTTTGGAAATTGTGGCTTCTAATCCATTGAGTTACACATCCTTCTCCCTGTTTGGGGCTCGTATTTTCATTTTGTTCACGCTTTCCGACGATGTGCCGGAGTTTCTCATTTTCAGGTCGTCAGATTAGTAATCAGGTGCTTTGGGTGTCAGCAGACTTTTTCCATGAAGGACCAGATCGTGAATGTTTTCGGCTTTGTGGACCCGTGTGTCTTGTAACTACACACCTCTACTATTGTAGCACAAGCACAGCCAGAGACGGTGTGAAATGAATGGGGGGGGGGGGTGTAACAAATGTAATGAATAACATGTGCCAATAAAACTTTATTTACAAACACAGGCCCCTGTAGTCCATGGGACAAAGTTTGCCAACCTCTGATATCCTGTGTGGTTTATACTGTTTGTGCCGTGTTTAAAATCCTTCCGTACCCAGCAGTAAAACAAATTATATTGACTCATGGTATCATTTTTGCAGCTACCTTCTAAAGATGCCAATTGATAATGGTTTTCTATTTGATAAACAAAGCAAGTTCTTATTCAGAATACAGTATTAAGTGAATTAATTTAAAGGAAAAATAGTAAATAATGATAGTATCTGTGGTTTAAAAATAGGGCACAGTTACCACGGTGATGCTGGGGGACCCCACACCCACCTGCAGGTGCAGAGGGAGCTGGAAAAGGTGGGGGGCCGGGATGCCAGGCCTGAGGGCCTCAGTTCTGTGCATTTTCCACTGAATCTGTAACTAATTTTAAACCTTGCACCGGAATGGAGTAGTGGTGCCTTAGACATTTGTTGCCATGCTTAAAAATGGAAAAGCGCCCACAGAATTAGCCACAGAGCCACGGTGGATAAATTGCATCCCTGGGGTCAGATGCAGCCTTCCTCGCCAGCCCACTTTGTTTTCCCTACAAAAGTGGTTTAATTGGAACCCTTTGTCTGTTTTGCTGCCTTTCGGAGATCCTTCTGCTATCACTTGCTGAATAATTCAGCCTTTGGTTGTCATGGCAACGTGCCTGAAGGGCAGTTGGGCTTTTTTTGTTTTGTTATTTCCAGACCCTTAAAATTTGATCTTTTGGGTACTCCTGGGGTTTTTCTGGATGAAGTGGTCACTGCTGCCTCCCAAGCCCCCAATAACACACCCTGTGTGCTGGGTCTGGGGACCAGAGTGAAGTCAGTCACCTGTGGAGGAGTGTAAGTGTGATGGTTCTCACCCCCTTCTGTAGGGGAGATCAGCTCACCTTTAGCACAGGTGTGAAGGAAGCACCAGAGTCCAGGAGCAGCTCCCGTGTTTCGCATAGTAGGCATGTTCTGGAAATTCTGCACAAAGGCGCAGATGGCCGTGCTTCAGTCCTGGCGTGCGCACACCATTGAAGGGGCAGCAGCGGTGAGGACGCCCGGCTGCTTTCATGCTGAGGTGCCGACCCCATGCTGTCAGTTTTGCTTCCTTTTCCTCATTTAATTTAATCCTCATAGGAAGCCAGTGAAGTTGGTGCTGTTACCGTTTCCATTTGACAGGTGAGAACACTAAGCCTTAAGGAGGACTGTGCCCAGGGTCCCCCAGCCAGGAGGAGGACGCCCAGGCCTCAGGGCCCGCATTCCAGAAGGGCCAGCACTGTCTCGTCACAGCCTCTCATTTTCTTGTATTGGTTTGGCCTCCAGCCAGCACGCTGGGCCTTTGGGTACAAAACACTTCCTTCCTGTGTTAGGGTGGGAGCTGATGACCGAGTGCCCCAGCGTGGAAGGTGGTGGGGGCAGCTAGTGAAAATATCCAGAAAGAGATTCTCGGCTGCGCATGGGCTGGGGAAACGTGGATGGGGGTTCCAATCCCAGCCTTCCTGTCACAGCTGTGTGACTTTGGGCACACACCACCATCTCGAGTGTCCCTCTTGTTTGTAAAATGGAGGCCATGGCAGTGCTGTCCTCTCTGGGGGTCCTTCGGAAAGTTCCCGCTTAGTCCCTGTCAGAACACAAAGAAGCCTGCGCCTGGCAGGGGGCGCTCAGGGGCAGTTCTGGCTGTGGCCAGGTGCCCTCCTGGGCGAGTTGTCACCTGTACAGGGGGAGGGGGCCGCCCAGCAGGCCTCAGTAAGGATGAGCTGAGCTCTGCTGTGTGGACAACTCCTGCTGTGCCAAAGGAGCCAGCGGCCGCGTCATCCTGTCCCAATGGTTCTTTTTTGTGACCATTGTGTGATTTGCCTGGGGACAGAGGAGCTGGGCACGTGCTGCCTGAGTGATACACGAGCCTTCCATTAACTCTCCCGTGGGAGTGCTGTGCTCTGGGACCCATCGCACTGAAACGAGCTGATTAATACTCAGTAGTGACAGGAGCTGGTACTTAGCATGTTAACACAGGCATTAAATGATCCTTGCGCCGTCCTTCTGTACATTTTGTTCTGCTGCATCCAGAACAGGCTGCCATCACTCAGGCCTCCACGAAAACAAGTTCCTGGAGGAAAAAAGCATTGTGTGCCGCTGCTCCCAGCCCCCACGGTCGCCTTGACATCTGCAGAATTTGAAGGAGGAAGCGTGCCACTTTTGAGCATGGAGGGATGAGGTTGGCACAGCTTATCGTGGCATGGCTGGACCCCCAAACATTAGCCTTGGTCTCTTCTTTCTGCTGAAGCTGCAAGGAAAGCTGGGGGCGTGGAGTAGGGTCTTAGTATAGAAACCTTTCTTTTAGAGGCTTACAAAAAAAAAAAAAAAAAGTAATTGCCAGAAGGGAAGCCATCCCTTTGGGAAATATTGAAGCTTCATTGCTGGGAGTGGGGGATTGCATACTAACAACTGACCTTCGATAAATATTTGCTGATTTCCCTCCTCCTGAGCTGTGCTGGGGGGCACCCAGCTCGTCCGAGAGCCTCCAAGCCAGCCCCGCAGGCTTCATCCAAGATGAGGGACCAAGAAATGTGGTTTTAATAATGGTCCTTGCTAACATTTATGCAGCGTCTTCTGTGTACCAGCTTCCTGCTGGGTGCTTCCTGCATGTCGTCTCCTTGAAGCCTCACAAGAGCTCTCTGGAGTAGATACTCTTAATGGTCCTATTTTAGAAGAGGAAAACTGGTTCAGAGCAGTGGGTCACTTGCCCACAGTCACACAGCAGCCGACATAGAGAGGGTAACTGGTCATGTGAGCCACACCAGTTCCCACACCTGACTGTGTATCCAGATCACCAGGGAACTTTGTGAAAACAGATTCCCAGCCCCCACTCGAGATATCTTGAGTAGGAATCTGTATTTTTACAGAGTTTGTCTCTCCCACATGTCACTGCCCACCCTATGCTACACTGTGTCGCCTTCCTTAGGACCTTGGAAGACTGTTCTCTGAGGCTTCAGGATTCAAATAAGCTGTGCTTCTGTATATCAGCCGCCTGTTAGTATCTTAAGGAGAATGTACATTTTGTAATTCATTGTGTTTCCCCTTTTGCTTTGGCCACCAAGAAGCTAAGAGTCAGGTGTGGCAACTGTATTGTGTCACTCTGGGTGGGTGTCTGTGTTTGACCTTCTGTCATAGGCCCTTTGCCTCAATTTCCACAACTCTTTGTTTTATCTTTATGGGGTATATTTTTCTATACATGATTTCAAATCCATTTCTAGAGTTTACTATAGAAATGTAAGTAAACATACCCATTTTTTATGCAGGCCCTCTTAGCAGAGGTGAGATTTTGCCACCTGATGTCATGTCAGAGGGTTTTCATCCTGCTACACGGTATTCAAATATTCATTTTTAAAAGTGGTCAAGTATCTCAGGAGTGGACACGTGTCCAGCTTTTGCTCCCACCCTCAGCAGATTTTAGATGCCTCAAGATCTGGAAAAATAAACCTGCAATGCTCATTTTCACACGGCAGTGTTTTCCTTTTTATGGATCATTTTCCTGAGCTACATTTCCAGAAATGAAAAAAAAGAAAGAAAGAAAGAAAGCGGAGAGGAGGCGGGACAAACGCATTGAATTAGACCACGTCTGTATTCAAGGATGAAGACCAGCTGTGCAGGAGCAGTGAGACCCGAGGTCTGTGGGTGAAGCCGGCACCGGCGCTCAGGAGGGAGGAGCAAAACTTCTAAACAAACATACGGAAAAGAATTCAACTTCGCTAGCAACCGCAGACCTAAAAATTCATAGTAAGAAAGAACCTTTCACCCCAATTAAAACAACAATAAGACGTTCCCATAATATTACCTTTAAATATTAAATACTTTTTAATAACGTCACTGTTAATGTAAATCATAACAAACTAAATAAGGATACTCAGCCCTGGTGACATGGTTTCCGTGCCATCCCTCACTGCTGGCAGCCACGTGACTCGAAAGTAATGGAGCAGTGAGTGTGTGTGGGGTCCTGGTGACAGTTTGCACATCTTGAGTGAGTGTCCCACTTCTGGGCGTTTAAGTGAAAGACTTTAGAAGAAGGAGAAGAATGGTTAGTTCTGTGAAGGTTAATTTTGAGCCCCAGAGGAAACAGCGATGAATTTTTCTTGGGCGGTCAGGAGGTTCAGCTTAGCTGCTGGGGTGGGGTGGGGGGTGGTCAGGTCACTCTGGGAGCCCCAGGTGGACCCGGTGACTTCCCAGGTCTCGCCTGCTTTGCTTTCGAGACCGTGTGGTGAGATGAAAAACCGGATGGCACCTGGGCTGCTTCTGTTCCCCACACATCACGCCCATGAGGTCGGCGCTGTGCTGCCCAATCTGACATGAGGCAGTGGGAACACACGGTAACGACGTGGCATGGTCCCCCGCTCCTGTGAGGGGTCAGCGTCCCCGGAGTCAGGCTGACCAGGGCCCAGCTGGGCTGTGTAGCCATACTTAGGTGGTTAACCTCCAGTTTCCCCACCCTTGCTCCCTTGGGGGGGGGGGGGTCCTGAGGCTGCCTGCCCCTCCGCGTCGTCCTTACGGGTGACATGGCCTCCGACCGCCCATAGCACACGCACCCCCTGAGCCTGGATGCTGACTTCCCAGGGGACCTTTGCCTGTAGGTCTCCATGCTTCAAGGCCTTGGGGGCACAAAGCGTCGCTGTGGGCGTGGCCTCAGCCCACCAGCTCCCCCTGCTGTCTATGGGGCCAACGGGACAGGACAGTGTGACAGCTGAGTTCTGAGAATGTCCATCCTCTAGCTGTGCTCAGGTGAGGCAGATCTGTCTTAGGTCCTGGGGACAGAACACGCTGACCTGTGGAGACCATGTTTACACTGAAGCTGCCGTCCAGGTGTCCGACTGAACACGGGCAGGACCAGCTGGCTGAGCTGCGTCCCGCGGGGCCTTTGTTCTGCTGTGGGTTTGTACCTGCGTGGCTGACAATTCTCATTTCCGGGGAAGTGCCCGCCATAAATTTCAGATAAGTGGAACAGGGAGAACCAGCCTCTGAGGCCAGAATTCATGACAACATCAACCAGAGCAGCAGCACATGGGAAGGGCTGCCCCCTGACTGCCCCCAGGGCACCGGGCACAACTGCAGCCCTTGGCAGAGACTGTCATCCCTGCTCTGCAGAGGAGGAAACGGCACAGAGAGGTGAAGGTGGTCCCAGAGTCTCACGGCGAGCAGCCAGACAGGAGGTTTGGGAGCCCTCCTCCCTAACCACTAGGCATCACTGCCTGATGCCACCAGATCCCGCTCTCATCTCGCACGCGAGCGCAGGAAACGCACGACATACTACGGCCAAGTCCAGTTTCTGGTCCGTGTCAGTGTGAATGAAGCAGTAATGTCCACACCCGCTGGGCTGGGGCTTGTGCCTGCTTCAGCGTCAGCAGCCCTGGATGGAACCTTTGTGTTCCACGTGATGTGGGACGCTGTACACGTGTCACCACCTCGATCCTTAAAACAAGCCTCTGACACCCATATCATAGCCCTTCATTGTGACCGGGGCCTCGCCACAGCCAGCCCCGGATGTTACTGTTATAATAACAGTCATTATTGCTGTCCTTAAAAATTCATGCAAACTTTGCCTGCTACCCTGTGGTTTATCTGTGGTTGCTATGACATAAGAGAATGTTTCAGGTTACTTACAGGGAGAAATCGAGACCACAGGAAAGCAGCCCTGGTTTCTCCTGCAGCATCAAATGCCCCTGTATACCTCTTGGGGTGCATACCCCCCACTTACAGAGATTTCAGGTCCCTGCAAAGTGCAGGTAGGTGCTGGGTACAGAGATGGGGTGGCATGGCCGGAAGTACACGAAGCATCATTGTGTGTAGTAAAATATGGACACAGGTGGATGTGGGAAGGAAGGGAGATGCATGGTTGGCGGTGTCCCTGGCACTTATAGTGATGGTTCAACTCCTGAGCCTGGATGAGCTCACAGTAGGAGCATGTAGACCAGGTAGAGGAGACTCCACTGGTGGTTTTGAAATAATGGGGTGGCAGTGGCGAGCAGTGCCAGCTCAAGTTCAAGGGCACTGAAGGCCCGGCATGGAGTTCTGTCGGGTTTTCCTGTCGTCATTGGTTCGTTTCCTACCACAGTGCCTTCCCTCTGGCTCCGCGTGACTTCTACAGACGGATGGCTGGTGAATGGTGGGTTGTTTTCCACTGACCACCGAGGACAGGACAGGCTGCTGTGTCTTCGGGTTTAATGAGCCCCATCCATCTACTGGACATGGGCGGCATTAAATGCAACCCCCCAAAAATAGGTGGGCTTAAAACCCACTTTTCTTTGTTCTGGGAGCCTGTGGAGCTTGCGCTAGTGAACTTACTGAATATTTTGGGGTTCTAGGTGGGGCACGTCAGGAGCCAGGCATTTCCGTTCGGGTGAAACAGAACATGGGGGAGTGGTGGGAGGCCAAGGTCGTCGTCAGGTCGCTGAGGAGGGCCTGGGCCTGAGCTTCTGCCTCACCCGCTGACCTGGGAACCGCAGCCCTGGGGTCTCCGCTGGCCTCAGGGTCAGGGGAGCTCTCGAGCTGAAGCACATCCTTCCACGAAGATCGCACGAGACGTTCTCCCAGCATCAGCTCGACTGCACAACGGGAATCTCAGGGGCTGAACTTGGCCGCCTCGTCTATGAAAGCACATTCGTTGGCTCAGTCTTTGAAATGGCCAGTGGGCCAGTCTCTACAAGGATTTTTAGGAAATGGAAGAAAGAATGTAGACGTACAGACTGATAAAGAACTCACTGTGCCCAAGGTCACTCTTGAACAGAAAACTGACTGCTGGGCCTCTTCAAGCGAAGTGCAGCTGTGCTGGGCGGGGTGCTGTTTCAGCTGACAGTGGAGCAGGGCCAGCTCCCTACAGACCCTGTGGGTCCAGCCCAGGACACCCCGCCTCCGCCCCCGGCAGTGACCTGCTGGGGTGGTGAGCTCAAGATTCCTGCCACCTCCAGCTCTCCGCAGTCCCCTTGGGATTCTGAGCTCCCAGGAACAAAGACTCTTGGTGTTGGCAATTTCTCTGCTTTGCTTCCTTTCTGTGATGAAGCAGATTTACCTGACTTGCTTCCTCAGCCCTCCGGAGAGCCTTGGCGTCTTCCTGGGGCTTCCATCTCTGGTTAGACACCTCAGGGTACATTGAGATCAGGTCTGTTCTATCCAGATAAACCATCCCAGACCCTGAACTTGACGCCAACTGCCGGGTCCGCTGCTATGGGAAGGAGCCTGCCCCCAAGTATTACGAATGTCAAGAAGAATGCCAGGATTTATAAGGACACTTGCAAGGATTTGTTACAAAAATGCAAGAGGAGCTCGTGGGACAGGGCTGTGAGCGGGCCCTGTGGGGTGTTGTGGGGAGGATGGCGTGACCTCTGCCCCAGAGGGAGGACGCTGGGTGGCCCTGCACGGCCCGGGAGGCAGGCGAGGCCAGCCCCACAGAGCGGTGGCTGTAAAGTGTGCATCCTGCATGTTCTGCTTTAAGATGGAGGTAACTGAGCATCAGAAAACAGCACTTCCAAACCGGGGAATGTTTCACAAAACCTACGCTTCGGGGGACAGAACTATACACCTTGGTCTTTGGGGTAGAACTTGGGGTGAGCAGGGAGGGCTCCGTGGTCCCTGCAGGGCGAGCGCAGCCTCCCTTGTTTGGGTCACTGTGAAGCAAGCCCATGTCCTTTGTCCTTGGAGTCACTGCACAGGGTCAGCTGCTCTTTGTTTTTCTTGGTTGCTTGGGAATCTGTCCAAGAAGGTACAGCGTGTTTTGTAAGAAAATGCGAAACAATGTCAACCTCCCTTCAGTGTCAACAGACAGGATTCCCAAACCCAGGGGGGCAGGTGGTCTGGCGGGTCCGGAGGTCACCTGGTTGGGAGTTGTGGACTGAGTGAGCCCAGGTGAGTGACTCGACCTGTCGGAGCCAGCGAGACAGGTGTTTGCAGGGAGTGAATCCGCCGGCCCTGCTTTCCCCAGGATCGGGGCTTAACTGGTGCAAGCGGTAGTCACAGTAACACTGATGCAATGATGGCCCAGTAACGTTTGTGACATTCATGTTATGTGCCACGGACGGTGCTTTGCCTGCATTCACTCAAGCCTAAGCTCTAAGTGCTCAGAGAGGTTCGCTGAGATGTACAGTCACGCGGCTGGTAGGCGATGGACTGAGATTGGACTCAGGCCGGCCGGCTGGCTCTGGACACCAGGCCTGGAACTACCCTGCTCCATGGAGTAGTTGTAGACAGTCAGGCCTGGCATGGTTGTCCCACAGTCACAGACGCCTCGGGCTCCTCTCCCTTCCTGCTCAATTATCCTCACGCTGGCATTTGCCCTCCAGGCATCCCACTGCAGCCCCAAAGGTGCACACATGGCAGCTGAGACAGCTCTTCAGGAAGGTTCTCCCCAGCAGCTCCTCACATCGCTCCCGGGTCAGAGCCTGTTCGCACGGCCATGCTTTGCTGGAAGAGAGGCTGCACTGCGTGCAATCAGCTTTCCGGTGCTGCTTAAGGACAGAGTGGACACTGGGTAGACTAGCAGTGTCTGCTCTTGTAGGTGTTCAGATTAGTTCTGTGGAGACAGATGGAAGGGAAAAGGAAGACATGAACAAACAGATGGATGTGTGAATGAAGACATTCCCGTTGGGTGGCGGTGATTTCTAAAGTCTGTTCGGAGGCGTGTACGTGGAGCCCCTGGTGGGCTCAGGGAGCACCCCCTGGCAGTTTGTATGTGCCCCCTGTCCCCGACTGTCCAGTGCTGGGCCAAGGGGCTGCTGGCAGGTGGCAGGAAGCTGGGAAGGAGGAGCAGGGAGAGGGTAACTGAGGGGTCTCTGGGGTGCCGTGGACAGATAGGCTGCCCCCTTCTCAGGGGTACCCTCCCCCACAGCATTTCAGTTCAAGGACAGACACTTCTGAGCCAGCCTCGCTCCTGGGCCCTGGGAGAGGAGAAAGGAACCAAATGGATGCAGGCACTGCCTTCAGGACCAGGGGGCTGGGAGTGAGGTCCAGTAAGAGAGTGTGACGTGCACCCCGGATGTGGTGGGGGGCACAGGAAGTGCTCCTAGCATGCTGGAGTGCCCAAGGTGCAGTGGGGGTCCTGGGTTCCCTCCTGGGGCTCCTAACCTCTCCTCTCTGGGCTGGTGAGCGTCAGGCACTCCTCAATGGCACTGAGGACCTCTCTGTCCTGTCGGAGCGATTTGGTGTGTAGGGTGGCGCTGTTTCTTCTCTAAAATCAAGGACAGATGAAAGTGGAGGTGGTGCTTCTCTCTGCCTGGGCATTTCGCTGTCTGGTGTTTGCTTGCTCACTGCAGTGTGGCTGGGCCCCTGCCCTGGGCCGCAAGTGCCCCTCAGACTTGCTGAGGAGGGAGGGGTGGGGACCCTGAGAGGCAGCCCAGGGGATGAGCATCTCGGTGGAGGAGGGGCCGGGGGTCCAGGGACCTGGGGAGCTGCGGGCTGCTCAGACTCCCTGACCTGGCGGCTGAAGAGAGGAGTGCAGTGGGGCTGGCCCGGGAGACCCTCCCCAGGCAGGTGGGGTTGGGAAGCCTGGCAGGGGATTGCCTGGGCAAGAGCTCACAGGTGAGAAATGCAGTGTCTGAAGCAGGACGGTCACCAGGTGCCACTGGGGTAGTGCGTGAGGAAGGTGGCGGCCAGGCAGGGTTGGCACCCAGCCGCTGCTGCAGAAACGTCTGTGCTGTCGACCAGGGTCTCACTGCCAGGGCGCAGGCCGTGGGGAGCATTACGGGGTGTTTCAGTTTGTAAAAGCTGAATAAGGGGATTATGTACGTGGTAAAAACAGGCAGTAGCCTCAGCCCCACCTACCCCTCTGCCCAGATGCAGCTGCTGGGTTACAAACTGAGTTGTTTGCAGCCACTCAGAAGCCATTTGACACTAGTAGAAACCACCACCACAATGGTAAGTAGCGTTCACTCACCTGTTTACTGAGTGGATTCCATGGCCCTGCACAGCAGAGCCTGTCACCTGCAGGGGATCACAGTCCCCTCAGGGGACTCACTCTCCTCTCCGTCGCACCTCACCCAGGCCCTGGGCCTGTTCCACACTCTATGCCTCCTTTCAGAAATAGCATTAGATAGGGCTGGGCGTCAGGTTGAGTAATTTCCTCTGCTCTACCTGGCTGAGAGAATAAAGAGAAAGTGCCTCTCAGCGGCCATGTCCACCTCCCACAGGGTCACCCTGTTGTCCTGGGTGACCCACGGGAAGGCCTGCAGACCCAGACCGCAGCAGCAGAGGAGACAGGGAGGGGCTGTAGAGGCAGGTGCTCAGTGCTCAGGTGCAGTTGGCGCTGTGCCCACAGGGCTCCATGTGCATCGCTCCTGTATTCTGACCATAAACTTGGGAGGCAGCATTGCCTCTCTGCTTCCAGGCACAGGGAGGGACTGCTGCCCTGGAAGTGCTGGGCTGGGAGAACCCCAGAGCTGCCCCTGCCCTGGAGGGAGCCTAGGAGGCTGGCCCCCAGGGTGACCGCAGAGAGCCTTTGGCTGGAACACGTCTCACAGGTGCTCGTGGGGTAGCACACCTGCCTGGAGGTCAGGCAGCCCACGGCGGCAGTAAAGGAAGGGCCCCCCGTTCAAGCCTGCAGGGCCCCTCAGAGGAGGTGAGGTGGCTGCCCCAGAACTCAGGGTGGGAGCAGCATCCCTTTGACCCTCGGTGAACTTGGTTGTTGCAGTGACAGTACTTCTGCATTTTGGGGCAGGACAGCAGGTCTGGTGTCCCAGCAGTCGAGGGCACGTACTAGGCAGGGAGGACTCGCCCCACTCCACCTGGCTTTCACTGACCCTTGGCCCCTCACGCAGGTGCAGAGCCTGTTACGATGACCTACGTGCGCTGTGGCACCCACGTGACTCGCAGTTTCAACACAGGGGCGCTTCCCCTGAGTGCGGACGCCTTGGACATTGACAGAAGCATGTCCTTGTTTCTGTCAGAACCTGACCAACAATTGTTCATTTTGGGGAGCGGCTCCCCCACAGTAGCGTCTCTCGGAGCCGGTGAATGACCAGTAGGGGACTCCTGCCTTGGTAGCCGATGGCACCACGGTGATTGTTTCATGTCGGTCTGGGCAGTTGACACCTTTACTACGTCACCTAATGTGCTCGTGTCTGAACACTTACGGATTGACTGTGTCATTTGGTTAGAACTGACCTTCCTTCCTCCTTTATGTTGCAGCTAGGACACTGCATTGGTTTTTAAGATAACGTGTGTGGGAGGATGGAGTGCAGGGCGTGGTACAGACCGTTGTTGCACAGCGCGTGTGGGGTGTGATGGGAGGAGGATGTCTGTGCCCGAGGGGGCAGTGTAAGCAGCGAGGGGCCCACAGAGGCTGTCACACATGTCCAGGTGAGAGGCTGCTGGCTTGGGTCACGTGGGGATGGGGATGGAGAGGCAGATGCATGTAAGAGGTGTCGGCAAGTGGAACCCAGCGTGTGGGGGTTCCTGGGGGCTGAGGGTTAGGAACAAAAGGGCAAAGGGTCATCAGGGGTCTAGAATGAGTGACTGGATAATGGCCAGTGCCACTCTCTATGACAGGGACACCGGAAGATGAGCAGTGTGAGGAGGTGGGCTCTGGACGAGTGCATGTTGAGTGCCTGGGGTCACGAGATGCTGTGACGGGGCTGCCGCTTGGGGGACCTGCAACCAGTGCCTCCCCACATGAGCCCTAAGTGGGCTGGTATTGGTACTTGCGGGGTGACTGAGGACAGAGGGGGCAGCTGCCGGACTAGCTTCACCCCAGTCTGCAGCCTATCCCTGGTCTTTCTGTGGCCTCATGTTCCTGTCACACCCTGGAGAGGTGTCCCCTCCCTGACCTTCTCTCCGGGCCTGCCCACATGTCCATGGTTATCTGCTGGCCCTGACAGCGCCCCACGGGAACCCCGTGCCCAGCACGCAGGAATTGCTGTTGAATGGCAATGAAGGCACCGCCCTGGGGAAATCCCGTCCCAGGCGGGGACGCCAGCATTCTCCCGTGACTCAAGACTGGTGGTGGAGCAGGCTCAGTGCTCCCAGGAAGGCGCTTGCAGAATAGCCAGCGTCCCCGTGGGCGCGGATCTGTCTATTCAGCAACTGCAGCTTTGCGCTCCAAGGCTTTCTGCTTGGTTGGCAGGAATTCTTCTGGATTCCTGCTCCACGCTGGGGTGACTTCAGACCTGAGCCGTGGTGGGAGTGGACAGGTGGGGCGATGCCGGCGGCTGGGGCCAAGTGTGGGCAGTGGAGCTTCCCTTCGCTTCTTGGAATCTCCCGCGGCTACTAACGCTTGCTGGTGCTGTGGCCACCCTGTGTGCGAGGAGGGGCCAGCAAGGAGGAAGACAAGCCAGCAAGCGCCTGTGTGTGGCCCACGGCGCTGGTCTCCACCTGTTCCTCTCCATCTTTCATCCCCACTCACTGGCCGGTCTCTCCCATCCCCAGGCATTACCCACGCTCACAGCACAGGGTCAGGTGGGAAGCAGGGCTCACTACAGAGCCATTCGTGAGGGAGGCAGGAGGGCTCGGAAGCCCCGAGGGGTCAGTGGTGTGGGTGGGTTCCCACGTCCCTACAGCCTGGGGCCCCTCCACAGGGGCCACCCGCTCGCCCTGCCCCTTCCAGGCGTTCCATGCCTTTCCCTTCTGTTCCCCAGGGCCTTCCACGCATTGCTGGTCCCCAGGCCGCTGTACCCCCATCTCTCCTGTGAGCACAGGTGGGGCGTCTCTCCTGGCATTTCTTTTCTCAGTGTCACTCCCACCTCACAAGGCACTGGAATGAGCTACACACTCCGGCCTCCTCAAGGAGGAGAGTCAAAAATAGACTGGCTTCCCCAGCTCCGGGCGACACCTGCACGTCATCGTCACCACAGCAGCACTGTTTTCTGAATCAGGAGAGGGAGCAGCTGTGGGTGGGAGCTGGGGAATCCCTCAGGGTGCTGAGCCCTGCCTGGCCCGCTCCCCGAGGCCCGGGGCCCCTCAGCTCCCACAGCGCAGCCTCCCTGGGCCGTGTGCCCACAGGTCCTGGCGAACCCTGGCTGTGAGGAGCCAAAACGAGGATTCTCTGGCAGCACTGGCCCTGGGCTGCCCGGGCACGCTGCACAGTGCGGGTGAGGGGCCGCGGGCATGCGTTTGCTCCTTCCTGCCACTCACACCTGCCTGTGTGGGCTCCAGGGTCTGTGGGCAGTGAGACCTGATCACGTGGCCTCTCTGTGCGTCGATGGTCTCGTCTGTATAGGAGGCACAGTCGTGCTGTGTGCGTGACGTGACAGTAGGGTTGTGGTCATCCCATCCCGCATGGAGTCAGCTGAGTTTCAGGGAGCAAGTGGACGAAATGTTATGTTTTATATACAGAGGAGGCCAAAAAATGTATACACATTTTAAGAAAAGAAAAAACTGTATTAAAATTGTCATACTCAATATAAACCGATAACAAAAGATGAATACAAGTCACATTTGACCTCTGCAATGACAAGAGGTGCTCAAAGTGGATCCCATCAGCGTAATTTTAATAGTTTTTTCTTTCTTAAAATGTGTGTACATTCCTTTGGCACCCTCTGTATGTGCCATCTGCCATGTGTGGATTTGGAGTTTGCAGTGTTCTTAGGCTAGGGTGAGTAGTGTCCCGTCATCTTTGATATTTCAGGGGGCCCTTCACTGCTCGCAGGCCTGGGACGCCTGTCCTTCCTGTCTGATGAGGGCTCCTGGCCACGGGCAGGCTGTATGTCCTGGTAGCAGGTTCTGCTCTATTCTTCCTTGGGTAGCAATCTGAGGAGTCCAGACAGTGCTTATGAATGCACACCCAAAGCTGGCACACCCAAAGCTGGCACACCCTTGCCCCCACCCTGTCCAGCTCTCTTGCTGGTGGTTGTGCACACACCTCCATTCAGGCTCCATGGCTCTTGCAGGATTTCTTCCAACCTCAGGACCTTTGCACGTGCTCTCCCCACTGCCTCCTGAGTTCTTCCCTCCCTTCCTTGCTTAGCGGTCCCCACTTATCCTTTGGATCTCTACTAAAGCATCACCCTCCAGGCAGCCGTCCCATCCAGATCAACCCACCTACCCAGGCTTTTATAGCGCTGTTGGGTCCTTCCTCCTAGCACCGCTCCTCACAGACTGGTGCCTCCCTCCTCAGGTGGCCCTGGCTGATCAGCTAACAGTCACTGGGCACCAGGTTCTGCCCCTGTGGGCTGTCCACTACTGTGACAGTGTCCTCTTCCATGGAGCCTGCCTTGATGACTGCCCTACCCCCCCCCCCACCCCCCATCTTCAAGCCTAGCTTGGAAGCAGTTACTAGTAGGAGGCACTGTGTCTGAGAGGTGTGATCCTCCCCTGGCTGGCTCCTCCTTTTCATGGGGTCTCAGCAGCAATGGCTCTCCCCTAAATTTCCCTGCCTCTTCACTGATCCCTCACTCCTCGCCCCCATTTATTTCCTCCACACATTGGCCGCTTTCTGGGTTGGTTTTGTTCATTTGTTGACTGTCTGCCTTCCTCGATAGACTGTGAGCTTTCCAAGGGCAGGACAGGCTTCTCTTGGCTACACTGTGTCCTGGGGCTTGGGACATTGCCTGGTAGAGTCATTTATGGGGTTGAGTGAATGAACGGCATTTGGCGACCTGACCAGGCTGAGTAGTCCCGCCCACTGAGCTGGGTTTTGTGCCTGTGGCTTGGAACAAACAGGTGGGGAGGCCCCTCCCAGCCAGGAGTTGTCAGGGAGCCCCAACAGCAAGTCAGGTTGTTGAAGCAGCCACCCACGGAGCCAGCAGACACACAAAGCCCGCCCCCAGGGGACAGAAGAGCAAACTGTCCTGTTTGGGGGTGGAGGGAGGAGCAGCAGAGCCTTGGGGACGCCCCGGCTTTGTGTTTGGACAGGGATTATAAATAGGAGACAAATATTGCTGGAGGCAGCGTCCTCTTTGGGACAAAGTACTGGGCCCCGTTCTGGGTGTGCCACCACTCAGCTTTGTCCGTGGTCTCCCTGCAAGGAGCTGAAAGATCCGGAACTGGGGCGGGTTCCGGCTGTGACCCAAGGATAACATTATTGGAGTTATAAAAATAATTGGAGCTTGGCATTAATTATGTCTAATTATGCCTCACTCTCCAGACAAGCCTTTCGTTTATTTCTGTATTTTGGGGGCTGCATCCTCCATCGCCCTCAATAAGAAGCCATTTGAGAGGAAATAATGATTTGTCTTTATATCGCAGGAACGCGGGGTCTGGGCTGGGTGCGTGGCGCTGGCTCCGCGCGCGGAGGAGATTCCCGTGTGTGACCCGCGCTCGCTCGCTGGGGCTGCGGGCTCAGTGCAGGGAGGCGGGGCGCCCTCAGTCACGCTGCCTCTGCAGGAGGCTGGTTCAGCGGCAGGAGCAGCGGGAGCAGGGCAGGTGTCAAGGCACCTACGCCAAGGTCCCCAGCTCTGGACGCAGAAGCTGAGGCTGGGGCGTCCCTCCCTCCGCCTGGGCAGGCAGCGTTTCCTGAGCAGATCTCTGTGCTGCTCAAACGCGGCCCCGGGGACCTTCAGGACCTGACAGGCTGGGCGGCTGAGCGCAGACCTGGACATGAGGAGCCGCCCATGGAGAGGGGGCAGGCGCGCTGCCCGGTGACAGTGGGGACCTCCCTCCCGTGGGGGGGTCTGACTCGCCCTGCCAGCAAGAGGCGGCCACCAGAGGTCCCCTTCGTCTCCTGCAGCTTTTGGGGAGCGATCCTGAGGGGTGCTACAGCCACTTCTGACCTTGCAGACCCTGAGTGCAATTTGCAAGCAGCCACCATGGTGCAAAATGTAATTCTAGTGTTTTTCCGCAGACGGCTAAGCCAAAGACCTGCCGTGGAGGAACTGGAGAGAAGAAACATCTTGAAACGTGAGTAGCTGGGGATCCCTCTGGGTGTCCCCGCACGTGTGCTGAGGCTGTGGCTGTGGCTGGAACAGTACCTGTGGGCAGTTTCGCCCTGGTGCCCTCCCTTCTCACAGCCCAGCCCCCTTCTGTGTCCCCAGTGAGTCTGAGCAGCTGAGCAATTCTGAAAGTGAGCCCTAAAGGAAAGTTGCTACACCCAGAAACACCCACCTTTAAAATATAGGGTGGAAAAGCTGTCCGCCTGGCACAGTGGAAGATGTCCCCATCTTCAGGGTTCTTCAATTAGTCAGCCCTAATTAGTAGATCTAAGGGAAATGCACCTTTATTACATATAGTTTTTTGCCATGTGGGTTTTGAGCAGGTTTCCTTGGCAGTTTTGGATGGGGCCTCTCGATGGCCGCAGACGACACAGGCTCGGTGTGGACAGGGTCATAAACCCCCTCCATAAAACCTGGAGGGCATAAAGCAGGCAGCTTTATCTGGATCAGTGAGGCATGATTCTGGGCACTCCCCTCCCAGCATCATACCCGCCCACTGGGTGTCCCCAGTTAGGTATGTGGTGACAGTAAGTGCTGGGTGGACACAGGTGTCCACACGTAGCCTCCACTGTCTAGAAAACACTGTTCCATCTCATTAAAGTCATCCATGACTTGGGAGGTAAACCCCTTTGAAAGTGTTTTTCAGCTGGTCCTTATGTAGCTGGTCAATAGACTTCAGTTTTCAAAAGATTTTCTGCAAAAAGTGTCTTCTAAGGGCCTAGATTTTAAAAGTATTTTCATTCCTTTTCCTTTTTCTGTGGTGAACACTGTGGACATTCTCTGGCTTTGGTTTTTTATTCTGTGAACATCTTTTTACAAAGTTACGAGGCGGACTCTGTGGGAAAGCAGCCCGCAGAGCGCGTGCCCTGGGTGCTGGGTGCTGGCTGATTTCCTCCCCTCGCCTTGCCTCGATGCCTTCCTAAGTGCCTCAGACAATCCCCTCCTTATCGACTGTTGGAAATAGCCCTCAGATTAAGAATTGTTTTACCTTTTAAACTTAAGATACGGAGACTACTATTCTGTATTGTGTGAATGAGGCCTTGTCTGAGAATTTAAAAAAAGGCTTTTTGTTGATAACATGCTTCATCAAGTTGGCAGATGGAAAAGTCAGGCCATGTTACCAAATATTTGAATTTTAGCAAATGAAGTCACTAATTTCTAAAGCTTCAAAGTCACAGATGTCCTGAAAATAGTCTCCATGACATGAATGTGGGGCTTGGAGTGGCCTGCTCCCCGTGGCTGGCAGAGGCCTTTCCCCTGGGATTGGCTCCTCCTGGCTGTGGCGGACAGACGGCCAGGTCCCCCCACCTGCAGCCCTCCCGATTCTGTTAGTCTTTGCAAGTAAAGGCAGAAGCCTTGAAACAGACCCGGTGCTTGGTGAGTGGACATGGCCAGCGTTGACGGCCTGACTGCACTCACCTGCTGCACAAATGGGAAACCGTTTGCTCCGTGTGTTCACGGTAGCCCCTTCCTTGCCACTGAAGCAGTCAGGTGTGTCCCCCGCCCAGAAGCCTGTTGGGTGCCCTGGGTGGGAGAGCCCGAGACTTTCAGGGCAGTGTGTGGTGGGTGTTTTTTGTTCTGATCTGTGGGGATGAGAATGGGTGACCACTTACAGTCTGTGTAGATCTGCGGGCCCTTGATACAGGCTTCCAACACCCCTGCTCTACTGCTCTTGTTTATAATCCACTCTGAGAATGTCCTCACATTGCGTTTGCCCCCCTTCGCGTGGGGAGCTCACGACTAATTGCAGTCGTGTCTGATGAGCGCTCAGCACCAGGCCTGTGTATTCATGGATACGAGAGCAAGAGACACCGCGGCCCCTCTGTGTGATGACGTGAAAAATGCTGACTCTGTGTCTGGCCCACTCGGTGTCAGGCGCCCTACTCAGCGCTTGGTTATGTTCCCTCCCTTCATCACTATAGCAGTCAGGACGTCTGCTGTCCCCATTTCCCTGGGGAGGAGGCCAGGGCTTAGTCAGGTCACAGGGCTTTTTAACATGACGCTTGGCAAAGGGGCAGAGCTGAAGTACATGCCCAGGTTGCCTGGCCCCCTCATGGTGACCTCGCCCCTGCACGGGAGCAGTCATATATATTCCTCATGATTTGTGGAGCCTCGAGTATGGCTGGCCACGTGCCTGGCACTGTTTCCAGAAAATCTGGGCATGGAGGTGCTGCTCAGGGTTCCCTTGGCTTGTAAAAGGCACAGGGTTTTCTGGGTCTGGGACAAGACACCCACTCACCCATCGCTGAGGGGAGCTCCGAGCTCCCAGGTAGGACGTCTTGGAGGCAGCGCCCCACAGAGCACCTGGCCCAGAGGAGGACCTGCTGGGCGCTTTCCGGGACAGCTCCCAAGGCACCTGTGCCCACATGACCTCGGTAGTGATGCTGACCTCATCCGTGATTGGAGGAAAGCAAGGTCTGGTTTCAGTGTTTCCACATGGAGGCTGGACTTGCCATGTCCCTGGCCTGTTCGTAGGAAACCTGAGAAGTGAGTGTCCTGTCATCACTCAAACCCTCGTGGTTGGCCTTAGACGCGACACTCTCGCAATTTTGTTTTCTGATTGTTATCAGCTTTCTGACTACAGCTTAGAAATGCGTCCTTCCGGTATGTCACTTGCATTTAGAACCAAGAGCATAATCGGATTTCATCTCCTTTTCTAAAACGCGAGCTGAATCTTTTTTAAAGGAAAAACAAAATTGCTGAGAGAGCAAGGGCTAGAATGTGAAACACCCACGCGCCCAGTCCAAGGTGCATGGATGTTTGAAACGTTTTCCATAAAGGCAGATAGTGTGAAACTGTGAGACATGCGAGCAGCAGGATTTCCCTCCCGGCCCTAGGAGTGCTGAGGCAGGGCCCTTCCCAGGGATGGAGTGTGTTTCGTCAGGTCAGGGCGCTGAGGCTTTATTTAGCAGCAGAGCACTAGAAATAGGGCTTTCATTATCTCGTATCCTAGGGCCAGGATGGATTTTACGCTGCATCTCGCATTCTGCTCTATTTTTAGCTCCCGAGTGTAGGTGTGAGCACGGCTGGAAGGTTCAGTCACAACTCACCAGGCAAAGCCCGACTGGGGGAGACACGCAGCCCCGCTAAGGCACATCGTGTCCGTGTTCTTTCTTCTGCCACACAGTCCCCTGGGCTCCTGAGTGTCTGCACTGGAAATAGTCCCCGAAAATATCAGTTCGGGGCCAGAATCGGAACAGGGTGTTTTTGATCTTATGGTGGTTGGCTAAAAGGATGTATACCTATTAAATGGGGAAAAAAGCAAGCAGTGACTATTCTGTGAATATTCACTCTTATGTATATCTGAACATACATATTATATAAAACGGATCCCAATGTACCTGTGTTTGTTTGCCATCTATGTTCCCAGAGGTAAATACACCCATAGAGGTGAGACATTCGATTGGAGAGGAGAGAGGTCTGTTTTCTGTTTCTTCTGAAAATAAATGCACAGCAGCCATCAGTGTGGTTAAGGGTGGCCTGGAGAAGGGCCAGCAGATGGGACTATGACAGAGCGTCCCTTCCAAGTACTTCTGTGTGACAGGGAGAGCAGTGACTGGCACAGGGGGAAAAACGAATTGTGACACGGAAAAAAGTGTCCCCTCCAGGTGACAGCCCACACACAGCTCAGAAATAGGGATGGGGGGAGGAGTGCACCCCCGCTACAGAGAAGAAAGTCTCAACCTGTCCCCTCTGCTTTTGTTTTCATCTTTCACAGAAAGGAACGACCAGACAGAGCAGGAAGAAAGAAGAGAAATCAAGCAAAGGTTGACAAGAAAGGTACTATAATTTAAGCATCACATTTCCTGAATATTAAGGGGCAAGAGGGATGAGAGAAGAGCTGGTTCTGTAGCGAGTGGGATGGGAATGCGAGGCATCTCTCTGTGACCCTGATCAGTGATTTCCAGGGCCACAGTGAACTCACTCCCCAAACACTCGAAAACCAGTGCCGCCCTCCCCAGCGCAGGAGGGGCGTGGTGTGGCAGAACCATCCAGATGCCATTTCCCTTTATTCCCAGGAAGCCAGGTGCTGACTGGGCGTTTCCTCCTTTTATTTGGGGTCTTTATGCAACGCCTAAGGATGCATACCTGGGTATCAGTCTTTTGGTTACCTTTTAGACAATTCGGTCACCTTCAATTTATCTGGAAGCTCCTGATGCAGAAAACCCCATTAGCTCTAAGAGTTGGTATGCGGGGCTCGCGTTGCTGGGACTTACTCTGGCTGATACCCACGCAGGCAGCAGCTCTGTGCACTCGGAGCTACTTTGGAAGCCCTGACCATCTCTAAACTCAAGTGTTCTGGTGTCTCCACTGTGCTCATAATAATAAAGCCTGTACTGCTTGAAATGAAGAGACGATCCTCCCGGAGCTCGACGTAGGACCACGAGCAGTAGTTAGCATTTGAACTTGATCCGTCCCCGTTTTAAAAAGCTTATCTAACGGCCATTGAAAAGCAGCAGCTGCTGCCGTAAAGTGGGCTCTAAGTTAATTCATCCGCGTTTCCTTGAGCCTGTGCTGTGCTGAAACGGAACAAGAGTGTGTGATTTAAGCCCTTCACATCAGCATCACGTACGGCAGGGCTGTGCCTCACAGTTTTAGTTTTATGTTTATTTCTGGAAATGCACGGTTTGCTTAGAGGACTTTAAGAAAGCTCGTTTGTCTGTGCTCCCTAATGTGATGCTCTTTGGTTTTAGCTTACTCAGAGACCCACAGTTGATGAGCTGCGAGACAGAAAAATTCTGATACGATTCAGCGATTATGTGGAAGTGGCAAAAGCACAGGACTACGACAGACGAGCCGACAAGCCCTGGACGAGACTGTCGGCAGCAGATAAGGTGCAAAGCTGGTCTGTCCGAGCTGGTCACGGCTACAGTACTGGGAGATTCGGCAAATCATATCGTGCCAGGAAGTCTGCTCTTAGGCAGTGGGTGCCATCAGCTGTTCAAATTAAGGCTATGCCTTGACCACATGTTGGTTTCACAAAGATAATCCAGGGTCAGGGTTGTGATTTCAACGAGGGGACGGTTTTGTCCCTAGGGACATTTGGCAATGTCTGGAGACACTTTTGGTTGTCGCAAGTGGGGGTATCTAGTGGGTGGAGCCCAGGGATGCTGCTAAACACCCCACAATGCATAGGACAACCCTCACAACAGAGAATTATCCAGTCCTAAGTGTCAGGAATGTGGAAGTTGAGGAACCTAGTCTGGCGGTGAATCAGAAGTAGGAGAGGCTGGCAAAAGAGACTAGATGGCATAAGTTTAAGCCCAAATGAGCTACAGTAGGGACAGAGACGAGTGGGAGAGAGCCACACTGCTCAGGAAAGCCTCTGCAGTGGACAGGTGACTCTGGAGTCTGACCTGGACTCCAGCCCAGGTGCCTCTAGGACCCTCCTGAGAAGTCTGAATGGAATGGTCAGAGGCGGGAGACCGAGGTGGCAGTGGGTCCCAGAGGCTAAGGGGTGAAGCAGAGGGAATTAACACTCACTGAGCCCCTAGTCGGCCCCATCCTGAACCCAGCCTGTCAGTTGTTTCATTTAATCCTCAAGAAAGGGGGAAAAATCCCTGAGATGCTCTTGAACAGATGACTTGCAAAGGCTCAGAGACGCTAAGGTCTTATTGGTGGTCAAAGTTGGTCGTCTGGCGGGATTTAGGCCTTTAGGAAGAGAATATAATACATTCAGCCAGTGGGTTTGCTGAAATGGCTAAGTGTACCTCACTCTTGCTGAGAATGAATCCGTGAGTTATAAATAAATGCACAACGACACTGCACCAACATGGAGAAACGCAGACGTGTCGGGGTGAGACTGACTCCTGGTTCCCAGGGTCGGCGATGTGCTTGGAGGAGCGTGGTCACATGGGGAGCAGAAAGGGTGTCAATGGAGTCAGACCCCCCCAAATCTTTCCACTCAAAGCCTTTCCTTGTCCCAGACGCTGTGTCTGATGTTCTCGGCTCTCCTGGCTGGGGTGGGGGGTTCTCTGAGAGAGAAGTACACGATGAGTGGGCCTTGGGAATCTGGAGCAGGACCAGGCCCCCCCAAAACAGACAAGACTTTGATGCACATCTCACACGCATGCAATGACCATGTTATTTTTCCAATGGTACAAAACAAGTATGTGCTGAAGTTACGTAATCTCTCTGGATTACCTAATTGTGAAATTCCCAGTTTACCAAAAGCTGAACTTGACTCATCACTTTGGTGGTCCTACTTTATAAGCACCCTAAGGACATGCTTGGTCCATCTGATTTGTATTGTGGGGACGCCTGTCTTCTTCCCCCAGCCCAGCAAATAAATTCTCCAAGCACATCCATAGCACTGGCTGTGCACTAGCTTGGTAGGGCCGTGAGGGTGAGCAGAGTCCAAATGGTGAGCAAAAAGTTGCTTCTTTTTCTTTTTTGAACTATATTATAAAAACTAACAGAAGTCAGCGAGTATTCGAGTATTCGGAATGGGTGTTAATCCACACGTATGGTTACTAATTTCCTATGTGAACTTTTTGCTGTCCTGTAAAACAACGTGGTGTTTTACCTTGCAGGCAGCAATCCGCAAAGAACTCAATGAATACAAAAGTAACGAGATGGAGGTGCACGCATCAAGCAAGCATTTGACAAGGTCAGATTTCTATTGGTACAGGTTTCATGATGCTTATTGCGTGGTATTTATTTAAAAAAGAAAATTGCCTTGAAGAACTGTGTATCCAGGTCAACACATTCAGTATTTCTGCAGACAGCTGTCTTTATCAGACAGAATGCTCCCCAATTAAAAGGGGGGTTCGTTCCCATGGTTTCTCCCAGGGCTTGGTGAAAGGCAATTATGTAGGCGAGTACTGCAGTCATTGGTGTTTTTAAGTAGTTGATGCACATTTAAGAAAATTAACTTCACAGCGTGAAAGTGACTAGCCTGTACATTTCACTCCCCTTCTCTAATATTCACAAGTCTCCGGGTTTCTAGGATGCCCGGATTTAGGGGAGTTCTGTGTAATTACTCTCCCTCCCAGTTACGTTTTCCTGTCTCATTTACATTTATAATCACACCTTTAACACAAACTAACGCTCCCCAAAGCTCAAAGAACATTTGTTTCCTCAGCAAATATTTTGAGTATCTACTATGCGTTAGGCACCATTCTAGGTGCTGAGAAAACAACTGTGGGATGAGATCAAGGAGGGTCCCATCTTCATGGCATTTATGTTCCAGTGGGAATATATTGGTCAGTTCTTCCGGACTCAAGACGTTTCCCACCAAGGTGAATCTGTGTCCATGTGACATAAGCAAAGATGGCACAGGCGTCCTTGTTGATGATGTGGTGGGAAGACTTACGTCCCTTTGCTCATTTGGCTGCGTATTCGTTCAGCATTCCCCCCTCCTGTCCAGAGCCATGACGTGTAATACTCCCTGAAGTTCTCATATACCTTGCATCCCAGAGAGGTGAGGTGATGCAGGATGCCTGCGTCCTATTGCTTTGTCATTTCTCCCTTGGTCTAAAGATGCTCAATCCCCGAATACAGAGAAAGGAAACCCTGCTTTCAACTAAAATGATGGATTCCTTTCCTTGTGTCTCTGTCACAAAGTGGCCACAACAATGGTTGTTTAAAAGATCTACTCTGTAAGCTCAATGTAGGGATAAAAACCAGGAACCCTAGAACTCCATCGTGCAAGACAGTTTAGGATGAATGTATCAAGGGCAGAAGAGGAGGCTGGAAAGGCAGGAGAAAACGATGCAAGTAAATAGTCTAAAATGTTTAAGGTTCCCCTTCCCCTGTGACTGGCGTACATTGGGAGGGAATGGATCATTTTATGTTTGATTGTTGAAAACACTCAAAAATGTTTAGGAAATCAACATTCTCCAGTAAAAGGTTCAAAGTTCACTCTGTGTGAAAAAAAAAAGGATATAATTACTACATATTCTATGTGTGGTAATGTCAAAATATTTGTTTTCCTATTATACGTTATTAAAAGAGATGTTGACTAAAGATACGCATTTTCCCTCTTACATCCTTGATAGCTGTCTTAGATGACAGAATTTTAAGAGTGAGCCCCAAACTTGGCATCAGGAAATAATTAAGATTTTTATACCAGCACATCTTTGCACCTGCTGTCAGTTTTTAAAAGAACAATATTTTTAGTCATACGAGATTTTCTTAAGTTTATTAAATGATACCATGAACACATTACCAGCTCTACAAAAGCAAGATCATTAACTTTACTAGTTTGCAATAATTTGTTTCATCCATTCATTACTTCTGATTCAGCAAAGCCCCAGCTTTCTGGGATACTGCAAGGTTTAACTAACGGCTTTCAAAGCAAGTTTTAGGTCGTTTTAAGAATTCAGGCTATAACTCCTTTCTGGGCCCCTTGGGAGCCCTGTGGGCTGTGCACTACTTTAACCAGTGTTCAGTTTTACAGGTTGGACTTCTAAGAAGCTTTTAATAGCAACAGATTTATTTGTGGATGGTTTTGGAAGTTTTAACTTACAAATGTATAACCTTATTTTTTTCAAAATAATTTCTAGATTCCACAGGCCATAGAGATTTTCTTCTGAGAAGAATTTGCGTTTAATTTTTGATACCAACACTGAGCATTCATCAGGGAACTCTCCTGAAGTTCGGCTCGAGGCCACCTGCTGTGTTTGTGACAGGTGCAGGATCGCACACAGGTGACAACATGGCCGCACTGAGCCGTAAGAGGACACACCAGAGGACACACTCACTGTCTGGTGTCTGACGAGTGAACTGTTGGGGTCAGTTAAGACCCAGAGTCACTCTGCCAGGAGAAAACTGCCTTTCAAGCTTGTTTGCCAGTTCTGCAGTGTGACTGAGGGTGCGCTCACCACTCCACGGACGCTGACGTGAGGGACATGTGACGACGCAATGTCATTAGTGTTATGTTGAAAAGACACTTTTATTCGGATCATGATTAATTTGCGAACTCTTTAAGTTCATGTTACAGAAAATGATTTACTGTATTATACTTTTTCGTTTTTTATATAATGTCTAACAAAACAAAAATACAGCTGCAGCATTTTGATTCCTGTTACTTTTGTTCTTTAATTAAATGACTACTTATTGCAGGAAATCAACCTGGGCTTTCTATTTTCTTGGGGGTGGGGGGTGGGAGAAGAGATTTGTTAGAATCGGGTTCTAGGAAATGAGTCAGGTTTTATGATTTTTGTATTTCTTTTTCTGTGGTTTTATGATTTTTGAGCAACCAGAATCCAGAAAAGAGGATTGCAGCTTCTTGTGTTTTGTTTTGTTTTGTAAATTATGTTAGTATATATGGTTTGTGCCTTGGAAAATCAAATGATCTTTTCCAACTTAAATTTATGTATCACTGAGTAATGAACCTAGAAGTAAGTACTAACTTGTTGAAAAATTCTACCAAGATGAAAATTATGCTTTTTAAGAGTATTTTCAGGTTCACATTTACGAACATGATTAAAAACTGTTCTTAGAGACAAAGGTTGAGATGGAGTGGAGGCGGAAATTTACTCAGCACGAAGGTAAAAAGTCATTTAGGCTCCAAGGGGACCATCAGTGAAATAAAAATACGTGGTCCTTGAAAGGTAATTTTACGTGGCCTCTGAATGAGTGTCCTCTCCAGGCAGGCCTCCGCTCGCTGGCTCCGTGGCCTGCGGCTCGTGGCCCCGGGGCTGGAACCACAGGTGGGCGCCATGCAGCAGGTATCGATTTTCTCTGCAGGAGATCTTCTGTCTCTGTCTCCCAACATTGCTGTGGTTTCTAGATGAAATATCGGGGATAAAGCATCAGCACAGCGCCCGGCACGTCTATGTATCGGAGCCGTGTGAGCCTTGGTGCAGCTGCCAGGTGGCCTGGGCCAACTCTGTGCTGTGTGACCTCACCCACACATACTACCTCATTGCTTCCCAGTCTGTAAAGACTGCAGTGGGCCCGGCGCCCATGAAAATTGCTCATCCCTGTGGTAGTCCTTTGTCCCAAGGGCCTGTGCTCAAGCGTAGGTGTTAGTTGAATTAGAGTCTTGAATAGAAATCACCGTTATGGTAGAAAAAGTCCAGCTGTCTCTCTTCCTTGCTGTGTAACCTACAGTGAGTTGTTTGACTTCTCTCAGCCTCAATTTCTCTGTCTATGAAATGAGATATCTAAACGCTTTCTAACTGGAAGGCAGTTCCTTAATTTTATAAACATTTATGTGTATATTGTATATTTAAGAGTATATGTAAGAGTATATGTAATATGTTTATTATATAAGAGTATATGTACCCTATTTTATTCATAATCCATTTTTTGTGGCCAATCAACCTCCAAAACACTAAAGATTTTTTTCTCTGTTTTAAGCTACATATTAGCAGCTCCCTATTCTATATTTTAGTCTATTTAAAATATGAATTGGAGCCCAAATTATTTAAAACTAAGACTTCCATCTCCCTCACATAGAAATAGCCATATATTTACCATGAACCAAAGAAAGGAGTGGGTGCTTCCGTTCTGGAAACCATCCTGGCCCCCAAAGCAGAAAGAAACGGCGCTGCTTAGAAAATAACTCAATGTGCCTTCGGTGAGTGACCCGGTAGAAAGGAAACATGGTTAGGTTTTTAGTCCAAGTCAAGTCCCATAATTGATGGACAAGTAACATTAACAATTAAGACAAAGTACAGGATCCCTGAAGGAGGGTTTGGCTTGGTCCAGTCTCAAGGGTTCTAACATCTCATAGAACCAGGAGACATTTTCATTGTAATCAAAATGTTTAGCAATAGTATCTAACTTCTACCATTGTATTTTTATTAATCATACACCAGTACTCTAAATTGTATTTCCCTATTTCATGTTCTTTATCAAGTAGTGTAGTGGTTAAGACATCAACTGAAACTGATAACCGACTACACATCCTCTGCACCTGCGTCCACAGTCCTGTGAGAGGTAAGTGCTGCAAAATCTCTCATTCTCGCTGGAGGAAAGAATTAAAAAGTAGTTCACAAACCACATGGCACGGTGATTTACGTGTATTATTACACAAATTTACCTATGTTGTATGAATTTGAAGAGAAAGTTTCTATACTTAAGAGCATGAAGACAGAAAAAAGCAATTTCTGCCTTTTTATTCAATACCAAATACAATATCTGAATTATTAGAATTCTTCATTACTAGCAGTGATCATTAATGAGGTTTTTATGCATTGACATAACAATTCATTTGTTCTATTTTCACAAAATGAAATATGATTAACTATTAAAGTAACAATGACTATTAAGCCATTAAAGAAATTGTTTTCAAGAAGTTTAAAAGTTTAAGAAAACTTAAGGAGTAATTTTCTGAGAGACAATTATTATATTAAATCACTTCTAGAGCATTCATTAAGTTTTAAGCCAGTGTGATAGGGGAAACAGTATATGACATGACTTTATGAAAATTGAAAGGTACTCTGAAATTACATGAGTGATTTTTGGACAATTGAAATGGATTAAAAAAACACCTAAAATCAAGAGGTCCACCTTGTGGACATGCATAGTAATTACAAGCCTAAATTTATTCTATTATATACGGGAGGTGAAAAAATTCTCAGCTACATACCCGCAGCTCCTCAACAGCAAATTCAGCAAAGTCCAGAAATGCAAAATTCTGATTGGACTGTTAAAATTGTGATTGCAATACTCATTTATCCAGTTCTTTTCCAGAGATTTTTTTTTCATATGGAACATTTCATAAGTTGCTCAGAAGAAACTGAACATATTGAAAGTCACACTTGACATACGAAAATATTTTCGACATTAATATAAATTACATGTTTATTTTTCTGTAAACTTATTGATACTGATGATATTAGGAACATATCACTAGTTCATAGTTAGACAATGTTGCGCTAGAATGAACAATGGAAAAGGTCCCACTTATCAGTCCCATAGCTCTGAAAACAGAACGGTATTTTATATTTAGAGGAATAAATAACTTCTATGTCTCTAATATCAATTACAAATCTCCTTAGATGTGGACAGGGAAATTCTTTAAAAATCACATTTTCTTGGCAATAAGCAATGGTAGGGAATTTGGATATGGCATATATGCTGAACATTTTTGAAGCTGAAAACAAGCTGTATTATTTTCTAAATGCAGTTTATTCTCCCTTTTCAGAGCTACGTGTACTGAAAACCACGACCTAGGTGTGCACCCTAGGTATCCGGCGTCCACCTCCATCCAGCCCACTTTCCACCCAGAGGACTTGGTGTTATACTGGTGACCCCTCGTGTGACACAAAGCCGTCTCAGGAACCATAATGTCTGCTCCATTTTGGACATTGCAACTTATTTCCTGGTATGTTATTGTGCTCAAAGTTCTACTTTAGTTGTTTACTCATAGCATTCATGATCCCTTCCACACTGATTCGACCCCAGAGGTTAAGGGACTGAGAACTAAGTATGAATCCATGTGCGATACATGTCACTGGTTAGCTGCTGACAGGTGGGGACAGAGTGGCTGAGGAACGCCCTCTGCAGCTGTGGAGTGTCACACTAGTCCCTGAGTTCAGCGTGGGCAGAGTTGGTCACTGCAGATGCAAACTCAACCTCGAGTTAAGTGTTGGAGGACAGGCAGCCTACACACAATCACAGGACTTGCTGGGCGTCCAGTGTCAGGAGCTGGTGGCGTTTAGGTCTCGTTAGGAAGGCTGCAGAGTTAATATTTAAGTTTTTGCCTGGCTGTACTAATACTTTTCTCTTTCATGTCTTTTTTCATATATTCTTCTGGAACAGAACAGTTAATACTTTATAGCCCCACTTGGCTGAGGAAGTGTGGAAAACCTCTACCAAATGGTGTTAAATTGTGATCCAGGTAAGAAATATAAGTCATTAGCTACAATTATCATTTATTTTTAATGCATTTAAAATAGAAAAATCAAGAAGTGTTAGCTATATTAGTTGATTAACTATCTTTAGCCTCTGCTAATGCAAAATTGATTTAAATCATTATCTCTGTTATATAGTAAGATAAGTTGAGAAATAAATTTTATAATAAGAACAGAGATCTCATCTTTAAAATTTTTCTTCTAAACTCAGGGTCTTGCAAACTACAGCTCATAAACCAAATCTGGCCCACTTTTTTGTTTTTTAACGGCCTGCAAGCATTAATGATTCTTACATTTTTGAATGGTTACATTTACTGTTTATACAAGTACCTACATGATATCCTCAACTTTACCTTTTGACCTAAAAGCCTTAAACACTTACTGTATGGCTCTTAAGACCGTTTGCCTACTCCTGCTCTGAAATTATTTTTTTAAAGTTTAAATATATAATAGGAAAATTACACAGAACGAACTCAAAGTTAAATTGTTTATAAATAAGCTTAAAAAATTTTAACACCAAATGCTACAAATTTCAACCTCATTGTAAACTCTTTGCTGAGTCATACAGTGATGTACAAAAGTTTTTTACAATTTTGGTGACTTCACTTTTTTTTTTCCGTGTCACCGGTACTTTTGGTGTTATATTTATGAATCTGGATGCCAAATCTAAGGTTATGAAGATTTACTTCTAAGTTTTTTCCAAAATTTTTGATCCATTTAATTTTTATATGTGGTGGAAGGTAAGGTTCCAAACTTATTATTTTGTGGCTATGCAGTTGTCCCCAAACCATTTGCTGAAGAGACTATTCTTTCCTCATCAAATGAGTCTTGGCACCTTTGATGAAATTCAATTGACCATAGAAAAACAGGTTTATCTCTGGATTCCCAATTCTAGCCCATTGGTCAGTATATCTATCCTTATAGAGGTACCACACACTGTTTTGGTTAATTTAGCTTTTTAGTATTAAATTGGGAAGTATAAGTCCTTCAACTTATTTTTTTCAAGATTATTTTGCTATGTAGGGTTCTCTTCTTTTCTATATGACTTTTAGGAATGGCTTTTTCATTTCACAAAAAGGCCATTGGGAGTTTGGATTGGGATTGATTGCATTAAGTCTATAGCTTGCTTCAGGGAGTACTGCTGTTTTAACAATATTAAGTCTTGCAACTGAGGACCATGGGATGTCTTTCCACTTACGTCTTCTTTAATTTCTTTCAACAATGTTTTGTGGTTTTCAGTGTACAGTAAACCCTCACTTAATGTCATCAATTAGATTCTGTGACCTTAAGCGAAATGCGGTATAATGAAACCAGTTTTAACACAGGCTAATTGGTATATGAGTTAAGTTCCTGCAGCATGTCATTGTTATAATGAAACAATGTTTAATGAAATGATGTTATTCGAGGTCCTGCTGTACAAATCTTGCACCTCCTTTGTTAAATTTATTCCTTTTAATATGCTGTATTTTGTTGAGGAAATTTTTCATGTATATTCATAAGGGATTTAATCTTCTACCTGTTTATCTTAGTCTAACTAATGGTTTATCAATTTTCTTGACCATTTCAAAGAACCAACTTTTGGTTTTATTTTCTGTTTTGTTATTTTATCTACACGGTAATCTTTATTATTTCCTTCCTTCTGACAACTTAGGGCATAGTTTGATCTTTTCCTAGTTCTTTAAAATGTAAAGTTGGGTTATTGATTTGAGAGCTTTCTTCATTTTTAATGTATATAAATTTCCAGCTGTGAATTTCCCTCTGAGCACTGCTTTCACTGCATCATGTAAGTTTCAGTTATTGCATTTTTATTTCTCCCACAGTATCTTCTAATTTACCTTGTGATTTCTTCTTTGACTCATTGGTTATTTAAGAGTGTTATCATTGGAGAGTTCTAAGTAAGGGAGTGACATGGTATGACTTGTGATTTAGCCAGACTAGATTGGCTGCTAAGTAAATAAAGGATTGTGGAAAGGCAACTATAAATGCTGGAGGCGGTTGCAGTTGTCTATGTGAGAAATGATATTAACACTGTCAAAGGTAGTGCAGTGGAAGTGATGGGAAGTAGACACGTGGAACATATTGTCGTAGTAACGACTGTAGGGCTTGTTGATCAACTAACTGGCCAAAGGAAAAAGAGAAACAGGAATTCTATGTTCTGGCTTGACTAATTGGGTGAATAAAAGACATTTACTGAGATGGAAGGACAAGGGTTTGTTTTTGTTTTTTTCCCCCTTTGGTGATGAGAAAGAATGCAGAGGGAGAGAAATCAAGAGTTTTGATACTATAGATGCGTATTAGAACTGTCAATAAAGCAGTGTATATGGCATTGAGATGTGCAAAGTAAACGTCAGAACTTTTCTACCTTTGGAAGTCATCAACACAAAGATGGTTATTATATGGGACCAGATGCAATTACCTAAGGAGAAAGTGACAGACTAGGAATGAGCCCCGGATTGAGGCAAAGGAAGGCCAGGAAAGAGGCAAGACAGGGTGGAAAATGTATGCCAGCCAAGGGTGAAATGGCATTGAGAAGCTGAGTAAGACGACAGAATTAGCTTCAGTAAGCTAAATCACTGGTAAGTTTGATTAAAGGAGTTTCAGTGAAATAGTAGGGACAGAAGCTGGACTGAGGGACGGTAAGGAGCAAACAGGAAGTGCATACGTTGAGCTAGTAATTAAAGGTAATTTAGTATGTTCAATAGGTGAGTAGAGAATGACATGGCGAGGGCAGCAGTTAGTTAGAGAGGAACTGGGTGTAAAGAGCTTTTGTTTGTTTTTAAATAAGTGTGGGCTTATACACCAGGATAGAGAAGTCAAAGACAATAGGGTCCACAACACTAGTAGGGGATTGTCCTGAAATAAAGAGGCAACTCTGATTTTCAGATTGTGGAATGAGGAGAACGGGAATCAGTATGATGTAGGATGTAAGAGTCTTGTCCATCTGGCCAAACATGTTATGATACGGTTCTAACAGTCTTACAGGGCAAAGCAGACTTGCAACTCCTGAGACGTCTTTAAAGTTAGAGTTGTCACTGTCCTTTAAATAGCATTCCCACCACCCAGTCACTAAATCTTACTGATGTTAGTGACTGACTAAAGCTAAGAAACCACTTTTACCACGGAATTTAAATCCTGGTAGGATTCAAGCCCTCCAACTCCCATTAAGCAGCTAAGTGAGGCATCTAAGGCTGCTCAGTATTGTTATGCTTTGGATACCTGATTGGAGGGGGAGGTTTAGTTTGACCCAGGATTTGTAAAATAGGAAACCCATTTACAAAATAGTTTTAGAATAGTTATCCAAGTGACACAGCATTTATTTCAACTTTAATATACACTTACAGCAAACTACATTTGTATTCATTTTTATAAATCAATCTATCAAATTACTATTACAAGGAACAGGAGTTTAATAACAGCCTGCTATGAGTTAAGACTTCTACCTAGAACTGAAATATAGTGACTATTTCAGGCTATGTTGTGCCTTCTAATACTAGAGCCATAATTGAATAACTATACCTCCAACAGCGTGCTGCAAGTACCAGCTTACACTCAGGTAAACATTGGAAATCAAAGACTTCTTCTAAGCATGCTTACATTTTTATTATTTGTAGATCTTCTGAACAGGTAAACTAATAATACTTTATCATTTAGTCCAAACTATATTCATTTTATATAAATTTTAGCTTATTAAACTAGTTTTGTAAGTGGTTTAGTTAACTCAGTAATATTTGTCTAATGCAAATGTTACTACAGTAAGAAGCCAATTCCTTTTACTGTTTGGTTCCCCAAAATTCTCTCTCTAAAAAAAGAGTGGCATTGTGTAGACAGGTTTTTTGGGCTTAGAGTCATGTTATAATGTTTTTTTTTCATCCATAAGACATGTACCTGAGTTCAAAGGTCAAAGGTTGGGTGACAGTTCTTTTTCTCTTTGTGGGGCCACTCTGGTATTTTCGGTTATATACGGAGTCATTGGATAAAACTTGATAACAACTAGGTATCACACACTAACACTTCTCAGGAGCCACGAATAATGACAGCAGTCCTTTGCGTACATTACAAAGCTCCTCTTCTTGCTATGGCCAAGAAAAAGAAATTACATTTTAAATGATCATTGTAAAACCATCAAAACAGAAAGACACTCAGCTAGCAAGGCTTCATTTCCAAACAGCCCCTTCCATAAAGCTACCGTGTATCAGCGCTCACGCCGGCTCATCCCAGGGTCCGTTCCTAGACAACCACAGACTTCTGTGATCCTCCCTGATCATCTAGAGCAGGGGTCTCCAACCTGCGGCCCGCGATCCATTGTTAATCGGCCCGCAGCAAATTCCAAAAATATATTTAGTTTACTGAAATAAACCTGGTGAGGCAATACGTACTTCACCTCGAGTGAGTGGCCCGGCTGTTTGTGTATTTTACCGCATGTGGCCCTTGGTGAAAACCGTTGAAAAAAGTTTGGACACCCCTGCTCTAGATGATCCATTGAGAGAAGACCTTTAGTCTTTTAAATCCCAAATCAATGAAATTTAGATTTGCTATTTCAAAGGACAAGTAAACTATAGTCTAGAGAACAATTTGCACAGTGCTCAGTCGGGTTGACTGGCATGTCTGCTTCAAGCTGAACTGTCTCAGTCAAGCATCTTGATCTCCAGCTGTCCCAGGACTGAGGTTCTAGGAAAATGTATCAAGTGTACGAACAGATCCTGCCTACAAAGACTGCACCAAAGTGGACGTGAGAATGCCTCCCCTCTTGGAGAAAACTCCGAAGACACAGTCGCACGAGCAGAGCCCTCAGACCTCACAAAGGGTACTTCCCCCGCCAAAGCCGCTGCTGGCTGGAAGACCTTTGCAAAGTCCACTACTTTCCCCTCCCTACCTCTATAAATGAAGTCTTGTTTCCAGTAGATCTGCCCTGACACCCCCTTCTTCCTGAGAACTCTGCAGGACGGAGTTCAGCAGCAGTGCACAGAAATCATTCTTCTAGTTCATTTTTAAATTTGCAGTTGATATTTTTTTTCTTTAGGAGGGACTCATTATTTAGATCACCCCTATTTTACTATAAAGATGCTTCCATGATTCTAATTTAAATAACTAAGTCACTGGACTAAAACCACCTCCTCTATCCAAAAAGAAAGAAGAAAAAACTGTGAAAGAATTTCCCCTTACAAAAGCACTATAGATTATTCCATTTGAAAAACCCAAGCTAAACATTTACCATTTCCTTAAGAAGCTTGGCTTGCAGCTTTTTCATGTTTTCTTTCATGAAATACATCTGTAAAATAATATTTTCCCAATGAAATTTACTATAAAATGCTCACAGCAGAAGACACGTTAGACTAACTACTACTGAGAAATTATATAACAATATGAAATTGATACCTCAGATGTACAAATAGTTTTTTCACGATCAGGGCTGTAGAAGACGTTTTTATCCAATGAAGCTTTCAGAAAGTGAAACCTAACAAGTAAAATGATGAAAAGTTACCTTTCAATTTGTGAGGAATTCAGATTAAATTGATATAGCACATTTAATTAAAAATTTTAAATAATATAATCCTATTAATTTAAAATCAAATTTTATAGATTCCAGTGATTAAAAATGTCATACCAACCTCCCCAGTTCATTTTTTTGATAGGTACCGAACTTCTGAAATGTCTTTTCCCAAAAGTCCTAAATTTTAAAATACAAAATATAGTTACACTTTAATATGATTAAAAATTCAAACTTGACGGAAGAATTTACTATATTTCCATTATGTCTAATTTAAATAAACAACTTGGCTATATGCTAAGAATGTTCCAGATGTCATACACTCAGTGTTCAGATAAATAGTGCAAGTAAAATCTCTCACGATTTCTCCCTTATTCTCAAAGGTATTCATCATAAACTTAAGTCTGTAACTTAAGGGTGTTTATATGAAACACTAAACACAGAAGGTCAACAGAGGTTTTCCTGAGTGTAGCTCTTTAAAAATGAGGTTTCAAAATTTTTTAAAAATTTAAATTCTTAAAAGCACAAACCACAGATTCCTTCTCCAAATCTTTTAAACACTGTGCATCTTCTTCAAAATTCTCCAGCTCCCGTATGATGCTGAATTGGAATTTATCAAGTTTTTTGGTCCTATTAAAGAAACAAAGTAAGATTATTTTAAAAACTATAGGACTCAGAACATACAGCATTCAGAAGGTTTTTATTACACACCTGTATTCCTGAATCTTATGAGTCACTGTTTTCAGATGGTGTTGAGCTGTTTTCAAAGACTTCTTAGAAAAATAATCTATCAATTTTTGGCGGACCTGAAAAATACTCATTATTTACAAAATAACAATGTAACCAAGACTATGTTAAGAACGAAGCCTTTAAATGTAACTTAGAAAAGTGAAAAATTAAAAACTCAGCAGAGTGTTAATAGGCAAGCTCAGGCAGAGCAGGGTCTGGTTCCTTTAGGAAGGCTTTGCCTAAGGGGTGAGGTGGTAATATTTTCATAAGGACCCCACACTCTACAATATTTTAGAAAAATGTGAGTAATTATAATTCTCTTCAGGAACACAGCCTAAAAGTTATACTCAGAATTATTTACTATCATTTTTCACAAAACATCTATTCACATCCAGCCACAGACGCATAACAGAATATGTGAATTAGGGCTTCTCGGTTTAGACTAGGTCAACCTTGGATAAATCAAAACAAAATAAATATATAGAATCTTAATTTCAGATTTTACCCCAAAATAGAAGAAAAAGGCAAGGAAGAGGCAGGGCTGAAAACCTGTGCAGAAAAAATATAGTTTATTAACAGGAGGGCAAAAAGAACTATTGTAAATATAGGCATGCAAGAAAAAGAGATGGGCGGAGCAAACATTAGAAACTAAACATTGTTTGAGAGAGTAGCTGTGCAGACACGAGCACATGGCACCTCAGTGATGAAGGCCACCTACACACAGAGCTGGTAGAACCCAGTGAAATGGGGTTTGCTCCTCTGACTGGGTCGCTTATCTTCTTTCCCAGGGCCTCACTAGCGGTCACCTCTGTGAGATCTAAAACATAGTAAAGGAGGCATGAAAAGACAGAAAAAGAAAAGGCACAGAAAAATCATAATGTTAAACAAATTAAAAAGGAAAATAGGACAAAGAAAGAACCCGTAGAAAAAGAATAGGGATAATGCACAGATTTTAGAGGAAAAACTCGCTCATGAGATAAGGCGTTCACCTCAGAATCATTCCAATTTTCCACGAGTACATGACAAAGTTGTTGTCAAAGGATTAAACAGGCTGGTAGTTTGGTAGAAAAGTGTGGCATATTATCATATTGTTGGGGATAAGTCATAATTTAAAGAATAACTCACATTTAATTGCTTTCTAAATTCTGTATTAAATTCTTCACACATGTCTACACGTGAAATTTCAGATTTCCGGTTCTCCCCAGAAATAGAAAAGGCATTTGTTGATAACAAAGATACACTTTCAGATCCTGAAAAAATGAAGACAATCAGCCAAAGTTAAAATATGTATTCTTACAAATTTAGACTTACTGGTCACGAGGCTGGAAACAAATCTATCTTATTTTCAGATTCTACGTGCAATCTAAGGATTATGAAATCAAAGGCAGACCTCATTAATTTTTAAATTTAAAAATATTTTGATTTATAAAAATCCATTTGGCATGGGGATTAAGGCAGTAATGGTACATTAAAACGGAAGATTTTTGGATTTTTTTTTTTAACATTGAAGTAGTGAAAACGAGTTATTAACCCAAGCTAATAAGTTCATACTCTAGTAAAACTTATATGAGGTAATTAGTGATAGAAAGATGAGGGATGTTTGAGTAAAAAAGACCTTTACTACATGATGCACATAAAGTGAACTTTGTGATGAAGCATCCTCCTCCTTGGACTTAACCAAAGACGTCTTTACAAAGGGATATGTTTTGTGGATGGAATCATTCAAGATCGAAGAAAGTACCGTCCAAAACAATTGCATTTTGACATATGCACATGACCTACATACCTTTGTCAGTGAGATGAGCTGCAGCTTCCATTTTAGACAGTTTTCTGGCAAGGAAGTTTGCTCTTAATTCTTCCTCTTCCAATCCTACTTCGTAGGAATTAACTAGATTATCTTCTATGTACATTCGTTTGCGACTAAGATGGGGTGTAGGGCCTTGGGAACAATTAAAAAATAATAGTGCTACAGTCTTGATGTAAAATACCTAATATTTTCTTGTTTTTATGAAAAAAGCCTTTGTTTCGATTATTTACTTTGTTTTAGGCAACTGTGCGTTAAATTCTATGTAGTTCCTTATTTTCATTTTGACATTAAGTAAATTGAATACTGGTATGACTTAAAATATATAATCCCTTTAGATGAAATTGCACAGTAGTATTTCAGTAATTAACTTGTGTTTTGTTTTTGTTTTTTAAGCAAGGCTATGACTACAAACCTGATCCATGAGCAGAGTTACGGGGCATGTTACACCGTATTTTCTCTCTTCTTTCACTAGATGTGTTTAATGGGCATGCTGAATGACTTTCCTAAAATATACATCAGAAATTAGAAAAAAATACCATAAGTATTTTCACATTCATCTCTGACCATCTTTCTCAAACCCAAAAGCCATAAATTGCCAATGCTGTGAATTCTTTTTCAGGTTGTTTTATTTCTATCCCTACCTTCTCATCTCTAACACTACAATGCATTAACCTAAATTCTCAGGTTGACTTCAATCTTAAATTATAGTAATAGTTTTGATCTGGCTTTTGTGACTACTCCTGCTTTTCTATTTCTCCTCACTCGGATTTTGATTTGAGTCAGAAAATGGGGAGCCATAGAAAATAAGTTTAAACTCTTCTTTCAAGCTCTTCTTTTCAAGTTTCTTTTAAGACACATCTTTTTCATCTAACCTTACGTTTTACTGTTTCAATGCACAGGTTTCTTTCTTCCAAATTAGTTTTTTTCCTATTTCATGAAAATGCATGTCCACTCCAGTTCCCTTCCTTTACTTAGATTACTGTTCTCTCTCCACTTAGTCTGTACGTACCCCCCCTTCCACTTACGTCTAGGTCAGATCTTAGCCCTTTCCAAGCTGTAAAATTCTGTCTTAACTTTCTGTATGTTACAGATTATCAAATTTTTGTTACTGGATTGATGGACTTTTATAGTGGCAAAAAAGCTCAACCGAATTCTGAAACCAGTAAATCCTAGTTAGAAATCAGTAAGCCAGGGACTCAGCAGCTATATCCTCACTATTTAACACCTTATTACTTCTCATTTTTAAAATTTCAACTTTTTTCTATAATCAAACCATCCTACATATTTTAAACAACAGGTTTTCAGGTAATAACAGTGGAAAATATTAAATTATAATTATAGTAAAAGCTAGTAATCGATTCTTATCAGATCATCTTAGTTTAAGGAAAGTTTGACAGCTATAAACCATATATAACTCCCTTTCTCTATGATTTTCACTGGTATTTGCAGGTTCAAGTTCCATAAACTGTTTTTCAGAACTGTAACTGCTTGCATTTGAATAACTGTTGCAATTTTGTGTTTCTTGAGCAAGTACCACAGAATTTACATTTTTTTTCTATTCACAACAGTGTTATTCTTAATTGGAGTAGGCCTGGACTATTAATAAACAAGTCATATAGAAACCCAAAGAAAGTAAAAAAATTATCTAAAGCCAAAAAAAAAACAAAAAAAAACATTTAAACCAAGACGACTTAAATTATGAGAGAATAATTCATCTGCTGCTAAATTCAACACTTGTTCATAATTAAAAGGAAAAATAAAAGCACGTAGATAACCAGACCATTATCCTGATAACCAGTATTTACTCAAAACTATGGATAAGCATGCCTGCTAGTACGATATCTATTTAACATTGCTCCAGAGGTCATTGTCATCTTGAAAATATAAAGACTAGAAAGTATACGGACTGGAATGGAAAATGAAAACATTTTGATGCGTAAAAGTTTATGATTGTCTACATTCAAAATCCAAGAGATTCGAGGCAGGCAATTATGATAGAATGGCCAAGGTTGTTGGAGATAAAAAAAAAAAAAAAATCAATAGTTTCTATACGAAAGCAAAAAATTAAACCCAGAAAACACAAAATTTTTAGGTTTTTTTTTCCAATACAGCAAAAAGGAAACACATACAACATTTAGGAATTAATCTAACAAGAAGTATAATTTTATTTATGGAAGATTTGGCACAACTTTGTTGGAAATAAGACCAAAAAGTAGAGAAAAAAATGAAATATGTGAAGGAGAAAGCTCAATAGTAATATTGGGAAATGATAATTCTTCACTTACGGAAACAAATTTATATGGACAATCAAGGGCCAAGAAAATTTAGAAGTAGACGAATGAGACTGGGTGGGGGTGGGGTGGCTTTCATATGTATATAAAATCTTACCAGAAAGGATGACTGAAGAACTGGTGAGCGACTTTCTCTTGTACATAGTAAATTTTTCTCACTGTTTTTGGGTGACTTTATTGGCCCTCCAACTCCATATTCGCTGTTTAAGGATTCAGGTGATGAAGTTTTTGGATAAGGTGATTTGGATTTTGTTATACACTCATAATCCTGAGTAAAATCCCTTTCTGTTATTTCCTTCATACCTATATTATTGCCTCACAAAACACAAACAAAAAAGAGATGGCAGGTGTTATCACTGATGTCTGCTTTAGAAACAGTATGATTTATTTAAATTCTAAGAATACAGTAATTTATTAAATCCTCAAATCTTAGGTGTTTTTAAAAAGGATGCCCTTTCAATAAATCAAGACCAAATTATGTTTAAAACATTTTATAAGACTTTGAAAAATATTAATGGTTCAATTTAAAATGTAACTCTAACCATAAGAACTTTCAAAACATTTTCAAACAAAAGTATCTATAGTAGGAACTGCTCTATAATGATCAACCTGTTCTGACGTCATAGCCAGTACTGTCATATATTAAAGTCACAGAATTTTCTGGTTGGAATGGCTTGGGAAATCATTTGGTCTAAATCCTTCATATACAGATGAGGAAATTCATGGCTGAAATAAGTCTTAGTATAAATGAATTCTCAGACAGTGTTCAGATCAAATCAGGGCATATGCACCTGTCTTCTGAGTATGTATTTATCTGACATGACAGTGGTCCCAAGCATTATGAAAATATTCTAGAAAAGAACAAAATAGCTACTTTAGAGGTAGTATACGTTAACTGATTTGTCTTGAATTTTAACTGAAATTATGGACACTTAGAAATGCTTTCAAGTATCCTTAAATGGACTGAAATATATAAAAAGTGCAAACACTGTAGTGTTATAACATTGTTCCCAAATAGTCTTAGCCAAGACCAAGTTCCAAGCACTGACTAGTTTAACTAGTTTAAAGATGAAACTTTGACTACCTATGATCTTAAATATATACCCCTTAAATTTAGTCTTCAAATTATATTTTCATATAGAGTTATAATAGAAAATTAAAATATTCAAACTAAAGAAAAAATATACTGACCTCTCATCACCTCTACAGATGATGGGCTCCCAGACAAAGGCATAGGAGATGATGGACCTCCAGATGAAGGCCTCGGAGGTAAGTCAAGGCTATTATCTCTTGTAGCATCTTTCAGCAAAGATGAGTTTTTCCATTCTTCTGATATATCATTTCGTGTCTTGGTGGAGATGGCATCCTGTGCTTTCTTTGACAGCTTTGTGGTTTTGCTTCTGGAACGGGTATTCTCCTAAATGTATTGATAACTTTGAAATTACACTAGATGCAAGCAATTTATACTTGGACACATAAAACAATTTAATTAACTCATATTGAAATATTTACTAAATGTCTTAAATTACTATATACAGGCACAGCAGGGGCCATGGCATGAGTAGTGAAAGACTTTCCAGTTTTGTAGAAAACATGATGAATTCACAGGAAAATATCATACAGACCCCATAATAAATACCATAAGAGATACAAATAAAATGCTCGTAAGGGTTCGAAGGCAATCATATTCAGTTTAGGGAAACCAGAGCGAGTTCTGGGTCTCCTGGCCCAGGAGTTTGAAAGCAGCGAGCGGGTGGTGAGGGAAGGAGTTTTGAGAGCACAGAGGGCTGCTGATACAGCAGAGAAGCACAGGCCTTGTTTTAGAGTCACAGGTTGGTTATTCCAACCATTGCAGCTCTAGGGGTAACTGGGGAAGAGGGGAAGTCAGCATGGGAAGTTATTTGGAGGCTTTGAATGGCTGACTATATGGAGATATTCAGGGTATTTAATTGAAAAGCGATAAGATGAGAGGGGCCTGGGAAGACTTATCTGACTATATGTACAGTAAATTAAAGTAAGGAGTGATAGATAGTGTGGCGATAAATTATGAAGTCCTTAAAGTCTTCCAGGGTAAGAGAGAACAAAGTTACAAACAAGGGGAGATGGGGGTTTAATGATTTAAAATCAGAACAGTGTCATGGTCAGAGAACTGCCTTCAGTGACAGACTTTTGGGATTCAAACCTTTGTTTTACTACTTGCTAGCTGTGGGACCTTGGGCAAGTTCCTTCGTCTCTCTGAGTCTCAATTTTCTCATTTGTAAAATGAGGTGTCAATAATAGTACTAGTCACCCATGGTACTTACGAGATTTTAAGAAGTTAAATCTACGAAGCATAGATGCTCCTCAATTTACAATGGGGTTATGTCCTGATCTCCCCATTTTAAGTTGCAATATCGCTAAGTTTAAGATGCATTTACTACATCTAACCCACCAGGCATGCAGCGGCCAGTATCATGAGAGTATCCTACTGCATACTGCTAGCCTGGGAAAAGATCAAAATTCAAACTTCCAAGTACTGCTTCTACTGACTGTGTATCGATTTTGTATCGATTTGTACCGGTTTTCTGATGTCAAAAATTTCTGAGTGGAACCGAACCACCATAAGTCGAGGACTGTCTGTACTTAGAATAGCAGCTGGCACATTCTAAACACTGTATGCATTTTTAACTTTGTTTAAAAAGTTTTCAAGCACAGTGGGGTAGGGATATGTCTGTGACATTAGGAGACAAGGAAGTCAGGGACGGACAGAGATGGAGTCGTGTACGGGAAGGACCTCACACCCAGTACTATGGCAAGAGAAAGATCCCCAGTTTCCCAACAGGTTGTACTTTTCCTGAAGCATAATTTTGGAAACGACAAGGACTTCTCTAATTCAAAGATATTACCTTAAAGTTATAATTTGATTAGATTCAAACTCTGTTTTATATACTAATGCTAACTTACTATACATTTTAACATTATATTGCCTAAGGATCAATTCTTAGAATTATCATATATTTTCTCATACATGATAAATCTGAAAAAGAAGTGGCAAGATAAATATGACATTTTTATAAAAATGTATTCTATATTTAGTATTTTAAGAAGCTTTTAAAATTATTAATCTGAATTGTTTCTATTTACCTTTACTAGCAATTTCTCTTTCAATGAATGTGAAGCTTCTTTTTCACTTTCTGATTCTGAATTTGAGAGATCTTTATAATTTTTTTTGGTGTCTGCTGCTCTTCGTGGAAGTCTGGTTCTCCCACCTGGAACTGTCTTATCTACGTCTTTGGTGATGTTTTTACTGGGTGTCTTTAGGAGAAAAATTCCTGAATATTATTAGATCAATATTTGAGATACCAGTAATACAAGCTATTTGCTATAAAATTGGAACTGTGATAAGACCTACATAAACTATTTGTAGAAATAAAAAGGTCCCTGATTAATATTTTTAAAAATGACTGGAGAGAATATAAAAAAGGACTGGAAAACAATGGAATGGTAATTAGCCATAGAAAAGAATGAAATCTTGACATTTGGGACAACATGGCTGGACCTAGAGAGTACTAAGTGAAATAAGTTGGACAGAGAAAGACAAATACCATCTGATCTCAATTATATGTGGAGTCTCAAAAACAAAACAAACGAATAAAACGAAAGAGAAACAAACTTATAAATACTGGGAACAAGCTGATGGTTGCCAGAGGGGAGGGGGTAAGGAGTAGGGCAGAAAAGAGGATGGGGATTACAAAGCACAAACTTCCAGTTATATAACTTAAAAAAGACTGGGTTTTATCTTTCCAAGTATCTTCTCTATCACTTTTTAATCCATCATTAAAGCTCTGAGAGGCCTGATACATGTTAACTAACTTAAGTAAAATAGAGAGCAAGGAAGAGAGAGAGAGAGAGATCAAAAATACTTAGCACAGAATAAAACAGACCTAAAACAGGCTAATAATTTCAAAAAGACAAGAAGTAAGTGTGCAAAGACCGGAACAATTATGGAAAACAAGTAACTGATAACAAGGATAAAATTAATTTCAAAAGGCTGTTTGAACACAAACTTCCTGGTTTTACCATTTTAGATCTTGGTTGTCCTCTTTCCAAAGATGATCCTGCAATTCAAGAAAATAAGGTTAAAAATTTCAAATAGATAAGAATTGGCAGTAACATTTATTAGAATATTTCTGTATGTAAGTTAAAATCATAAAAAAATAAGAATACATCCTTACTCATTCAAAATTTAAATTTCAAGATGATTTGAGGTTAAACTGACATTGATAACTTTTACTGTGTATAGTGTAAATTCACAGATATGTATCCATAAACAATATAATGAACTTATAAAAAAATATTGTGTCATATGCAATATTCTATGATTTGCCTTATTTTTCACCCATCATTATGTTTCTAAGATTTATCCAGATTGAGAGTAGCTTTAGTCCCTACTCCTTTTGCCTTTCAAGCACAATTTCAACTTCCGAAATATTCTCTGAAGCCTAAGAAATGGGATTATCCAAGCAAAGGAAGCAATGAAGTTCAGGAAGAAAGGTCCTCCAATTCTGGCAATATAACAGCTAAGACATATTGACTTTATATCGTTCAGCCATTTAAACAAAACAATTCACTCAGAAGTTCAACTTTAAAAGTATTTACTGATTATAGTATTCTAATCTTTCATGTCTCCCCAAGATCTCTAATCTTCTTTGTTATAATTATCTTTATTTGTACACCTCCCCACGAGACTGTAAGCTCCCTAGGGCATGCGAATGTTATGTTTCTCCTTGGCTTATAACACACTGCTTCAGAGTCTACTCACTGTGACTACATGCTGCTGCATCTCTCAACATTTTCCCACAAGTTTGATCCAAGTTCTAGTTACTGCAGTACAGCATTCCCTGGGCACACAAAGCTATTTCATACTTCTGTCTCTTTTATGTGTCATAATCCTCATGCATAGGACTGACCTCGCATCCATTTCCAAGATCCAGCCTCATTTCTAACCACACACCAAAGTTCATTTCTATATCTCTATTTTTGCTTCTTTTTAAGCCATCACCCCATCTCCCCCCACATTCACAGGCCACTACTGGTTTTTATCCTGAAATAAGATAAAAGCTGGTTCCCTTAAATATAAATTTAACAGCTCAGAATTATGTTGTCTTATCTTTAAAATGAAATATATAAAAATCTTTTTTTGAGTTTAGTAAACATTGGAACTGATGTTAGGCAATGAAAATGGTCGTTATGTCTATAACCCAAAACTCATACCGCAAACTCTTATCCCTCTACTTCGAGATTCACTAGCGAGAACAGCAGCCATACGCTGGGGAAACGTTTTGTGGAAGTTTTAGGCAAAAATATTTCTGCAAGGAAATTGTTTCCAATCTTTTATTGCCTCGACATGAATTCATTCCTAAGAAGTGTGTGTATTGGGTGTGGCTGGGAACGGGATGTTGTGCAAGCTTTCATTTTGTTGAGGTCGTTGGGTACTTAATACATCATTCACAGTATGTACCTAATGACTGAATATTATTAGGCCATGAATAGACAAACCATGAGAGTATTCATGAACCAAAGATCGTAAGTCATATTTTATGTCCCTAAGATCCCATTTTAAAAAGCAATTTAAATATAACCATATTACCAAAAATAAAACAAAAAGCAAAACCTTTGTAGTGTTTTTGTGTAATTGCTTTCACTTACTTTTTTTCTATTCATAAGGGTATATAATTAAAAATACTATCTACATATAAAAATATACTTATCAACCAACAAAGCATTTTATAATTGATACAGATGGAAACAGATAATTGAAATGATAAAATCAGTTGCAACATTTCTCTATAAAGTGATTTCTTACTTGATTTCCCACTCTTCTGTTTCTTTGCAGTTTTATTTCTGCTATAGTCTACTAGCTGTGGTTTTGATTTAGGTTCTCTCAGCCAGCTAATATCAGTCTTGCTGTCATCATATCTGTATTCTGTGTCAGTATCACTAAAGGGATTTTTCTTTTTATGATCTGTTACGATCTATTAAAAAAAAAGAGTCCTTGTAATAGATGAAGAAATGTGTTGTATATGTCATGCAAAGTAAGTTAAGCCAAAAAACAAAACACCACCAAAAAGCAGAAAAACAAACTTTTCACTCTTTTTAGCCCCCTAATCTATCAGTCATTAAGGACTATCCAAGAAAGTCACTTGGCAATCCAGATCAGAGATCAAGATTTGAATTTTGTCAGCGTTGTTGTTAATTAAAAGTTAAATCAAAACAGTTTACTGCTATAGAGACATAACCTTATACCATCAAAGAAAGCAACTAAAGTTGTCATTACATCTATTACTAGATGATTACAAATAGCTCAGAGACCATTAAGAAAAGTCATAATGGGAACATGGATAATCTCTGAGGAAAAAAAAGAGATCCAATCATTTTTGTTTTCTAGTTCCATGATAATCTTTGGCATTGGAAATTAAAAGAAATACTGGTATTAGACACATCAGGATATTGTAACTTACTCTTTTATCTTCTGTTCTGAGAGAAGGTTCAAATTCATCATGACTCCTTAAACCTACCCTTAAACAAAAATATGCATTAATTTTAATTAATTTTAAGTCCTTATCTTCTTAAGGTAGCATGCCCTAAACCAGCCTGAGTTTTCAGCCTTACTCTTTTACTAATTCATCATATAATTCTGGCCAAGTGACTTATCCTCTAACCACAGTTAATTACAAAATAACAAGGTTAGATGAAAGTACTGCTAGGGCCTTTCAGCTTTATCATCTGAGATACACTACTAATATCAGAAGTGCACATAATCTGTGTATTGATTTTAGAAGTACAGTTGGCCCCTGAACAATATGTGTTTGAACTGCGCAAATCCACTTATACACAGATTATTTTCAATAAATACTGTAAATGTATTTTCTCTTCCTTATGATTTTCTTTTCTCTAGCTTATTTTATTGTAAGAATACAGCACATAATATATAAATATATATAACATACAAATTATGTGTTAATCAATTGTTTATGTTATTGGTAAGGCTTCCGGGTAAACAATAGGCTATTAGTAATTACACTTTGGGGGAGTCAGAAGTTATCCATGGATTTTCAACAGCACAGGGGGCCGGTGCCTCTAACTCGCATGTTGAAGGGTCAAATATAAATGCTGGAATAATAAAATCATAATGGGAATAATCATGACAGTAGCACTTCTATTCATTCTTCACATAGTATGTTAAAAACTCAGACAAACTGGGAGGAGATATTTTAAAAAAGGAACGGTTGAGGTAAGTGTATTTTAATCTGATAACTTTCATTATAATAAAAACACCTACAATGTTATTGAATTATCCACGCAGGCTTCTCTAGCTGTAGCTTGAAAGTCCTGGATCTATATTGTGAATAAGCATTAAAAAATTTTTTCTTAGTGTCAAAATAAGGTGAACAAAAACTAAAAGAAATAAACGTACAATCTAGTTTCTATCGATATAGACATGTCACAATAAAATTAAGTTTACTAAAATGTTTTTATATTTAAGAACAAAGCTAGTAATGCAAAATATAGTAAAAATAAAATAGAGTAATTGTTCAAAAATTTTAAAACAATTTTTAAAAAATTTAAATGGCTGCATCAATAAGGAAAGTAATTTTCTTGATGGAGTAATCTGAGTCCCTCTAAGCCCCAATTACTAATTTTTCTCTACTTCATTCCAAATGATTTGAAAGGAAATTAAATATACCTAGATTGGTACCAAGTAAATTTTAAAATATTTAAAAATATATGGAAGGAGACTAGACTTTGGGTGGTGAGCACACAAATGGATACAGATGTTGTATGATAAAGTTGAACACCTGAAGTTTATATATTATTAACCAATGTTACCCCAATAAATTTAATAAAATAAATAGAATATATATTTTAAAATATTTTAAAGCATACCTATGAGAGGATGGAAATTTAAAAAATACACTCTAATAACTGCATGGTAAATACAAGATAAATACTGAATAACTAAATACAAAATAACTACGGATTTCTAGCTTACTCCAAGTTTTATAATAGGTTCATCAGCACCATTCAAATTAAAATTGTAGACATCATTCCTGTAAAAATGAAGATAAAGAAACATTAACTCCATTATAAAAAAAATTTATTTCCTTCGAACATGAAGAAAATTCTAAGATTCATGAACAATTAATTACTTACGCTTGGCATTGAGAAGTAACATTAACAAAAGTAGTCTTCAGTTGTCTGTAACTTTTTTTCCGAACCTTTTCCTAAACACAAAAGAGGTTTACATAAAACCACTCAAGTTTGTACATTATTATACTTGGCAAACAAATAACATATGCAATTAAATTTTCATATATTTTCTAATTTTGTTTCCACGAATATAAATTTTACATTTGTAACAGTTTCCTTAAGTATTAACTAAAAACATAATAGAAAATATTAAAAATCAAGTACAAAATATTAGATCCTCATATCTTTAATATTTGCTAACATTATTGTACATAGGTAAATGACCTTGTCAATGGTATTCTAATTTTAGTGATTCTAGAATCACACACACACACAAAAGCACTTTTCCCCCAGACTCATTTGTTTTAAATTCTTAAATAGAAACACTTTGGGAGAGGCTAAGTTTTATGTAAAAATCTCACATGAAAGACTCAAAATTGTATCAGTCAACTAGGACCTTTAGGGAAAAATGTGTAAGATTATTCCTATAGCCTGCTGCTCAAAATGTATTCAACCTGATCAAAAAGTAGTGAGGGGCGAAAAGTTGTTAAAGAAAATTTTAATAAGTTCAATAATTATGTTTCATTAAAGTAATTTAACTGTAATACACAAATAATTACTATCACTAAATGATTACTAATCAGAAACAATCAGAAGTTTAACTTAATATCCAGTAAGTTGGAAATATTAAAACTAAAGTATTCATTTTAATTGTGATTCATCTTTAACTTTACTATTTCTTTTGGCTATTTTATATAGAAATATTTGCATTATTCCAAAAAAAATTATCCCTCAATATATTACTCCTCTGATCAGTGACTGGTCCTTTCCAATATGATTTTTACCAGTGTTCAGATACATTTGTTCAGTTCATCTTTTGCATGCCAGTGTGTGCTAGGTATTACAAAAGATATAAAAATGAGCAAAGATATTAAAGGACACAAAAGTGAGCAAAGGTGTTCAGGATACAAAGATGATTCTAAAGAGTTATATTCTAGTAAAAGACAGAAGTGAGAAAAAAAGAACTGCAATAGTGAATGAAATATTTTAAAAAGGTACAAAGAAATTATTGTGCAGATTCAGAATTCTTGCCCATTAGGAAAGTTTTCAAAAAGGAGGAATACTCTGAAATAAGTCTTGCAAGGAGAAGTCAAGTTTTGACAATGGAAAGATAAGGTGAGAGAGCCTGCTGAGTCAGCTCAAGTTCCTTCCAAAGGCGGAAGAAAAACAGAACAAACACTTGGGGGGATCTCAAGTTACTATGGTTCAACTGACTAAAACATGCCTAGGGAACTAGGATTAGAAAACAAGACCGATTTTTAAAGGGACTAGGGAACCAGACCAAATCTGCACTTAATTCAGGAAGTGACAGGGAACGAGAATGACAGGATTGAAGCTGTGTTCTTTAGAAAGGAAACGGCCCGTATTGAATGTACTGAATGGGCGGGCACAGAGAGATGCTAGTAGCGAAAAGATTTACAGAAAGACTCTTGTCATAATCCAGGGATTAAAAATTAGCACCCCAAAAAGGAGTTGGCATAGGCAGGAGAGGGAAGATTCAGGAGGAATTTACAGAAGGTGAACCTCAAAACTTGAAATTAGAGATAGAAAATAATTGAGGAATAAATCAAAAGATAATTGATACTTTAAAGCCTGGATGAATAGTAAATGTTTTTAACAAAAATAGGGATTTAAGAAGGATCTTATTGTCAGGAGAGATGGGATTAGCTACAAAAACAAAACAAAACGGGAGATTAAAGATATACTGAATCATGAACCAAAAAGTAAAAATATCAGTGTATGTAAAAGCAGCATTTTATTTGAAAAGCAGATTAGAGGACTTCTATGAGTACTTGCCACTAAATTTCTCAGTTGTTTAATCCATTTATCAATATGCTGAAAACATCAAATCTAATTTCATCATACCACTATTCTATTTTAGTGTTTAGTCAAATATCATAGTTTGACTGTATGTTTGATATAATTAAATAAATGAAACCTACCTTACTGAACTGTAGATCAGATTTGTTTGAAAAACCACTATAAAAAAAGGTTTTGTCAAAATTTAAAAAGCAATTAAATATCAGTAGAATGTTTTTCATGAAAGCCATTTTATATAAGGTAAAACATATTTGGGTCGTAAGTCTCGACTTGACATGATACAAATAACTGAACTATGACAGCCCTAGTCTGGTACTTTTGCAGCTTCACTCATAGTACGTAGCAACAATAATATTTCCTTCCAAGCTGAATCATTCATGCAGCAGGAGGGGCCAATGAAGCGTTCTGCTGTGAGACTAATTTTTTCATGCCATGTAAGATACCAGAATTAATTTAAATGTGAATTAACCAACTGGCAGCCTATAACGAGACATTTTATAATCAGAAAAATTAACCTTCAGAAATATTATAAACAAGGAATACATATTTACTATATAAAAGTAACTTATTTCGGCTCATTTAAATTTCATAGTTCATTAAGTAATATATTTAAATATATTTCATTTTACTCATCATTAAGCTCAATAAATAAAAATGTAAAATGTCTGTATCCTAAAGATTTATTTCTGAAGTGGTATGCCATATCAATATGGTGTTTTTGACTTTATAAAATGTAATCAGATACTAGACTGTCTAGTTTCAAATTTAGTTCTCTTTCTGTATAATTTAAACAGCTACTATTTATAAAAGTAAATAAGTAACTATGTATTACTTTCTACTTGAAAGTTACATTATTTGAACATGTTTAAAACTAGCCTTAAAACAGTATAATTTAGTTGTATCTGTCAGAAAAATATTCATGTCTAGAATTTAAGAACATACCTGTCAATCAAGGACTCCTTTAATTTTCTTGCAGACTTTGGTCTATCACCCAGTGGTTTGTATCTCTTGTTAATTTGGCTTATCAAGGATTCTGCTGCATTAGTAAATCTGTTCCCTTTTGACTTTTCTCTCTGAAACAATTTATAAGTTACTTAAAACTCTACTAGTTAACCTTCAAAGATAAATAAAAGCTGAAAAGAAAGTTTAAGAAAAATCTGGTTCTAAGGATAACCACAAAGAGAAATAAAGGGGGTCAGAAATTATTTAATAAATTTGGGCTTTGTTAGGCATTAAAATAAGTCAGGATAATCGACAATGTTGTAAAGATTATGCAGGGGGCCAGATGGGCACTGGACTTTTCAAGGAGATCACTTCATAGACTACGTAGATGCCTGACCACTGCAGTGTACACCTGAAGCTGAAGTAGAATAATATTGTATGTCAACTATAAGTGAATATATATACATATACACATATATGTGTGTGTGTGTATATAAGTATACACACACACACACACACACAATCACAGAAGGTGGAGTATAGCATGAAGAAGATAGTCAATGGTAATGTAACAGCTATACAAGTAGTAGCTTGGGGAAGGGGGGGTTATCACTCTATGAGGGGTTTAAATGTCTATTATGTTGCTTTGTATACCTGAAACTAATTAAAAAAAAACACACAACAAAACCTAAAGGGAATAAAAACAAGAAAAAAGTAACCCAAAAGGATTTGGTTAAAGAAAAAAGTAGCCAAAGTAGGCACAAAAAGTGAGTTGCAGGTTAAAAACAAAGAGTCTGCTCAAGGCAAATGAAATAATGTCTAATTACATACAATAATTGCAAAGTATTAATATTTCATCTGCACACCGAGATGTTCCACTACGTGAACATTTTACATTTTAGAAATTTAGAATTAAAAATTTGGTTACCAGGTATTAACACATTGTTTGTGGGAAACGAGTAAACTCGTCATATCGCCTCTAGTTGGAACCGGCAAAAATTTTGCAAAGTAAATAAATCGAGACCTCTTTTTAAACTAAAACACTGAAAGTTTCATAGAAAAATATCAAATAGATCGAAAGATATGAATATTTTACGGAAAGTCTAATTTTGGCGAGAAAATGTCAAAAAAGCCCCGCGTTACGACGCAATTTGGCGGGAAAATGCCCGCTTACAAATTAATAATACTCTGGAAGATAAATGAAAATGAAAGCCTATGTAACCTGGACCCTCTAAGGAATACGAAAAATGACTTGCATTGCGGGCAGTAGAAATATATTATGATTTACAAGTTTTCTTAATCTACATCTTGATAGCAGTGATCCCTGCCCCAAACTTCTGGTCTCCAAGGCTGGTGTAAAGTAGCTGAAAGTGTCCTGGAGGTGTTCGTTCTACTGCTGATTCCTCTGAAGGAGGAAGTGGAGCAAGTTAGAGCACAAAGCAGGATCCTCCAGCCCACTTACCCCCTTTCTTGGAAAACTTTAATGCAATAATGCAAGAAATACTTCAGATGCTACTACACGCAAAGCTGTGCTGGGCCATGCAAGAAAACAAATGTTGAGTAAAACAGTCTTTACACCTAATAGTTTAAAAGAAAGGTGAGCACCATTCGAGAGGCACAGACAATCCCATATGCATGTTGAAAAGGACCTGAGGGACAGAGTGGGTGGGAGAGACCCAACAAGAGGAGACAAGGCAGGGTTCCTCCACGCCACACCCACTCACACGCCTGCTATGCACTAGCAGGCAGCTTGCGTTATCAGGGCCTGGACCAGGGAGTTCAGGAGCCACTGCCCTTGGAGAGGAAGTAAGTGTGAATTAAAGAACAAGGTATTACTAATGTTCAATGTGCAGCAATTGATCAAGCTTCTTTCACTTGTTTTGTTAGTAAGTAGGCAGATTATGGGTACGCAGAAGTAAAACACACTGAAGGCTCACCATTTTTTTTGGTTTCAAGTCCCAGGAATGAAGTCCAGACGTCAATCTCTTATTTGATTTTTTATGACTCTTTGCACCTTTTCTAGGAGGGTTTTCATCACAAATAGCAGTCGTCACATCTTTTGACAATACATACTTCTTCCTGTAGATCACCGATTCTTCAACTCTATTGAGAACTGATTTAATAGTAGTTTCAGATTCAAAATGCCAACCGCTCTGCTTGGTATTTTCAATACTTTCCTGCTCTGAATGTGGATGATTTAGTTGTTGATTGTTTCTTTTGCAAACTTCTACTTCTGCTGTACTGACTTTATGCTGCATTATTTTTTTCTTATATTCCACCTTTCCTGTTTCTTCAGAATTATCATCAGATATTGCAGAGGATGATTTTTGTTTAGTAAGGTTTTTGTTGATAACAATATCTAGTGGGAAAATGAGACATTGATCCTTTTAAATTAATACACTGATAATGTATAAAATTTGTTAAAACCAAAGATATGTGTTAGACATTTCAAGAAATGACTATTTCCCTGAATTACTGTTCTATACAGAGAAAACTACAGTTGACCCTCGAACAAGGTGGAGGTCAGGGCGCCGACCCCCGTGCAGTCAAAAATCCACGTCTAACTTGACTCCTCCAAAACTAAACTATTAATAGTCAGTCTACTGCTGACCAGAGGCCTTACCAATAACATAAATAGTTAATATATTCTGTATGTTATATGTATTATATACTGTATGCTTACAATAAAGTAAGCTAAAGAAAATACTGAGAAAATCATAAGGAAGAAAACACATTTACAATATTTATTGAAAAAACTCTGTGTACGTGGACCCTCGCAGTTCAAAGCCATGTTGTTCAAGGGTCAAGTGTGTGTTTCACCTTGATTACATGTGTCTCCGGAAGACGTGCTTGTTCTTTGGTTTTCACATAGCTTAATATTTGTCACAGGTGTCCAGCATGCCCATTTGGAGTGCATTTTATTTCCACAAACATTGCCAAAATCACCAGGTATTCTAGAAAATAAATTCATTCGCTTAATATATTATAGAACATTAGTTATGACTGTGACATAAGACCTTGACTTTTTTAATACTCAATGTTTTTACTGATAACAATTTGTTAACAGTCAAGTATGAAAATATTCCATAAATCATGATGAAAGTTAAAATTTACTAATTGATCAGAGAATATTATTTAAAAATTCCATTATTGCTACTATTTTGATATTTACCTAAGTATATCTCATGTATCCTTCATATTCTGTGTATTTAAACTAAGTTAAAATTCTTTGCGTTCATACTTTATTATTTTGAAAATCTCATTCGTTTTTCAGTCTCAGTTCGAAAGGAGTTATGTTGGTTGATATGGAAAAAACATATAGAATCTTCACCATCATAATTGTACCTGACAGATGATTAATGCTGCATCCTAAGACTGTACAGGCCTTTTCCTTAAATTTGTTACCTTCATCTAAAAGTAACAGTATATGCTAAATGAGCTGATGGGTTTTCTCGTACTTACACAGGTTTATCTATTTTTCCCACTGACTGCAAATCAGGAACAATATTCTGGAATTCATCTAAATAAAACAAAAATTACAGTAGTTTCATTTTTCATGCCGTCGGCAGGGTACAATGGGAGTCAGTACAGAATTTAGTCAAGGTTTACATATTGGGAGGGAGGCTGATCGCCCTTCCCCCTCTCAAACCCAAACTTCTTGGGAATAGAGAGTATATTTCCTTGTATCCTCTAATTTCCTTGTACGCGTATAAAGTTGAATACATTTTTTTATGAATTTTTCTTTTCCAAATCAATGAAGGCCAGTGGGGCTGAAGGGAAGAAGAGAGAGAAGTATACAGAGGGTGCCAAAAATGTATACATATTTTAAGAAAGGAAAAAACTATTAAAATTGTAATAATATATACCGATAACAAAAGATGAATACAAGTCACATTTGACTTCTGCAATTACAAGCGGTGCTCAAAGTGGTTCCCATCAGCATCCAGACACTTCTGATTACGGCGAACTACTGCTTGAGCAACGCTGACCAAAGTGTCCACTTGTGTACATTTTTTTTTGGCACCCCTGGTATATATATTTTTAAAAGAGCTACTGAAATTAAACCAAAAAGTACTTACTAAAACTTTGGTTTGGGAAGTCAATATCCTTATTGTCTGTCTTTTCTATAACGTTAGCAGTTTTGATATGCTATAAACACAGGAGATATGTTAAAATTTCAATTAAGGCATTGTATGAAAATAACTCTAAAAAGTCAGAGTATTAAAAATTAAAAGTTAAAATAAAGTTGCATTGCTATTAAAAGTTAGCCTTTCTATTTACAGTTGACTCTAGAACTTAGGTGTTAGGGGCACTCACCCCCTAACCCCCGTCAAAAATTTTTACCGACAGCAAGTTTCCCTCTTTCCATAGCCACATATACACACTTAACCAGATTAAAGAAAAATCTACCCTCTGAACTAAGATGTTTTAGCCCATCCTGGCTTTCTTCCCTTCTTAATCTAGCCAGTGGCTCTCTACACTGGGAGAAGAGCAGTCTGAAAATAGGCAGGTGTGAGGCGTGGCTGGTTAGCTCAGCTGGTTAGAGTGTGGTGCTGATAACACCAAGGTTGCCGGCCAGTTTGATCCCTGCATGGGCCACTGTGAGCTGTGCCCTCCTTAAAAGCATTAAAAAGAAAAAAAGAAAAAAGGAAGAAAGAAAGAAAGAAAACACGCAGGTGTGGTTTTTGTTGTCACAATGACAGAAGGGTTCGCCTAACAATAAGTAAGCACAGGCCTAGTGCCCCTATTAAGAAACACCTCGCTAGACAATCTGAACCACCACTTTGACTCTTTTTTGCTAGTATCTTCAACTCTTGCAGCCTTTATCTTTCTGCCACATAACCATTTAAAAACAATTTCAGGGGGCGGCCGGTTAGCTCAGTTGGTTAGAGCGCAGTGCTCTTAACAACAAGGTTGCCAGTTTGATCCCCACATGGGCCAGTGAGCTGTGCCCACTACAACTAGATTGAAACAACTACTTGACTTGGAGCTGATGGGTCCTGGAAAAACACTTAAAATAAGTAGCAGTTAAAAACAAATTAAAATCCACCTATTCTTTCTCACTGCAACACCAAGGCTATTAAGCTATATTTGAGAGAACATTACACATATTTCTGAAGCAATGCCATGATAAAATTCTAGTCAAGTTGAAACTGGGCCCTCCATATTGCCTAATGCTCATCCTTACTTATCTGTAGCCCTGTTCGTTAGCTCTCAGTGGCTATTCCAAATCTTTCCACGTCCCTGAGCCCTCTATGTCAGCACATCCCCAAGAGAAGCTCGCCATGCCACATTGCAGAGAAAACCAGCTCTGAGGTGTCCCTCCTCTACAGACTTCTCTGGATGCATTTACCTATTTCTCCACAGAACAACCTTCTCTAGCCGTCCCCTGCTGTCCCTTCAGTGACCTGGAGTGAACGCCCTTCTCCTCTATGTCCATTTGAACAACCTTTATTGACCGTTCAGAAATCAATTCCCTCTCCATCTCCTTAAAGAGCATCTCCTGATTCTCACCCTCCCCTCCAGCTGGGGTGAGGCACCAGGCCCTCCCTAGGTTCCCACTGCATTCTGTAGGCACATCTGAGAATACTTAAACAATATGGTAATTATTAATCTTATTCATTTGTCTAATTCCCATGCTAGACTTCGAGATACTTAAGTACAGAGTCCACTTGTATCTTATATTTCTATACTAGAACCTTCCCCGTAGCAGACACTAATTTGTATAATAAACTAAAAAATGATGGTGAGTCCATTCTGCTACCGAATGCCTAAATCCGAGTTATATTGAATGGATATTCCTAAATTTTATTGTCAGCACAGTAAGTGAGTCGTCTGTGAGAATGACCTTACATTCAAGGACAAATGATATCTGAAAAAAAGCAATGCCTTAAGCAAAGTGAGACACTCACTGCTTGTAAAAGAAGTTAGCTCAATATGTATTTCTATAATAACTTGATAAAAATTTTAAAAAACGCTTTCAAAGTTACTTTGTGTGTATCATCGCCTCTACTTCTTCCTTCAGATGGTCTAGAGTTAAGTGCTACAGCGTTAGCCAATGTTTTAGAAACGCCAGGTTTTTCTGCAGAGCCCATCATTTGCAGTGGTGGTTTAATTCTTCCTCTTCGTGGTGTTGCTAAAAAGGAGGACAAAGGGATGGTTTATTTGTGGGGTTTTAAAAATTACATATTGCTTTATTGAGGTGCTTTTTAGATGAGGAAGGTTAAACAGGGAGGTTCTATGACGGGTCCCAGGTTTCCGGTTTAGAGAGTAAGTGGATAAGGACACCATTTACCAAGGCAAGGGATGGAGACATAAATTGCTAGGGGTTGGAGTGATGGGTGGAAAGATGCATTTATTTCGGACCTGTTAAGTTTGCGAAGCCTGTTAGACATCAGACAACTGACCAGTAGCCAATGGGATTTGGGGAAAAGAAGGTCACTATTTAATTGCATAAAGATTAAACAAGACTGTTTACAGCAACTAGTACAGTATCAGATTACTTACTAATTTGTATTAGCTCTTAGTATGTACCAGGTACTGTCTAAATGTTTCACAATATTCCTTGTCATTTGAATTAATGATTTTTACTTAATCCTCTGAACAACTCGATGAGGTAGACCCACTTCAACCCCACTGTTTAGAAAGGAAACTGGTTCTAAACTTAGCTAGAAGGTAATCTGTACAAAGCACACACCTGGGAATGGGGAAACAGGCCAAATGCCTGATTAATTCAATGTTTTATCCACTATATAATGCTGCTCCCACTTAAATTACATTATTAATGATGGGTATTAATGTTTTTAGTAATGTTTATATGCCAATACCCATTAAACTTTCTTAAACATTTGTGGTTCAGAGTTCTCAATTTTTATATCCCCAACTTATCGTCTAGGTCAATTACGTCCAGAATATTCTTGACTTAAAAACGCCTGCTTTAAATTACAATAACACTTGTTAGAAATTTTTTAAGACTGTAAAACTTACATGTGTTGATTAAAAGTATTGGACTTCTCACAGTGTATCTATCTGCACCAGGAACAATCATTGATGCTTCAGACATTTTTCTTTTGCTAGGAGTAATTATCTTAAACCATGAGAAACAACCACAGTAAACACACATTATCTTTTGAAATTAAATATCCTATAATTTTATTCATAATACTTTACCTTGACCACACACACAAGATATATGGCATTTAATAAACAACATGATATCCAGAAATTTCTTTGTTTTAGGTTAACTTTTCACTAACCAGAGGTTTTATCCTAACGTTCGGTATTGAAACAAGGAATATTGTGTGAGAAAATTTATAGGATACCTAGCCATCGGAAATGAAGTACCTTTACCTCCTAGCTGCAGTTTTACTGCTACTGAGTCTACCTCGTTAAGCAGTGGCTCACAGTTCCCTCTTCTATTTCATGATGATGTTTGCATACATATTTATGTGAACTTGTCTGTGAGTGCTTTCATAATGCTAAGAATTGTCCAAAACTTCCTACATTTAAAAAACTGTATTAATATTCTGTGAAGACTAAACTGCCTTTGGAGTAAAAAGTAGCCACAGGAAGTCAGAGACTGTGACATAAGCAAGTATCCCAATAAAGATTCATATTTTTAACTTCATGCTCAAATGCCTGACTGGTAAAAGCAACAGGAGAGAAGCAGGAATGCATCTGCTTCTGTCCCCGTCGCCACCGCAGGAGTTTCTGAGGGTGCCATGTGAAGGAGCAGACAATGACAAACTGTAAAGAGGCAGAGAGCTGTTTTTAAAAAGGCACCTACCTACCTGCCCCTAAGACAGAGAAAAAGAACACTGATGGAGTTTTGGTAGGTATGTACAATAGGACACGGAGGAAAGGGCGGGGAGGACAGAAGAAAAAGGAATTCTAGGATCAAGCACAAAAGCACTGGACCGGCAGATTCTTCTGAGAGAAATGACAATTCCTAGAGGTATAGTGAATGGGACCTGAACAGTTACTTATTCATATAAATACTTTCAACACTTAATCCTTATTGAAAACATAGTGGCCATTTAACAATCCTGCAGTGTTTGCAATCTTAGGTGTGCTTACAATCTTTCCCCGAGTTTGTAATTCAATAGGTATAATGTGGGGATCCAAGAATCTGCATTTTTAATAAGGACTCAAATTATGATTCTGATATAAAGACTGAAATGGCTTTTATGATCTAAGGTTAACATGACATTTTTAATTGAATGAATGACACAAGACTAAATGGAAAAATCATAACATAAACCTCAAATGTATGGAAAATCCTATGAGAGTTCTAGTTGCCTCCGGTGAGAGATTGGTAAAAAATGAAATAATCAAAAAAGGCTCCACAAAGAAAGTGAAAATGAACCAAGGCTTACAAATGTAGTAAGTGCACTTTAGATGCGTAAAGGTGAAAAACAAACAACATGCGTGAAGGTACAGAGGCAAGAATGAGCGTGACATAAAAAGACAGTAAAACAACTGACCTCACTAACGTGAAGGGTATTTTGTAGTCTCAGAGCCAAAGTTCAGACTAAGTGAGATAAACACAGAGATCACAAAGCTTTGAGCAGAAAAATGCTACAAAAATACTAGTGTTTAGAAAACCAGTGGTACGCCATCTAGGGTAGCTCACAGGATGAAACAATGGTGTCAGAGACCAAGCCAGAGGTGGCTGTGGTCATGCAGGCATGCTCAAATGAGTACCGGTCAGGGGAACAGGAGGCAAGGGTGTGGGAGACACTAGGAAAAAACAATCACTAACACCTTGGTTCTAGGTGAGGGGGGATGGGAGGCAGGGATGACATCAGAAAAATCAATGGTAGCAGGACTTTAGGATGGAGGCAGATACACATTTGAGGCAAAAAATAAAGAGTTTGAGATTAGGTTTCAGGAAAGGGCTTACTGAGACACACAGAAGACAACATGAGAAGAGGAAGTGGGGACGTCGCTGTAGAACTTTGAAGAGGAGTCTGGTACATTTATTCTAAGAGCTTCCACTGTGCACGTGAAGGAAGCTCGCAAAGGGAGAAGGTACACGCAGAGATGTTCAGAAGGCCAGGTACCCAGATTGTAAAGCAAGTCCACTTCCAGGAGGCGGGGAGAGGAACTGCTGCTGATACAGTAACAGAAGTAGGAAGAGAATTAAAATGCTGACAGAGAAGTCAAAGAAGAGGAGGGCATTAAGGAAGCGAGGGCTGTTAGCAATGTCAAGTGTCACAACAAGGTCACAGCCGGCTGTCAACGGTTCTACCGGATGTGGCCCAGAGGAGAGCCTCAGTGGAGGAGGAGGCGGAAAAAGAACCTAATACTTTGCTTTCTTTCTTCATGCAAATAAATGGAAATTTATATACACATTATAAATGTGTATTCTACATTATATCTAAATGCAAAAATAGAAAAGTTACATGTAAAAAGTGGTGATTACTTTGCTAATTTGGAAGTATATAGTATACCTGTCCTAACCCCCTAACCCTTACCCATAAACACAATTTGATAAAAACGCTATCTTTTGTTTGTATTTGCGAAAGGCAGAGAAAATACTTTGGAATGTTATTGATGAAGGCTATTAGCATAACTTCTAGATGCTTTTTCTATAATTATATATAACAATGACTTGACATGTTTTTTATGAATGACTATTTTGACACCATATTTACCTCAAGCTCACTATTTTTTCTCTCCCCGTGAGTACTGTTTTTGATATATTTTGGAGGTTTAGGTTTAGCAAATTCCCTTTGGGAGTTAGGTTTTTCTTTCAAACTAAAGAGTTCTTCTTCAACCAGTGAGGTTTGACTTTCTGGCACTAGAATCTGTTGGAGAATGTGGAAAAAAAAGTATTTAAAACTGCAAACCGCAGGATATTCTCAAAAACCACTGATGTCTTAATAAAGCACCCATTCATCTTACATGGATATCAGTTCTTTCCGTTTCTATGTACTGTTATAATTTTCAGTCCTGCAAAGTGACCCAACTAAAAGCATCCACTTTTTCAAATGTTAATAGACCTAAAACAAGCTAGCTTTCGCATTAGTGGAAGGACAGATACTTCTAATTTTTGAAGTTACCCAAACTGGTATTGATTAATAACTATCTGCCTGCTATACTAAATTATCATTAATAACATGTTTAAAAATCATATACATCTTATTGGGGCACTATCTACGTTGAGACCATTTATTTTTTAGATGTTCACCCTCCAACATGAACTTGATTGCTGTGCTATCGTTTGGGTTAAACTTAGCCCAATGAGTAAGATCAAGGAAGTGAGACACATACCTGTGACCCACTTGCATCAAAAAGTATATGCACAGATGTCTTGGCAACTGAGATACTCTGTTTTCTGGTAAAGTCCTAAAATTAAATTAATTAAAAGTGATACATTAAAATGGAAAGAACTAGAAGAAAATGGTAATTACTTCCTACCTGTTTTCTTCCACAATGGCCCAGTTATCTCAAGTCATTATTTTGTATATATAAATACCATTCTCAGACAATTCAGTGACTCCCCATTAGCCATAGTCTTCTTCGTCTGCCATTTTGGTAAGGGTTCCTCAAAACAGATTCTCTGGATTCTTCACCATAAGTATTTGCACTCCCATAAATATGTGCCGCCCCCCCCCGAAATTCATGTTGAAACCCAATCCCCAATGTGATGGTGTTAGGAAGTGGGGCCTTCAGATGGTAATCAGGTCTTGAGAACAGAGTCCACACGAATGGGGTGCCCTTTCCCTACCAGAGACTCCCCCAAGAGCTCCCTCATCCCTTCCACTATGTGAAGGTACAGTGAGAAGGTGGCCACTATGAACCAGGAAGTGGGCCCCACCAGACCCCAAATCTGCTGGGACCTTGATCTTGGACTTCCCAGCCTCCAGGACTGTGAGATATAAACGTTTGTTGTTAAGCAATCTAGTCCATTGTATTTTTGTTACAGCAGCCTGAACAGACTTAAGATACCCACTATCCAAATTTGTCAACAGAGTATCTCCCCCAAATATAACATGAATTGTCACCTTAGATTTCCAGTTAAACAATATCCATCTCACAATGTCTTCCACAGACCTGCAAAGCGTTTTATCTAAATTTCATCCGTCAACTTCGAAGTCATTTCAAGCCCCATCTCCACAGCCTTTCCTTCAAATCTGTCTCTTAATGCACATTCTCTTTCCGCAACTTCCCCACTACCTTTTCCCTCTGCCACTTACTTCTTCTTCTGAGGTATATGCTGTAATTCTCACAAACAGTGTTTAATACCTTGAAAACAGGGCTTTGTCTCATTTCATTTGTTAAACACCTGGCAGGAATTCATTAAATGTTTGGAGTAGCTGCTGCTAACTTTGTCATCTGAGATTATTCTTTTTCTAATAAGTACCTCAAAGGGTATAGCTAACAATCTGATGGCAAGTCCACAATACAAATGTAAAGAACTAAAAATCTACAAGACATTTTAAGATTTCGAGAAAAAAAAATCAATGAAACTTAAAGCTCCAAGTAACCATAGGTTTCTAGAATGTGAAAATAATATTTATTAAAAACAGTTTAAACACTTACCCTATATTTATCTGTGCCAAAAATTTTTTGTGTCACCTTAGTAATTTCTAATGATGCATGAAAATATAAAAGCAATTCTTTCCCTTTTCTGTTACAAATTTTTACTGTATTTTTCAGAATTATGGTCAGTAGCTTCTTCGATTCTCTCACTGCACAACAAACAAATCACGATGATTAGTTTATTTTCATTTTTATAATACTCTTTAGGTATACTATAAATAAGAAAAGCGTGCAGCATATTAATTAAAATGAAATAAAATTAACTTTTAGGTTTCAATAGTATTTAAATTCATTCTGATACTACCTATGTAATCAACTAAGTCAATTTATTTTAAAATAATCTTTTTAATCAATTTATTTTTCAGAGTTTCAGTTTCTTGATCTATAAAGTATAGGGTAATACAACAAAATAACCTAAAGCCCTGAGTACATTCAGGACACTAACACGTTCTTAATAATCCTTGAACACATGTGAGAAAACTATTTTCTTAATTTAAAAGAGGCAAACGAAATGACTAATTCCCTGAATAACTGTATTTCTATGCATAAGTATCTATTAAGACATTTCTATTAAATCCAGTTGCTACAAATGTGTTGACAATAAACAATCGTTTGATAAAAACTTGAGTGCTAGGAAATTGTGCATTAAGGATACAGTGCTGATCTTCAGGGATTTATTAATCAAGTGAAAAGAAAATACTGTAAGTGCCATTTTATAAGAGGTATTCACCTCACTCCTCCAAAAAGGTATCAAAAAGTTACCTGGCACCCAATTAACGTGCCTGTTATTATGGACTCAAGGCCGCTATGGTGGTGCTCCTTTGGGGATGGAGAGGTCTCTACACCTGCCCCCAGGGCACACCTCTTGGCAGGAGGCAAACAGCTTGAAGGAGAAGGACCACACGGAGGAGAACAATTTGTTTCTACAGCAGGAAAAGCACTGCTGGCCACTCAGTGATCTGCTCTAAAGGACAAACAGTCCAACAGGCTATCCATTTCTGATTCTTGTGAGGCTCTCAGAAGCAGAAAATGCTTACTTGTTTTTGCAACTATGTGGCCATGAAATTTTCACAGTAATGTCTTTTGATGGTACTAAGAATTATGAATTGCTTAAAGACAGTGGTGACGGTTTCTAACTCAAAGTGTCAGTGGGTTTTTTTGTTTTTGTTTTCTTTGGAAAAAAAGTCATGAGTTTCAACAGTCACAAGTTTTCAGGCTTTAGAGATAAAAGTTGAGGTGGCTTTGAAGATGATAATGTTTCGACGCAGACTGGAACATTTATAATCCACACGGATATTTTTGCTGATTGTTATATCCCTCTGATATGCATTTCACTTTTTCCCTGCAGCTTGCTGTGAACTTATAGTAAATGAAGTATTTGCTTCAATGAAATAGTATTAGAATCACTTCAAATTTATTATTTTGCTGAATGCCTTGTGCTTATTTGTACAAAGTATTCTTCACAAATATCGTGACTATCTGCAAAAGAATTATTCATACTTATTTTATTTTACTGCTGGCTTTGTTGAAATTTCTGACATTTGCTTTGACTGCCTGGAGTATATCACACCTTGCTTTTTAGTTATTGAGCAATATTAATGAGATACTGGAAAACTTCCTATTTTGTTGCTATAAATCCAAGTATTTATAGATGTTAACATAATTGGATGTTATAGTGTTATCTAGGTATTTCTCTGGGATTCCAGTATACTATACTTACATGAATATAATAAAATGCTTTCTTCTGCAAAGCCATTAAAAACACTTTTCAAATATTGTCCATGGAGCCTGTATTTTATAATTTCCTATACATTGTTTATAAAAGGCTCTAACTGCACTCTGTCATACTGCTGTTTCCTCATATCCCCTCAGTCAGAAACTTCTTGTAGAAATTCTTTCACTAGAAATATTGATTTATCTCCAGGGTCCACACCTTTTTAACTTCCATGAGTGCCATTCGTGTAAAAATGTAGATCCCGCCTGCTCCATACAAGTAGGCCAGATTATGGCTTTATCACAAGGGTATTAAAGGATACAAATGAACAGCCGGTGAAGGGTCCACAGTGTGAAATCTGGAGGGGTCCTGAGAACAAGAGCTCCTATCCGTTTGGACAGTGCGGTATATGCAGTACACCACCCTCCCAGCACGTAAGCTCCCCCCAGATTTTGACCCATGCATAAAGAACTTGATGTTTTATAAAAATATCCTCATACAATCAGGGTGAGTTATATATTGGAAAATAGATCTTAAAAATCAACTTTAAGTGACGCCATGAAAATAACTTTTTGCCCAATGAATATGCAACTACATTTGGCAAGATGCAAAAGACAAAACCTTAGTAAGAAGTGATGGCAGTGATTAACACGGGAAATGATGTGAAATAAAGGCGAGAGGAGAAATGCAAAAGATGTTAAGAGACAAAAATGAAGGAACATGGAAAATGATTATTAGGAGAAAGGAAACCATCAAGAATGGCTTCTGTACTTGGGAACCTGGAAGGTTATCATACCATTTGTCAAGACAGAAAATAAAGGAGCTTTGGGAGTATGAGTCTAGTTTCAGACATGGCTTGAGATATTTGTGAAAATAGCCAAATGGAATGGTTTATTACTCACATCTGCATTTAAAGCTCAGTTGAGAAATTAGGGAAAATGACTGAAAAATGAAAGTATGGTCAACAGTGTCAAATGTGGGGGAAAGACTGAAACTAATAATAAGATTGTTAATTATTTTGACATCTGAAACTTCAGTGGAGTGGGATATAAAACAGAATGTAATAAGATCAGGCATGACTAGCAGGGGAAGGAAAAGATTTAGTAAAAACTATTCTTGTAAAACTGGCTATAATGGAAACAGAATGAGCTTGCTAGAGCTAAAGACAGAGGATTCAAGCAGGCTTTTTGTTTTAAGATGCAGTGGCAAGTGTACCATAAAAATGCAAGATATGAAAAATTCGGGGAAGGACCTTATGCTAAGTGAAATAAGCCAGTCACCAAGATATATACTGTGTGATTCAACTTAAAATAGTCAAGTTCACAGAGACAAAAAGTGGAATGGTGGTTACTAGGGGTTGAGTGGAGGGTGGAACGGGAGTTGTTTAACGGATATAGTCTCAATTTTGCAAGTTAAAAGTTCTGGAGATCTGTTTCACAATGATGTGAATATACTTAACATTACTGAATTGTATACACTTAAAAATGGTTAAGATGGTAAATTTTGTTGTGCATTTTTCTCACATCAATAAAAAGAAATTGGGTGAGCAAACTTTTATACTATTTTGGCAAGTTTTCTGTAATCTAAAACTATTCCAAAATGAAAAATGTATCTTTAAAAAAGACCCAAATCAAACTCATTGAAATGAAACATATATTGTCTGAGATAAACATACAGGACAGGATTAGAAGCAGATGAGACACTGCAGAAAAAAATATTAATGAGCACGGAACACAGCAATATAAAACTATTCAAATGAAAGAAGAGAAAGGGAAAAAAAGTCTGGGGTGGGGGTTGGGGAACCCAGAGAATCACTGAGCTGTGGGAAAACTTCAAGTAGTTTAGTATAAGTGTAATCAGAATCTTCATAGTGGAGGGGGCGAAAAGGAACAGAAATGAAAGTTGAGGAATAATGGATGAAAAGTTTCAATTTGATAAAAACTATAAATCCCCAGAAGCAAGATGCTCAACGAATTCCAAGAACAAACAACATGAAGAAAATTACACTAAAGCACTATAATCAAATAGTTTAAAACTAGTGATGAAGAGAAACTCTTAAAAGCAGCCAGGGGGAAAAAGATTTCAAATAAAATGAAACAAAGATGAGAATGACAGCAGACCTCTCATCAGGAACAATGCAAGCTTGGAGACAGTAGAGTAACATCTTTAAAGTAAACTGAAAGAAAAACAATAGGCAATGTAGAATTCTGTGTGTATCAGAAATACTTCTCAAATACAAAAATAAATATTTTTTGACATATGAAAACTGAAAGACTTATCACCAGCACATCTCCACTACAAGAAATATTGGAGAAGTCACTCAGGCAGAGGAAAATAATACCAGATGGAAATCTGAGTCTACACAAAGCAAAGCTGAACATTGGAAATAGCACATACTTCTTAATCCACTTTTTAAATCTCCTTAAAATCTAGCTGGCTTCATAAAACAAAAATTCACTACACCATGTTATGGTGTTTCTGACACATGCAGAAGCAAATGGTACAAAGGCTAGGAAAGCAAAAATGGAAGTATATTGTTACAAGGGTCTCATACTATATACATAAAGGGGTATAATATTACTTGAATATACACACTATTAAGTTAAAGATGTATAAAATGAACCCTCAAGCAACCACTGAAAAAAGGGAGTATAAAACTAACAAAAGAGATATAACGAAATCATTAAAAACTCAATTAATACAAAGGAAGAAAAAGAGAAAAAAACATAGCAGGTGGGATGTCAGGTAGAAAAATCAAGAGCTAGATGGTAAATTAAAAGCATATCAGTAATCACATTAAACACAACAATTAAAAGGCAGAGACTGTCAAATTTCATTTAAAAAACAAGACCTAATATATGATGCCTATAAGAAACCCGCTTTATACACACACACACACACACACACACACACGCACACACACGAGTTAAAAATAAAGAAAATATATGCCATGTTTTAACTAACCAACAAAAAGCTAGAAGAGTATATTAATATTACATAAAGAAAATTGCAGAACAAACAATATTATCATTATCAAAAATAGGGTCATTTCATAATGACCATTAAGAAAATGAATAAGCAAGATACAGACTGGGAAAAATACTCAGAGAACACTTAATCTGTCAAAGAATTGGTATCCAGTATACATAAGGACTCAAAAACTTTTAAAAAGGCAGTCCAGTAAAAAGTAGACAAAATATTTAACCAGATACTTCACAAATGAAGATACATGGATGACCACTCAGCACATGAAAAAGTGCTCAACATCAATGGTCACTACGGAAACACAAATAAAACTATCGTGATATGCCACTGCATGCCCACTGAAATGACTAACATGTCTTGGCAGCAGAATTTGTGGTGATAACAGTCTGCCAAGTTGTATAATACTGTCCAGCAGTGTTACACAATTCCAGTTCTCTGAGTGGATAAACGAGATATTTGGATCTAATCAAACAAATATGATGGAAGGACAAGAGCCTTGAACATACTGACGAGAAAGTGACTGCTCCTGCGTTCTAGTCAGATAGAGAAAGAAAAGAAACAAGTACAGGAGGGAGCTGGGAGCAACCCTGTGGGAGGGGAAACATAGGGGCAGGACATTTGATGATGCTGAACAATCAAACGGATGAACGGGAACATAGGAAGTGTTCATTTTGCTTCATTGGGCTATTTTGTTTTCCCAGAGAGCATGCACCTTCTACCTGGCATGCTAAGAATCAGGAAGAGAATCACAGAAAACAAGCTGAATACCTTCAATGCTGTATATTTGTACTTCTTCCTCAGGCACCGTGACTGCTTCCCACTGATGATCCTTAAAATGTAAAAACAGGTTTTGACCATAAATAAGTAATTTACTCCTGCTTTAAAGCTTCTTTAAACACCATTTTTAAAGTTCTACAAGCAATAAAGTTTATTTATTACTAAATATCACTCAGTAACCATTTGTTATCACACATTTCTTGCTTCATCAATTGACTGCATAATACATTATACATCTGTCCACTCTTAAAAGGAAATAATGGTATGAATTTTATGGTTTCCTATTCTTGACCAAAACAAGAAATGACTACCCATGAATATTTATTTGAGGACATTCCTTTAAAAAAAAAATGTTACCAAATTCTGTCATTTCTTCCTTGAAATGTTTTGTGAAATCATACACATTCCTCAAATCCCACCTACTGAATGTCCTCAGATTCAAAGATTTGATGCACATTAATTAATAACCTAAAATGTTTTGCCCTTTCAAGTAATTTAATTGAAAATTTGCATAACTGAATAAAATACTGAATTCACGAAGTCTGAGTAAACATCAGACGCCATGCCTAACAGATGGGATTCTAAAGCCTCCCAGTCATGTGAGGCAAACAGACCAACTCCTTAGTTACTTACGCACAACTCACTCTATAGAAACTCCCTTAAATCCCCCATCTCTTCACTAACTCCCTCCACTTCTTCGCCTTAATCGAAACCGGTGTGTACTCTGATGGCACCATTACCGTTATAGCCCTCTTCAGGTAAGGTGCTAATTCTTCCTCAAAGCTCAGGGTCAGGAGGAAAGGGTTGGCATCTTCTCTCCCCACCACTTTGAGCAGTTTCACAGTTCTCTGTGTGAAACAACTGGCTCCTGTGAGGCCCATGCCAGGAGCACTCTCTATACCTAACTGGCTGCTTTCATCTCCTAACTCCAAAATGACTCCTCCACATACGGAGGCACCCAGGTCAGTGCCTTCCTTTACATCTTTTTTTATGTTATGGAAATGTTTAAAAGGTAGAAATCATAATATAACAAACCCAAAATACGCACTTACCCAGTGTAACAGTTACCGATATATTGTACCCATCTTGTTTCCTCTTTACCTGCTGCTCTCCTTCCATTACACTCTCTCTTTTGGCTTAAATTTTTCTATTCAACTTCTGTCACCCCAGCCATCAATTTTAAAAAGCTCTTACCCTTAAAGTACATGACAAAATCCCTCCCTTGAATCCACATCTCATTCCAGCTACTACTGTGCTCTTTCCCTTAACTTGATGTTTTACCTCCTCTATATTTCAATTTTCCAGGGATGCCTAAATCCTTGTCTCCTAAGTGAAACTGCTCTTTGACTGATCACCAGTTTTTATTTTAATATTTGTTTTGACAGTGCTGCTCATTTCCTCTCCTGAAAACACCCTTCCCTTGCCTTCCATATCATGATAGATACCCTTTTGATTTGTTCTTTTGGCTGATTCCTCAAGTATCCTTCAGGGTAGAGGCTCTTCTACCTACCCTGTATACATTAGGGTTTTTCACAGCTGTCATCTAGGCACTCATTCAATCCCATGATTTCACTGATCATCTACATACAGACCGCTTCTAAATCTCTACCCTGGCTTAGCTCTCTGGCCTGAACTTCAGACCAGTACACCCAGCTACCTGCAGGTACCTCCAGCTGAATACCCCAGGGGTCTCTCCAGAGCTGACCTCATCATCTTTCTCCTACAAAACTTCTCCTCCTGTGACAACAGCCCCAACCATCCAGTTACCCAAGCTTTACTAAGCCTCCCTCTTTTTACTACAAACAAATCACCACGTCTGCTCAGTTCTACCTCTTCTCAAGTTTTCCTGGAATCCATCCATTTTCATCCATCCCCACTGTAACTTTCCAAAACCAAGCCACTATAATTTCTCACCTGGATTACTGCAAAAGTCTCCTAACTGCCTTTTACATGAATGTGGTCCTCAGTGCCTAGCACATATCTGGCACATAGTAAGCTTACGATATTTGTTGAATTGATGTTACCTCTACTTATAATCCTTCTTTGGCTTCGCTCTATCTTATTTCTTTCCAATCTCCTTTGCACTCTTTGCACTAACCATACTATGCATCTTTCAGTTCTTTGAATATTCTATTTATTCATTTTTGTAATAAATGTGGATAGCTACAAATGAGAAAGACAGGTCCCTGATTTCATAAATCTTACATTCAATGGGGGGGAAGAGACAACGGACAATAGATAAACAGAATGATCTTAAGTAGAAATAACTACAATAAAGAAAACAAAACAGGACAGTGCGCTACAATGTGGCTGGAGGCAGCTTTGGATTGAGCTGCCAGAGAGTACCTTGATAAGGAGATGGTATCTGGGCTGAGATCTAAATGGGAAGGGACTCAAACATGAAGGTCTGGAGGAGGGTTCTAGATAGAACACCCCACAGGTGGAAAGACCTGAAATGGGCATGACCCATATTAGAGGAATAGAAAAAATACAAATGGAATATGGCTGGACACAGAAGCCCAGAGAATGGCCTGAGATGTCAGAGAAACAGTCAGGGGCCAGATCATAAAGACTCCCATATGCCTCGATACAGGGACAAAAGACGGGCTTCAAGCAGCCACTCTATGGAGAATGACTTCTAGGAGAGTAAGACAGAATATAGGGATAATACACTACTGCTATAAAAATCCGGAGAAGAGGCTTCTAAATATATTTTTTGGGGGAAGAATCTGCCAGCACCTCTCGATCAGTGTCTGGAACATAACGGGCATTAAATACTTATAAATGCATTTTACACTAGCCTCATCATGTGTAATACTGCAATAGTTTGCTTTCTTGTCTGAATCATCATTAGACCAAGCTGAATGAAGGCAGGAACTACATCGGTCCTATTCTAGCCCCTTCTTCCAAAGTGCAAGTCCAGTTTCTGAGAAAATCCAGTTAAAAAGACTCCTACAAGCCCTGCAGGAGTAAATGTACTCATGAAAACTCAGTGCCCCTGAGAGTCAGGGCTGGTATTTGGCTAAGAAGGTACCCTAAAATACAAAGAAATAAAGGTGTGTGGGAGCTCTAAGAGGCATGTGGTGAATGTTCGTCTATCAAGAGTTTACCTGGAACAAAAAACAGGATTTTACGAGACTAAAAGGACTAAAGCCTCATTAAACTATCAGCAGCCACAATTAAATTAGTAAATGCAGATTAACTCTTACTCAGATTTTGGCAAAGTGACTATATACAAAAGGTGCCAAAAAAATGTATACACATTTTAAGGAAGGAAAAAACTATTAAAATTGTAATACTCAATATATAGGATAGCAAAAGATGAATACAAGTCACATATGACTTCTGCAATTACAAGAGGTGCTCAAAGTGGTTCCCATCAGTGTGCAGACACTTCTGATTACAGCGAACTACTGCTTGAGCAACGCTGACCAAAGTGTCCACTTGTATACATTTTTTGGCACACTTTTGGCACCCCCGGTATATAGTTTGAGCTAGAGATGCCCCAATGTACCAAACAGTAAATGGTAACTATTTGGAAATAATAGCTCAAGAATGTTCCTCAGGTTAAAAAGAGATCGGTAGGACATACACCACCTGGTTGGAGGGTTTAAAACATAGCTACAGTAGAGCACAGTAGGAAAAGAACTAAAATTGACTTCCAAATACTACCATAAGAAACAATTCCTCACTATTTTGAAACAGAAGATTATATGAATAAGTAAGACCACTTGCCATCATCTGATAATGTTATTTTTAACTGAGTGCCTCTGTATTTGAGTAACTGTTGCTTGCTTTCTAGATTCAATTCACTTTATTCATGCAAATGTGAAATTTTATCTGACATTAACTTGTAATTTATTTCTGAAAAACTTATGTTAAAAAACTAGTATTAAAATTTAGCATGAATTTTTCTGTTGCAATACAATATCAGAAATAATTTTCATTTTTAATTAGCTTGATAGGTTACTACGTTAATCAAAATTACTGGGGTAACATTGAAAAATATTAAAATAACTACAAAAATAAATACACAAAGAAATATACATTCTTAAATTAAGACATTTTTTATTTACATACACATACATAGAAAATGGTACAGAGGGAGTAAAACTCACATCATTGTCTCCAGCAATGTAGAATGATAAAGTCTGGCTCCCAAGATTAAAATCTATCCAAAATTCCTCAAGTTTTTCATCTGATGGTATTTGCAGCTAAAAAAATAAACATATGCAACTAATATATTCTATGCTTTTAAAAGTGACAACAGATAATTATGATCATGTAATATTCATGATTGGATTTTCCTTTTTTTGAAAAGAGTATAGCTGGTGAGGGAAGATAGAGGAGAAAAGTATAGCATTTAAATCAATTTAGAAACAAAAAATGCTGCTTGGTATTCTGTATAGAAATTAGCCATTAGCCAGCTCCAAGAAATCACAAATATTCCAAGTGCAAATAAAGGTTGAAAATATTAGTATGAATATATTAATGAATGATAAACCAATAATGGGCTTATAAAGGAAACAGAAGCAAATTTGAAGGATAGCCTTTATAATTCATTTATCCTTGGGTACAAACATGCTATATCATAAAATGTCTCTTAGATATAGAATACCAGACCAGCTGTATTTGAAATCTAATTATGACTATTTTTAATGTTATTGCCAATTTGTAACATGTAATTCACTTGACTCTTCCATCAAAATTCATCCAATAACTAAAACATGTTAAATTGAAAACTTACCTCATATGTATCAAGAAATACTGATAAACAAGGAAACGTAAAGACTCTGAAATAAAACAGTAGTTTGAGTTAAATAAAAATAATAAGCCTTCACAGCATAAGCTTGGCTAGTCCTAGAAATCATGCCAAGGATAAAAAGAAAATCAGGCAGCGGTCATAACATAAATAAAATCACATCTCCTTCTTCATTACTTTTCAAAGTAAGAGTTAATGTAAATTTGTTTCTGTAGAGAAAACATATTACTTTGACGATACTACTCAACCTACCATTGTGACTAAAGTGATTGTACCATATTCCTCTCTGTGCTATTGACTATGCACATTGAGTCCTATTTTATCTCACACTATTAATACAATGGAGGTTATGACTTAGATGGGAAAAGAAGAGTAGAAGTGACTAATACTCCTAATAAAAATGGCTGAATTCATTGAATACTTCCTTGGTCAGATATGATTATAAATACTTAGCCTATAATTATCTCACTTAATGTTCACAACACACATATGAAGGAGGCATTATCAGTGTTCTTATTTTATAGTTAACAACAAAAATGAGGCAAATGAAGGTTAAATACTTTGCCCAATGTTACAACAGGGAGAGAGGAACCCGTGATTCAAATACTTGCACTTAACCCTCACCCGGCCTTTCATCTCCTTAGTAAGTAAAGTAAAGCCGGTGTGAACTCAGCCATCCAATGTGTTCTGACCATCTGCAAGGTGCCAGGCACTGCATTGCAAATACTGTTTTTCAGTCATCATCAAAAACGACAAAAATTTACTTATCCTTCCATGTCCATTCCTGAGAGTAAATAATCTGCATTAAGTTTACCTTCTCTTGTCTCCAAGCATGCCATTTACAAGGTTGAGAAAAATCCTGCAATCCTAATTTAAAAAAGAGAAACTTTTAAGAAGTATAGTAATTTTTAAAAACTATTGTCAATTTGTTATTTTCATACTACTTACTGTTTCAAATTCAGAGTCTTTAATTCTTTTAAATGCATTAGCAATAAAATCCATTGAAAACCACTGACACGCCAGTTCTTGTCTTTGATTTTCTGTGGTCATTCTGCATAAAGCTTCTACAATACCTACTTGTAAGTCATAATCTTAAAAAAAGAAAAAGTTAATGTATTATTTGAAATTTTGAAAATTAAGAGTATGTAAAAATCAATATATTTTATAAGGTATTAGAAACAAGAGCAATTAAGGAAAATATTAGTGTAATTTACTCATCTTTTGCCATTTTCTTTATATAAATTAGAAATAGCTCATCATTATAGAAATAAATACAGCCCTAATAACAAGTTTACTAATAGGAGTGAAAATAAAATTTTTAAGGATATTTAAAGGAAACTCCTAAGTATTCAAAGACTATGACATTCCATTATTATTAGAGTTATGAATTGTAAATTAATTCACACAATAGTCTATACATCACAAAATCTGTTTTCCTTTTGTGTAATACATTTACATTATTCCAAAGTACTTTAACCCAGTGGTTTATTCTATATGTACATCACTACATCAAAATTTGTTCACATGAAACAGGAAAGAAAATTGAATTCTTTTAATAAAAACATTGTTTAAAAACAAATCTATCAATTCCAAGAATAACCTCCTGACTTCATAAAATACCATTTGAGGAATTTCTTAGCAAAAGTAATTCAAATCTATTGGAAAATTAAGTTGTTATTCATAAATCTACTATTAGGTACCAATTATATTTAACAATCCAGTCATAATTATTACTTCAGTCCCACAAAAATTTATCATTTACTTAAAGTAATTAAAAATTACTTGATTATATATAGTTTATAATTCCCTCCCATAATCTCATGACATTATAAGGTTAATATATATTGACTAAAAAGAGATTTTATTAATAAATTTAGAATTATTTCAGATATGGACATTTGAAAAAACTTACCTCCAGCATCTAAAATCCTTTCTCCCATATTACTCCTGTGAATCAAAATGATAGATTATATACTAAACTAATAATATCAGTTAAACACAAAGCCATGTTAAGGAAACCTTCACTAAAAAACTTTACTTTACAATTGCTAGTCTCACAGACTTTTGCAGAAAGTATATCTATAAATTATATTAGAAACCTAACACAGTTTCAGTTTCAATTATTAATACAACTCATGGTTGTTGTATCGCCTTATAAAACATCCTTTAAATTCTTGATTTGAACCACTAATTAAAGCAATATAGTACAATTACATGAAAATTAGCATTTCTTGGCTAGAGAGTATTTTCCTGGCATCTTGAGGCAGTTGGTCAAGCATAGCATTCATTCTTTTTAGAGTCTAGAAAAGAGAAAAAGATACTCCATCAACTTTTTATATTCAGTGAAACATTGTTTAGAAAAATATTATATACATAAACGTAGAAGCCTATTTGTTCTTAATCACAGCATTTTATTTAGAGAATGGAGAAGGGGAGAGGGAAGAATGTAAGTATAAAATAGTGCCTACAAAAAAAACATAAAACACAGAATGTCAAAAATAGATTATACCATGATTCCTATACTTAAAGCAATGATACTCTGCAATATGACATGTTTCTACTATCACTTTATTATAAGATCTAAGAAAGCAAAAAATGTACCTTAATATTTTTATGGTTATACACATGCACACACATCTATACACTGTTACAGGTTATTTTATATTAAGAACTTCTAATATTTAGATAGTACAATTTATTTTCATATGAGCTATATGTATATATAAACCCATGTTTTTTAATTTTTGATAAATATGTAGGTAATATATTCATCATGTCATGCAATGAATAAAGACAATAGAAATACACTACATGATAATTTAGTGCCAAGATAAAATAATTATTCAATTTGATAAATTGCTACCATATTTTCACTTTCTCATTTTTAGGTTTTAAAAGAAAATCCAACTAATGACTTTACTTACCTCCTGCTGAATACAAATATTCACTCTTGAGTCAATAACCAGGGCACAAATTCGAGGGGCGAAACTTTCCACTATTTGCTTTTTACCTGAATAAAAGTGTTAGATTATTGATAAATGTGCATTTTAAGTTGTTTTCAATGACAATTTTCACTTGAATGATTAATGGAAAGGAAGTAGCACCAGCTCAGTTCAGAGAAGGCCCACTTGACTGGCCTGGGCATCGGGAAGCATGAAATTCAGTCCTGGCTCTGCCACTAACTAACTCCATGGCTTTGATCAGAAACCATTCAACAGATGTGACTGATCTTAATTCTGGCAAAGGAATCTATACCTAGCTTCTCCTTTCAGGCACATAAGACGCTATTACTTTTTTGGATGAAATAGATATAATTCAAAAGTGGAAACTTCTTTTTGAGGTTTTTAGAAAACTGGTATTAATTTATACTCATACCTCAAAATGCCATAACAAACATCAACACCTCTCAACCTCAAAAGATCTAAATACGTTGAGCTATTTCTAAAAGTTAACCCTATTCTCAAAAGATGAAGCTTTATTAATACTAAATATATCCAAAGGAATTTTCCACATGCTATTTCATAATGCAAATTTTAAAAATAATTTCAAATAAAGGCAATACTGCAACAGAAATGTACAACCTTCCAAAGTGACTACACTGAAAGAAAAAAAATCAATTAAGTGGAAAGACATAATAACTACTTAAAAAAACAAAAACCTGTTGGATCACTTGATAATCACTAGTGATCTAGGATTGTTTTTCTCCCCTAAAAAAACCATAAGAATTTAGACTAGATTGTTATGCTAATTGCAAAGAAATCCATGAAAAGGTATAACATTAACTATTATTGAAATAAACTGTAATTGACCTTTTAAAAGGATTTGGCTTTGAAGGAACCAAATAGCAGCTGTTCCTTTATTTATAAATAATTCACCAGCCTCAATTACCAATTTTAGGTAGTTTTTCCTCAAGCAAGAAAGATACATTAACTTAGATTGATTACTTAGCACAAATGAAAGGAAGAGTCGTAGCATGTTTGACATTCTCACTATAGGATTGAGAATTCTGTTCCACTAGCTCAAAGGTTGGCAAACTACAGCCAAGAACCAAATCCAACCCCAGTGCCCATTTCTGTGTGGCTGTATTATTCATCAGCAGGTAATCCATGGAAATATTTGAATCTATCATGTTTTATTGAACCAGTAGTGTCAAGGTGAATCTCATTCACTCTCAAGAACTTAGCCATCAATTACCACTGCATGACTTTGGTAAATAGATTGGGCTTCAGACTTGATAATGTTTCTTAATGAATTCAACCCTAAATTATAAGGGCTAATAGTACTACACGAGAAACTTATACTTCAGTGAAGTCATTTCAATGAAACTAAGGTTATCTGAATCACAAGTAACGCCAAGCTGCTTTCTATGTTTCCTGGGCTGTCAAAAATTAAAACAAGAAGTGACATCTCCATTTCCACAAAAATTTACAGGGGATATACTTTTTTCAAGTTCTAACTACAAGTCTAGCAGAATTTTTGGACATTGATGTTAAATGCAGAGGAAATTTTCATACATCAAAATCCATTTAACTGCAATAGAGGAGCTTCCACCAAACCTTCAATTGAAAGTGATTAATCTGAAATGCAATGACATTCTGAGAGGCAAATATTAAGAACCATAATTCTATAAATGCTTTCCAAGTGATGAATATGGTCAATTAAAAATCATGCTTCTGAATTGGTACCAGTATTTGTCATTATGTGCATGAAAAGAGCTTTTCTAATGCAATATACATAAAATCTCATAATAGATAAGCATGAAAAAATGAACATTTGCAATCAATTTTGACAATAGCAAAAACTTTGAACCTTAGTAAGTGAAATGTCATCCCTTCAAAAAAAGAGTGCTATTCTCCTCTAGTATACCTGTATTACAAAAACATTGTACTCAATTATTATTGTATTTTGAATTGCATCAATAAAACATTTGTGGAAATTTGTTTTCTTTCTTGCTGTATAAAGACCTACGTAATATGCTTGATTTTTTTTCTTGGCCTACAATGCCTGAACTATTTACTATCTGGCCCCAACAAACAGAAAAAGTTTGTTGATTTCTGAATAAGACTAGGGCAATACTATGAGAACTGGAAAATTATACTAAAACTCTAAATGCAAAATATTGTTCCATAGAAATAAAGTGTTTATTATACCTTCATCATTGATGTCATATATGACCTGAAAAGAAAGTGAATAATGTTTAATTTATAATGTACTCTCCTATAAAGCATTACAAATAGTATTAAAATAATAGGTTACATTTGAACTCACCACATGTTAATTTAACTTTTATGTGTTAACTAATTATTTAATGATATTAATCAGGATGTTTCATACAATCTGAATAGACTAATCTAACCAAGTCACAAACCAATCTGTTAGTGACTTTTAGGCTCAGGGCAGATAGAACACAAATTGTTTTTAAGTAAACACATGCTTTATAACATAGGTTAATCAATGTGATTTTTACCATCAAAAGATCAAACAAGTCTTCTATCATATTAAAAACAGCTTCATCTTTCGAATTTCCTCGACTCAGAATAATCTCCTTGGATTTTTCAAACCAGGTAACCATGTAAAAAACGAAATATATATATGAGTTACTTTAAATTCAATTTTGAGAATGTGCTTATCTATCTTTGTATAAATAGTAAACCTAGGAGTAAAGAAATATCAACAATACAAATTCCAGTACTGTACCAAAATAAGTTTATGCTTTTAAACATCTTCATTGTTTTTATTTTTTGGTAACTCATTATACTTTCCCATTGTTTGAATGGGAATAAAGTTAATCCTAAAATTCCAGGTCGAAGAGCTTTATTTCCCCCTTCAAATTCCTAGTTCAAGTACATTCGTGTAATAGATGAAAATAAGTTATCACAAAATAAGTAAATTATTTTGGCATTGTTACTGTCTGAAAAGTTTTGGTATTATTTTACTTTCAATTAATTCAGATATTTGACTGAATTCAGATATTTGAATGATATAGACTACATTCCATGCACTGTTTTAGGCACTGGGTGTACAGCAATGAACAAAATAGACGGAAATCAATATCCTACATTCTAGCATGGCAGACAGACAATAAATATAAAAAATAATAAAGTTAGATAGTGATTAAGATGAGGGAAAGAGAAAATAAAGCAAATAAGGGCCTCAGAGAATCTTGCGACCTTAAAGTCACATGCTTATCAAGGAGCCTGTGTAGTTAGTTTCCTTGCGATCATTATCTTTGCAACATATACCACAGTTTATAAAAAATATTTATCTCAAAGATTTATATAAAGTCCCCTAATTTATTTTTCAACAGTTTGAACCATTTAATTATTTGAACCTTTAATCGTATTTCCTTCATATGAGTATGTTATATATTTTATACTTATCTTTTGGACTAGTCCTTGTTTTATCAAAGTTAGAGGTCCATATTGCCCTGATATACTGATATTTTTGATACATCTTCCAAAAGAAACCAAAATGGTTGAAACAGTTTGGATATTCTTTTTATTAAGTTCCTGAAAGGAAAAGTGAAAATTTAATTATCTGTTCATGCAAAATAGTATGGAATTGGCATTGTGCTAGGAGTTTCATAATTCTCATAAATCCTGAAAGTTAGCCATTATCATAATCTCCAAGCACAAAGGACGAAAGTGTGGTTTTAAAAAAGCCACCTGCCCAGTCTACAGCCCTCTGCACGCTACAAGCTATGCTACCCAAGGGCATGCAATGGATTAGCATGCTAAGCGAAGTAAGTCAACAGAAAAAGGCAAGAACCATATGATTTCACTCAAATGTGGGACACAATACTGAAAGTAACAAACAAACAAGACAAACAAGCAAAAACTCATTGACAGAGACAACAGTACAGTGGTTATCAGAAGGTAAGGGGTAGGAGGGTAAAGGGGCTCAAATACATGGTGAAGGGGATTTGACTTTGAGTGGTGAACACACAATACGATATATAGATGATGTATTATAGATCGTGCACTTGAAACCTATATAATTTTAGTAACCAATGTCATCGCAATAAATTTAATTTAAAAAAATGAAAAAAGCAACCTGCCTAAACCCGGTGAATGACAAATTCAGTACAAAAATGCAGATCTGTATAAATTCAAGAAACTTTAAAGACTATAGTACAATCAGTTATGTTCCATTCTAAAGAGCTCCAAGTATCTAACAGATACAAGAAATTTTTACTCAATCTTTTACAGTCAAAGAAAATCTCAGCTACTGGGGAAAGACTGTCAATAACCACGTTTTCTCATATAAAACAGCTTTACATATGATAAATCAAGTAAAAGATATTGGATAATTTTTGTTTTATTTTTGCAAGCACCAAGCATTGTCCACATAATATGAAGACTACACTGACAGGTTTTTAAAAAATAGATCAACTTGTTTAAAGTTCAAACAAATAAACAATTTTTCCCCACTTTAGGTAACAGTTAATGGTAACTCTGTAAACACAGCTTTTTGCATATTTTATTTAGAAAACAGTCTAATGTTATCTGGAACTCCTCAAACAAAACAAAACAAAAAAATAAGCAAGCGGTGAAATAAACATTTATTTATATAATTATAAGCAAGCTTGCCAAAGCCTTTTTATTTATTTCTTCCAAGGGAGTGCTTCTTCCTGGAAGGTAGAGTGCTGTCTAATAACTTTAATAGTCATTTAACAAAAATAAATATTTACCCTGCTTAGAAGGTCGTCCAACTTGTACAAAAACTGTTTGCTGCATTTAATCTTCACATCTTCATAAATATTAATTTGTAAAAGTGTTTTCAAGGGTTTGAAGTCATTTTTTCTTAAAGCATCATCAATGCATTTTTCCAACTGCTACAGAAATATAGTTAATGGCAGATATACTGAATCAAAACCAAAATCAGTCATCTCATGCAATGTAGTAATTTGATAATTGTTTTCACATGAAAATTCTCAAAGAGCTTATATCAATTCACTTATATTTTAAAAAAAAACACCCTGTCCACTATTAAATTTGGAGTAATGTAGTTAGAGATTAAGATTCTTTGATAAGACTCTATACAGGAAAAATTATTTCACTAATTTGCCACTTCACATCTTAAATTGGAAAGTCATCAATATATTGAACTCAACAAAAACCTACTAAAGAAGTAAAATAAGCTTTATAGTAACTAATACATAATACCATGGATAAAACCTTAACATACCTGATTATTAACTTCTTGATGAGGTTTAAATAGGGAAAAACAATGCATAAAGACAGGTAAAAGCACGCTTTAGAAACTATATTATGACTTAAGCATCACATACATACATCTCATTTATCCTATTACATATTTACAGTCATGTGCCTGTGACATAGCGGCATCTATGCTGGTGGTCCCATAAGATTATTATGGAGCTGAAGGTTTCCTACTGCCTAGTGCCATCGCAGCCATGGTAACCTTACCTCACAACACATTCCTCACATGTCTGTGGCGATGCTGGTGCAAACAAACCTAGTGCGCTGTCAGCCACAGAATATGAGTAGAGCACATACAATTCTGTACAGCACACAATATTTGACAATGATAACAAATGACTGTTACCGGTTTATGTATTCCCTATACTATCCTTTTATTACTATTTTAGAATGTTCTCTTTCTACTTATAAAACATTTGCTGTAAAGCAGCATGTGCACTAGGCCAGCAGCAGCCTCACATGCCACGCTCACTGCATGGCCTGGCTGCATCCCTTTCTCCTACGTTTGATTTAACCTCGTGCTGTTTTATACATTTAATGTAGCCTGAGTGGACAGTGTCCCTAACGTCTACAGGAGCGTCCAGTCTGTCCTTGGTCTTCAGACTCACTCCCACTGACTCACTGACTCACCCAGCACGTCAACTCCTGCCCGCTCCATCCATACTCAGTGCCTCACAGGGCTGGACCGTTTGCATCTTTTACGCTGTGTATGCACTGTACCTTTTCCATGTTTCGACACACAAACACTTGCATTAAGTTACAATTGCCTGCAGTGCTCAGTGCAGTAACACGCCACACAGGCCTGTTGTCTGCAACACACACAGCCTCGGGGTGGACTGTGATGTGTGCACAACAAATCACCCAACAACGCATTTCTCAGCATCCCCGGCATTAGCAGCACGTGCCTGTACAACCTGCACAAAACCTGCCATCCCTGGTGTTAACGTAAACATCATTACTAAGGGATTTTCCCACTGATCACCAGACTTGGTGGTGAACTGCATACAAGTTCAATAGGTACATTCAAACTTACTCTTTATCTACATACAAGTATCTTACAATTTTAAACCTTGATATAATAATACCCAGGCATAAGTTATACAAGAATCAGTGCACAATTCTTTTCAATGTAAAATAAATATATATATATATATATATATATATATATATATATATATATATGTGTGTGTGTGTGTGTGTGTGTGTGTATATATATATATGATTAACATCTATAACACTTTAAATATTTTTAATACAGCTTTGAAAACAAATCTATTAAACAAAATGAACAGAATATTTTATTCCACTCTTGACCATTTCATAAACACAAGTAAGCTTTGTCTTTCCTAAAAATAGAGCACTTAATACCTATAAACAAACAAAAAGTAATTTTAGGAACTAAAATAAAATACTTCCTTTTGGTCTGGGACTACATACCTGGAGATCTGGTCTTATTGGCATTTTGACTTAATTTTAAAACGGCAGGACAAAACAAACACCTATGAAAGAAAACACACACTTTCTGTATCTTACAACCTGTTCTATATATTTATAGTTTAAAATTTTTAACACACATAAATAATCATTGTTTATACCAAAGGCAACAAATATTTTCTTTGAGCTCTTCACTGTTTATGAAATTCCTCATTTGAATCTGGACAAAGAAATTTCTGGAGAAAAGCCTGAAGATCATTTATTCAAGTTTACTCTTTTTATAAATTAAATAAATATTAAAGGCCTGCTACAAGGTCACAAAACTAGTTAGTGAAAGAAGACAAACCTGGATTTCCCTTATCCGAGATTCCTGCTATATTTGAAATTTCCAACTTTGGCAATAAGAAGAAAAATAATCTTGAATTAATGTCTAAATGATATTCAGGCTAGTAATATAATATTTAAGAAGGGAAGACTATGAAAATATTACCAAAGAACAGAATAGATGAGAACATACAAATATGCAATGAAAGGATTGAGGAAAAGATAACCTATGCACATTTTTCCTTTCAAAGGAGAATGGAAACAGGAAACAATAGAGTTACGTTAAACACCATCTACCATCTTAACAAACGTATCTGACATTTCCAAATGTAATTTGGAGGTTTGCTCTATAAAGGAAACGAATACAATATTTTCCTAGACATCATGACTAGAACAATTTAAAAATAATCTGTACTATGAAGAGCTTTGTAACAGAATCACCAAGAAATCCAACATAGAAAGGCAATTAATTAATCCAAGAGGAATGGAAGACTACACACCTGTAAGACAAGAGGCATTAGTCTACTTTGTTGCCCATAAATGCCCATAGAGAAGTTTAAGTGCCAATGAGGACAGACAAAAAGGATACAAAAGGGAGGAGTAAAAAAAGGTCTTGCATTTCCAAAGATTAACTCTAGGGGAAAAAATTCTGAACCCCAAAGAAACATTTGCTCCATGTGTATAAGGAACCAAGTCTAAAGGTGATTTTGCAGCATTGTTTTGAGTGGCAATTATTCAAAAGCACATAGATGTGATTTGGGAATGAGACAGAGGGAAAGGAATGAATAAATTAAGTGTTGTAAATAATAATCAATTTAGTGAACATAACAATAAAAGACCTAGAATTTTAGATATTTGCAGTCAAACAATTTTAAGTGATTAAAAACATGTTGCCAAATGATACATAAAGTGAAGAAAAGAAATTTTGTATTCTTTGCAATATGGGAAGAGCTAAGACATAAAAAGCATGAAGTTTTTGTACATCATGGTCTCTCTCTTACACGTACTCACACACACAATTTTATTAGGGAGCACACAGGAATCTTGATTCACTCAGAATCCAATACTGTTATGACCCAGCAAGTCCTATCACCATAAACATCTTCACTTTCATAACTTATACCCTTCAGGCCCCAAAGAAACAATTCCCTTACCTATGCTTTGAAAGGAGACGAGTTAATTATGCTATTCTGTTTATTTTGCATATGTTAGAAATCTTCCATAATAAAAACAAGCTTAAAGGATTCCAGGGGATAGAGAGGAGGCCAAAACAATGCAGAAAAGATTGCAGGTTGTGCTGATCTTGACATTTTAGTTTGCTTCAGAATGGAGGTAGAATTTGAGCAACTTAAGTGCTCAGGTAAGAGAAAAGACATTAATTACTGTAACTGTCAAATCTTTCCTCTGGCAGAACTCATAGTTGATTCTTGCATAATGAAAAACTGCTTCTTACTAATACCAAATGTCCATTTTATTGCTTTTATTTTTATTCCAACTTGGGGTCTGGAAGTACTAGCAACTTTGTGCATAGTATTTGCAACAGTTGCACATAGTGACTGAGAAAACTTGTAATTCTAAGCAATTCATATTATTTAATGTGTAAATATGTAAATCAAGACATAACTGCATGAATGTGATATGGACTCTACAATGGCAGTTAGATGGCAAACACTAAAATGGTGACTATTTTTACAAAAAATATGTAATAACATTTGCAATTTCAGTGTTATTAAAACAATTTTATTTAAAATTAATGTTCATTAGTAATTTGCATTTTACCTTAATTACAAAAATATTTCAGAAAAATTTAAAGAAAAATACTTATATTTATTTCATGTTTTTGAAAATATATTCAAATTACATATTTTGAATAATTACCTAATTTTACTCCTTAAATCATACTGTCAATAGAACACAAAATAAGTCTTGATTATACCATATTTACTGATTTTGCTAAAATGAAAAGAAATTATGGAATATATTAATTTATGAATTATATCGGTAATTATTTTATTACTTATCCAAAATTCACCAGTCCGTCATCAAATATCCATAATAAATGCATTCAGTTATGTTTGCTATTTTCCCAACACTCAGTCATAATAATAGCTTTATATATTTTTTTCTATTTTGTTGCAATGATGGTATATTGGTGAGACTGAAGACTAGAACATTTAATTTCACAATTTGAAAACTTTATTAAAAAGTTTAAATACTTAAAAGGAAGGGCCTCCATTTGTACTTTCCTTAGGGCCAGCGACTGACTGTTGGGGCAGGCCCTCACAGCTGAAACAATATGAATTTTAAATGTAATTTACATATTCTGAGACAAGAAATATTGCACAGAAGAATTACTTATGGTCAACAGGCACATAAAGCTAACACGTCGGTTTAGCTTCTAGTCTACTTTAGTGCAAGAAGTCAGGCAGGGAAAAGAAAAACTGGTATCTACGCAGGCAGATTTTTAAAAGTTAGGAAATTAAACAATCCAATGACTCCTCCCTCCCTCCAATTTAATAGAGCCAAAAATTTAGTACTATCCATTAAACAAATCAAATATTTGCAAATGAAATGGAAGGCTAACTCTAGAAAGAAACTGTGGGGACAGAGCCCCAGAAAGCAGTTTCCAGGCTCTCGGCCTCACATAGAAAGGTGCTGGCTCAGGTAGTAAATGGCCATCAACTGTGATTGCATGGCCATCAGCTGTGGCTAGTTGGCCGTCAGCTGTAACCAGTGAGCCATTGGCCACTAATATAACTGCTGTGGCTACGCTAGCAAAAAAAAATGGGGGCTAGCAAGAAGATGGCGGCTGGGCTGGCAAGCGGTACAGTGAGGGTTGAGAATTGTGTCCTGTGTCTCCAGCCCAGCCGCCAGCAAGAATGTAGTGGTATGACTCCCCTACCTGTGGCTCCGTGGGTGTTCCTTTTTGGCCTCGCTGTGCCCTGCGTTTTTATGCTGGGAGCGGGACCAGAGACCCCGCAGGCCGCCCTGCACGACAGAAACACAAGTGATACACTTATCTTTCCACCATAATGAGTAAACAGTTTAAAATATCTTTATGAAATACTATGTAACAGACAAGGAGCAACAGAAAGACACAGGAAACCCAGCAAAGAATAATAATTTTTCAAGAAGAGTATGGGGTTTGGGGTCAACCAAGCAGGCTTTGAGCCCTGGTCTACTTACAGGTAAAACAGAGAACCAGTGAGATGAATGTGTCTATGCAGGGAGAGAAAAGGATTACGGTTTAAAAAAACCCCAACACCTTGACAGACAGGGGAGGCACATATTTTGTCCCTAAAGCTGAATGAATGCAAATAGTAACATGAATACCACGTCCTCTCTACCACCATAACAGATACCTAACATTTCCGAATGTAAGTGAGAGCCTAACTGAGAGGGGAAAGAAACACCATCTTCTATCACGACTGGAATGCTAACAAAGCTACTTAGTAAAACACTTCTAATCACACTGCTCCCCGAGCGAAACTCAGCGTACAGACCCATTTTATCCTTATCTTTATTCCTACTGTATGTAGTGGGCATCAGGAACAGAGCTGGAGAGGGACCACAGAAAACAGCAGCAGACAGATAAGACCGCGGGCAGGGGAGCGGGAGAGGCAACAGGTGTGGGCACTTGGTTCCTAAAAATCGAAAGATCAGCGGCAACAAGAGGCCACGCGCAAAGTTCCACCCCCACGTCCAGAATAGTTACATCGTTTCCAACGCGAACGTCTGGCTAAGGGGGCGGGGCCCACGCAGAGGCCTCGGTCCTCCCCCCTCCCCCCTCACACGACGACGGCCACGCCTGCGAGGCCGGCCCCGGGCAGCACAGCACGTCCGCCCCTGGTCGGTCCCGACGCGGAAAGGGCCGGCGTCCTCAGGCACCGCCGCACCACCTGCCCACGTCCTGTCCCCACCCCCGCGTCTCCTGACCGGCGCCACCCCTGTCGCTCCCGCCCAGGCCACTGACCAGGGCTAGCGCAGCGCGGACTGCCCACCTCGGGCCGCCACCGGGCCCCTCCCAGCCGCGCGACCTGCGCGAGGCCCCGGACGCCCTGATGGAGTCCGCCCCTCAGCCCGATGCCGCGCCGTCCGGGCTGTTTCCCCTACGGGCCGCCTCAACCGTCGGGAGCCCGCGGGCCCAACGGCCCGCCGCCTCCAGAGGCCCGTCCAGCCGGACCCTGCTGCCTACCCCCGCGTTCGCCCGCGGTCAGGGAAACCCGCCCCGGCGCCGGCTCAACCTGCTGGCGTCGGAAGCCTCCGCGCGGAAGTCCGAGGCCTGTTGCCACCGCCACCGCCAAGCGTCGTGTGACAGCGCCTCAGGCCCCGCGGCCGTATTTCAGGCCGCCGACCGGAGGCGGGAACCGTCCGTCCAATCGGCGCTCCGCGCGGCCGGCGCCGCGTCCAATCAGCACAGCTGCCGGGCCTCGCGCCCAGGGCTGTAGGCGGGGTCGCCGAGGCGGAGCCAGGGGCACTGCGGTGAGCGTGACTTGGGCCCTCAAGTGGCCGCCGCGTCCCAGACCGACCCCAACGCCGAGTCCGCCCAGGCTGCGCCCCCGCCGCGAAGCGCCGTGAGAGAAGGCGACACCTCCTTCCCCTGCCTCCACTCCCCTCCCGGGATGCGGCCGCGCCCAAGCGCCCCGGCCCGCCGGGCCACACGCGCCAGCCCGAAGGGCCGGAGGGCGCCGGCGGGCCCAGGGACACCCCCGGGCTCCCGACAACCACCCGAGAGGGTGAACAGGGCCGAAGAGCCGCGTGGCACCAGGCGAACCTTCGAGGACGCGAGGTTACCACTCCTCTTATAGAGTCCACGCTGTGGGCCAGCAGAGGGCAGCAGAGCCATGCCCGGGCGTGTTCCGGCTAAACGCCACTCCGGACTGCCGCGCCCGGCTAGCCACGCCTCCGTCCCTCCTCGCCCCGCCCCCTGCTCTTGCCACGACACGCCCTCCTCGCGCTCCCTCTCCGCTGACCGCGCCCCAGATGGCCCCGCCCCTCCATGCTGCCACGCCCCCCACCCGCTCTGCCCAGCTGCCAGTCTCCTGCATGGGTTTTCTAAACGGAGATGATGCCAGGTGCTGCTGCCCTCATTAGCCAGAACCCCAGACCCCCGGGGGACGTTAGGCTGAGGCTATCTAGGTGTCGTACAATATATTCCAGGCTTTTAAAAATGTTTCCATTTAAAGTATCAGTTTAAATGATAAAAGCAATGACGTTGTGTAAAATATACTGGGGGTGCCCCCAAAATGTATACACATTTTAAGAGATGTGTATACATTTTTTCGGCACCCTCTGTACAAGCAATTCAGAAATGGCTATAACAGACACACACTTCAAAAATTAAAAGAGATTTTCTTGCCTTGCCACTTTCCAGTAGAGGAGAAAAATGTCAGAGTCCTTTTTGTTTCATGTGTTCAAAAAGCATAGAAATTATTTAGTAAACATCAGTAAACTACCACGAAGAAGAAAAATCCTATCACTCATTTTAATCTCATTTGGATTGTTTTTAAATAGGTTTTTAGATTTTGCTATTGATGGAAAACCTTATCAATCATCAAAATCAGGCTTTCAATTAAATTCCACGGGCACGTCTTGGGAACATCCTATCACATGGCAGTGCGTGCACGCTGGGCTAGTTTGAATGTTGACTTTGCTGCTTACCAGCTGTGGGACTTGAGGTGAATTACTGAAATCTCCTGAGCTTCACTTACTTCAGCTAAGAAAATGGGGCTATTATCTACCAGGTAGTGTAATTTTCAGAATTAAATGAAATCAAATACAGCACTCCTAGCTCGGTGGGCAAGTAAATAAGAAAGGACACAGTAAATGTATAAATGTGAGTTTCCTTCCTCTATGTACAAGGCTTTATACTGGAGGAGGGCCACAAGGGGGGAGGGGGTGAAGAGGGAGGGAGAAGCACATTAGTTATTACAGACACATGATTCAGTAAGCAGTGTCAGAGAAGTTAGTAACTATCCCATCCTCTGTATTCCCCTAGAGATGTCTTCATATGTGACCTGGCATCAAAGGCTGCATTTCAGATTCTCAAAGATACACAACAGTGCTACGGAAGCTGAGGTAGCAGCATACAATTGCTTTTTGGCAAGGCACTAAATTTGACTGTTTTAGGAAGTATAAGACTTTTATGTGAAATGATTTAAACAATCAAGAAGTTTCTAAAACCTTGTTTCTGTTATTAGGCCACAAAAAAAAAACACATTTCCAGCTAACAGTTTGTGCACATATACTTTAATATTTAGGCTTGGGTGAAATCATCTTAAGTGACAGACATTAAAATATGTTTGGGGAGACAATCTAACAATTGCACAATCCAATACAAAATTTTAATATCTAAGCAATATAACTGTGTTTTAGAGTCTGAAAGTTCTCCTTAGCTGAACTTTAACAACCAGGCCAGTACATCTAAGCTTTTAAATGTTAACATGTTGGTATTTTTTAAAAGGCACGTTGAGGTTCTCATATCAAAGATATAACACTTTATATTCTATGAGCAGAACATTTTTGGCGAGTGACTTTCACATGGGTTATAAGATTCTCTACATGCCTTTATACAATACATTTTGCAGCTCTAAATCTTATACGTGAATACTCTGGACAATTGTCTTGCGCTCTGGGCTAGGGCCAAGGGCATAGCAGCCAAGACCCTCCCAGGCTTGCTGACCTAATTGGACAGTTTGTTAAACAACAGGAAATGCAACCAGGCTTCTCTCTCTCTTGCATGTCAATGTAGTACACAGTGCTAACAGCCAAAGGTTGTTCAATTTAATCCCAATATTTTAAATCAAAATTCAGTGTTCTTTGACCAGAACGTACTCCCTCTACATCGGAAAGCCTCCCGCTTGTTGGAATTTTAAAAACACAAAAGTTGTCATTGTAAAGAACAAATTGTTTAAAATACAAAACTCATCCTTTACATATTGATATGATAAATGTCAACAAGCATTCAAAAATTTAGAGTTAATTCACTGGTGACAGCTGTCACAAAATTAACCACACTGGTTTCAACTGGATCATTATTCGACTTCACAAATTAGAGACCTTGTCCAGCTTGGTTGGGTTTTCACACCTCACTGCTAGCACCTGCTGTCTGGGAGACCACCACTCAGCACCAAAAGAAATCACCAGCCCCTCCCTGAGAGTTTTAAGTCGTTGTGGAACTCTGCAGGGGACAACAGCCTTGAATTCTGGGTTGGAGTTTAAATGAAAAGTATTTAACACTTTAAAACTGGAAAACAAGTCCAGACAATGTTAGAAATGGTCCTATCTGAAGGCACAAAGAATAAAGTTGGCACGTGGCTGATAAATCCAGGCATCTATAAATACAATTTAAAACAATAAAAAAGTATAAATATCTGTGCATTATTTTCCTCCAGTGCTCTAGTTATTGCTGAAAACACCTTCTAGTTCCACTTGGTAACTTGACTGCTGGAATCTTCTGATGCTTAAGAAGACACAACAAGGTCATCTGAATCATCAAAAAGGTAATTGAAAGGGCATTGTTGCCTGAAATTCTATCGAGTTGCCTGAAAATTGAAATAATGTAAGGCAGAATTTCTTAAAATGTTCAGGTAGTTTCAAACCTAAACAGAATGTCCTGCTAACATGCAGATACTAATTACCAAACACGTGCAAAAGAAATACATGGAGAGGAGAAACTCACAGAAAGTGCTGTTTTGCTATTAAAAGTGTTAAGCTTTCCCTCTTTCTCAGCTGTGATGTAGGAGACACACAGCCTAACCAGAGCAGCTGAACTCCTAGGAATGATTGTGCGATGACTGAGGAGACATAAATTTCTTGCCTATTAATAGTTTTCCACTGTGAGAAGTCCACATACATTGGCAAGCAAACGTGGTCTCAGGTTTTCCTTGTCCCAGGGCCGGAATGCCTCAAGGGACCAGGACGGGGGTCACACCATACATTCTGTTTACAGTGGGCACAAATACACGTCTGATTTTTTTCTTTTTTAGCGTATTAAATCCAGAATGTTCCTAAGAAGGCATTCACTGAGCATAAAAGGTCCCAGCATCACAATAATAACTCACGACTGCGTTAACAGAGACCCAATCAGGACACATGCAAAAACCACAGGCCTTAACTAGAAGGAGGATGCAGGCCTTTCCGACAAAACAGAACAAAACCCTGCTGGGTTCTGTCCAGAGGTCTCAACCCTCACATACACCTACCCACCCTGCACCCTCCCCTAGCACGTTACATACGCACAAGCTTTCTGGACACCTGAGGTTACTTTTTACACCAAGTGATACAGACTTTCAAGTAGATGACAGGATGGCCACTGCCAGGGTTTCTCGCAGCGGGATGTGAGGTCAGACGACTTAGGTTTGGGGGTGGGGTGTAGGAAAGCGCAACCACCTCTTCCGTGACAGCCCAGCTGGGAAGTGACTACAGGTGAGGCCTGGTGCAGAGGCCCCTGGCCCCGCCGCTCAGATGAAGTGGATCCAGCTCTCTTCGCACTCCCCGCGGGGCATGTGCAGTGCGTGGTTGCGGCACGTGAGGCTGTAGTCACGGCCTTCGTTGTTGTCCCAGTACTCGGCGCCGGCCACTCGGTAGCGCAGCGCGAAGTACACGCAGGAGCCAAGCGCCAGTACGTAGGGCGGCACTGGGAAGCCAAAGGCGAAGACGTCCTCGGTGCCCTCGGAACCTGCCGGCCCCCGCCACTTCGCCACGGCCTCGTGGGTGCTGCGCCAGTTGGAGAAGGTATAGCGCACAGCCACCTGCTTCTCGAAGGCCACGTTGCGCACGCGCACCGTGCCGCTGATGCCCAGGTCTGAGCAGGTGACGCGCTCCAGGCACACGAGCTGCCGCGCCAGGCGCTCACCGAAGTCGGCGGCCTCGATGGGTGGCAGGAAGTCGGGCACCAGGCACTGAAGGGTGAACTCTAGGTCCTGGCCGCTGCAACATAGATCCGAGTTGATGGCTAGCCGCGATAGCACGTGCAGTGGCACCGACGGGTCGTCGCCGGCGTTGAACACCTTGACCTGTGTCAGCTCCAGGCCCAGCGCGTCGGCGAAGCGCACGCGATGCTGCTGGCTCCAGCCCGGTCGGCAAGCAGCTCGCGGAGCGCCGGTGGCCTTCTGGCGGCGTTCGGGAGAGCTGGGCAGCGAGCGCGCCCGCCGCTGGATGATGGGCCGCAGGCGGGGATCGCAGCCTGACGGCGCGGGCGGTGGCGGCGGCGCGTGGCCCGGGCTTGCAGGGGGCCGGCAGAGCCGCGGCTCCCGAGCTGCACCACTGTCCAGGTCCGAGAGGCAACTGAGGCTCCGCGGTGCGGGCTTCCGGGGCCCCAGAGCGGGGGGCTGGACCGCGGAGCCCAAGCCGCTAAACATAGCCCAACTGGCCGTCGGGCGGTGGGAAGAGGGCGGAACGGACGGGCAGCCTCCCCACCCGGCGTCCGCTACCTCCGCGTCCCAGGCGGTGCTCAGAAGCGTCCAAGTGTCCGCCGCAACTGCAGCCTGCAGGGAACCCTTGGGGCCCCCTGCGCCCAATCCCTCACCCCTCGAGTCTTCCCCCAGGTCTTCTGCTTCTTGCAGCGAAAAAAAAAGCTTGTTTCCCAAGAGATGAGTGCTATCTCCGGTGCAAGCTTTCCGGGGACACTCTCCGGGAGCGCAGGGTGGCGCCTCCTTCTGCTTCCTTAGAGGTTCTTAGGGGAAGCCTGCGTTCCTGGAGCGGCCCCTCCCACCTTCCCTGTCGGCTGCGTTACTTACAAGGCTATAACTCGTCTCGCTGCAACTTCCTGGCGAGCCTCCGCCCCTCCCCTCGTGACGCGGCCCGCGCGAGGGCTCCCGCCAGCCCCAGCGCAGTCCCGGAGCCCCGCGGAGCTGCGCGCCGCCGCCGCGCCGCCCCCTCCGGCGCCCCTGCCGCAGCGCGCCGCAGTCTGGCCTCCCGGCCTGAGCTCCGGGAAGGAAGGCTGGCGGCCTGGTCACGTGTCCTCCGCGATCGCGAAACAGGTCTGATCAATTTCTGTCCGCGTCTGCCTGGCCCCGCGCCTATCGATCGTATATCTGCGTCTGCACAAACCGAGGACAAGGAAAATGCATGCTGCGGGTCCTTGGATTTCTGGGTTACTGGGGGCAAGGGAAGGGGGAGGGGAGGCAAAAACTGGCCTTTTCAGGAGCTGGTCCCTAGGCTCGTTTTAAGCCTCTAGGCTGGCCAGCACTTTGGGCGCAGACACTGCAACCCGGACCCTCGGCGGGACCCGGGGAGCCTCGCTACGCAGAGAACGGTCTTGTCCACACATCACCCACAATGCTTTGCCGCCCGGGACGACGAGCCAATTCCCATGGGGGTGGAGGGGGGCGGTACTGCTGCTGTCAGTTCCTTGGCGTCGTGCCAAAGAGGAAGGTGTGGTGAGGAGTTAATATTTTATGATGGATGATGCAGCTGCCCTTAATCCGCCTCTGGCGCTTGTGAAGCATTTTTGTAGCCGGAATCTCAGACTTAGCTTTGTTCCAGGGCGAACCATCAGGGAAACCGGTGCTTGTTTTCTGCATCCTCAGGACCCCACAGGCGTGCATCTCATGTCACTGGCTTTGTGAAGTGAAAAGATGGAAGTTCACTTTTTAGGGACGAGTTTGGGGCCAGAAATTCTAGAGGGTTCCTTTTTACTGTCTAGAGGGACAAAGCAGAAAGAAAACCAAACTAATGCAAGAGGGTTGGTAAAGAACATTCTGTATATCTAAAATGAATCAACTGTTGATTGTGGTATAATTCATTAATTTTGGGAGCCCATATGAGATTTTTATTACCATCATTTGTAAACTGACTACAAAGGCATAAACGCCTATTGGGAAAAGCAATGCAGCCAAGTTTCAGGAATTAAATACAAATCTGTAATTCCCTCTCTTTCTCATTTTATAGAAGCAGGGGCTATTACCAAAGTATTCTTTTGAATTAGGGCAGTTTTAGTAGGTCACTCAAAATAAGAGGGAGTATCAACACTGTGTGGCACCCGTCAACAAAATTTCACAAGGAAATAAGATGACATATATTAATATATTGATAATCTTTTAATAGGTTGATGTGACAGTGAAGTGAAAGGGAGCTTCCCCAATGGAGTTTAAGTTCCTTGAGAGCAGGGAATGGGCACGATCCTGCTAGTTTTCAGGCATTCCTCTATTCGTGAATGAATGAATGATTGGACATGGGAGTTTTGGAGTAACACCTGACCTTTATTAACCCTCACAAGTTTCCTCAACCTGTTAGTTCCAGGGAGTGTATGTGTGTGTGTATGAATCCAGTCACAGCATTTATAGTAGTATGATCTTGCATCCAACATCCACTGTGAAAAACAAGAAAAAAAATTAAACTGTAAACATAAGGCAATATCCCCACCAATATTTTAATACTATGTGAATATTTAAAACCAAACAAGTGAAAACCAGCCCAATACTGGTGGTAGGACCATGTGCCACCAATACTCACTGCTTGCTTTGTTCGCATATACACTAAAATCGGACCCATACAGACATTAGCACAGCCCTAGGGAAGGATCACTTGCAAATTCACACAGTTGTGAAGTGTTCAGTATTTAGAAACAAATTCGAAGATACAGAGAACAAACTGATGCTCAATAGATGGGAGGGGCATGGGGGAGGGTGGGTGAAAAAGGTGAAGGGTATTAAGAAGTGCAAACTGCCAGTTATAAAATTAGTCACGGGACTGTAAAGTACAGCATAAGGAATATAGTCAACAATATCTTAATAAATATTTATGGTGCCAGATGGGCACTAGACTTACGGTGGTGATCACTTCGTAAGGTATATAAATGTCTAATCGCTACGTTGTACATCTGAAACTAATATAATATTGTATGTCCACTAGAATTTAAAATGAATTTTAAAAAATACTTACTGACAGAGTTCTGTTGCTTCTAGTTCCGGTGGTGAGGAGCCCTTTCCAAATAGAAGAAGAATAAAGAAGTCACTTCCCCAGCTGTCATCATCTTCCCACAGATTGAGCAAGAATATTTCAAGCATTACAAAAAAGGTGATGTGAACTCTGAAGGAGAATCCTACTTAGATGTGTTCTGTTGTTTTTTGTTTGTTTGTTTGTTTGTTCCTTGTATGTGTTCATGGTATTTATTTCTACATGTCTGTTTTTCAGACAGTCCATCGAATCATAGATGACGATCAGCCATGTGATTTTTTTCAAGAAAGGGAATAGGGTGAATGAGTCTCATCAGAAAAGCAAGTAGTTTTCATGCAATTTCTTTGTCTTGTGAAATCGTATTGCCTCAGTCCTCCACATTGACCGTGTGTGGTTGGAAAATGAAATAATGTCTGTGAATAAGAACTATACACTTCTATTTTTCACCTAGCAGAAGTGAGTGGGCAAATGGTTTTAAACATAAATAGGTGGTAAATGTTCCAGAGGTCATAATTCTGGCACTGTTAGCAGAGTCTACAATTTTGGGTAAGCTCTTTAATCATCTTTTGATGCTAGCGTCCCTTTATATAAAAGGGATACTAATTTCTGTGGATGCACACTGACACCTAGAGACAAACAAAAGTTTTAACACTGATCGTTATGAGTTCTAAATAACGGCGGTTCCCGCATCCATTTCTTCGTCATTCAGTGAGCACATGTTATGATATTGGCAATGATTTAATAGCCTCCATAGTTATGAATTAAGAGGTAACACGTTTTCAAATAATTGCTTAGTGTGGTGAAAACCTCTGGATAAGTGAACCTCTGAGGTTTCCAAAAAGCATATTTACCATTTATTCCTTTTATCCCATCTGACTTATGTTACTGAGAAGTATTATTGATCTTACTGAAATGCTATGTACTTGGCAAATAAATTGAAAAGAAAATATTTTCAACTCAGATATGAGATCCTGCCTCGGAATAAATTACCTCAGAAAAAATTAGGTGCTCTATTAGTAATGGCCACACAGTATTCAGTCTTTTTCTTTACCCTTCTCAAGATTAACCCTATTTTTTTCATTCATACTGTGTCAAAAGACACCATAGGATTTTATTTCTACTCTTTTAAATACAGGGTTCTTATGTCTGTCCCCAACTTGAAAACACTTTAGTAAGCTTTTGGATCAAGGCACAGGTTATATATGCTACACTTTTTCCTATTAAGATTTTAGTTGGCTCGGACTCACCACTGATTAGTGATTAAGTTCTATAAAACTTGGGTTTTACATGCTGTTTACACTTCATCTAAAATAAGCATATAAAAGAAAGCCGTGGAGGTCGCTCATCAATGTCAGTAAACACTGCTCATCAGTAACAGAACAGACTGAGTTCTCTGACAGATTGTTTCCAAACTCATGGTCTAAAATTGTAACATAAGCACTTTAAAAAATACTAGTGTTTTTCCTCAATGCTAATATTTGATATAAAATAGAATCTATGCATTGGCTTCCGGCATCTGTATTATATTAGGTTTCTTAAGTAGAGGATTGTGTGGAAGATGGTTGGTTCTGGAGCTTGTTTTGTCCGCAGTCCTCACTCTGCCAGGAGTATAGAGGCCTCACCCTTTCCTGTAGTCACTACCATGTTCCTCCAAAAATAAACCGGATCTTATATAAATTTTTGCTCCAAAAGACGCATTAGGGCTTATGTTCAGGGATGTCATCCTGAAAAATCGTGCTAGGGCTTATTTCCGGGGGGACACGGTAGGGGATTGTACAACTAATCGCTTGTTTAATCGTAGGCAGACCTGTCTTTGTCATGACACCGAGAATCCGCTTTATTTCTCACAGCGCTATGAATGCTGGCCCATCTTGGAACAAAGCGCCACGTTCTTATTCTTCTGGAAAAAGGCAGAGCAGACCCCAGGACCGCCCTGTTTCTTCCCAGCGGAAAAGCATCCGTGTAGGTGTCTCCCCAGCTGCTGACGATGAACTTGAGGAAAGCATTTCCCCAACAGGAAAAGCCGACCGGAGTCCAGCGGGTTCCAGGTGTCAGGGGGCCTCCGGGAACAAGTTGTTTCTTGACTTTCAGTCAATGAAACTCATCACAGAGGACGCGGATGGGGACAGTGCCAGCGATCTCTCTGACTCGGAGCGCGTTCCCATCCCCCCTTCTCCCCTCACGCCTCCCGAGCTCCATCTTCGCGCGGAAGAAATCGACCCGGTTTCCTTCGATCTGCACCCAGACCCGGGCCATGCGAGGCGGGACTACTATTACCCCGACTTCCTTCCACCGCCTTTCCACTCCTGGGACCTGCGGGACATGGCTGTGCTTCTGAACGCCGAGCGCAGAGCCGGGGCCGTGCCGCGCACAGGGGGCCTTCTGGGCAAGTACATCCATAGGCTTGTTCAGCTCGAGTGGCTGCAGCTCCAAACCATCCAGGGCGAAAGGGGAAAGGGGGCCAGAGCAAAGGCGGCCGCCACGCCTGGGGCCGCAGGGGCTCTGAAAAGCCCCGGGAGAAGCAAGCTGGTGGCCAGTGCCCTGTCCAGGCCCCACCAGGAAGGGGCCCCCAAGTCAGGGCCTTCACGGAAGAAAGGCTTTCACCGCGAAGAAGGGCACCCGTCCTATTACACGTTTGAGACTCCGCCCCAGCCCCTCCACGCGCTAAGCGGTGGCAGACTGTGTCCTCAGAAGCTAACCCTGGACATGAGGACAGAGGATAAGAAAAAGAAGTCCGGGAGGGGTGGCAGGCTGCAGTGTTGGGACCTGTCTGGCAGTGACAGCAGCTCTAAGATGGAGAGCAATGGCAACATCCGAATTCCCAAGCAGTCAGCCTTGAGTCTGGACGCGGGGGACTGCTACAAGGCCTGCAAGACACAAGCATATGCAAACCTTAAGAAAAAGGGAAATGCACATAACTGTGGTCATGCCACCCTATCCAGTGAGAAGAAACTGAAAACAAACGGAGGGAAGCAAAGCACACATAAATTCAAATAACCTCTGAAGTGACGAGTTGGGGAGACCTGCAGACCCCTGAGTGGTGGAGGGTCTCCAGGAGTTACAATACTGTGAATTTTCAGGGGTTTCATGGTGACTGCCTTTCAGTAGCTGGTTGGTTCTTTAGTCCATCCCACCCCCACCAGGGTTCTTTTCAAAGCAAGGTGTCTTTCAACAAGCCTTGCCAGTCTGAAGCGAATGATAGCCCTTTAGATAAACATTAACCAGGGTCTGTGCCACATAAAGGAATAAAGTGACAACTCTCTGGGGAAAGTCAGCTAAAGTTCTGAAACAGCAGGCAGCCACGTAGAACCCTTCGGCTTTCATTGTATATAACTAGATGAAATATAGTATAGAATATACCGTTTTAAATGGTGTAGGATCCAAAACGTCCAAGATGGTGAGGGCTGTCAGCATCCTCACCAGAAACTGTTCAAGCAGCAGTTCTATCCGTTTCACCCCCAGAAGCATCTCCAGCTCTTCTCCAAGTTTAGGAGCATCTATTTTGAGCAAAGTCACTTTTCACGAAGCTGCTTGCCCCTTATAGACCACGCAATCCAGTGCTTTCATACATTTTTCTTGACATGAGTTAAAAAAAAAAAAGGCATTTTAAATTTAGAGCTGGTGGTGAGGTCCATTTTGGTGTTCTTTCAACTGAGGAGAAAAGAGTGCAGACTTTGTCCCGTTGGGGAGTCAGTGGGCATAAGCATGCTATTGCTGTTTGGTGGGGGGCTAAGTGTGAAATATTTGGCACCCTAAAATCTCTGGCATGTGCAGCTTCTCTGAAGGGGAGCCACAGGAAAACCACCTTTTGGAGTTTGTAAATGAAGGGCCTATAATAAGATAGGAACGCACGGAACCACTTTGCATGTCAACAGTATTTTGTCGCTGGAGCCTGCTGTCTGTAGTCAAGACAATGCTGTGCTCTAGTTTACAGGAGCAGCTATGTCATCTCGCTGAGGGCAGAAGGGAGGACGCAGTTCCAGACCAGGTGGATATGAATGAAGTTACCGAAGGTCTTCTTAGCATCCTCACTGGGCTTATGGTTTCCTAACTAAATTCTCAGTGAACTGCAGTTAGGCAACATCTAAGCGTCCCCGTAGTTATGCTGAGATTACGGTTGACATTATCGTGAATAACTTGAAAGCCTCTGCCTACTTCTTGCTGCACAGAATGTTTTAATGACTATAGCTCCTTTTATCCCTTTGAACGATTATTCTATTTTTTTTCACATACGTGTATCTATTTTTTCACGTTTGGGGCAAATGAAAAACTGGCCCTTTTCATTTGACAATATATAATAGCTTGCAGACTTTTCACTCAGTAGTCAACGTCATCCAAGCTGCTTTCCAAGTTAACAGCCAAAGACATGATATGTTTACAATTAAAATAATGGCCAAAAGTTAAATATAAAGATCCTGTTTTAAAATCTGATTTTAATCATATTATATAACATATACAATTTTTTTATGGTAATCTTTTTCTTCCAAGACTTTTTCCCCAGACTTTAGAGATTCCCTCTTGTATTCTTTCTCTGTCACACCACCCTACTGGAGAAAGCAAGCTCTAACACTAAGATCTCACACCTTTTTATGTGAAGGAAAGGTGTGTATCCAGGAGGCATTATTTCCTTAGTTCCCAATTACACCATAACTTCTGTACCCAGTGTCTGTATTGGATTTTGAAAGCATGCTGCTCCCCCGACTTGTCCTCTCTGCTCCCTGATGGCACCCCATGTGATTCTTGCCAGCCCTGCTCTTGGGACCAGACGGATCCGTCCTTTAGATACAGCTGGCACCTCGCTCCTGATTCTTTCCCTGCTTGGTTTTTATTCAGCTCCTTTGATGTTGCAGGGCCGATGACTCTATAAGCAGGTTCTATACACACCCGTACTCCTGATAGTAACACAGAAGGCTTCCCGCGGAGTTTCTGCCTGTCCCAGGAATGCATCTGTGTGGGTGCTTTTGGAGACCTTGCAGGTTGAGGCTGACGTGGTTTATTTTGCTTTGCCATATGTGTGTCTGAGCTGAAGACCATCAGGCTTAAGAAACTGTGAGGCCACGCCTCGGATGTTGCATTTGTTCCTTGCTCTTTGAATTGAAGCTGGTTGCTTAATTTGAGGAACAGTCATTAACGTCACATGGCAAGAGTTTTAAAAAGTGACTTTGCTGGCTTGCTTTTTTGCCTCCAAGTTGATGGTTTACTTTAACCAGTATCACTGTGATGGGATCAGAGCTGACAAAGGGTGTGAGTTCATTACTGAACTGAGCACACTTTTAATGTGATGGTTTCTGATGCACACATAACACAGCTTCATGTACTAAATGCCCCAGATACCGAGCTTGCCATTTTCAAGTAGACGACACTGGAAAGTCAGGTCATGAACTCTTTCAGTTCAAGTCTAAGCCACTGAGCGTCCTGCCATCCTAGTGTCATGAGTCACTGTGTTTCTAGGAAGTGCCTGTCATTTCTGGGGAGTTGTTTACATACAAGTTGCAGTTAAACCAATCAAAACAATCCAAAGTAAATAAATAAATAACCGGAAAGCTTAGAGGATGTAAGAAGAACTACTTCAGGATTAGAATCAGTTCATGGGAAAAGATTAAAAATGTACAAAGATGAACTACAAAAATATATCAGTATTATCTACAATTATTTAGGTTTAGATGATTTCTCAAAACTTTAATGACTAAACTGGTTGAAGGTTTGTAACTGACTTGAATGGGGTGGGATTGGTGGCCCCTGACAAAAAGATGGTGGAGAAGCTATCGTTGGTCTTATGATAGCTCTTAGCTAAAAGGAAGATCGTTTGTAACAATCCTTCGGCCTGTTAGATTAGTTGCCAGATGACCTAAGAATGCTACCTTACATGATAAAAATATTGCGTATTCTTTCCTTTATGTTCATTAACTTGATTAGTTACATAAAAATATAAAACTCTTGTGGTATTGTATTTCAAGGTAAGAGAGAGGCTATATTCGTTATTTATTTGTGTACCTGTACAGAACAGCATTCAACATGGCCTCGAAGTATTCAGCATGTATGTTATTTGCTGTTAAAGTAATTATTGTATGCTGATTTTGTATGTAATAAAATAGATACATGTAAGTCTTTGTGGATCCGGATTTTTCCTTCCTTGAGATCAATTAAACAGCCCACAAATACTGTCTGGACTTTTCTGGTATGGTTTTGCTTTGCTTTTTATGCAGTTCTCTTTCAGGGTTTGTCTTATTTCTCTCTGGTTATTTCTAAGAACTGCTGAAGAAGAAATTCTGTTCCAACTCCTTTCTTAATATTAAACACCATACCTGACAACAGTACTAGAGAAGCATTACTGGCTGCACATTTCTTGAGTCCCTCTTCCTCTTATCACGCCCTAAAGGTGATGAGTGGTTAGGAAAGCGGGATGGAAATTCAATAAAATGAAAGTAACATAATGTAAGTAACTGGTGCCTTCATTAGAAACCAGTAGTGTCTCTTTCTATGAAGCCACGTGGTTAGCAGATGGCAGTTTTGAGCAGCTACTGCTGCAAACATTCTGGAAGGCCCTTTGCGCCTCTTTCTAAACTCTTCTTCCTCTTTCTAAATGAGGAGGTGCGTTCTTTTGAGTCTACCAAATAGTGGCAGTTTAAAAAATAATTTTTGGGGTAGTAAACAATGAACTGAGTCAATTTTAAAAATCTCATTTATTCAATGATTCATGAATTGGGCAGCATCCCATCTAGCAGACAGAAAGGAGCTCCGAGGCGCTGCACAAATGAAAGACTTTTATAGGCAGAAGGGGGCGGGACAAGGAAGTTAGACTGGCTCAAATCCGGTTGGTTACTGCCAAGTCACTCTTGTGTGGGTGTGGCAGGGAGGAGCCTATCAGGTGGTTGACCTCATTAGTGCTGATCAGGCCACTCCTCACTGACAGGTTGAAGATTCCGTTTCTGGGAGAGCTGAGACTTTAGTCTCAGTTGGATGAAGTGGGCGTAGCATAAGCAACTCCATTGTGGACCCATTGTCTTGTTTTTAACAGGGGTTTTGTGTGTGTGTGTGTGTGTGTCTGTGTGTGTGCGCGCGCGCGCGTGTGTGTGTGTCAGTATGTATATTTATCTTTTGTAGTTTGAAAACTAACCATGTTAGAGATTTTAAATCATTAGTTTGTATGGAAAAAGGTTGATTGTTTTTGAATGTTGCTGTTCTATTACCCATGAGGTGGCGACTAAGCCTGTTCACTGAATTTGTACTGTTAGTACCTTCTAGTCAAATGAACAGATTTTTATTGTAATAAAAAGGAAATGGGAGAGAAAAGGACTGTTTGACTTCAGACACAAAGCATGTTCTTTATTTAGAGAATTAAATGGTTTGTCCAATGTCATCAGGTGAAGTATCCCTTCATCCACTAAACATCCCCATATCATTGTGAAAAGTTAACCTGGTGGCATACTAAAAATTTTGTTTATTTGAACAAAAATTGATTCAAATCGGTCAGCGCTGAACCAGAAGTGGTAAGGTACACTCCTCAGACAGGAGCTAGGGGCAAGGATTTTAGAGAGAAGATGCAGAAGCAAGGAAATTATTTGATTGTCTATAGCCTAAGAGGTTGCATTATTTGGAAAAGGCTAGTTGGCTGTTGTGATTGGCTGTCCTTCTTACACTTGAAACATTGGCAGGAACTGATCTGGCTTGGATTTTGGTTTGCTAACTAGGCTCCCAAGGTATCAGAAGCACGACAGTCAAGTGACCTCCTAGTTTGATTACCGTAACATCCTAAGACACTGTCTAGCAAAGAACAGTGCTCACTCAGCTAAGTAACATAAATCAGTACTTTACAAAAATCTTCAGAGACCTTGTTTCAAAAAATACGATTTGACTATCCCTGTCCTCAGCGACTTGCTATTGAAGGAATTAACTGATCACACTGGGAAATATATATGGAATTTTTAAAAAATGGGATAGTCATGAGTATAGCTATTGTCACTTGAATGATATTTTAAAGAAAAGTAATGAGGCATGCTTAACTTTAGATTACATTCAGCTGGCATGCTACTCAGATTGTGAGCCCACCCCTCACACACTGAATGTGAAGGACGACACCCCAAAATATGCCGCATGCTGACTATTTGAAATCAAAGTCACTTGAGAAACAGCAAATACAAGAAAAATCACTCCTACCTTTCTTCTTTTTCTTAAAAGCGGATGAAATTCCTATATGAAAGGTGTCCTCCCTGTACCAGAAAGAAAGTAACATTCTTATCATCAGGGCCAAGAAGCTGAGACCAAGAGAATTCTACAAAAGTTTCATTTGTTAAAATAATTCTTCCTCTGGCTTCCTCGCATCACTTACTTTCCACAACTGCCTCTCTCTGTTCAACCTAGTTACAGAAGCAAGTAAGTCTCACCATTTCTTTGGGTCTTCATTCCTTATGAAGGCTCCCGTCACGTAAAACCAGTATTTAACAAATTGGTACACTTTTCTCCTGTTCATCTGGCTTCTGTCAACTTAATTCTCAGGCCCAGCCAAACAGAACCCTAAGAAGGTGGAGGGGAGCAGGATCTTGCCAGCCCAAAATATGCCTCTTTCGTATAAGAACTATTTTAGGCTGATTATTTTTAAGAAACAGAAAACACAGGAGAAGCTCTAAAAACTGAGTAGAAGTTACCCTTTTGTTAGAGACCTTTCATTTATGAGGGAAATCTCCATTTGTAAGGGGTCTCCCTCCCTGCAGGATGACTACATCTCTAGAAACTCTTATCCCCTCTAATCTTATTCAGGCATGGACTCAAGTCTGCATAGCAACCATACCTTCTTTTACTATGCTCTTCCTGGTTCCCAACTCCCATAACTGGGTTCCTCCCAACCCCCACCAATATCTGCTTTAGTCTTGAGCTGGAGATGGTATTTAAGGCCGTGGCTTGGGCCATCCGGGGAAGTTACTCTGGGTCTCTGCCAAGTATACAGGAGGGATATGTGTTATTGAACTTCTGTTTGCTCTCCTGTTCATCTGTCTTTTATTACAGGTGGGGCCAAGAACCTAGAAGGGCAAAGGTAAAATTATCTTTCCTCCCCTGCAAGGGTAAAGGGAAAAATTCACCTGTCCTGCCCAATCAAAATCTGCATTTTAACAAGATTCTTGGTGATTAAATTTTGAGAAAACTGCTTTTATGACACTTGAATGTCTGCAAGTTTGAATTGACTGCTCTGACAGCATTTCACTGGGTGGACCAGTCTTCTCTTTGAGCTTTGGCCACTAACAGTCTTTTGCCTTATGTATGTCTATTTTCTCCAGGGCTTAAAGGCATCTGGCTGGCTCTTTGCCTCAGGAATGTGTCACTCCAATGCATGATTTATGGCCTTTGGTAATCTGTGGTACAAGTGAGTGCTAAGGACCTGAGGTTTCTTACACATTTTCCTGGAGCACATTTTTCTTACATTCATACTCTTCTATTTTTAAACTGCAGGTGTGGAAAACTCACTCTGCCTTTGGTGGCCCTTTCATTCACTTCAGTATTTTGACCAGGTTCAGAAGGGTCCCCCTACCTCTCACCAAGCTTTTCTGCTAAACCCATCTCTCTTGAGATGTCTGCCTTCCTAAAGTAAGGAGGAAGACAAGGAAAGCTTTGCTATTTTCCTAAGGTGTTCAATGTTCTAAATACTGGAATGAAATGCTTTTTACTTATCGCTGTCAACCTAGCACCGAGTTGGGAGGCTTGGGTTAGAAATCAATGGCAAAGTGTTATTCAAGGGTCTTGAGATTTGTGAGTCGGAAAACACTAGCAGCTAAACCCCCAGAGAGTTCCAGAGTGGAAAGCTGAGAGTGCTTATTGTAAAAAAGTACATTCTTCAGAAGAACAGTCCAGATTCCCAGTCTCCGGATTGGTCGGAGACAGTGATCTTCCAGATGGTGATAGTCTGGGTCAGCATTTCAGGACGAGAACATTCTTTCCTGAGTGCTTCATTCTTTGCTAAGTCCTTCAGAGGGGTAGCTGTCTACGGGAATTCATGGATCTCCAGGCATGGACACATGACTGAGAAGTTCAAAAGTGTAAGTTCCCAGGGTAAAGTAAAACAGAATTGTTTCCTTATGCTTCAGACCATTTGGCCTGAACCAGTTTTGCCAGCTTGACTACAGCGTCTCCATTTCAAGTTAGCTTAGCTGTGCTGACTCCATCTTGTTTTTTCATTCCTCGTAGGTTTCACACAGTAATGAAATAAAAGACCTACCGAGTGGAATTGAAGACGTTCTAATGAAAAAAAGAAGTATATGTTCTTCTCTCTACAGGAGGACTTTAACGTGGGAAGATAAAGCAAAACAGTCTCAAACTTCTCTCTCTTCCTCTCCTTCCCAAAAAGAGCGTAAAAACATTTACGTACATGACTGACTAAAGCAAGAGCTTGGTGATTCTATCAATATTATTAGCATTAGAACATACTTGCAAAAATTAAAAAGACTCCAAGCAGCATTTTTTACCCCTTAATTGCTCATCTGTAACATTATAAATAGGGGCAAGAGATTAAAATCTCTTAAAGGATATTTTCTGGCCAGCTCTTGGTGGCTGACTCAAAATACTAAGACATCTAGAACCACACTTTCTGATCAATCTCTGTGACTACGAAAGCATCAAAACAGAAGAGACAAAAAGGTCTTCGTCACTGAAAATAAATCAGGAGATACATACAAATAAATTATTTTATTCTCACGCAGAGTCTAAGAACCTTCAGCTCTTACACATGTTAAATATTGGGGTACAATTAGATACACAGTATCAGAGATTGAGGCAAAACTACACTTAGTAATAACCTGGATTTGTCACTGCTAGAGTCAAATTCATTTTTCTGATATGTCCCCCCGACTTTGTGTAATAAAAATCTTTAAACATACAGAAAAGTTGAAAGAATGGTACAGTGAGTACCCACACGCTCACTGTCTGGCTTCTACAGTTAGCGTCTTGCTCTCTCTGCCTTGTCCATCCTTCCACCTCCTGCCTCCTCCCGGCGCCTGGCGCCCTGCCTTCCATCCCTCTGCAGGGCGTCCAGGTCACTGGTTGTACATTGTGTTCACAGGTGATTGTTCAGTACGGCAGAGCTGGGCTGCTGGGAACCACGTGCCCATTCCTGGGGGGAAGCACAGCCTTCCCGGGGGGCGGGGGGGGGTTTTGGTTTTCTTTCCTTGAGACAATTCTGAGAAATTAAACTTTTCTTGTGACTGTGAAGAAAGGGGGCCTTGAATTCAGAATCATTTGACTGGAAAGTTAATGTTATGAGTAGACCTCCAGTGGAGGACTACATATGAACGATTCAATTTTTTTTCCGAATCTGAGTTTTCAACCCTGCTCTGTCAATACCTCACTTCCATCGTGGGCATTTTCCCAGGCTCTCAGTCAGTGAAACCAGTCCAGTGTAAGTTGTCAATGCCAACCCGATTTAAATGTAATCTCCACCCCTCCAGGGCAGGCTGGCTTCTGGGCTGTGTGTGCAGTGCAGGGCTTGTCCCCCCTCCTCTGCACCTGCCACCCCAACTGGGAAAGGAGGGCGTGGCCGGAGAGGAGGGCGTGGCCGGAGAGGAGGGCGTGGCCGGAGAGGAGGGCGTGGCTGAGGTCTGCTCCTGGGATCCTCCACCCCTCCCTCTCCTGGGCTCTGGTTCCTCCAGGGCAGACTCGGAGGACAAATAACGGGAAAGCACCAGTGCTCCTTCTCTACCAGGCCACTCATTTTGGCTTTCCCTGAGGCTGGCACCACTGTGGTCACTGCGTCCAAATGTCCAAACGCTGGACCTTTCTCCATGTGTAGTGTCCTGCACCTCCCCACCAGGCAGCATCGCTCAGGAAGAAGGTACAGGCCCAACCATCTTTCTTCTTTGACGTTCACCTGAGAATTTCTGTGTCTCCACCATCCATGTCAAATGGAGGAAGCGTTATCCTTTCTAAGCCCCGCTGTCCATCGGTTCCCTTCTTCTTGGCTGGGCACAGGGCTTGGTCAGCCAGTCCACCGTCTGTCTAAGCAGATCCAAGGTGGGATGTGTGCTGGGTTCTCAGTCTCGCAGTCGCCCTCATTCGTTATCAGTGATTCTGTTAATGCTCTATTCCATTCACTGGAAAACCCAATCCATTGATTTCCCGAAGTGGAAAGAAAGCAGCCATCTCTCCCCAGCAGGGAAGGATAGCGTCAGTTCTTGATGCAAACGAGGCACATGGAGGCAGCGGACCCTCCAGCCCCACCCCGAGTCCTTACTGCAGTGGGTGGCGGTGACGCAGGCTGGGGGTGACACAATCAGTGAGTCCTGGGGTGTCTGGTGTCTCTTTTTACAATGTGGTGAATTTCATGGTTCTCCATTCTCATTGAGGGGCCTGCCTCACCAATTCCCGGGCAAGTCGAAACTTTACATGCAACGTACTTTTCCTTGTAAAGATGACAAATAAACGTGGTCACGTTGTGTTGAACAACGACCCTGAAGGAAACTCAATGAGTGCCTGGCGTTTGCAGGAACCTTGGCTGACATGGGTAATTCAGGACAAAATCCATCCTTTCCTAGAAGCACTCCGGCTGTGTTTATCGTTATAAAAAAAAGTCCTGAGGGCTTGCAGTTGGTTGGTCTCCTCTCTACACCCAAGGTGAGAATGTTGAGTTTATATAATGAATTGCAGCTCATACTTTCCTTTTAATCAAGTAATTTTTATCTCACAAGCAATCACATTTCTTCATTTTATCAGTTTACACGGAGCTGGGAGCTGCCACCTCGTGGCTGCAAAGTATTACTGCACTTCTAAGGACACAGGAACCCTGAAGCTTAGAGGAAACCGAAAGTCCCCTAGTTCAGACTCACCTAAGAGATGCCACAGGTGAAGCCCCAAGTCACCAGCCCAGGGAGTCACAGCCTCACTCAGCCTCACTGAGAAGGGTTACCTTGTGGGAAACTGGCTTCTTGCCAACTTTTACATGTTTGAGGATGTTGAAAATGTGGTTGTTTTTAATATAGTGAAACACCACTTTCTTTCAACTTACAGTAAATGTAACCAACCCTTCACTAGCGTTCCCCAGCCCTGCTCCCTCCCCCCATCTTTGGAACTCAACACACTGTCTTTCTGGCTCAATTATTATCATCCTCAGCATCGTTCTAGCACTGAGGGTGTTCAACCTGCGTCTTTATTTCCCCCAAAAAACATTCAACATGGTTAGCTTACTTGATGTATAAATTCTGAATTAATGATTCTAACTCAATCCAGTTTTTCAATCACTACCATGGAATAAAAATATCCACTTTGAAAATGAACACAAAGTTGTAAATTCAATAATTATTCTTCTGCTTCTCTTCATGCGTGGGAAATTAGAGATCTTAAAATTGCATTTGTTACTCTTTTCAATAATAAGCTATTAATATGGACTACGATAAGAAACTATTCAAATTACATGTCACAGAGCTATGGACGTACACTTAGACAACACCTGCTTCGTCTGCTGAAGAACTGTTTACTATTTTAAACCAGGTACTGTGATACCAAGGGAATATGGTAAGGTAACCGGGCTTATGGAGCTCAGATTTTGTTTTAAACTTGATCTAGTAGGATCCCAACTTGTCCTTTTTGTTCAGAATTCTAATGCAAGACCCTCGGGTTGGTACAGAGACCCTCTCACAGGGAATGTCTTTCCCATCCTCCCTCCCTCCTACTTTCATCCCAAACTCTGACAGACTCATCTAAGCTTACGAGAGATTTTGGTTGAAAAAGTCTGTAAATCCCACAGCCCCAAGACATGGTTAGGATAAAGATTGTTAGTGCTTTGGAAAGTAAAAGGTGGTTCCTTTTTTTTCTTTTTCTTTCTCTCTTTTTTTTTTCTCCTCATTAATAAAGTTATCCTTTCTTGGAGTCCTTTTCCAGTTCTTTTGTTACAAAGGAGAGGGGATATAGGAAATAGTCATTAAAATATTCTGCTACAGAAAGAGATCATTGGCTGTCCTACTTAGAAACTAAACACAAAGAAACAGAGCCCCGCTTTCCCACATGCTAGTTTGCTGGTTTCATGGTCCCGTGACTGAGCCCTAACTCCCTGGGTCAGATTCCGGCTGGTATCTGTGTGCACGTGTGGTTAGGGTGCTTTTATTTCTGTCCACTCCCTTCCTAGGAACTGCTTCTGGCTTCGGAGGTTAAAGCTTAAGTCTCTGCCAGCCCCACCCCGATACACACAAAACAGCCAGGGAGAGGGGAGGAGAAAGTTGAGATGAGAACCCCTGGGACAAAGTGACCGGAGAGTGATTGAGGAGCAGTTCCTAGCAGGAAAGGACAGTGCCTGGCTCTGGGTGAGACCACAGCCCAGAGGGCTGGCTGTCAGTGTCACGCTCAGGGACATCTCAGGCATCCCCTCCCCCCCTGCGGACATGAGCGCCAGAGTCCACAGGTTACTGCAGCTTCTCCTAGTGCTGTTGCTGCTGCCCCAGGTAAGCGGGACTGGTACCCACACCTGGGTGCGTGGGATGCCTGTGGGGATGGAAAGCACAGCTCAAGCTGCTTCTGCTCCTTGTAGGATAAAGGGGGTTGGGGGGGGGGCTGAGTGTGAGCTGATGGAGGCTGGCGAGGTGGGAGCAAGGGGGCTGGTTATTTACAGCACGGTGCAGCAGTGGAGGCGCCAGAAGTTACACAAAGGAGGGTTTAGGGTCACAGTGTGTTTGGGAGGGGGTAGTGGGGCAGGCTGATGACACTCATCTCAAAACTGCTGTGTACAGCACACACTATTTTCACTTAGATTTATAGCAACACACGCAAGTGTTCCAAGATACTTATGTACATCAGACCGAGAAAATCTCAATTGTGTATGTTGTTCAAGAACAAAATTCAAATCGGTAAATGACAAAGGTCTTATTGGCTTTATTCAGCGATTCATGAATTGGGCAGCATTCCATGCAGCAAACAGAAAGGAGCCCTGAGGAGCTGGACAAACGAAAGGCAGAGGGATAGAATGAGGAACTTACACTGGCAAAGGGCCGATGTGGGAAGGTCATTCCCTTAGGGGATGGCAGGGGTCTATCGGGCAGACACCGCACTAGGGCTGAGCAGCTCATTCCAGGCTGACGGGCTCAAGGTTCCACTTCTGGGGGCGGCTGAAACTTAAGTCAAGGCTCAGTTTGGTGATGTGGGGCTGAGCTCATTCGGGGCCTGTGGTCTCTTTTTTAACTGTTCCTCCCTTTTGATCAGACTCTCAGCCTGACAGATGTGATCAAAATGTAAGGCGCTGGCTGCACTCCCAGCTGCTGCTCTGAGCGCTCCCGGTTTTAGCTGACTCTGTGGAGTTCCCAGGTCATGATTTTGGGTTGATATTCTTGAAGTTGCTCATTCTCTTCACCCCTTCTCTGATGTTCTGGTCTTTGGGAGATCATTTGCTTGGTGGGTAGCAGCTGCAAACATGCACGTGACGCCTGGGAGAGAATACAGTGCAGAAGCAGACTGCTATGGTTACTCTACACGGACGATTCCCAGTGTCTGGGTGTGTTTCTGAACCGTGGTCCTCAGGATCCACACCAATCAAAATCAAATCAGTCAAAGAAAGGCCCTGCTGAAGGAGTCACTTTCTTAAGCCAAGTGTCTTGTTCAGCGAAGTCTCAACTTCCCCAGCGGTGTGAATCCAGGGGTGCCAGGTGGCATTGGCTGGAGCACCGAAATGTCCTTGCTCAGCGAAAAGACACTCAGGGCCTGTCCTGTTATCAACAGCAACCTGGGCCAGAGAGTCTCGGTTTTTGTGGGGCGGCCATTGCTTTAGCAGCACGTCTGGATACTTTCACGAGTGAAGGGGAGGGGCCTGATGCCACGCTCACTGTACTCACCTCTCACCAGGGGCAGGGAGACTGGCCAAGGAAGTGGGTACTGAGTCAGGAACGCCACCCGGTATGACTCAGTGATATAAGTTCAAGGCAGCTGACCAGTGAGGTCTAACAGGGGGGCCCCAGTTAGATACCAAGGGATACTGCCTGGGTATGGGCCAGCCATCGGGGCATTCCTAGGCCCAAGGAGAATGACAGCCAGCACAAAGAGAGATGCTGTGGGGACATACAGCACTCCCTCTAAGGTGGCACCGCTAATGGATTCATTTGCACGAATAGATGTACTTGCCCCGTTAAGCCAGGAGTCAGTTAGGTTTCCAGCGTGTTCGAAAAGTTGATCTTCTAGTCTGAAATACAAAGTTGTTCTAAATTCCTCACAAAGATGGGCACTGCTGGTGAGTCCTCTCCATGGTGGGGGCAGATCTGATCTAGATAATTATGAGCACATGGGGGTGAGGGGGCGAGGGAGGCAGGCAGTTATGTCTAGTTGGGCAAGTACAGCTATAATTGGAAAGTAAAAGCAAGACACTGTAGGTTCTGGATCTAAGAGCTGGACTTTAAATTCCAGTGGGGGTGGATTGTAGTTTATGGTGACTGGGAGTAGAGGAGAAACTGGTCGCATGGAGGACCAGGGGTCTCTAGCATCATGGGCAGGTAGGAGTTGTTGGTGACAAATCCAGCAGTCCCAAAGGTTACCCCCTTAGCAATGGCCTCGGACATATGGGTGGTGGCGTTACCTTCCCAGGCCAATGGCAGAGTAAAGGAAAGAAGGAGAAGAAAGACTTTCATGTTGAGTTAAAGTAAGAAGCCTGGGTGCAGCGTCTTGGCTGGGAGCAGTCTACCTGGATGCCAGCAACTCTCTTCCTCGATGATTTGATTTGGAGGCGTCCTGCATCTGTCCAGGACCAGGTATCAGATGGAGCCTCCTACAGCTGGGAGATGTGTGCCCGAGGCTCAGTGCTTTCTACTCGGCAGCAGTGTCAGAGGTCAGGAGCACTTGGTGAGGTCCCTTCCAACAGGGTTCGAGGGCTACCTTCCTCAATGATGTTTCCAGAATACCCTGTGACCAGGCTCCAGACTGTGATCGGTAGAACCCTTTGAACCAGGATTGGAAAGCTTCCTGAAGCTGCTTATGATGGGCCCTGAAGACTTACAGTAGCTGGTCCCATTAGTGCGAGATGACAGGTGTCCACAGAAGGTTGTCTGCCAGTAGATACTGGTCTGCCGGTGACTCTCTCATGTGGAGCGTTTACGACTGGGGGCCAGGGATGCCGGGGGCCAGGGATGCCTGCCGTTCTGCAAGTCTAGAGATTCTGCGTTTGAGAAGCCTATTCATTCTCTGATGATTGAGAGTGATAGTGACAGTGACACTTCTAAGAAGTTTGTAGGTTTTCACTGAGGCTTGTATGATTTGCCCCGTGAAGTGGGGTCCGTTGACCTCAAGTTCTCAGCATTTTTTTTTTTTTAATATAATGATGAACTCATCATGAATGCTTCTAAGAAAGGATTAATTTTTTTCTTGGGTACCTTGGTTATGGAGATTGTGGAAGGTTTAGTACGAGTGGGGAACATGTTTTTCACAATTTCTTTGCCACTGGGAGGGCACCAGCCTTGTGGCCAGGGAGGGCTTTAGCCCAGCAGGAAAGCCCGCACAGTAACGAGAGCACACTGGCGGCCCGGCTTCGGTGGGAGGTGAGTGAAGTCTGGCTGCCCGCGTTCTCAGGGGCCAGAGAGGCTGGGGGGCCTTTCGGAACAAAAGCAGTTTTCCCGGGATTATGGGCCTGACAGTTCAGACACTGGTGGTAAACTGCTCTCACAGTTTTAGAGACGTCTCCCCACCAGTGTTTATTCATACCGTGTTTCCCTGAAAATAAGACTGGGTCTTATATTAAGTTGTGCTCCAAAAGACGCATTAGGGCTTATGTTCAGGGGATGTCATCCTGAAAAATCATGCTAGGGCTTGTATTCCAGTTAGGTCTTATTTTCGGGGATACATGGTAATTGGAGTCACCTGAAATGCACCAGGGTGGCTAAAAGAATGCAAAAACCCAAAAAACGGGTTTGCCAGGCAGCCTGGAGATCCGAGCGGCCGTCTTGGGTTTCCTGTACCCCGAGTGCTCACTAAATTTACACCCCGTTTGCCGTCATGACTTCTCTGATTCCAGAGCAGACTGCTGCCATGTTGCAAGGACAGCAGGGTGGCCCAAGTCTGGTAACAAGGGGTCGCTTTTTCCAGAAGCGGCATGGACCTCACCCATGTGTGCCGCACACATCCTGTGTGGGGTCTGCTGCTGCTGCCTCTTCCTGGACGTCAGCCGGCCACTCCCCTGCCACTCCCCTTCAGTCTTTTTTGTGTGAGCCTCAGTTTTGAGGAAGTTCATTTACTTGTTGTCCACTTTGGGGTGGGGTCTCAGTGGTCGTAAGCAAACCCCTTTGTTTCCGTAACACCCTCAAATCATGGACGACCCCAGAGGCAGAGTGGCTGGAGTTTAAATATTACCTGTTTGTCCTCTGGCATATTTGGAGAAGGGCCCGGAACCCTGCTTGTTGGGGGTACTGACCCTGTCCAGTAGTTCACATTGGGTCGCGACAGCAAAGCCAGCTTGGAAATATCCTTTTTTATGTCCACATTAAGACCCATGAACAGACAGAATTAGATCAGGCTCAGTCAAACGAGTGTCTTGTAAATCAGGACGGGGTGTCATGAAAAAGGACATTTTCACCTCACAGCAGTCGCAGGACCTGCCCTGATGGGGCAGGGGGAGTAACGCAGTAGGAGGAAAAGAGCTGCATTGTGACAGGTGCAGAAAGGGGTGGAGGCAGGAAGATCTCACAGGTGGGTCAGCTTACAGGGAAGTGCTGAGTCATTCCAGAATTACGGGGACTTTGGCCAGTGTGCAGAGTTTGTAAATCAATGTCATTTCCTAGGGTCGAGTTCACTGCAGGTTCTCACTGCAGCTGCAGCTACAGCCTAAGGCAGCGAGGTCACTGACTCAAGTGCACGGTCACAGGACTAGGCCCACATTCACTGCCATGTTCTTGCTCGAGCCTGGCTCGCTCCCTGCATGAGGACGCGGGGTCTGTGGTCAGGCAGCCCTTGGCAGGCAGCTCCTCGGTGTTGTTCTAGGCTCACAAAGGCCTGCACACGTTTCTCTTCCCAAGGGACACATGCAGGATCCGAAATTTTAGTGAGTTCACAGTGGGGAGGCCGACAGAGCAAAACTAGGAACCCACTGTGTGGGGACAGAACCCCAAAAAGTAGTTTCCAGGCTCTCAGCCTCACATAGACAGGTGCTGGCTCAGGTAGTAAATGGCCAACTGTGATTGCATGGCCATCAGCTGTGGCTAGTTGGCCGTCAGCTGTAACCAGTGAGCCATTGGCCACTAATATAACTGCTGTGGCTACGCTAGCAGAGAGAAAGGATGGGGGCTAGCAAGAAGATGGCGGCTGGGCTGGCAAGCGTGGATGGCGGTTTGCGGACAGTGTGGATCCAGCCTCCAGTGAGAGTATAGTGCTGCCAGAGAGAATATAGTGGTATGACTCCCCTACTTATGGCTCCGTGGGTGTTCCTTTTTGGCCTCACCATATCCTGCGTTCTTGTGTGGGGAGCGGGAGCAGAGACCCCGCAGGCCGCCCTGCATGACAAATGGTGCAGCGAGCAGGGTCTCCCGCACGACACACTGTCAGCCAGCCAGCCAGCCAACCCCACAAAGCGGCTGCTGGTGACCGAGGTAATGAAGTGTCCAGAGATAACTGTAGCCTCTCCTTAGAGGCCTTATGCCCTCTCCCAGCTGACTGCTGCTACACAGGGAGGCACCCTTTGTGGGCACCTGCTTGGTAACTGAGTATAGCAAGAGGTCGCGTACCCGCTTGGAAGGGTTGATTTTGCAGGAAACGGGAGGGTCTTGCATCTTGGCGGAGCCCTTGGCAGAAACCAGACAGGGCCGCAGAGAACCTCTGCAGCCTGACCGTCCAGGAACACTGTTGATTGTTCCACGTAAAGGCAAGTCACTACTGGCCACTGGGGTCCCCAGGCTTGCTGCAGAAGGCCGCACAGGGTCTACAACGGTGAAACATCTTGAGTCTGGTGGCATTTGTAACAAGAGGGGGTTCGGGTTTGGAACAACTGGGAAATGGGGAATAACTGTTTTGTGAAAAGCTCTCACGTCCTGGATGAGTCGCCAACCCCGCCCTCTACATATCTGGATGGGCCTGACCGGTGTGTTACGTGTTACGGGGGCTGGTCAGCCCTGGAGGGTCAGGTCTTCTTCTCTGTGGGTGGGGCCTGTTCTGGTTTTGCAATTTCATGGACACAGAGGCAATTGGGGAGGTTTAGTTATGTCTATCTGCAATTTTGTAGGTTCTGCACTTTTTATTCTCTCGGTGTCAATATTAAAGGTAGCCCACACATCTCCAGGCACGTCGATGACATTAGGGATTTTTTTTTTTTGCTGGGATTCTTCCTCTTCTATACCAAGAATAGAGTATAAGGAACATAAAAGATCAGGTTCAGGTTACTTAGGAAATTCTAAGGTGAGGTCTCCCTTGGAGACAAAATGTCTTAGCCCCTTGAATTTAGAAAGATCTCTACCTAGTATATACAGATCACAGCAGAAAGGAGTGTTTTTCAGTGAGAGGACCCAGAGTATTTGTACTGACCGAGATAAAAACTCTCTGAATTTTATTAGATACCCCCACTATGGAAACTTCTTCTTCCCTCCAAGGAGTTGGCTATCCTGTAAGAATGGGGTGTAAAGTAGAGAGTGTAGCTCTGATATCTGTCAGAATTTGGCAGGTTTCTCATCCATTTTCATTTTCACTTTCCCTTGGCTGTTTAAGGGAATTACTGGCCACAGTTTACCAAGAGCCTCCGGGAGTCCTGTCAGCTCTCGGAGGGACCCCTGTGGGGCCTCTACTGGGGGCCGACATGGAGCATTTGAGTTGACATTAAAGAATTTGACCAAGACCTTTGAGGAGAATCTTTTATCCAGTATCCCCATTGATTACAAAAGGGACCCTGACCTCGGGGGCCAGCATTTTCAGATGGACCCCTAGGAGGGTGCAACCTGGCAGCCCAGGTGTTTGTTTTGTTGTCTGGCTGTGAAGCTGTGCAGCTAAGAGGCTAACAGCTGGGCAGACTTTTGTTTATGGTCTTGTTCCAAAGTCCTTTCCAAGTATTCAGCTGTGGTTACGAGTTCAGTCATCCCGGTGACCTCCCAACCTATTTTTGCCTTTTTATCAATCCGTTAATATCAGGAGATAATCCATTTACAATCAAGAGTAAACTGGCTGACATCGTTTATGTGAGGGACTCAGAATGCTGAAGGAGAGCTCGACTAGGCCTTAGGTCAGCCAAAGTGCCCCTCCTTTTGTTTGCATGTCTGAATGATACGCCAGTCATTGTGGACAGGGAAGAGTCAGAATCTCTTAGAAGCTCAGTGGCTGTATTGCAAGCTTTTCTGGTACTTAAAGGGAGACCAGGGGCCACATGCATAAGCTGGTAAAGACCTGGCAGCCCAGAGTCACAGGCCCCGATAAAGACTCCAAATTCTTGGGGAAACTTTGGGGGATCATCCCTGGGTTTAGAAAATTCCTTAATCATGGCCCTTAGTTTGGTGTTTGACCAAGGAGTGAAAGATACCTGGAGAGGGGTCACCCGCAGTCTCGGTCGTCTTATTTAGTAGGCAGGTGTTTAGTGGTCTCTTCTGAGAGGAAAGGCAGTTCAGAGGGAGGATTAGGCCATGAGAACTCAGGTACAGGATAGAGGGGGTGGCACGAGTCATGTCAGTCTTATTGTCTTTTGTTTAGGTGCCTCTTGTGTCTTTAATTTTTCATTAGCCTTTTGTAACAGATTCTTCAGTGAAGCTATTTTGGGGCTATTGAAGGCTTCTGGAAGCTTCTGCACACCCATTAAAATAGGTGTCCCATTCTGTTTGTTTGATTTGGGATCCCTTGCTTTCAAGACACTTCTTCAGTGAACGCTCTTGACTAACTGGGACATTCCTTGTAATGGCCATTGTAATTCTAGGCTGTCTTTAGAAAGATTTTGCCATTTTTGTAGGTGTTTGTTTGTAGCTTCTGGGACCATAGTTAAAATAAGTATAGGCGCCTGATGGTGGCATACTCCACTCTTTGGAACGTAAGCATTCCATTTTAGCTCAGCTTGGGTTTCTTGTAGCCAATTTAACACCTAAGAGGGATGTGTCGCTGGGCTGGGGACTGTGTGAGGGAAGACATTGGGAAAAGTCCCAATATCTGAATGAATATACCTCATGGCATGAACATTTTCTTGTGGTCGGTGTGTGATCTGTGTCAGTCTAACTCGTTGTGTGACCAACTTATCCCAACTCAGAGTCTTAGCGTTAAGCGATGAACGCTCTAAGAGCTTCTATGTGCTTGAGCGGTGCCGACCAACTTTTGCCTTTGAGCCTATGTGATTCCCATTAGCAATAGCCTTTACCATATGTGCACACTGCATCAACACACCAGCAGTGGTCAGAGAGACGTCACTGCGACCGGCCAAGGGATGGCCTTCGGTACACGCCACCAGCAGTTCCCAACATGGAGCTGCGGACTGAACCAGCAGACCCCAACAAATGGGGACTTTGGGTGAACCAAGGGCTAGGGACTAGGGTTCTGGTGGGACCATCTCCCAGCTCAGGCTGACCCACGAAGCCCTGACTGGGAGCTAACCAAGGGCTGAGGACTGGCACTCTGTCAGGGCCTTCTGTCAGTCCAGACTGACCCGTGAATCCAGGACTGGAAAGCCAACTAGACTGGGAGCCCACACAAAGGGAGTGGAGCCATTACCGAGAGGAACTTACCCACAGCACTCGGAAGTGGCGAGAAAGACAGAGAACTCAAAGGGATCAGGGATACTAGCGCCTGTGTTTCTTGTCCCTGAAGCCATCAGAAGTTTCCTTCAGATCCTACCACTGCCACCAAATCTGTTAAAAAACAAAATTCAACTCAGTAAATTATAAAAGTCTTGTTGGCTTTATTCAGCAATCCATGAATCGGGCAACCTCCCATCTCGCAGACAGAAAGAAGCCTAGAGGAGCTGGACAGATGAAAGGCTTTCTAGGCAGAAGGGGGCGGGACAAGGAAGTTACACTGGCAAGGTCACCTTCCATTAGGGGATGGCGGGGGTCAGGGGGTCTACCAGGCAGATGACCTCACTACTGCTAAGCAGCTCATTCCAGACTGATTGGTTCAAGGTTCCATTTCTGGGTGAGGTTGAAACCATAATTAAGTTAGGTATTAAGCCTTGGTTTGGAGATGTGGGGTGGAGCACATGTGACTCCATTTTGGGCCTGTTGTCCCTTTTATAACACTGTCAAGACAATTTGAGCAAACCAATGGGGATGGATGAAAACCTCCCCCATCCACCCACCCACACACACAGCCCACCAGTTGCAACTGCTGAAATGAAAATACAGACAGTGGAATCAAGATTAGAGAAATCAGGGCTTGTTCCATTCGTACTTAGTGGATGGAGTTAACACTGCACATGTTTGTTGGTGGTGAGCAGCTTTGTACAGTTGGGAGGGAGAGTCCTGGGGCTGTTACATTGCTGTCGAGTTGTCCCCTGTAACGCCCCCCAGGCCAGGAGGCAGTGCGTGGTAAGGGTGAAGGCTGTGCGCCCCGATTGGGCTGCTTAGCATCCTAACCCAGGCTGGTCCACTTCTGGCTGAGGCTCTCGGCTAACTACCTGACCTTGGTTCTCACACTGTCGTAAGTTGGACTCTTCCCGGGAGCTGGAAAAGTCCCAATATCTGGATGCCACCCCCAGAGGTTCAGATTGAGCTGATCTGCGGTGTGACCCAGGCATTAGGGTTTTAACTTAACCTTGTTAAGCCTCATTTCTTCCCCTGAAAAGGGAGCTTGGATTTGTACTAACCTGTCCTGGAGCTTGTGAAAGTAAATGAGGAAACGCACGGAAGGGCTTGGCACAGTAACAGCTGAGCCGGTGTGTCCATATGTCTGTGTCTTTCTGTTTTTCCAGCTATAGTATTGTTATTGCTGCTGCTTTTTTAATCTGGAAAATTCTGAATCTAGTTATCTTAATAAAATGTTAGCATTTATGCTCTGCCTGATTAATTCACTCAACTGCCTCATTCCAGAACAACAGAGCTGGTGGACTGCAAAGGTGAGGACGGCACTGGGGTTTCATCTCCTCTCCAGCCTCAGTTTCTCCTTCGGTAAATGAAGGTGTGAGACAGGGTGTCTTTGAGGGTCCTTTCAACACGAAAGCGCTGGAAGTTTATTTTGCTGTGATAGCACATAAATGGCACAGCGGTAGTTACATAGGAGCTGGCTAGGCTGCTGAAGAAAAGGTTTGAAATGGTGAACGACGACACTTTGCAGGAGACGCCTGAAATTCCACGTTGTTGTGTGTGCGTGTCTGCACGTGCGTGTGTGTGTATGTGTGTGTGTGTGTGTGATTTCCCATCTGTGTATGCACACCTTGGAAATTCACTTGTCTGGGTGATGCAAAAAGACTAGAAACTTACGAGTATAATGGCTGAAATAATTTTGTAAGTGCCCTTATTATATTTCCCATCCCTGCCAATTTTAAGCAGTTAGTCCAAAGAGGACACCTTTTAAAAGGTTTACATAATGTTTCTATAATGTGATGGGGGAGAAAACTTTATTGAGAATCCAGAGAGCTTTTGCTTATGAGGGCTATATTTACTGGTACTTTATTTTAGATGGGGAAATTTTAAACCTGTTTCTCAATTCATTAAATATAACAATAATAAACCCATTACGTGTTAATATAAATACCCATTTTATGAAAAATAACCCTATTTTTAAAAGTTCCATTTAGTTTGAAGAGTGGCACTGTCTCTGCTTGTCCTGAACAGACAGCTTGCTGTCCTGCTTTGTTAATTAATGTAACAGTAGAATGTTATGGTTTTAAATGCCCCACCACTGGTAACGCCAGGTCAGAATTCCTTTGTCAGTTCTGTAGTTACAAAAGAGAAGTGGTAGTTACCATGTTTTCCCGAAAATAAGACCTAACCGGAAAATAAGCCCTAGCATGATTTTTCGGGATGACATCCCCTGAACATAAACCCTAATACGTCTTTTGGAGCAAAAATTAATATAAGACCTGGTCTTATTTTCGGGGAAACAGGATGAACGGAGGCATGAAGAACAAGAAATTATATTTATCAAACAAAATGCAGACATTCTTTTTTCCACTCGAGTTCTGGAAGGTCTGTGTGACTTCAGGCAGTTTCTACCTGATTCTGACAAGTATATTCCCCACTAATTCATGTCATTTTTATTTTTAAGGTCAACATGATCAACAGCTTCCAACAAGAAAATGATGATCTTACTAATCAAACACAGGTGGGTTTGGAAGTCAGTTTCTGAATAAACCAAGTGAGACTTCGCTTTGCTTAGACACTGGATTGCAATTCCACGTTTTTTAGTGCCCTGTCGATGTTTGGTTGGCAGGAAATGAATTAGTAACTAGATGTGGGCGTTTAGAATCTTGAGGGACTGCCCGAGAACTGCAGATGGTGCTTTGATGTCTAATTACAGGATGAGCAATCTGCGAGCATCAAAAATCAGCCCAGAGGTTTATCCACGCCATTTTCTCCTTTACGGAATAAAAATACAGTGGACTTAATATTTCCAGTGTGTGGGTGTGGGGCAGCAAACCAACCACCATCCTCACGCCCCCTTAGGACCATTTCCTCCCTGTTGTTCTTGTGATAAACTCACTTTCTAACTAAGTTATTATTTCTTTTAAATGTACATTTTTCTGGATAGAAATGAATGTGGCTACGAACCAGGTTCAATTGTAATAGACGGCAACTGTACAGTACATACATAAATAGAATACAGACAAAGCCACCGTGTTAACGTCTGTCTATATTCTCTTGCCTGACAAATCTCTGAGCCCAATGTCTGAGTCTGTCTCTTTCTGCCTCTGTTACAAGGGAGATTGGCAGACAGAGAGGCATTACAGACCTATCAGCACTGAATGGAGATGTTCTCATCAATGATTTCAGAAAGACAGAGACATAGAGAGGGAATAACTCTCTCATTCATTCAACAGCTATTTGCATGTCTACCACGGGACAGGCGTAAGCACATAATAAGTAATGCTCCTTAATGCTATGTCTGCACAGCCCCTAAAATTACTTCATGAACCATGTAAAACCATTGGGTGGCACATGCCCCTCCGTGCAGAAATTACCAGAGTTATTACGAGAACAGGCACTTGGAATTTCTCAGCATTGAAGGCTGTTGTGAGGATGAGAAAGAGAATTCCTCCCAAGGGCTAGCCCAGTGCCCGCAAGCATCACCACCCACCTCCTTCTCATCACTGTCACCATCATTTGCAGGGAGAGAGCCACCGGCCTCTGCGGCGATCCAAGAGACGATGGATTATCACCACCATGGAACTGGAGGAGGAAGACTCAGGACCCTTCCCCAAGCTTGTTGGGGAGGTAAGGCAGCTACACTTAAGGCACGGCCTCCATCATCCTCTCTGACTAGGCATGGCCCCTCCGGAGAGGGCTAAGTCTTGACAGGCTGCGTGCTGGTGAGGCCAGGGAGTGAAGCGGTGGGAGAGGCCCTGGGCTGGGGCTCGCGTCCTGACGTTGGGCAAGTCACTTCTCCAGGCGAGTGTCACCGAGAGAATCAGAATCACCTGTGGCAACACGATGGCTATTTCCAGTCTGCAGCCTTCTTTTATTTGGCCCATGCAGTCATTTTTTAAAAATTCACTATTCAAAAATAAGGAGATTGTAGTTACTAGAGGCTAGGGGTGGGGGCAAAAGGGAAAGTAAAATAAAAAAGAAAGTGAAACAGTGGGTGCCAGGGGTGGGGTGGGGATGACGTCCTGGGGAGTCAATGTTTAAATGGTACAGAGTTTCCGTTTTACAAGATGGAAAGTGTTCTGAGACGGAGGGTGGTGATGGTCGCACAACAACCAGAATGAACTTAATGCCACGGACCTGCACGCTTAAATATGGTTAAAAAGGTAAATCGAATGTTATGTGTGTTTTACAATTAAACATGGAAAAGAAGAGATTGTATTATAATTCTACACTTCTGGAGGCTTTTTAAAAATTGGAAGCTCTGACCACACGGAGCCTGCATTCTCACACAGCAATGAAGAGGTGGGGCCTGGGTTACCCAGGATGTCCCACTGTCTCCCTCGCTCGGACGCTGAGTACCAGCTGAAGCATCAGAGAAGACACTCGGTGATGTTGGAATGCCGGAAGTTTTACACCTGACCATGCAGTTCCTTTTCGTTCCCTTCCTGACCCCAACGGGCCTTTGAATTATGTACTGAGTCCCCAACAGCTCTGACGTTCTCTGATTCCTAGAAAACACTGAAACATCATACATATTTTTGCCATGTTTATAAAAACAGTGTATGTCTACTATTAGAAAGAAAACATCTACAGGAAGTCTTCAAAGCTCAGTGGTTAGAAGTATAAACTCCCCGCGTCAGGGGGACTCCACGGGTTCGAATTCCAGACGTAGCACACCCTTCCCACGTGGGAGCCCCGACCTGCTCCCCACCAATGGCACCTATGAGAGTGTTGGCATCACAGGGCTGTTTTACAGGTCCAGTAAGTGCGGGCCAGAAGCCACACAGCAAACTGGCTCACTCAGCTTTCTGAAGGTTTGCCATGTGCCTCACGCCTCTCGACCTGGACGGAAGGATACCCTGTATTAACAGTCAGTACATATTCCTGCAGACACTTCCCTCCATTTACTGATGTGAGTCTGTTAACAGAACGGGACTACACGATGCACACTGCCCTGCAGGTCGCCTCTCCTGCTTCCCCACGTGTCATACCCGTTTTTACGGCAGTTCACACACACCCTGAAAAGCTGCCAAGTCCCGTTCTAGGTGACGGGGTACTGTTACACGACTCGTTCCATGTGGGTAGACACTTATGTTGTTTCTCATTTTCACCATTAAAAGCCAACTTGCCACCGTATTCCCTGTTCCTGCATCTTTGTATATCCATCTATTTCTTTAGGCTAAATCCTCAGATGTGTAATTGCTGAGTCTGGTTCTTCCAAAATGCCTTTGAATCTGAGTCTTGATATTGGATGTGCATAGTGCTTTTTTCTCATCCTCATCTTTGTTTTTTTCTCCTTCCAGCTGTTCAATCATATGTCTCAAAACGTGTCATTAATGTATTTCATCAGTGGACCTGGTGTAGATGAATACCCAGAGATTGGTTTATTTTCTATAGAAGATCATGAGAATGGAAAAATATATGTGCACCGCCCTGTTGATCGAGAGAAAACGCCATCTTTTATGGTACCTAAAATTTGATATTTTCTAAGCTGGGACTTACTGTAAAGCTCTTGCAGGAATACGGTATTCGGTAAGCCGTGTGCCATGATGGCAAGCTTTAGAATGTGCATGGGTTGCAGACGTCTTTTGTAATCTTCCTTTGGAGTCTGGATTTTGGTTCTGTAATGATTTCTGCAATCGATGTGAACACACCTTCCACTAAAGACCAGTATCCCAGCAAGACCGGGGTATCTGAAAGTGTTTGGGCACAGAGCTACGGAACATTTATAAAATGGGCTAATTAATCTTTTAATGAGTCACAGTTGAAATCTATGGAGAGCAGCACCAACAGACCCCCTGGGTTGCCTAATAACTGAGAAATTAGGAACTGCAACCTGGTGAGTGTCTTAGGGTGACTCCAGGTGTTCTTTATGATTTCATCATCCCCAAACCATGGTCTACTGTGAAGTTGAAATTCATGTTCTAAAACAGGAAAGGAAATTATAAAGAAAAATGCCCCAAGCCATATGGGGGTTATCAGCCTGAACTTATAGGAGGTTCTTAGGAAGTCAAGTGTTAGTTGTTTCGACTTCTGCTGAAAGTGGGCCTGGGCCTCAGGCCTGCTTGGCTGAGTATTACCTCCTTCAGGGTGGGAAGGTGTTAACATCTGAGAGAATTTAGGGAACTTTTCTTCAGTGACCTCAAAATATTTGTACACATAATATATTCCCTTAACTCACAGATAGGCTCTGAATCTCTAATTTTTAAACAGGCAGAAATTCTCCCCAAACTCCAAAAGACATGCAGAGATCTCTCCAGGTTTCTATCCACACAAATCCTTGCCTTCTCCACAGACTCTGCCTGGCTGGTAGAAGGAAGGTATACAGAGTTGTCACAGGGGGGTCTGGGACAGCTTCGATCTCTAATGAGCAAACAGGTTGCCTAGTGATCTTGTTAAAATGTACGTCCTGTTTCGGTAGGAGGGGGTGGAGCCTGGGCCTCTGGATGCTAACAGGCTGCCCAGCGACGCTGGTGTTACCGGCCCTGGGCATCCACAGGACACAGGACCTGTGCAAGGATGAACAAAACGTCTAGTGGGTTTTTTGGTTGTCACTGTTTGTTTGCTTTTAACACCGCTAATGAAGTCTTAAGGGTTGGCCATTCACAATGTTTTCTGAAACTTGACGTCTAGATGGAAAAGCTCGGCAGTCAGTCGCAGATAGGTCCCAGGGACTGTTTAGAGCAAAACGGGGAAATGTGTGGGTGATGTACACGGCATCCCATGGCTCCTGTCCCATCGATTTCAAGGCGCTGTGTGACCTCTCTGGCTAGATCAAATCCATTTTCCACCGCCCAAAGCATCGACCACAGCAGTCCTTTCACATCGATTTCTGTGCTTATTTGGTAGTTGGGCCCCTTACTTGACTGTGTATTTCCATGGGAGAAGATACAAGGTGGGAATTCTGAGGCGTGCCCCCATCCCACCCATGGCTCTCGGTCCCATTATTCTGGTTTACTTTCTCCCCAGTACTTTCCATTACCTGAAATTGTACTTCTGTGCTGAGTCTCTGTTGATGGTCAAACGCCCCATTAGAGTGTAACTTCTAAGAGGGAGGAGAGCCTGTCTTTTTCACTGCCATGACCCAGCGTCAAGAGCAGGAGGGTCGATGAATGAATGAATGAGCGCAGCAGCGTGTAGTCTCTGCCTTCTGGGGTGCTCTGGGTTGCATGGTGTCTTCCAAAACGATGTGCTCAAGTCCTAACTCCTGCTACCTGTGAATGTGCGTTTATCTGGATATAGAGTCTTCGCAGACCTACTCAAATTAAGATGAGATTATACTGGATTAGGTGGGTTCTAATCCAGTGACTGGTGTCCTTATGAGATGAGGGAAATTTGGATACAGAGAAAGACGCAGGGGAGGATGCCATGTAAACCTGGGCACCGAGACTGTGTCTATAAACCAGGGAGCACCAAGGATGGCTGGCAACCACCACAAGGTAGGCGAGCTGCCTGGAACACATTTTTCCTCAGAGCCTCCAGAGGACCCAACCCTGCTGACACCTTGGTTTGGGCTCTACCCTCCAGACTGTGAAAGAACATATGTTTGTCGTAAGCCACCGGTTTGCAGTACTTTGTTAGAGCGGCATAGGAAACGAGCACACAGAGGTAAGCTCTGTGGTTAGGAGGACAGGAAACAGGCCGGGGAGGAAGATGACCAGCCACGAAAAGTGGGACGAGCACAATTTGACAGGAGTTTAACCTGTTAAACTCCAAGCACTGGAGTTTAACCCTCTGCTTAGGTATGAGAATGTTTACCATTGGTTTCTGGCGGTCCATAAAGACAGGTGCTATTAAAAATTAAGTAAACTGAATGTAGTGGTAAAAAGACATTCCTAGAAGCACTGCTTTGCTCGAGGATGGTCGAGGAGTCAGTAGCATGAGACCAAACACTGAAAATCTCGAGTTTAGGAGGTGGGTGGGGAGGCCAGCCTCTTGGGAACCCCATGAGCCATGAGAAGCAGTAGCAGCAGCTGAGAACTGCTGTAAGACTTAAGGCAGATTGGGAAAGGGACAGGTCTGTTTTCTGTGTAAGGATCTCACCTGTTTATATCAGAACACGCTCAATTTCATAGGATACAAATACACTCAAGGCAATCCACCCTTTCATGTTCCTCGAAATAACTTTTTGTTGCTCTTTATCCCGACACTGTCCTCTCTGCACACTTACAGCCTGTGCATACAAGTGATTTGTACTGTGTGTTTGGCAGTTAAGATGGTTCCATATGCTCATTTGTGTCTAAGAGTATGGATCTGGCATGTGGAATTTCGAACCCACACGTGCCACTCCATCATGTCCGTATACTACGGATCGTTTATCCAAGGACAGAGGCCTTAAGGCGATAACAAAAGCTAAACCCTTTCCGAGAGCAGAAAACACTCATGACATTTCCTGTCTCCATTGTGACTCTGGGTTCCCCAGAAAGTCTGAACATCTTGCCAAAGAATGAATAGCACTTATGCCTCTTGGGCATCTTATAGAAGTAAAGGTCTCAGATGTAGCTTTTAGGATAATACATGGAATCTGAAATAATAAACATAAAACAAATATGTGGTTCTTATTTTCCAGTGGGGGGATTACAGTTGGCCGAGTTTTAGAGCCAGAAGCCAGGCTGACTAGGACCAAAGAGCTGCAGCACACTCACAAATGATGGAAGCGCGTGCAGGAATGGGTGTGAGAAAGCCAATTTGCATAAAAATGTAAGAGTGTATGTTAGGACCCCAAAGCAGACCAGGCGGTAGCAGTCACGTTGCAGCATCCTTCGTATTGTAGGGAGAGAGGAGACAGCTGAACCCGAGTAGACTGGGGGGCCCAGGTCAGCATGTTAGGACCCCGAGGGGGCACACTGTGTGGGATGCAGGTGGGTGAGCAGCAAGTTTGCAGGGAGGCATGTGCAGTGACGGACAGGAGGGGACTAAAGAGTACAGATGCTGCCTGGAGCCGGCCAGGGCCTGAGACACCCGCCTGCTGAAGCTGCCTGCTCTGGGCTCTGTGTGGCCCCAGAGGGAAGTGGTGAAGAACTGGCTGATAGCACAGTCAAGTCTACGTCTAACTGGACATGAACCTGGGCTCCTCTGCCTCCAAGTTGAGGGCTCGAGACCCACGGAACCTCCATGGCATAGGGTGGGGTGACAAGGTGCCTCCAACTAGAGGTTCTGCAAGCAAGGAAGGAACTGATGTCCGTGAGGGCTCAGCCCAGTTCCCCTGAGTCCTCCTGGGCCTCCCTGAACTTTCTAGAATAAACCCTGTGCTTCCTCAGTGTCTCTGTACCTGGCAGCCAGGTGACACCTGAGAAACCAGTGGTCCCACCGTCAAGGGCCGTCTGCCTTGAGAACGTCTGGGTGCAACATTTCATCCCCTTTCCTGCCCCTTTTCCTGTAACTGAGCCTGTGCCTGACTGCTGACTCCTTCCCACAGTCTTTTCAGCCTTCGACAAATAAAAGCACATTTCTCCCGAGCAATGAGCGTCAGCAGCAAGCCAGATGAGACTTACTTTTAAATATATATATATACTGGGGTGCCAAAAGATGTATACACTTTTTAAGAAATAAAAAAACTATATTAACATTGTAATACTCAATATATACCGGTAACAAAAGATGAATACAAGTCATGTGTATACTTTTTTTTGGCACCCCAGTATATATGGTTGCCCAGTTTTTATTTTACAAGTAGGAACTTAAAAAATGAACTGTCTCTATTCTTTTTAGAGCCATTTTAGGTTTACAGAAGAATAGAGTGGAATATACAGAGTTCCACCCCCCCCCCCAATTTTCCTGACCCCGTCCCGTCATTAGCATCTCCCGTCAGTGTGGCACAGCTGGTATAACTGAGGAGCCAGTATTGAACATTGACTCAAGCCCACAGTTTACACCAGGGTCCCTCTTGGTGGTGCACATTCTGTGGGTTTCTAGTCAGTGCACTGGTTTGTTCTATGAATGTTTGCTGAGCGCCTGGTCCGTGCCTGCAGTGTGCTCAGTCCCGGGGGTCATAGGGCACGCGACAGTGACCTGGCCCCCGACCTAAGGCACCTCCAGGCTGGGGGAGAAGACCACGCAGAACGCACAGTGCCTCGGCTGTTATTGGATGAGTTTCACCGGGAAGTGCTTCTGCATGTTAATACAGGTCTCTGCTTCCTAGGTTTATTTGGATGTTGTGGATCGCACAACAGGAAAACTCGTGGATAAATCCTTGATCTTCCACATCAAGGTCCGTGATATGAATGACCACGCACCCCAGTTCCCAAAGGAGGAATTCAGCATCCATGTGCAAGAGAATCACACCGCAGGTGTGTGCCGTGGGCTTCTGCCCGCTGTTCTGTAAAGGTTCTCCCGCTTCCACACTGGTGGGGATGGGGGTCCTAGTGGTGGGGGGGGCGTGGTCAGGGAGACGGGTCCTGACCACATCTCAAAGGTCGCAGGCCCTGGAGTAGAGACAAAGGCTAGGGGTCTTGGAGCCTCACAGTGCGCTGGCAACATTACAGCCATGTGGGATTGTTTCCATTGGAAGAGCTGATACGTCAGTGCCAATTAAGATAAAGCCAAATGCAATGAGGGAAAAAGGCAGAGCAGGGTGGTGAGCTGTGAGTATCTCCGTGCATTTCCCATCTGTACAATGGCAACAAGAAGACGCCTAAAGTCTCTGAGCCAAAAATTCTGTGAGTCTTTAAAACCAAATCACTTCTTTTAGAATGTGCATCTATTTTAGTAATAAAAAGGGTTATTTACTGTGCAAAACAGTCTTTAGAAACTTTGGACAATTTCCAAGAAAAGACTGAAATATAAAGCACCTTTACCACGATCACAGATAAGTACCTGTTTTTATATTCTTTCAGTATTTTTCTTGGCATTTTATGTGCATATATACACTCCCTGTTATATTTCTATGGGTATATATTCACAGATTTTTATAATTTCAAAGGCATATTTGTATGTCCATATCCATTTTTAATCTTTATCAGTACAAAATGCATATGTATATTAAATACTGACAAATATATGGGTGTGCTGTTTTACATGTGTATATTTATGGATTTTCTTTTTGAAAAACACACTTTTGCTGTTTGTAATCTAATAGTATTCCCCAGCATCCAATAGTGTCTTATTTTATGAATGTGCTCTAAGGTATTTCGCTAATCTATCATTGGACATTTGTGTTTTGTTGCCACTTTTTGTTATTTTCACAAATATGCTTCAATGAGCATATCTGAGCTAAATCTGTGTCCCACTTAAGTATTATTTACTTAGCATAAATTCAGAGAAGTAGAATTGCTTCAAACCGCACACACAATTTAAGCGTTCCAATTTATTCACCTACCTCCAACGTAAGAGGGCCCAAGGTAGTACTATCTTTGATTTTTAACCACTTCAATGTTTTGATTGGTTTCTTGACCATTTCTATTTATCTGGTCCTTGTTCCTTTCTTTATCCATTTCTGTTAGCGTGTTTGTTATTTTTCTTCTTGATTTTAACCTCCTCATTCTATATGAAGAATGCCTATGTTTGCCGTATATATTTCAAATATGACTTCCTGGTTTATCATTTCCCTTTTATTTTGTCTATAGTTTTTTGGCCACACATCTGAAAATCTATCTATCAATTTTGTCCTGTAAATCTTCTGCTTTTGCAATTGTGAGTAGAAATGTGCTCTTGACCTTATGACTACTTAAATATTCATCTTTATTTGGTCTACTGTGTCTATAGGATGATTTTATAGTTAAATATTTAATCCATTCTGGCGTGTGCCCCAATACCATTTGGCAAAAGAAAACTGTCCTCCTATTGGTTTGATAGACTGTCTTTGGCCAATTGTTTAACAATTAAAAAAAATTCTTTCCAGGTCAACCTATTTTTCAGATGTTAACAGTTGACTTGGATCAAGAAAACACTCCAAATTCTCAAGTCCTTTATTCCCTTGTTTCTCAAATGCCGTTACTGAAAGAAAGTGGCTTCAGGATTGACCGGACTACTGGAGAAATCCGACTCTCAGGATGCTTAGATTATGAGGTTATGTGGATTTTATTATTTCTAAACATGAAATGTGTTCTCTATGTCTGAGCCCGATTGAGGGTTTACACTTGCAGTGAGAAACCCTCTGTGGCTAGACTTGCTGCTGAAATTGCGAAAATGGAATATTTCTTTATTAACGTTTCCCTGTCCCGTATTTGGGGCTTGACTTTCCTTTTCCTTCCCACATAGACTTCTCCTCGGTTCACGTTGCTAATCAGAGCGACAGATTGTGGGGAACCACCATTGTCCTCCACGGCCACAGTTCACATCAACGTGCAAGAAGGCAACAACCACAGGCCCACATTCCCTCAAAAGGAGGTACGTCACCTGGCTACCTCAGATTCCAAGCCCTGACACAACTGACCCTAAGTCATAGGCTCAGGGAATCCCTACATCACCCTACAGCCGTGTCATTCTCCAAAATAACTTGGGTTAGAATCGAGAAGTCAACCATACTGATATAGAATCAACTGATAACAGTCACATGAGCTTCCGTTCTTCACTACTTTGTGCCAGAAACTGTGCCCAGATCTTTTCCATGTCTGATTTCACTCTTACCTGTTGGAAGTCCGTCACGATTTCTGTTTCACAGATGCGGGCTTTGAGGCCTAGGGAGGTTAGAGCACCCACGCTCGCTGAACGTCAGGTTTCTCAGCTTCCACACTACTGACATTCGGGCATGGACAATTCTTTGTGGTGGGGAGGAGCTGTCCGCTGTCTTGTAGGATGTTTAGCAGCAACCCTGACCTCTACCCATGAGATGCCAGGAGTACCCCCCACACCAAGTTGGGACAACCAAAAATGTCTGTAGATATTGTCACATGTCTCTTGGTGGCAGAATGGCCCCCGCGTGAGAAGTCTAGACCTGAGCTTTTCCCACAGTGTTCCAGGGCTCCAGAACAGGGAAGACAAGCAGGCAGGCTCTGGCCTGGCCCTTCTTGGTCACCTGACTTATATTGTATATCAGGGTTCCATGCAGGAGTTCACATGCCACAGGATCCCCAGGCTTGAAGGATGTATTGAAATCCACTCTTCAGACTAGTTTGGAAATACTACACCATTTAAGACATCCAAGATTGCTAAGATAGAGGATAACAACTACTCAAGACCTGTTTCCAATTTTTAAAAAAAATTATTAAAGGAAAATGTCCATTGTATTTCTGTCTTTCTCCTGGCCTTCCTCCCCTGCCCCACACACCCCACAAGGAACACACACACACTCAGTCATCGTCCCGGGGATGGGATTTTTGTCTGTCTTGCTCAAAGCACCTAAAACAGAATCAGGTACATAAAGAAATGCTACAAGTAATTTTTTTAAAGTGTCATTAAATTTTTTTAATTGTACAATCCAACGCTGAAATGTTTTCAATGAAAGCACCTCACCAAACAGTACAGAATAACTGAAAAATAATATGTTTGAGCCTTGTTTCCAAGTTTTCTGGCTTGGTAAAAAGCTGTGCTCTCAAAAGTAAGGCTAAAAAAGTAAACCCTGTTATTTTATGTGCTCATTGAAGGAAATTATCTTGTCACCAAAAGTATTAAATAACCATCTATTTTAAAGATCTGCATGTGTTAGAAAAATGATCGCCTTAATCTAAGTAACCACAAGAGTTCTATTTTAGGAGAAGAGCTAGGATTTTTAGGCAGCATAAACTAGGATGTGTGTTATTTTTAAAATTCTTAGAAAAATAGGGCACTGCGTCAGATTGAAGAGTGCTTTCAAAGTTGTTCAGCTGTAGGCACCAAGTCACAAGGAGAAGGGACGAGATGTTTGTTATTGATGCTTGTTCTGCTGTGTCAGGCAGAGTTTCAAATTCCTTGAGGTCAAGTTCAACAGCAAGAGAAATATCCAAGCTGTCGTGCCACGGGCTGACTTTCTCTTGCTTGCTTTCTTTTTCAATTGCGGTTCTTTATCTCCATGACATGGACTCGGTGATTGCCTCTCTCAGTATAAAATTCAGGTTCCCGAAGGCCGAGTCAGCCGGGACATGCTGCGTCTCCCGGTCCAAGACGGCGACACGCCATTCACGCCAGCTTGGAGAGCGACGTTCAACATAATGGATGGCAACGAAGAGGGACATTTTGACATTGTGACTGACCCTGAGACCAATGAAGGGATTTTAAATGTTATCAAGGTAAAGCCATCCACAATGGGTACCAGCGAGGTGGCCCCATCCCGCAGGTCCGTGGTGATGACAGAGGGGCCAGCACAGCTGAGTACCCACTGTATGCTGAGCACGGGACATGCACAGTCATGAGAGCCCAGGGTCCCCGGCTGAGGAGGCAGGGCTGTCATGGATTCTGCAGTGGCCCTTGGCCCTTTGGCCTCCGTGCTTCCTTCTACCAAACTAACGTCAATATTAAAAATTATTTTTGATATGACTTTAAGTACCTCAACATTTACTTTCTTTTAGACAAGATTTAATAGATTTATATAGGCCCCAAAATGTCATTTTTTTCTGACATGATAAAAATATTTAAAACACTTTCCCTAACCCTAAGAGTTCACTTTTTTCCATCTGAATCTAAAACAAATTGGAACATTTGTGCAGGCTAGTAAAAGTATCACAGGCTCCTGGTACATGGCCTGCTGCCTAAGGGGGAGTGGGCCCTGCATTGGACAGAGAGGAAAAGCAAAGCCCAGAGAGGCTGGGTCATTTTCATGAAGCCACACAGCTGGAGCAGGGTTCCGACTGGGGCAGCCTGACTCCAGTGCCGTTCGTGTTCATCGCTCTCAGGGGCCAGTGCCCCTGATGCAGTGCATGTAAGTCAACCTGGGGACCAAGTTCAAAGGCAGACCTCAGTGAGTAGGTGTGGGTGCAGCCTGCGCTCCTGCCAGTCAGGATAACGAGCTCCCAGGTGATGCCAATGGCCCCCACAGGCTGTGAAGAGCCAGGCTCTGTGGGTCCTGCACCCTACATGCCTGGGGCTGAATTTTCCAAACATCCCCAGGCTTTTAGTCCTTTTAAGTCACTGACCACTTTCTACCCTGGATAATTATGATCATTAATATGCACATTTCCTTCAGGTTCCCTGAGTGTTTTTTTTCTTTTTCTTTTTGCAGCAGGGTTGTCACATTAATGTTTCATGAGGTTATGGTTTTTGTTGCATTTTTCATTACCCTCTGATGGATGGTGGCTCTTTTCAACCAGGAGAGGGGGAGGAAAAAAAAAAAAACACAACAAGAGCTCCATAAATGATTTGAAAATGAGCTGATGACTGTCTCTTGATCATTATCAAAGACAATGTAAATAATAAATGACGCTCAGAAGCCACAAACTGTGCTGAGCTGCCGCTGGCTGCAGCACTGGCAGGTGCTAATGAAATCCTCTCTCTGGGGCTTGCAGCCTTTGGATTACGAAAGTCCCCCTACACGAAGCCTTGTCATTGCTGTGGAAAACGAGGAGCTGCTTTTCTCCTGCGATGGGGGCGAACTTCAGAAGCCAAGGAGGCCAGCAGACAGCGCCACCGTGAGCGTGCAGGTGACCAACGCCAACGACCCGCCGGTCTTCCACCCCGAGACCTTGGTCGTCAGTGCGGTTGATGGTGCCACACCTGGGATTCAGTTGGGAATTTTTAATGCGACGGATCCAGACAGAAACGCCAACCAGATACGGTGAGAAGACGACCCGTTTAAGGTGGTTGTTTAAGCAGAACGAGCCATATACCTGAGCAAAGTCCTGTTGGAAAACAGGCTCGTTGGATGTGATGGGAGGCTGACTCTGTCTCAGTTATGAACATACCAGGAGCCCCCAGAATGCCCAGTGGCCCAGGTCCCAGGCCTCTTCCTTCTGGAACTTTCTCCAGTCCCACCAGGAATTCACTTGCTCGTTTCCCTTTGCACTTGGCATATTTCTCTTGTAGAATCTTCTTCTTGTGCTAGAATAATTCCTTATGTATTTCTAGCCCCCTCTTTACCCAAGCTTGTACACTGGCAGCCCTCTGGCTTCCAGGCAACAGAAGTACAGCTTTTTTCAAATTGTGGTAAAATGTATATAATGTCAAGTTTCTCGTTTGGACCATTTGTAAGTGTGCCGTTCAGTGTCATTAAGTAAATTCACACTGTTGTGAGACCGTTACCACCATCCATCTCCAGAACTCTTTTCATCCTGTAAAACTGAAACTCTGCCTCCATTAAAAAGAGCCCCCCTTTCTCCACCACCCAGTCCCTCGTAACCACAGTCTCCTCTGTCTCTGAGTCTGACGACTCCCTGTCCCTTGTGTAAGTGGAACCATCCAGCATCCGTCTCTTTTGTGATGGGCTTATTCCATGTAGCATGACGTCCTCAAGGCTTAGCCGTAATGGAGCACACGGCGGGATGCCCTTCCTTTGTAAGGCTGAGCGATGTTGCATTGCGTGGACGGACCCCGTTTTACTTATCCAGTCAGCTGTTGACGGACACGTGGATTGCTTCCACATTTTGTGAAGAGAGAACATGATAAGTGAAATATGACAGTCACAGAAAGACAAATACTATAGGAGTCTACTTCTATGAGGTGCTTACCTCAGTCAAAATCATACAGACAGCAAGTACAGAGGTGGTTTCCAGGGCCGGGGGAGGGGAGAATGGGGGCTACCGTTTAACAGGCACAGCTTCAGACCTGCAAGAGGAAGCGTTCTGGGGAAGGACCGTGGGGATGGTCGCACAACAGTGTGAATGTACATGATATCGCTGAATCATAAACTTACCAATAGTTAAGAAGGTGAATTTTATGTCATGTGTACTTTACCATGATAAAAAAGGGGAAGAAAACGAAAGCTGCCAGCATTTAAAAATCAAGCGATTAGGCAGAACAGCCTGAATGGTCTGGATGTTCTCGGAAAATGGAAGGTTTGGCCTCACTGGGTCTGTGTTCTGTGGGACCATGACCCCCCCAACCCCCCTGGGGCACGGTGGGGGTCATGCCCTTCGAGAGGCCGAGCTCAGCAGTTGGCCCCAGCCCCCATCCAGCCAGCTTCACTCATTTCTGGCAACCGCTTGGCCCCCCCATGGGCACCTTAAAACCATGTTTTTCAACTTATACTTTGGGAAGGACCGATTTTGTTTCTTTTAAATTCCAATTCACCATGGAGCGATAGTCCTAAAAAAGTTTAAAAGGCGAATTACTAGGGAAATGATTCTGTGCTGGGGCCACAGTAACACCATGACCACAAACGCTTCCCAGCAATGGCCATCCGTTCTTGCCCAGCTTATTCTGGAGGACGCACAGTTAAAGGGGCTCAGAAGCAGGTGGTCAGGCGGCAGTGAGCAGAAGTGCTTAGAGGGCTTGAGAAAATGCACAGTGCCGGGCCCACCCATGGGCCTGTTTCTGGGGCCTGCGGGGGCGGGGGCTGAGACTTGCACTTCTCACACGTCCTGCGTGATGCTGATGCGGGGTCCACGGCCCCCCTCTGAGGAACCCGAGGCACAGCCTGCACCTGCTTCACCGCTGGCTTCTTGGCCCTGGAGGGCGCTGGGCTCAGAGAAGGTCTCAGTCACGGTCTGCACTGTGCTCAAGCCAAGAAGTAAAGAGTCTGCTCACATTGGCCTCCAATCTTGCCTTTGCCAAGGTGTACGTGGGGTGTCCTTTGTGACCGAGTTGGGACGTGACCTGGCGAGCAGGTTAGGTTTGCTTGTGTTTGCCGCCTTCTCCATTCTGTGGGGTTACACACCAACTTGCTGAGAGGTGTCTGCTGGCTTGAGACGGTCCAGGGATGAACTCTGAGTTTCTACCCAATTTGTGAACATTACAAAACCACTGCCCTCCCACGGAACTTCTGGAGCTTTCTGAGTCGAGCTGTGCACGGAAAAGCTGCAGTCCCTTTAAAACTCGCGATGCATGGAATATCTGAGAGGGATTGCCACTAGCCCTTTCCCCGTGGGGAACAGCAGGCAGGCAGCACTTCCCTTCTCTGGCATTTCGGGGGGTCTGCATCTTTTCTGTGCTTGGCCTCTGGGAACAGGAGTTTCCTCTGTGGGTCCTACGGTGGGCAGCTGCACTTGGCAACCCAAGATGGGTCCCATCGATGCCATCTGAGTGACAGGTCTCAGGAATTCCAGAGGGCTGGGCAGGCCCACCTCTGAAAGTGGCACCAGGTGCACACAGGTGAGGGGGACATGGAGACCATGGGTAATCACGGGGTATCCGTGTGTGGATCGTGTGAGCCCCAGAGGGCACAGAGTCTCACAGTTACGTTCCAAGGGCAGGTTGCTTTGAACATTAAGCTACCGACATCTATAGGCCACTGATGACAGATTCCTTTACAGGATGAATGTTTTCCCTAAGATGGACAGTTAGGTTCAGCCCAGCGAGGACGGGATGCAAAGTGCTCAGTGAATATCGATTTGACATTTGAAGAGTAGAGTCTTCAGCGGTCACCCCTGTGCCTCCATCGAATGAACACTCCTAACTTAACTGTTCTCCGAATTTCCCACATTACTTTGATAGGAATTGTGTCTTCTGTGATATATTTTAATTTGTCTTTTGACGGAACTTCGTAATTTTTAAAATTGCACGTATTTCCTTCTTTAAGGTATAAACTGGTTCACGATCCTGCGAATTGGGTCACCGTAGATGAACACTCAGGAGCGGTTGTCACCAGGAAGCAAGTTGACCGAGAGTCCCCTTATGTGAACGGCAGCTTTTACACAATCATCGTTCATGCTGTTGATGACGGTAAGTGTTTCCCCAAAACTGGAGTGGAAAGCGTGTTTTCTTGCTTCCTGCGGGAAAATGACCCCGGTGAGTCAGCACAACTGGGAAAAATAGAAACCGCTTTATCAGTGTGCATCCATACTGGTGACTACTTTGGGTGATAATTCTTGTACTGGCAAACTAGGGACCAATGCCACAGAAAGAGAGGCACTAGTCCCTCAGAAGAGACAATTAAACCCACGAGGAAGTCTCATTCAAACCCAATGTCTTTTTCATCTGTGCAAAGACAACTCTCTCGCTCTCTGTCAAAGCCAACAGTGTGGGACAAATACTTAGTTCACGTCCCCGTGCTTGGAAGGGCTTGCAAGCTCCCGTAAATGTGACCGCATGGGACGCACTTGTCATCAACCCAGCGTGGGCGGATCGATGATCATGTTTCAACATTTTCTCTACAACCTCCCAAGGCTAAACTTTTAAACCTGCCAGAACATGAAGCTCAACAAACAAAAACTTTCAAATAAGTTCAATAATTGTATTTAAGGAAATATGTGAAGTCAAAGCCAGGTTCCGAGGGATAGGTAGCTGGATACACTGTTTGTAGAAGTCATCAGTAGACTGTTGGCCAGGATCACAGTAAATCTGTGTTTCTAATCAGAGGGGAAGGAAAGTGGGGTCCATCTTCCCGGAACTCGGAGAAATAATATAGCGGGATGTGTACCCACTGCTGTGTCCGCCAATGGTCAAGCCTTACAAAGCTTGTACACATCACAGCCTGTCACAGGTGTGGACAGTCCAGATACAGAATATTTCCATCCTCACCTCCCAGCACACCCATTTCCCTCCCTTCCCACCCCCTTAACACCTGGCATAACTGACATTTAATGCACTAGATGATTCTGCATCCTACCTGCTTCTGCAAATGTTTTGATGTGGCATTTTGTTAACTTACCCTACCCAGATATTCTGACTTTTCAAAAAAGCAGGTACGCAAAGCTTATGACTTTGAAAGGGAAACAGTTTCAGCAATTGGGTGGTGGTTCATTTCCTTGGAGCTAGACAGTGCCTTCCCAGGGGTTTGTGGGCACGGGGCAGGCTCTTTCACTGCTAAGCAGCCCTGCCCCCCTGGAATTCCCTTGCCAGGTCTGCCCCCAGGGACCGGGACAGGGACACTGAAGCTTTTCCTGTCGGATGTCAATGACAACGCCCCGACTCTCCACCCCCGCTCCCGATACATGGAGGTCTGCGAGTCTGCGGTGACCCAGCCCCTCCTCATAGAGGCAGAGGACGGCGACCTGGAGCCCTACTCGGAGCCGTTTACATTTAAACTGGACACCACCGGAGAAAATGCACAAGACACGTGGCAACTGGGGGAAAACCAGGGTGAGTGTTTGTACTGGCCCCGGATAAAGGCCTGAAACGACAGAGATGTGACTCAAACAGACTTAGGCAAAAAAAAGGAGTTTACCAGTTTCTGTACCTAAGAAAGAAGCCAGGTAAGCCCGTGTTCCAGGAGGGCTGAGGCGAGATGCTCTAAGGACATCCCGATGCTGCCTGTCTGGACCTTGGCTCGGCCTTTCTCTGGCTCCTTCATTCTCAGGCAGGATCTCATCTGGGGGCTGCAGGGTGGCGCTGGAGTCCCTGGAACCCATCCCAGCACCTGGCAAGATTTGTATCACTGCATGGTTTGGGCCACCTGCCCCGCCCATCATGGTGGGTGGGAGTTGGGAGGTGCTGACTGGCTGGAATGAGCACACACCTAGACCTGCCTGGGGTCTGGGCTTAACCTCTCTGATCCACATGGGAGTGTGGGCTCCCCCAAGGAAAACCGGGGTGCTGCTACCAGGAGGAACCGCTGGCATCCACGGGCAACATTCTCCTTTGTGCTTCTGTTAATAGGTCTATAAAACGTAGTGTTTTTCAGTTGAAACTGTGAGCCCCTGGGATTGAGGAAGCCTAGCAAGGAAGCTAGATTTTCAAATAAACACAGCGTGTAAGGTTCCTGGAGCCAGAGCATGTAGCAGCGCCCTGCACGTTACCCCAGAAGGCCGGGCCTTGGCTTCCGGGAGCTGATCTCCACGCCCTTGGAATGACCTTTCTGATAGAAGTATTTACCTGGGGTCTTGTACCAATCAACAGGAATAATGTGACTCAGGGTGGGGGCTTTGGGTCTCCTGGGAATCAATCAATCAGCCATGTGAGCAGCCACTTACGTGACCAAATCCTGACGGGAACTGTGGGTGCCAGGCTCGGTGAGCTTCCCTGTGTTGTCACTCCTCAATGCCAGGAAGAAACATTGTCCCAACCCCCCGGGAGAGCAGAAATGGAAGTTTAATTCTGCGCAGGGTATTTTTATGGACTCTGCCCTACGTGCTTCTTCCCTTGGCGGACAGGTCTTGGGAATCCCTGAACTCACAGCTGCTGTCAGAAGTGCGGGTGGTCTTGGCGACTGTCCCCTCTGAACAGTAGTTGGCCTACTTTCGAACAGAGCATTGGCACGTGGTAGGCGTTTAGTAAACACCTGTTGAGTAGCTGGACGGTGAGGGATTCAACGCATGTGAGATCCTCCTCCCTTTGCAGGTCGGGCAGTTGAACTTTTCATGTTGAGGAGCCTCCCACGTGGTGATTACTTGGTGCCACTTTTCATCGGAGACAAACAGGGGCTTTCCCAGAAGCAGACTGTCCACGTGAGGGTCTGTTCGTGTGCCAGTGGACTCGCATGTGGGATGGAGTCATCAGTCGCAGGAGCCGGGCTCCCCGTGGGGGTCCTGGCGATTCTCTGTGCAGTGTTCACAGTTCTGGCAGGTCAGTGGTCGGCAGGGGCTGTTCCGGGAAAATGGTTCCTCTCCGCAGACTGTAAGCCAGGGCCATGGAGTCCTCTGGGGTGAGAGCAGATGATGGCAGAGTGGGATGCCTCGAGAATGACCCCGAGGCTCATGAGGGTCCCAGACTCTGATCACAGGTGGCCAGCCTGGTCAGAACACGCTGTCTGTCGGGCAAAAGCCGGTTCTGCTCAATAAGCAGCGATTTGCAACCCTGTGCTTGTAGTAACGCTGGGGCAGCAACACACACGTCTTGCCAGGTTCCTGGGCTTGGGGAAGGCTAATGGGGAAGCTGGATTTTCAGGCAAACACAGGATTACTGGTCACGTGGGACTAGTCCATCAATTCAACCAATAGTCGCCCAGCATCTGCCTGTGTGGCCAGCTGTGCCAGACTCTGCAGGTACGAAGATGCCTGAGGCCCAGTGTGACCAGGGCAGGTCACAGCTAAGTCTCAGTCGACAGGACACGACCCTGAGGAACCCTCGGACGCAGACGAGGCTGTGTAACTCACTTCCCGTTGTCTCATCACAGTGACTCTGCTCTTCCTCCTGCTGCGATGCCATTTTGTGCCTGCAGCCAAGAGGCGCAGGTGGCCGGCCCACACCGAGGACGGCGTCCAGACACTGATGGTGTACACGGAGGAGAGCAAAGCCCTTTCAACCCAGGTAGAGGGAGATACTTTGTGTTTTATGACAATGACATCAATACCGCTACGTGTTTTCCCACTTATTATGCCCCCCTTACTTCTTCACACTTCACTCATATTTGAGGAGCAAAAGAGGAAAAACAGTCCTGAGGAAATTGTCCGACGGAATTGTTTTAGCTCAACTAAGGGCAATTTTGCCCCTAGGGGACATCTGGCAAGGTCTGGAGACAATTTTAATTGTCACAACCCAGATGGGTGGGAGACTAGCATCCAGTGGGCAGAGCCCAGGGCTGCTGCTAAACACCCTACAACAGAGGAAAATCTGCCCAAAGTGTCAGCAGACGGGAGGCTGAGAAACCTTGTTTAGGGGAAGAACGGTTTTCACCAGGTGAACGTCCTCTACATGGATGATGTATTGTGCTGACCAATTAAATCAGTCCACACTGGCTCTCGGCCACAGCCTGGGTAGAGTAAGGCAGAACTGGCTCCCGCATCCTCGCCGGCTGAGCTCCCTGACCTGCCCGGACAAGCCCTGGACCTTGCATCTTATTAGCTTTGTCCTATCGAGCAAGTCACTTAACCCCACAGCCTCGTCTGTGACCCACGGATGATAAAACCAACCTCACAGATCGGCTGTGGATCAAAATGATACCACAGTCACCCCGACATAGGAAATCAGCCAGGACCTGCTGGTTTCTCAAACCTGCTGCTTCTGACACTGGCCCGGCCGTACCTGTCGTCCTCGCAGCACCGCTGGGCTGGGGTTGGCCGGACCAGGAGACAGAGGCGCTGTGAGCTCTTCTGTCTTCACTGGAACTAAGGCTGGTTGATCTGAAAAACGGAAGCCAAAGAAATGTCAGACTCTTTCACTCAGAGGATCCGACTGCCCCATCTTACTAGTGTCTTAGCCCTCCACCCTGCATTTTCTCCTGGGAGGGAGACTTGTAGGAGGGATGCTTTTAGGAAAAGACCGTCCAGTTAACACTGGCTTTATGCGCAAGTAACTAGGGAGATACTGGTCCGTGACCGCTGGTTTGAGAAGCTGGTGGGCAGCCAAACGCCTAGGATTCTTCCCGCACTTTCTCTTCCCTTCTGGTGTGAAGCAAGGGGCGTGTAACAGCCTTGGGTCGTTGCAGATGTACACGCCTGTACATCCATGAGGCCTGGCTGAGCCCTTCCTGGTGTGGGGGTGAGAAGGCAGGTCCAAACTAGCCAGATAGCCGGATCCTGGGAAGGAATCCCCCCACCCAGCAGTGACCGCAGCAGCTGTTTTGATTCATTTGTATCATTTCAAGCAGGAGACCATCTTGACAAACAACAGTGCTTTGTGTAACAGACAGATACCCTTGCCTCAGGCAGTTCCCTTCTGCTCTGATGTTCAATCATCTGGGGAAATGGAACTGGCTTCTAGACTCAGCGGCTGTGCTTCGCCTTCCCCTTGGGGGAGAGGGGTGGCTCTGTGGGTGCGGAGCTTGGAGGCGCCATGGGGGTCACTTCCCCAAGTCCTGGCTGTGGCACAGCCAGTGGATGAGGTGTGGTGGTGCCCTGGGTGCTGTACTTGCTGGCCAGCAGCTTAGTGCTGATGTCGTGGGAAGGAGGAAGCAGCCCCACGAGCGTGTGTGCAGGGAAGGTACTCACTGCTCAGGACATCCCCCCATTTCTGCCTAGGCATCTTTAGGGCTCTGAAAACGGGGGTCACAGACCTGGGTTTAGATTCCAAAATGGTGGCTTATCAGATACATAATCTGACCGACCCTTGGCTTTCATATATAAAGTGAGATTAGTAACGTTCTCTCTCTGTCTTAGGTTTACTGGGCAATTTAATCAAGTAAAAACCATACACGTGAGTCTTTAGCACAGGCTGCGGCTTTGGCAGGCACTCAATGAACAGCAGCAGCTGATATTAGAACTATTGACAGTAATTACTAATTACGTCTTCGTAGCCATGGGTAAACAAGGCCATCTCCAAGCGTGCATGCTTCTTCGTTACCCGTCTTACATGAATGTGCCAGCCCGCACATGCTCACACACTCACCTGGGACAGGCGGCTCTCTTGGGAGGACTTGCTCCATCTGAGATGCCACAGCTGAGTCTACCCACTCTCCACTGTAAACAGAAGTCGCATGGCATCCCGTCAGTGAAAAGGAGTTATTGGGCAGGGAAGGAAGGGATTGCAATCCCGCAAGTGCAGCTGGGGCGAGCCTTGTGCAAACCCTCAGACCAAGAAGAAGGAAGTTCTTTCGGAGGGGAAGAGGAAGTGGAGAGGATGGTCTATTCCCACCACGGAGTACTCCCGCAGGGCTCTCCCACCAACACAGGGTGTGACAGCACCTCCTACAGCCCCCCCCCCCCACCCCATTCCTGTCTTGGTTAGGGTCTCTGGCATTAATTTTGACACCATGTCGTCCTATTTGGCCCCTGGATGCTCCCTGATCAAGATGGTCTGCAAGATTGCATGGATGCGTCCCATTTCCATGGGGAAGCTGGTGAGCTCTTAGAAAAGAAATCCAGCCCCATCAACATCTGGGTCCCTTAGTGAGTATCTGCTAACTGAGGAATGAATGAGACGGTGCCCATCCACGGGGACCCAGGAGGCATCATTGGGAGCCTCCGAGAGGACAACCTTTTAGATTACGAGGCCCTATTGAAACAAGGGTTTCTTGCCATCACTTCACATGAAACACTGAACAACGAGAAACTCCACCCGCCCACCAGTGATGACAAAAGCACCCTCTCCCCAAGTAAGCCGTTGCCATTGACAGGACAGGTGTCTTTTCCAGAGTCTGAGTGTTTTCTGGGATGGCGTAGATACAACGTGTCTGGGGGTGATGTTATTCCTTGCTCTCTGCTTTTATTTCTGCCATCGTTAGTTTCAGCCCCTGTCATATTTCTTTCCCTCTGTCCCGCAGGTAGGGTCAGAGGTCAGGAGTCAGGCTACAGCCCTGTTCAGCAACACAACTGAGGTGGACAACACACTTGGATGTGAGGTAAGCATGGCTGACTTGCTGCCGGGGGTTAAACAGAGAAGTGGCTTCGCTGGTTGTTTCCATGGCAGGGACCCCCCTGGCTGGTCCTCCCAGCCCACATCCAGTGACACCCCTCCGCCAGGTGGCTCCACACCTGCCTCCGCCCCATTCACACCTGCAAAGCCCCTAGTCCCTCCAACCTAACAGCCTTTGCCTCTCACGGGCAAGTTTCAGATGATTCAGCGCCCAGATTTCAGCCCACCCAGTGCCCCCTTCATGGCTCTGCCATGCGCATATGCCACTTGTACTAGCATAGTTTTAAAGTATCTTTCATTTAAATGGGCTTTCATGCAAATGAAGTCCACTCCTTTCAATAGGAAATTTTATATTTCAACTGTAAATGGAAAAGCAGTTGTACTTGTGTAAAGAGCAGGTGAGTGGAAAATGGACACAATCGAAATAGAACCCAGTAATTCCACGTAGAGAATGCTGCCTGCCAAAGGTCTAGGGGCTGTCTCTGTGAAAAAGGGAGAGACATCAAAGCCACGCTGGCACCAGATGGAGACTTTCTCCTGATGTCACTGGGAGAGTGGACGAGGAATTCAAAAGAGAATCGTTTTCTCACCATGCAATTCAATGTCCCTTAAAACCCTGTTCCCGAGCTGGCTCAGTCCTCCCTTTCTAAGTGGCAGATGGTCCCACATCAGATGACAGCGAGTCCATCCAGCGCTGCCATAAATTACTGGGCAGGGCCTGGCTGGGGGTGAGCAGGGCCAGGGCCAGCGGGCATTGTGCCCACTGGGGGAAGGGCTGCCCTTTCTCAGTTGTGCACAGATGTCATGTGGGCTGGTGGTGGCCTTCTCTTTCTTTCCTCCTTTGCTGCTCCGTAAGTGTCCGGGGGCCAGCAGCACTGTTCCCGATAAGCACAGTGACCGCTCTGATTTCCTGACCGTGCCCTGGGCTCTGCACTCTGCAGTCAATCCCACGGAATTGACCAGCCCCGGCGGGGGAGGGGATCTTTATCCCCATTAAGCGGGGAGGAAGCAAGGCCTCTGCCTTCTTTCTGGGTGTGTCTCTGGGTTCTCTTCACAATGTCCTGTAAATAGTAATTGTACCTATGGTGACAGGTTAAATAAACAGCCACTCACTCCTTCCCTAAGTTTAGTCATCGCTTAGGATCTATTGGGTAACCTGATACCTTAAAATCTGCTGCAGGCATGAGCTATCTTAAATAACACCACTGCTAAGGTCCATTGTCTGCTTGATTTTCTCTGGAATTTTATTTCATTATTGAAGGGACTATATTAAAATAATAGAAACCCCAAACAAAAATTACCACAATCCCATCCCTAAATTGAAAGTTTCATTTGCGTCACCTTCTAGATCTTTTCCGTGTGCACGTCCAGGTTTTAGGTCTATATTACCGTCGATAGAATGTTAGAACCTACATCTTCAGGTCACTTAAGGTCACACACTTCCGTTTTGCTATGGCCTTTTTCTTTTCTTTTTTTTTTGCCTCTCTCCACCTTTCCTTTTCTACTCCCATTTCCCGTCTCCCTCATCATAATGCAAAGTTTTATTGGCTTATGAGTGTATGAACCAGTGAGAGGTTTAGAAGGACACACATACCTGTTTTATTTTCAGTGAGGGAAATGCATTACCTTTTGAGTAAAACAGTATTTTCCCCCTAGGCGATAAATGAAATGCGACCGTCTTCAGTTAGGACATCAGACCAAGCACCCATCATCCTGGGAACTCTGGTGAGTTACACAAGCTCACTCTCTGCTGTAGTAACCTCACTAATGATTGACAAAGGGTTCCCTTGAGGGGCGGCCTTTCTAGAAGATTCTGTGATACTGGTAAAATATACACATAGTCAGTGAAATTCTTGTCATCTAACTAACTAGCTCTAGTTATTGTTGGTTGTTGTTAAGAGTTGTTATTTGATAGTCCCAATCAAATACGACACTTCTCAGAACACCCATCAGTAAATACGTTTTCTTGTGTCTGTCTTAAGGACACCAGAGATAACCTATACTATTAAGAGCACGTGGCTTTGGCCCAGGTCAAATTCTGGCCCAGGGATTTCACACCTCCTGCCAAACTGAGCCCTGACTTTCCCCTGCTTCACGTCTCATATACTCTAAGCACAAATTCTAGAACGATTGCTTTACTTTCTAAAATGATTTTTCTGAAATGATTTTACACTCACAAGAAGCTGTAAACTATTTCAGAGATTTCCTGAGTACCCTTCATGCAGCTTCCCCCAAGGCTAACATCTACATAACTACAGCACGTTATTAAAACCAGAACATTGACCTGGTACAATGCTGTTCATACAGGTCTCAAACACAGACCTCATTTGGACTTCCCTAGTGTAGCTAAATATTATTTTAACAAAAAAAAATGTACTTTTCTGACAAAAACTGAAAGAGGTATTCAAGGTCCAAAGAGCCACAAGTTTTATGATGAAAGTTTTCGAGAAAAGAATTGAAGATCTCTATAATTCATGATCTTTTCTCGGCCTGCATTTGAGCTAAGACAGAAACGTATTCTTCTGTTTTGCACAGAGACGATGCCACGAATCCGCTCTTGCAAGGGCCTGTGCATGGACAGGTGTGTCCCTTTGGCTCCTTGTTGGGCCAGTGTCACGGGCATGGAACCTGGCAAGTTGCACAGGGCCCTGTGCTTGGTTTAATGCTCTACAGTCATCTTTTTGAAAGTCTTAATGTTTGGACAATGGGTCCCACGTTTTCATTTTGCACTGGGTCCTGTCAATTATGTAGCTGTCCTGAGTCCCAGGGGTGGACTCATTCGCAAGTGTGGAGGCCATGCTCATGGCACAAGGTGTCTTCCTGAGCTTTTGTGGACCCAGGACATAGCTGAACATCTCGTATGGTAAGGCTCCGTCCCCACAAAGCAACTACAAAGCTGGCCCATGGATGTCTGCTGGGAGTACAGACACTGCTAACATTAGCTTTTCATACCTTTAGTGCAGAAATAAAACGCAGTATGATTGCAAGAGCTTCTAGTTATGTGTTTACAAGGTCTGTTCCTTTCTCCCTTCTCCGCCACCACACAAACAGTGACATGTGAGCAAACTGCTTTTGACCCCACTGTCCCACCAAGGGAGCTCTGACCACCCTCCACGTGGGTGGTGGCCCCCCACCTGCTGGCCAACAGAAGCCATCGATGTGGGGGAGCTGAGGAAGGCTCCCCAGTGGTGTCAGCCCTTGGCCCCTTTGCTTCGCAGGCTTGCCGGGATACCATGGTACCCAGAGGGGCCCTGGAAGTGAGAACTGGAGTCATGGCAGAGATCCTGCGACAGGTAGGAAGCCTTCCCTTTGCCAGTGTGCCAGCTGGGGGGTCTGCTGCCCAACCCAGACCCAGGCCGGACCTGGGAACCCTTCCTCCCAAATCACTCTGTCCACTGGGCCTGCAGGAACAAAAGACCACAGACCAGGCGGCTTAAACAACAGACTGATTTCTCACAGTCTGGAGGCTGGAGGTCTGAAACCAGCGTGCCACCACGGTGGGCTCCGGTGAGCCCTCTGCCTGGTTTGCAGATGGTCACTTTCTCACTGTGTCCTCACACGTCCGAGAGAACAACCTCTGGACGGTCTCTTCTTATCAGGGCACTAATTGCCCTGACCTCATGTAACCCTATTGACTTCCCAAAGGCCCCACCTCCAGGTACCATCACACTGTGGTGCGGGGGATAGGGCTTCACCATAGGAATTTAAGGGACACAGTTTAGACCAGAGCAAGCATGTGCCTGGGAACCCTCATTCCAGGGGTTGCTCCTGCAGGACACAACCTAAGATAAGAGTGATTGGTGTGTCTCTGTGAAGGCCGAGTATTGATTAGGCTTAAGGGGATCATGGGACGGTAACATGAGAAGGTCTCTCAACACGTGTTCCGGAGCAAATCAGACAGGTGCTTTGGGAGCTGGGCAAACCGTGTGTGGTTCCAGTGGAAGGAGCTGGGGCAGGTCCACACAGCGCGTCACGGAGCGTGAGCTCTGTGTGAGCCCCATTCAGGGCGGGAGGTATGCACAAAGAAGCTGCAGATTGGACAGCTGACCCCCAGGAACGCCACATCTTGCAGGGAAGTTGGGGCTCAGCCTGTGTAGTGATGAGCGCAAAGGACAGACGAGAAGGCCTGGTTCCTTCCCTTGTGGGCCTCCACCAGAGTCGGGGCTTTATGATGAATTACTGAGCTTATGGGGACCCTAACATCGCTGAATCAGGGTGCAGAAACCCGCTGCTCTGTCGTCAGCCTTGGGATCCTGAGCTAGAATCTGCATAGCACAGACCCGCTGCAGAGTCTGCTGGGATCTGCCCACCAGGTCCATCTGCCACAATGACCTACTCAGCTTCAGTACAGGACTCGACAGGACTGCGGCAGTGTGGCCAGAGCTGTGCTTCCGTTTGGTAGCTGGCAAAGCTTCCCTTCCTCCCCCACCCCGCCCCCTCGTGGGATATGGCCACCCAGTGACCAGTCCTGAATGAGCGGACCCAGGCAATGAGCAGACATATGGGGGAGGCTGCTGAGGTTCACCTGTGGGCACCAGCAAATACAGGGCCAGGAGATGGTGTTTCCCGCTAAACAGAGAGCCCACGAGGGGCTCCTGTGAGCCAGAGGAAGTTGGGGAGAGCTGGCTGCCAGAATCCTGGGAGGGCACGGCTGAGAGCTCGGGACGTGGGTGGTCTCTGGCCTTCTCAGCTTCCTCTTTCAGGCCTTGCATCCAGCTCCTCCTGCCTCTGGCTCTGAGATGTTTGATTCTGAAAGTCTTCGGGCCATAGGTGAGATCATCCTCTCGGGGACGGCTGTTAGGTAGTGAAGGTAGAAGATTCTAGCTAAACTCATTCCCACATAGGTTGAGGTAACTGGCTCAGATTTCCAACAGCACCCTCCTGGAGGTATTCAAAGGTAACTTGGTGAAAGCTCTTTAGCTTTATCCATCCATCCATCCATCCATCCATCCATCCATCCATCCATCCACTCATTCATCCATCCAATATTCATCCATCATCTATCCATCCATCCATCATCCATCCATCCATCCATCCATCCATCCATCCATCCACCCACCCACCCATAGAGCCTGGAGAAAATAAACCGTGCATGGACTCTGGCATTTACCATCTCTTGCCCTGGTTTTTCTCCAGAAGCTCTGTGGCGTGGATGTGCTGGAAGGGGACACTGATTACCTGCCCCACCTCTACTCGGAAGAGGGAGAATGTAAAAGAGCGGAAACCCTCAGTTCTCTAGCCTTCTCCGAACAGGACCTGCCTCTGGACTTGCTGGACTGTTTGGGCTCCAAGGCTACTTCACTCATAGAACTATATTCTGGGTCAGGCGTTTTGTCCTAAAAAATGTATGTCGTGGTGAATTGAAATAATTTATGGAAGGGAATCTCTATTAAAGGATTTTATCTCTCTCTCTATTCTTCTTTCATAAAATTACCTCCTAGTCCTAGGATGAGGATAAATTATGAGTTCAGATTAAACACTTTGATATTCTCAGACCAGACATCTTGAACCAAAGCAAAAGAGTAGGTTATGCTTTTAAAAAAATTGATTTGTTGGACAGATTTTCCAGAGAAAGTTTAATTTAATTTTGTAATTTCTTGCTTCTAGTAGCAGCCTAGCTCTGAGGGTAAATGAAATATGATACACAGGTTACCCAGCAATTTGGCAACAACAGGTAATATTGGGGGAAAATAGATTTTTTTTGGTGATTATTTACATTTTTATAGTTATGATTGTGCTTCAGTTTCATTGGAAAAAATAGGAAAATAGGGAAATGTTTTCTAGAACATTTGTGATCAGTATTTTTAGTGATTTAAAAAATAGTGATCCTTTGTACTTTTTGAATAGATAAATAAGTAAAGTATGTTATCATGAGAGAAATGATTATGCTTAAAACTTTATAAGCAGTATATACTTCAAAAAATGAAGACATAATTTAACTTGCATTTTTATGTAAGTAAAATAATTTGGTAGCCTTAATGAATAAATTCCAATTACATTTTCTTTAAACAAAATGACCAACTTTAATTTTTTACTTGTCCACTTACTACTAGTGTAAAATCTTTTAAAATTCTTTAAAAATTTTAAATAGCAAGGCATGTGCCCTAAAAATGGTCGATGTCTGGTCTGGGTAATAGACAAGAGGCTAGCTAAGCAAAATTTTAAATGCTATCAGGACACTTTACTGTGTGTATCGGAAATCTGAAAGTCCACAGCCAAATTCTAAAACCTTTATATGATTAATAAGCATAATCTTTTGTGAGTGCCCTCTGTCACCCTAGGATAAATCAGTGAAGTATTATATTAAATGACATTTTAGCTGACTCAGGGTGAAACCCTCCTCTTTCTTTATGAAGAAGCTATGGAAATATTTACTGTGAAGAGACCTCAGTGTTTGTATATAATTACTTCACTCTTCATCCAGTGCTTTGGGCAACTGAAAAAGAAGAAAATCCATCTCCAACGTGTTGGAGTGTCCATCTAACACATGAATGTGTACAATAGCTGCTTGAATGCTGCAACGATGCAGAGCAGAGCCTAGGACATTTTCTGCGTAATTCAGGATAAAAGTCTGTGTTTTTAAAAGTATACTTTTTGGGTCTGATTAGTTGGCAGAGGTAAGTAGGTGGTCTTTAGACCTTCCTGGATCTGAGGCAAGGGACAGAAAACTACCACCATGGGAGCAGATCTGGCCCACCACCTGTTTTTGTAAATAAAGTTTTATTGGCACACAACCATGGCATACATTTTTTATGTGCTATCTACGACTGGTTTGTGCTGCCACAGCAGAGCAGAGTAGCTATGACAGAGTCCATACGTTTCCACAAAGTCAAACCTATTTACTGCCTGGCTCTTTACAGAAGAAAAAAGTGTGCTGATCCTGTTTAAGGGATTCTTTTTGGAAACTCCACATCGTATCAAACATATTAGGATGTATCCACAGCCTGTGTTAAAAAGAGGTATATGGCCATACAAGTTCGGACAGGTTGTAAGTGAGTTTGCTTTTGGTTGTGGGTAGCTCGTTTCATTCCCTACTGTTTGTGGAATCTGGGCAGTTGTGCGTATTTGTGAAATCTTACACTACGAGACTCTCTCCAACTAATTGTTTTCAAAAGTAGTGAAATTCTCATGCAAAAATCATGAATACCAAATTTAGCAGTTAATGAGAACAAAGTGTTATGTTTTGTAGATAACTGGACATTCACTAATTTTAATTTTGCTCTTTCCTTTGTGTATTCTGAAGCCAATACACCGTGTTTCCCCAAAAATAAGACCTAGCCAGACAATCAGCTCTAATGTGTCTTTTGGAGCAAAAATTAATATAAGACCCAGTCTTATTTTACTATACTATAAAACCGATCTTATAATATAAGACTAGGTATAATATAATATAATATTGGGTCTTACGTTAATTTTTGTTCCGAAAAATGCATTAGAGCTGATTGTCCAGCTAGGTCTTATTTTCGGGGAAACACGGTATACGCATATTTCAGATCCTGACCATTTTCATGGGTCTCAGACCTTGGGGATAAAATGGCCCTGTCGGCCTGTTTACGAAGCAAACCTGGCATACAAAACTTCAGCCTTTCCCTTTAGATGCCAGTTTATATTCTATATTATCACCTGATGCAACTGGTATCTGCAGGGAACACTCCTGGATGTGGCTGGTTCTCCCCACAGGTTCATTCTCAAGTGGATCCACATGGTTAGAAAAGCTTCCGTTAGAACGTCGGCATCAGGAGGTTTGGTGCTGGGGAGTTGACTTGGGAGCGAAACCAAGTCTTACTATGGCAATGAAAAAGGCAATAAAACTGAAATAGTAAATATTTTCAAGGAAAGTGTGATTTTATTAAGAATATTAGCCTCCAAATTACTTAGCAGTCCAAAGATAGCTGCAGTCTCATCAGTTAAATATTTATTTTGTGTTTCATCAATTTTGGTTTTCCATTTGCATGAACAACCTCATTGGTTTTATGGAGCTTTTCATCGGAGGTGTTTGTTTTGCTTACTTTTATGATTTACTGAACACGGAAAGTGTGAACACAGTTGTTAATATTTTCCCAAGTGAAACACTAACTCGGGAAACCTCACTTTATGTCCCTGGGAAGCAACAGGCCCCTCAAAGATGACGCGTGGGCAGAAGACCACAAACCTGGTGTGGTCAGAGTCTCCTCTGAAATGGGTGCCAGAGGCCAAGCGAATCCGCCATACAGAGGAAGGAGGGGGCTACAGAACTCGGGGTATAAAACCCCTTGTACCTTTCCCAGCGCAAGGACTCTGGTCCTGAAACTGCCACGCGCATGAGGCCACACTGACTGCAAATTGCCTCAGTATCTGCCACCTCTCCTTCCTCCATTAAAGAACCCTGCATTTTCAGCCATCCAGAACGGGAGTGACGTTTCCCATCCTTCCTGGCAGCCAGGTATGGTCATGTGACTAAGTTCTGGCCAATGGAAGGCAAGTTCCAGGAAGGGTCCTTGAAGGGTGGAGATAGGTCTGTCTCTTCCCCCTCTTCCCCTTCTGCTGGCTGGAATGAGATGATGATGGCTGGTGCTGGGGCAGCCATTCTGGACGGTGCCATTAGAACCGACGCATGCTGTGTCCACAGGATAGGGGGGCGTAGGTCTCTGCACCATGCAGCCCCACTGCACCATCCCGGACCACCTTAGTCTGGATTCAAAATGAGGGAGAATTAAATATGTGTTGTTTAAGCCATGGCTATTTTGGATTTCCTGTCACTTGTGGCCAAATCTAATCTTAACTGAAGAAGCCTCAAGTAGCAGAACTGAAACATGGGCACTGGCTTCATGGATGTGGTCAGGACTGAGATATGGTGGGCAAGGGGGGGGCTGGTGACCCTTATCATGCAGAAACAAAGCATTTGATAACAAGGCTCTCCTGCTGGGTTTTGCAAAGCAGCTCCTTCTGAACAAGGCTTGAGGTAGAAACATTCCTAATGTGGAGATGCATTACTACGTCTCGCTGCTGTTAGCAGTTCTCCAACAGAGCGGGAGCGAGGCTACTGCTGGCCAGTGTGGGGGCGGGAATGACACTCTGCCTGCAGTCTGCAACCTAAGTCAACCGAGAGCTTGGCAATTTGGAGCCTTGCAGAGTTGAAGAAAGCGGCTGCTGAGTCTCTCAAATGACACTGGCGCCGGGAACGGTTTAGTGCAAAGCAGTGCACTGAGCAGAAAATCATACTAGTGCCCCGTCCCACCAATATGTGAATCTTGTGGCAAAAGCCATTTTAAGGGGGTTGCCTTCCTACCCCAACCCAAATGGCCAAAGGTGGACGGACACCATTGTGCTCAGAGACAGGAGGCGTTGGCCGAGCGTGGAGGCCCACAAGGGAAGGCCAGACTTCCAGGGTTATAAACCATGTCTGGACAGAACCACTGACTGGACACAATCGGTCAGAAGTCTTTATTTTGGAAAGAAACTGTTTTGCCTAAGAAACCACAGCCTGATCTGAGAAAGCCTGTGACGGTCCAACCCCAAAGCAAACCCTGGAACCACCAACATGGAAAGCAAGACGCATGAACGCACGCAGCCCCAGGAAGGCCACAGCCTCCGATACCACATGGGTCAGGAGTGGCGGGGAGATCACAGGAAGCATGCGAGGAATGGCCGTGGAGGTGATACTGCAGACCAGTCTTCATTGGTGCTGCTGGATTTGCTTGTGGGCACGGACCAGTGACGGCGTGTTTATCTAAAAGGGGGCTTTTATAGGAGGCGTCGCATTTTTACTCATCTACCTTCTGTTGGGTGTATCAGGAACCAGAAACGTATCACGTGGTTTACAGGTTGTCAAACCACAAAGCAGTGCCAGAGTCGAGTTTGTCTGTGTGAACAGGGGTCCGAATCTTGGGAAACATCTTTAAAATTCTGCCCCCACAGGGGAGCAGAGAATAACCCCCAGGCAATAACAGGTTTCCGGAAGGCTGGGTGAGGAAGCGGTTACTCTTTGGGAATTTCCTCCAGACTCTGTCTCAGAATGGACCATCTTCCGGGCCCCCTGCCCCATCGTGGTCCTCGGCCTGGCTCTGGGCTCTGCTACCTTGACGACGCCATAGCCTTCCTGCTAAACGCAGTGTTTGGCACTATCGGTTCATTTTGCTGGGTTCTGTCCACTCCAGGTTCACTTTCATCAAAGGCAAGCCACTGCTGTTTCGTTATCTCTATTCTATTTTCAGCGCCCTGCAAGCAGCGGCTTAAGAGCATTTGGATATAGAGATAACCCAGGGTAAGTGGCTGGCCGGCCGGCACTTGGGGCGGGCGGCAGCCCCGGCCAGATCTGGCCCCCTGCTTAGCCGTACTCCCCTCAGCCCATCTGGAAGAGCCAGTGTTTTTAACACAGATGCCACGAGCTTCTCGGCATCTGAACAGTATGTCAGGGTGGGTCTGGGAAGAGGGGTTTATGGCAGGTTTTTCAACATCGGCACAGTATTCTGAACTGGATCATTCTCCATGGTGGGGGCTGTCCCGTGCCCTGTGGGACATTTAGCAGCATCCCTGGCCTCCATACTCCATGCCAAGAGCACTCTCCCTCCAGTTGTAATAACCAAAAATGTTTTCAGTCATTGCCCAGTGTCCCTGGGGGGCAAAGGTGCCCTGATTGGACCACTGGCTTATGGATTGAGCCTTCAAAGTACAGCCTCCTGGGCTCTCGGGGGATACTGACTACGAAGTCATTAAAGTGGACCGGTCAGCTTGGTGCTCTCGGGGAAAGGTCAGGAGGGAAGCCATGCAAGTTCTAAATTAGCTGTGGGAACCGGCCCAGCCCTGAGCAGGGACCCACGGTTCAAGAATATTCTCTAGCCCCACTCTTGAAGTCTCTGCTCATAGCCTCAGAGCGTGGCCACCGCGGAGAGTGGCTAAAAATAATACCTTGGTGGTGGGCTGAGGGCTTCCATGCAGGAAATTGCTTTCCGGGGGCAGCTGGGGGAGAGCCATGATATGGGGACACCAGGCCGGCTGCGCGGCTACAAAGGTCAGCCAGCAAGGCCCTTCCAGACCCGAGCTTCTGCCAGGACGTCCTCAGTGCTCAGGTGCAAGTGAAACGCCTTTCAGCTCCTTTGCTTAGGAGCCTCTCAGAGCCTTGCAGCCGAGGCCCTCTCTCTGTTTACTGCCTTAACAGCAAATCTGTGCTGGGTTGGCTGGCAACTAATCACCACGATTGAAAGAGGCAGGGTTCTGACCCCAGCCGCTTCAGAAATGCCCGCACAACGTCTCTGGGCCAGCTCCGCTTTAAATCACTGAGAGTCACAAGTAGAACGCAAAGGAACCGGAATGCCAGCGTCCTGCTTTCAGGCATGAGAAGAAAATGAGTCACCTCTTCTGGGGACGGGGCAGACATTCTGCCCAGCTCTTCCTTCCTGCCAGCCTGGTGGTTGGGGCTGATTCATGCCCAAACTATGCACAAAGCAGGTGCTGGACTCTGAGAAATCACACAGATACGCAGGACTGCTGTGTATCTAATTCACGTGCACGCATCCTGTCTCTTCAGGGGACAGTCAGTTGCTGGGGGCAGTATTGGACCAAGCAGCCCTCGTATTACCACTCAGAGCAGCCACTCTGAGCCCTCGGCCTGTGCCAGGCAGCGCACGCTGCGGTTAATCCTGTGACAACAGCCCCCGTCAGGGCCACGCTGCCTCCACCAGGACCCCAACGCTCAGGGGCTCAGGGGCCCAGGGGCCCAGGGGCTGCCGACGCTCACACAGCGGGTCAGGAGAGTGGGACGTGGCCCCGTGTCCTCAGCATGCTAGCCTGCCTGGGCTCACGCCCTGGGCTGGGCAGGAGGCAGCCCTTGGTCTGGAGTCTGGGCGATCTCGGGCTCCAGCTCTCTGGGCCGTGATTCAAAGGCCAGGTCATGAGCCTGGGCTTGGCTCTTTCTGAGGGGAGGATTTGGCTGGCATCCCGAGCCTGGAATAGAAGCTGCACCTGTGGTCCCTGCGGGGCGTCATCCAGGCCTCCTGGTACCCTTTGTCCTGGATCAGCAGCCCCGGACTCACCAGCCAGAGCAGTGATTCTCAAAGTGGGGTGCCGCCGTCCCTCGGGAACCTGCTGAAATGCACATTCCCAGGCCCCCACAGACCTGCAGAATCAGAAACGGTGGGCAGGTGCCCACCAAGCCCTCCCGAGGGTCCTGATGCTTGGGAAGGCCAAGAACCTGAGCCCAGAGGGTGACCGGTCCCCTCACTTCCTTTCCCACAGCCCCTGAGAACAGCTGCACCAACAGTCAGAGCTGAGGTGGGTCCAGGCAAGGGCCCGGATGATGAGTGGTCGCTCCTGGGAAGGGCTGGGCGGGGGGCTTGTCTCAGGTCCTTGGTACTTGTGGCTAAGTAGGTGCTGTGAGGCTCTGTGAGAAAGCTGGCCAGCTGTTTCTGACCTGTGGTCATTCCATTTTGAATAGGGGGTGGGGGGTGGGGGTGCCAGTCCCTGGAGCAGCTGTCAACGTCTGCCTGGCTGTCCTGACTCTTAGAAGGAGTGAGGCTGGAGAACTGTGAGCAGCTCCCTTCTACCCCCGGCGTTTCTGTCCGGCCTGATGCTGGTGCCTGAAACGCTGCCATGATTCTTGCTTTGTGGGAGTTGGCCACAGCATGAGGTAGATGTTTTGTTCAGAATGATTTGTAAGTTATGGCTGCTGAGAGCAAATTCTGATGGGGTAGAAGGTGGCGGGAAAGCTGGTCAGGGCCCACAGCACCATGGCGGAGACTCAGGAGAGCGGGGAATGCTGGTGACTGAGAGGGGGCGTCGTGAGGACACCACCGAAACTTGAACAGTTTCGATCTATACAAAGCCAGTCCCGTGGCCTCCTTCCCAGAGGTGATTATGGTCGATAGCACCTTCTGAAAAGGTGTATCATTTTTAAATTTTAATAGCAATGTGCGAACTCTACCATATTTTTATTGATTCACTTGGCAGTGCAGCTCAGAGACTGTATCCTATCAACACATGGATCATATCTGATTTTTTAGAGGTTTCATACCATTCTTTTGTATGTAATAATTTACTTACGCAGTTCCCTGATGAGAATATTTAGGTGCTTTCCAGCCTTTTGCTACCAAAAATTAAAAAAAGAAAAAATACTGCTGAGAACATTCTTATTCACATTTCTTTGTACATGTGCACAAATACGAGGTTGGACAATTAAGTTCACGAACTTGTTGAATGAGGTTGCTCACCTTTTTTGATATCAGAGGGGATTATTCATTATGAATTTGTACCAACTGGGCAGTTAACCAAGTTAGACAACCTGAACTTTTCGCCAACAATTCATGGCTCTGGCATCACGACACTGCACCAGCTCGCACAGCGCTGTCTGTGAGGGAGTTTTTAGCCAGTAAACAAGTAACTGTATTGGAACACCCTCCCTACTCACCTGATCTGGCCCCACATGACTTCTTTCTTTACCCAAAGATAAAGGAAATATTGAAAGGAAGACATTTTGATGACATTCAGGACATCAAGGGTAATACGACGACAGCTCTGGTGGCCATTCCAGGAAAAGAGTCCCAAATTGCTTTGAAGGGGAGTCTAGGGGCTGGCATCAGTGCATAGCTTCCCAAGGGGAGTACTTTGAAGGTGACCATAGTGATATTCAGCAATGAGGTGTGTAGCACTTTTTCTAGGATGAGTTTGCAAACTTAATTGTCTGACCTTCATATATGATCCAGATAAAATCCTCAAAGTGGAATTCCTAGACCTGCAGAAATCTACATTTAAAATTTTAAAACCTACAGGCAAATTGTCTTCCAACATTCTCACCAAGTGTTTATTACCAAGTTTTAAATCTTTACTAGTCTAAGTAAAAAATTTTAAAAAGGGTTTATAATTATAGTTTTCATTTCCATGTCTTTCATTATAAATGAAACGAGCTGAGCATGGGAAAATATGTTTCTGAGCCATTTATTTTCCTGTGAACTGCCTGGTTTTATTCTTTGGCTATTTTTCTAATGAGTTGGTGGTCCTTTCTATCCATTTGTCAGAGCTGTTTATATGTGAGGCTATTATCTCTGTCAGTCACATGTTGCAAATCCCTCCCCAGTTGTTTTTTGAGATCCTTTTCCACGTGAAATGTGAAATGTGATGTAGTCTTTTCCTTTATGGCTTTAAGAGGACATTCATTTCTGAGTGGGGAGGAAAGAGGGTGATGGCGGGAAAGTATCACGGGGGTGTGTGTGTGCGTGACCTCATCTGGGGGTTGGGGCAGCCCCTGTGAGTTGGGCGTTGAGTATGAGCAGTGAATGGGGGCGCGGTGGGGGGCAGGCAGCACCCCGGGCAGGGGCTCAGCAGGACCCGAGCATGCATCTCGGTGGGCCCCAAGGCCCGGAAGGGGAGGATGTGTCCTCCCTGTGGGGCATGTGACAAAACCAGCACATTCTTTTCCCTTGGAACCAATGAAATTTGCTCTCAAACAAATGAACCAAGAAGGTGGCAGCTGGGACCCCTGGGGCAGTGAGTGGTGTTGGCCCCGCTGGGGTTTCAGGATAGGCCTCTCGTGAAGGGTGACCGGGTTACGTGTGCTTTTCTTCGGATGGGGATCCATAATGGGGAGCCTGCTCCAAGGGGGCCTGGCCTGCTGTGCAGAGCTCTCCAGGGCGTAGATGAACCAGAAAATGGGGGCTCTCCTGAGCCTCGGCTTCTGTCTTAATATCTCCAATGCCCAGAGAGAGCTGAGATCAAGTCTGAATGTTAGCCTCTGCCTTGGATTTTGTTTCCACTGTGAAGACAGATAGTCGAAATAATGTGCATATCAGCTTAGGATGAAAACACCCAGCAATTCAGGGTCTGCCTTCATTTGCCAAGTTTACTCGCCCCATACATCATTCCTTTGCAGATGCCATTAACTAATAGTTCAAGGCTGGTAATCTTCAATCAACCATGATTAAAGAGCTCTTGCTGCATGGCAGGGGGATACCACGTTTTTGTGAATGCTGGAAGCGAAATCTGCTTACACCATCCATCTTTACTTTGATAAACTGCCCTTAACCAATAATTCCAGATGGAAGGATTTTAAATCAAGCATGGGGCTTGGCAGGATCAGGGCAATCTCTCAATAACTGTAAAGACTATTTTATGGCCGTCTTCAGATGGACTATATCCATTTAGGTTCTAAGGAGCAGGTGATATTCCCACGCTTCCCAGGGCACCTGACCCCTTATTCGCAGCATGTGGGCAATTCACACCCTTTGCCTAAGAATTCCACCAGGAGGTGCAGAGTTCACATGTTCTGTTGGACAACCAGCCTCCGGGGTACCCCTCCAGCTATGTGTCCCTCACTCTGCCTGGAGTCGCATAACCCAGTCCTGCTGAGATTTTCATGGTTCCCTCCTTCTGGGCCTGCCGGTACCAGCTGGGATGGCTTCAGCCAGCATCGAGGTCAGGAGTCTCCCTGACCCCAGGGTTCCACACAAGGCCCTCTCGTGTGGCACTGGGGAAGCATACCTTCTCCTGGCTTGTCCACCTTCCCCTCCTGCTGCAGGCAAGCTCTTTGGGGGAAATGCTGTGTCTTCACCTCTTTCTGTCCCTCTCTGGGGCCTCCACAATTATAGTGCCCTGTAGGTCGGTGTGTGCTGAAGTAACAGAAGAGCGGACAAAGCCCCTTGCTGACCCTCAACAGGCTGGTTCTCTGTCCAGGGTGGGCCTGGGTTGCAGCACCTGCCCGACTTTGCTCCCCTGACAAAGGGTCTGCCGCCACACAGAAGTGGACTTTGTGGGGACAGGGAACAGCTCCCGACTCGGGGAAACCTGTGCTCCTGACCTTCATAAGCGGGCCAGGTTTATTGTGTTTATTCCCAAGAGTCACTGTCTTTGAGCTTTCTCTTCCTGCAGCGGCGATCTGGTAGTTTTGAGGTTATGACATGTGTTAGGACAGGGACCCACAGCTCACCCAGCCTCCCAGCCGTATCGCTCTGGGTCAAAAACATAATACACCCACGAGTTTTACCTCTACTTTGCAGACAGACTTCAAAGTCATATTTGAACGGCAGAAGAGAAAGGAAACAAATCACCTCAGCTATCGGTTTCTGAAGAGGCCCAGCAAACCCATAGCATATTGGACACCCAAGGGAAAGTGGTGTTAAAACTTAGCACATTTTGAATCTGCGCCAAGAAGGACAATCTAGGGCATGGCAGATCTGTGACCAAGATCAAGGGGATTAGCAGCCTCTTGGGCAGACTCCCAGAGAAAGGCCAGCCTGAGGTCATCGAACTGTTCCACTGTGCGAAGGGAGAGCCACAGCCGCGGCTCTGAAAGGCGGTGTGACAGGACCAGGAGACGGTCCCATTTCAAACTGCACAGAATGCATGAAGGTGGCTTAGGAAGTGGAGGGAAAATTCATTGCCTGACAAAACGGCTGTTCTAAGAAAACATTTGGTTGGGCCTGTTTGTCATGAGAGGCAGAGTGCAGGGTGGTGCCTGGAATGGGGACGCTTCAGCAGAGAAAGCCACGTAACTACTTAATAAGGTAAATGGGAGTCCTCCGTGTCCCAGTGTGAAATGGATTTCTCTCTCTGGGGTGGAAATGGCCCCCTTGGTGTTCACACGTCCCAGTCCTCTGGCCAGTGGCCCCTGAACACAGTGCTTTGAGGGTAGGCCTCAGAAATAGACTTAAAGCAGAGCGTGGGGCACCAAGGAAGTAAGGGGGCCGCCTGCCTGACCGGCCAGCAGCCCAGCTGAGCTTATTGCTGAGGAGCGTGGGGGTGGGGACTTCATGAACCCTCCACAGGTGTCCCATCCCAGGACCTGATATGCCTGCAACACTGAAGGCAGCAAAGTTTGACATTGCTTTAATGCCCTCATCAATAAAATGGGGATAAAACCATCTACCTGGCAGGATTATGGTAAGGATTAAATTGGGAAAAAACAGTATTTCAAAGCACTCATTGTTCATTTTGGGAACTTTCCCCCCTTCTCTCCATGTTTCTGGTGGGATTGTTAATCTGGCTGGCCCCAACGGGGCCAAGCACATTGTTCTGTGACCCAGCGATGGGTCCAGGGGTGAGCACACGACCCAAGCAAGCCCACGAGAATCTTTTGAGCGGTTTGATAGGGATGCTGGCTTTCTCTCTGTTCCTGGGTCCCTGGGCTGTGGGGTGATGGCCCAGAGTGCTTGCCTCCTGGAGACGCAGAGGACAGCAGCGTGGGGAGATGGAGACAGGCTGGGCACTGACACGTTGTTTAGACTCATGCATCCAGCTTTGCCTGAAGCCTACACATCTTTTGCTTTCTCCATTTCTTGAGTCAATATTCCTCTAATTCTTGTTAATTCAGTTTATTTTGGTTTCTGTCATTTCCAATCTAAAGGGTCCTGACTAACACTTTGTCTCTTTCTTTCCCCTTCCTTCACCCTCCTCCCGTGCTTCTCTCTCGCCTCCAGTACCCTTTCCTCTCAGCTCCCATCCTGGATCCCAGTTTTGTCTTCATATTTCTGTCCACTCATCACTCCAATGACATCCTTATATAACTGAGATACTGACTCCTGGGCATTTAAATATTGCATTGAAAAGATCCTTTCAAGATGCCCAGGCATGCAGCTCTCTTAGGGGGACGATGGGCAGTGATGTTGATATTTTGGATCAGGGGTGAATACGCTTTAGCCCCAGTCCAAACCACACTTCACGTCACTGTTTTTTTGACTCTCTCATTTTTGTTTTCATGTAAATGAAACCATTTTATTTTCATGTTTCACGAGAAGCAGCCTGTGTTGATCCCCTGACCAGGTGTGTTTTGCGTGTTGTCTCTAGTTCGTGCCTGTGGCTGAATGGCCAAGGGCTGCAGGGTTCACCTGGCTGGTGCTGAGCCCGTCAGGTGAGAAGTACCACCCTGGAGATGGCGCTGAGAATGAAGCAGCCTGCTGTCCCAACTCGGGAGGCTGACACCCCAGAGTTCCACTGAACAATCACAGGCAAAGGATGTCATTGTCCCCTGGGGTCTCTTGAACAGGGGGTGCTCTTATCTGCCAGTGGGGTGTTTGTGGCTATTGGTAGGGTTGAAATATTGTTCTTCAGGGGCTGGGAGGATGCACCCACTAATTTCCCATGGTCTAACCTGTGGAGCATCCATTTGAGCATTTGCTGTGGCGGGGGGGTGGGTGGACCCCACTTGAGGGGTTTGATTACAACCCTCAGCAGCGGTTGTTTTGAAGCGTTGGGGAGAGCAGGCAATCCATTACCAGGCACAGAGGCGGTGTCCCCTGGTAACTATCCCCACTGCACTCCGAGCGTCTGTTCCAAAGGGTGGCAGCTGGAAGCGGGTTAGCACAAGGCGGCCCCTTTGCTTGCATGGGGCCGGCTAACTGGGGCTACTACCTACTAACAAGAGCTCTGGTTTACAGTGTGCTTGCTACGCTCCGGCCGCCCCGACTTCTGTGGTTCAAACACCGCCTCCAAGATCGTGGCCATGTTTGTGTAATCTGGTCCTCTTAACTACCTCATAAACAACATCAATTCATTGTTTTACTTAAATGCATTTAAAAAGTAAATCCCCCAACTTTCTTCTAAATGAGAAATTAGTAACACGTGTTATGAATGGGAGGCAACCATAAAAAATATAATGAGAGACTCCTGTTGTCGGTCAGGCATGTGAGAGCTGGGAGACACCACTCAGTCCTCACAAGTGAGAAGCTGAACAAACTGAACAATCAACAAGTCTCCTCAGATCTGTCAAAGAAATGAGGCCACAAGGCAAACCACAGCCACCCCCCAAATTGGAGAGCCCAACAGGAAAATGCAGAGAATCACTACATACGAAGTGGAAACCCAGAGGCCTAACCCAGCGCCTGGCGTAGAGAAACCCGACTAACTGGTGAGCTGCCAGAGGCTCAGGGTAGACAGGCCTGAGATAAAAATTCCGGGAGGATCCAGTCGATAGGGCCCGCTGTGTGAATTTTATCTATAGGAGCTTGACCAGTTTTTCACAGTGAAATCAGAAAAAAAAAAAAAAAAAAATCCCGTCTGGCTCCTAGCAGAGGGAAGAGAAAGGAACCACTGTGAAACACCCCGGGGTCCTGTTCTTAACAAGGCCTGTCCTCAGGGGGAACTCGTAAACCAGAGCCTACCCTGCTGAGTTATTGGAGCCCACCTACCTGGGGAAGGGAAATACCTAACCTCAGCCCCCTCGAGCCATCCTGTCTCACCTGCGGGGGGAGAAAAACACAGAAACTGCTGATGCTCACAGCCCAGAAACACAGACTCACGGAGCCCTCTGTCCAGGGTGGTCCCGGAGACACTTCCAGGTCTGACACCTACAAACCTGCATCCCTTCCATGACCCAGGCCCACTGCACCCTCCAAACGGCTGTCCTCCTCAGCTGTCTCTTCAAAGGAGCCTCCACGCACCAGCGGCCCCGCTTCCAGAGGGGCCGCCCTGATTCCAAACAACACTGCATTGCAGCCTGACTCCCATCATGTAAAGAATCGATTACCTTGCTGCATCTTTTCCGATCATACGTTTCACTAGACTGAACCCAAGGCACTTACTTACATGCCTGGAACTAGCAGGCTGACTAAATATGGCAGCAATGCGCTGGGATTTCTTTAGGAATCAGCACATTGGCTTTTGAGGATTAGCTGGTGATCAGGGGCATAGACTCTGGAGTTAGGCTTTAAATCCAGGCTCCAGCACTGTTGGCTGTGTGACCTTCGGCAGGATCTGTCACCTCTCTGGGCCTCGGCTTTCCCATCTACATCATCTGGACAAAACACGGTCCCTACTTCCAAGCTTGTCCTGAGGAGCAAATAAATTCACTTACAGCTGCACAAGGTTAGCATGACACACCTGCACAGACTCACGTGGCCCGTTCTTGTAGCAGCTGGGGACGCGTCAGAAAGCTCACTGCCACTCCAGAGGACAGCAGGCCATGCCATGTGGGCACTGACAGCCAAGCTGAAAGGAGAAAATATGAACGTAGGGAAGCTGGTGATTTAAGACCGAGAACGGGAGTAAGCTGTCCTAGCCGTCCTCCCCTCGCCTCGCTTTGTTTTTGTCTGCCAACTGGAGACATTGCCTCCTTTCCACTCTGTTTCTTAATGAGTAAACTCTCTGATCCTCAAAGCAAACACACACCGAGCCAGCACAAACAAGCCCTTGATTTCTGCACACACTGCTTCTAAAAGGAGCGGCTGAGTGATGGGAAAACTGGCTCAGGGATGGACGTTGCTCCAGGAGGCAGCTGCAGGGCTGGCCAAAAGGCGTCATAAATCCAACCCATTTGCTCTTTGTCAGATTGTTTGTTTGTTCGTTCGTTCGTTCATTCATTCATTCATTCATTCATTCATTCAAATGTTTGGCTTCCTATCTCACTTGTTTCTTTCCCAGATTTTGGCCCCTCATTGTCACAAAAAGGAAGCACTCCCCCCAGAGGCCTCTGGGTTTTGGTCCCTTGGCCTTGCCTTCCTCAGCGGGCTGTCCACCTTAGGTGCTGACTCACTTCCCTCTTCATGACTCTGCTGTCAGGCTGGCCACTGGGTTTCTCCATCAGGTTCCGGGGTGTTGAGCCTGGTTTCCTGTTCACTTCCTGTGGGGCCTCGGCTGGGCTGAGTCGCTGTGACGGGGGCCTTGTGAAATCCCCTGCAACTCTCAGCAGTGCTGACTGTGCCCAGAAATCCTCAGTGACTCAAGTCACCTGTGCTGGGAAGGAAACATGCAGATGACCCCACTGGATGAGGCCAGACCAGTTGTTATCACGGACCAGGAAACCGCGGCCCTGCTTTATAGCGGCTGGGCTGATGATAAACTTTCACAACACAGAGCAAAGCCATTTAGCACCTTTAAAGAAATTGGAAATGGGTTTTTCATGTGTGGTGGTGTTGAAAATTGAGAATGATGATGGAATTATTAAAAACAGGCTTCCCGGTCTTGGACTCTTAATTGCCTCTGGTCTGTAAAGCTGACAAATTAGCCCCGTAGAATTCAAATGTAAAATACTTAAATTGGGAGCCTGGGAGAATGACTCCTAATGTTGTTGTTTATGGTTGTGAGAACTGCCTTTTGGGTAGAGAGATACTGTGAAAGCAAGAGCAGGGAGCTGAGACCTGGAGGCCTGAGTTCCCGCCCTGAGCCCTGATTATACTCTTGGTGGGGCTCGAAGCTCTCATCCCTCTAAGGAAACTGTTTGAACAGAGGGCAAATGGATTCCGTGGAATGATGGCTCTTCGGGGCTCCCTGGTGGCTCTGTGGGCCACAAGGTGGAGCTAAAGCTCAGCAGGTTTCTTTCCTGCAGGAATTCTCAGAGCCTTTAACATAATTATAATGACAGGTAACAGTTATTACGCACTTACTCTGAGCCACTGCGGTGCAAAAAGCTTTGCGTTTGACTCTTTGTCTTCATCCACAGGTGTGAGAAGAGAAGCTGGGTCTTAGACATTACAAACAACTTCCCTCTTGTTCACAGAGCTACTGAGTGGAAGCATCTGGTCTGTACTTTGGATCTGTCTGACCAAATAAGCTGTGTTCTAACCATCACACTCTCTATCCCTCTATCCTGTCCACAGAAGCCTGATGGAAACTTGAAATCGCTCTGTCCAACACGATGAGCTGCAGGACCCCTCTCCTCTGTCCTCCACTCTCCCCACATCATATCCCTCTCTCTCCAGTGTTCTGGTGGGGTCCCTTGCAGAGTTGAGGGGTCACCTAGGCCATTTTGCATGGTTGTTGGTAAAACATGCCATCAGGTGCCTTCCTGCTTGGGTTCAAATTTCGGCTGCACTACCTGTGCTGTGTGACTTTGGGCAACTTCCTTAACCTCTCTGTGCTTTAACAGCTTCACCTATAAATTGTATGATAATTGTCCCTTACTCAAAGTTTTGATATTGAATGTTGAGTTAATACATGTAAAATGCAGAAAAGTCATAAGATGCTGGGCCAGGTAACTTTCCTGAACTCATCTTGGGTTTAGAGTCTGCCCTACTCAAGGGAGGGGTCAACCAGGCAGCTCTGGCCAAGAGATCAATAAAGTCCATAATGAGTTCTTCCCAGAAAGAAACAAAAGCATGTGGAAGACTGGAAAATAACCTTCTTCTCTGATGCATTTTAATGAGTGGCCAGCAGGTGGCAGAAGCAAGCCAGGTACGGGAGTCTGTGCCCCAAGGATGGGCCGAGGCAACTGCCTTAGAAAATCCCTGGTGTTTGGGGGTTGTCTTAGGAGCGTGATCCCCAGTGTAGACACACACACACGCCTATGGACACTATACAGACTTCACATACACACACGACATCTACACACGTGTTCACACGCACAGATATAGACCTACGCATGTGCATACATATACACACAGACCTACATGTATACACATGTGGATATGCGTGCACACACACAAGTACAGACACATACACACAGACCTACACATATACATACACACATATACACGTCCATACATACATGCCAAAACTTTACCCAAATTGATTCCCAGTAAAAACGTCCCTATACAGGCTGCATGCTGTGCCAGGGACCACAGCCTGGTGAGGCTGGGCCGAAGCTGCAGGGCACCTCCCTCTCCTGCATGAGGTTCACACAGTCCTGTAGCTCAGACGTCTTCCCGTCACTCTCCTCTGCCCTCTCTCCCCTTGGGGGTTGGCCCTCCACGGGGCCCCTGCTGGGTCCTGCCAGGCACTGGACCACCCCCATCCTGGGTCTCTCTTAGGTCCTGTGTGTAACCCGCCTCGTCATCGGGCACTCACACTTTACACGTATCCGTCGCAGTGCAGAAGGCAGACAGAATGAGTGAATTTTGTGCAGTGCGGCCGATTGCTGCACGCAAACCTTCCCCTCCGTGTGTTCCTTCTGAGCGGACTCATTAGAAGCAGGTGCCTCTCACGCTTGCCTCGTACAGAAACCCTTAGCGACTGATGGACGTGTGGCTGCTTAAGAACGGTTGAGTGATATTTGGAAAATTGGCCGGGGGTTTTGGACGGTCTGGAAATGTATCTTTTTTTCCCATTTTACATAATCGCACTTGAGCTTCTGCTGTTTGAAAATTTGCTCTCCAAAGCTTTTCCAGGAATTGATAATGTGGGGACAATGAGGGGTGCCTGCATTTTACCTGATGTAAACTCCTGGTGGGGGGTCAGTCTCATATGATCGGTCAAGGTCCAACAGACTGAGAATGGGAGAGAGGACAGGGTTTGTCATGAGGAATCTGCCTCCTTTTGTTGAACAAGGAAAATAACGAATGCCTCAGAGCCCTGCCGGAGGAGTGGCTGATGGAAATGCTCTCCCCGGGCGCCCCTGCTAGATGTCAGGCAGCGGCCCCATGGCAGTGGGCGGGCACTCTGCAGCCAGGCTGCAGCTGGACGCTGGTCATGTTGGACACCTCGCCAAGCCCGACAGCAGACTCAGTCTCTCGTGGTGGCAGTCGTCCGGCGAGCAGAGCTTGTAATTAATTAGAGCCACAGCTGATGGATTTTCTCAGGCCTGGCACTGAAGAAGGCACCCAGGCGGTCCGGTGGGTCTGTCATGCCAAAGTGATGCCACCTGGCCTGCCTGGGAGTCAGCTGAAGCCGCAATCTCGCCGCAGCCTCTCCTGCAGCAAAGTGGGGACTGCCTCGGCCCTGCTGTCCACGGGGCGTGGACCACGCGTCTGCTGTGCCCCGCAGCTGAAACACTCCTGTTTCCACCAGAATCTGCTGCTTGTGTCTGAGATGCAGCTCCTGTGCTGACAGGATTCACGCAAACAGTAGCTGCCAGGCTCCGCGCTCTTCTGGCCTCCTCAGGCCTGCGTCACCGCCGCCTGCCAGGGGGAGACACTTGGTGATGCTGTTAATTAAAACCATAGCACTTGGGGATAGGAACGTTTAAAACTCTGCAGTCGTTCTCCCTAATAGAAATCTTAGTTTGGAGGTGCTCACAGAGGTCAGGCCAGCCAGGAGAGCCTGCGAGCCTAAATGAACTCAAATAGATTTAATTTACTTAGCTTGGTGCCTGGAGTCAGAGCGGGAGAGGGGCCCGGCATTGTCAAGGGATGGGGTTCCACCCTCACCTCCACCCAGGTTCTGTCCTGGGCCCGGGAGATGGGAGGAGGGAGCCTGACTTTCTGGGAAGAATCGGGAACTTGCTGAGTAGATGCTTTGGAATTTGCTGAGCAGGCATCTGTGGGGCAGCTCGACTGGCCGTCTCTGCGTACAGCTTCTACAGTCCAACAAGTACTGTCAAGGGGGAATTCATTGTAAAGGGGTGGCAGTGGCTGGGGAGTGGCTATATCTGGAATCCATTAGTCACACAGAGAATTCCCCTCTTCTGTGTTTCCTGGCCCAAGTCGCTGCTTTGAGTGCTGATGGCTTTTTGGAGCTGGCACCAACTCAGGCCAGCTTGAGCTGGCTGCTTTGAGAAAAACTGGAGTGATTTGAAAGGCTCAGAGGAGAGGGAGGGCTCTAATTGGGGGCAGCAGAAAGCATCTTCAATGTGCAGACCCTGGTCTCCTGTGGTAGGGAGCAGGACGCTGCTCCAGAGAGAGAATTCATCAGGGTTCTCAGCTAATGTGTGACAGTCGCTCTCCCACAGGCCGGGAGAGGAGGCTTTCAGTGGGAGCAGTTTAATTTCTGGATCATGGACCCGGTCAAGGAAACACCAAATTTTATTCTCGCTCCTGCATTTGCCCATTTAAAGCCTAAAGCCATGGGCTGTGAAGGGGCAGGCCTGGGTTGCTATGGAAACACCTCCTGGAACTGGACACGCAGGCTTGAGTGTAGACACTGCTGTCTGTCCTGCACTGGCCTGCCCATGAGCTCGACAGACCTGTGGTCTTGTCCTGGAGAAGCAGGGAGGCTCCGGCCGCATGGCCCAGAGGAACCCAGGTGTTCCCCTGTAGGTTCCTTCCAGAATGTTCTCCGAATCTTCTTCCACTTCAACTCCCTTTCTCTCCATAGCAAGTGACACCCCATAATAAATGGCCAGACCCATTATTGTCTGTGTTTTATTCCTGGCCTCTTGGGCCACTAATGAGGAGGTGGGGGTCTCGGAAGCCTAGGGGCCATTCCCATCATTCTGCTGGCGAGTCATACGCAGAAGCTGTAGAAACCACAGCTGTCCTTCCAGCATTAGTCATCACAGGCGTCTCTGTGGTATAACAGAGGGTTCGGCAGGCCTTTGTCCCTGGTTTCTGAGAGGAAACCTCTAGGTCCTTGGAATCTCCCTGGAAAAGGAGTATCTTTATTAGTCCTGGGGGGCTCCTTGGACCACACTTGGGTTTATGCTAATGAGGTGACTCAGGACGGGGCTGGCCCTGCTGGAAAGACCCACCATGTGGTTAGAGGCTTGGGGCTGAGACCTAGGTCACATCAGAACTCAGGGAGAGTTGGGGGCTGGAGGCTGAGCTCATTCCAGGGGCCAGCGACTCCATTTGTCACTCCAAGTGTAGGCCTCACATGACTTCTCAGTCACGCAGAATAAAAGCTATAGCCCTCAAAATGCACCACCACAGCTAAACATAATCTTTGCTTTGCCCAGTATCATCTAAGAAATCCAGATGTTACTGTAATAAACAGCTGTGGGGACTGACTTCTCAGCATCCATGCCGTTCCTCGAGGCTCTTCCTGGGCTGGGTTCCTGACCGGTGTGCAGGGTCATGGCAGCCCCAAAGCTGCTGGCAGATGGCTGAGGGCACAGCCACACAGCTGGAAGGGAGGCCAGCGCAGCACATGCTGAACAGGGGGGTGACGAAACCTTTGTCTGCGGACACCTGAGCAGGTGAGCTGCAGCTCCGGGTCCCGGGGTTTGGGAGGAGGAGAGGCTGCCTCGGGCAGAGTGACATAAGTTTAAGTCAAACATGCTTAGATGCTACAATTTACTCCAGGTCCATCGATGTTAGCAATAGTGGAAGTTGCCAACATTTATTGGGGGCTTACTACATCTGATCACCCCGAATCCTTCTAACTGGAGGAGGCAGCTCCTGTGACAGACAGAGGTTCAAAGAGGCGAAGCGATTTCCCCAAGTCCCGCAACAAGTAGGTGGTGAAGGTGGAACTCAGTACCGAAAATCTGGTTCTGCTGTTCCATGTGTTTCTATTTGGTTCCAGCTGGCCTTCCATCTTTCACAACAATTTTAGTTGAACTCACGGTTTTGTAAAATAATTTTGAGATTCAGCAGATTAAAAGATTCAGCATGTTTAATGTTTATTCTTTTATCCTGTAAATGAGAGCGTGTTTATAGAAGGATACACGCTCACTCGTTGTAAACATTTTGGACAACACAAAGAGCCCGAAGACAAATTAGGGGCCACCCCAAATCCTATCCCGATTTAATACTTTGCTGAGTATTTCGGACGTGCTCCATGCCAGACTGTTCCATGATACAGGACACTCTGAAGATGTCCCAAGAAAAAGGACTCTGAAGTCACGACGGTTGGGAAATACATTGCGTCCATGTAGTAAAGGACCTGAGAAGTTCTGCAAACCCATTTGGCTTGATCCAATCTCATGCTTCCCAAGCCGACTCGTCCATAGAATGTCTTGTCCTAGAACGAGGGTTGGCATTCCTTCCAGAGGGCACGCTCTGCGAAATGCCGGCCTCACAAGGCCAAGTGAGCATTTGTCCAGTGGGTATTGTCCAAGCAGAGACTCTGGGCCAGGTCCATGCTGGTTCTGGAGGCTCCCACGGGGCCCACCTTTTCCTGGGAAAGGCAGCAGACAAGTGAACAAGAAAACAAGGGAACACAGGCACTTTCAGATGCTGATAATGGCCACGAAGAAAATGAGAGAGGCCTGTGTGGTGTGCGTCTCCAGAGAAGGCCTCCTCAAGGACGAGATGGAATCAGCCACAGGAAACCCGACGGCTTCAGGGCAGAGCTGTGCTGAAGGCCCTTTGTCTGTACATATGGGCAAAGATGTCTGTATACAATTTCATGTATGTGATTATCACATTACGTGCCCACACTTGCCTTCTCCACACAATTCAATGTCAAAGGTCATAATTCTAGTCAATAAACGTACTTTACTATCATTGTTCAACCACTGCAGAGCATTTATTCAATGCACATACCCCATTTTTCTTAACCAATCACCATTGGTGGAGATTTAGTGTAATTCCTCACCAATCTGATAGGCAAAAATTAATATTTTATGTGTATTTAATTATTTGATAATGGGCTTGAACATGCACATTAGTCTGTGTGTTTCTCCTTTTGTGAAATGCCTGTTCAAATCCTTTGACATTTTTTCTATTTGCATGGTGATTTGTTTTCTTATTTATTTATAAGAGCTCTTTGTATATTGGGATATTAGCCATTCATGGCAAGAATTATGGGATTCTTGTTGTCTTTTGGCTGTTTATAGTGTTTTAAGTCATTCCGACATTGTAAATTTTTACGTTGTTATATTTATACATGTCTTATTTTGTGTTTTAGATGCTCATAGTATGTTGAAAATGGCCAACCCCACTTTATGATGATTTATTCTCCTATATTCTAGCATTTTTGGGTTTCTTTTATTTATTTTTTCTTTTAATTTAAACTTTTGTCTTTCCTCCAGGAATTCACTTTGTGGTAAGGAATGAGTTTGGAGTCCAGTTTTATATCTTCCAAATAGCTATTCAGCTGTTCCATTTCTACCTTCTCGCTCATTAGAAATGACCACCAGACCATGCACTAGAATCTCGATATGCCTAGAATATTCCTGTGATCTCGATTTCTGTTCCTTTGAGCTGTCTTTTTGATTCCTTTGTCAAACCACACTGCTTTGCTTATCTGTCACCATATAATACATTTTTAATATTGAGCAAGACAGGTCCTCAATGCTATTCTTTTAGAGAATTTTCCTGGCTATTATAAGATAAATATCTTATAAATCATCATAAAACATCTTATGATTCTTGCGCATACATCTTAAAATTACTTTTTTTCAAGTTAAAAATATATCCCACGTTGGGATCACATTGAACGTAAAGACTAATTTAGGAAAAATAGTATCTTTAATGTAATGAGTCTTTTTTATCCAATAAAAAAAAAAGACACAACTTTCCATGTATTGAAATCTTTTCAATGATCTTCACTAGAGATTTATTTTTTGCTTCATACGTGTCCTGTACATTTATTGTTAAATTTATTTCTAGGTGTTTTAGGACTTGGATTCTATTGCAAATGATTTTCTAACTTGTTATAATTAACATGAGATTATAAATTATATTGTTATATATTATAACTGATCATATACTACTGTATTTTTATTATTTTAAAATTGTCTATTATTTTGGGTTTTTCCAGGAGTACAACCTTATAATCTACACATTATGATGGTTTTACCTCTTCTAATGACCATGGCTGCTTTTATATTCTTGTCTAATTGCTTTGTCCAGCACGTCCAGACAATGTGATATAAGAGTAGTGATAACGGCACTCATAACTCTTTTTGTGGCTCTCATGGAATGCTTCCAGTATTTTTATAATTATCATGGAAATTTTTGGACTGAAGCATGTATTTTTAAAAATATAAGGAGGTATCGGCCACTTCCGTTTCAAGTATAAGAAGTGGATATTACATTTTATGAAATGTCTTCATGGTTTATAAGAAAAATAAATGATCGTATGCTTCTTTTTCCTTTGTCCTATTAATATGGTAAAGGTGTTTTAAAAATTTTCCTAAGCGGAACAGTTCTTGAAGTCTGTGAATCAGTCACTCATTGTCATGGTGTGATTTGCTTCTGTTTGCCAACATTTTATTCTCGGTTTTTGCACAGACCTCTACCTACCTTTTCTATGTCAGGCCCTGGCTTTCAGGTTACGCTGCCTTCATAAATACAGCCAAGGGACTTTTGTCTTTCTCATTTATTGGAACTGTTTAAATAGTGTAGGAACAATCAGTTCCTTGAAGATTTGAGAAAATAAGACTCTGGCAAGCGGCAAGCCATGCCCCACTACTGGGAGTGTACATGTACTACTGGGAGTGTACAGCCACCTTGGACAGTAATTTGTTAATATCTAGCTAAGTCAAAACATGTATATCCTGTAATCCCACAACTCTACTTCAATGTCGGTACCCTGGAGGAACTCTTTTACGGACACAGGAGATATGTGCCAGAATTTTCACCACACTGTTGTTTTGGCTAACAAATTGGAAATGTAGGGGGTAGGATAAGGTAATTTAAGCAATAGATTAATCGGTGGCAGTTGGAGTGATTGAATTAGATCACCCCATATCAGCCTGGAAAATTCTCAAAAGCAAAATATCAGGAGGGAGGGAGAAGAAAGTGAAAAAGAACATTTTCGATAATAATTTGTGTAAAAGCAACACAGGAAACAATGCTGCCTATGATTTTTGGATGTGTGTATATTATCAAAAGTACAAAAGGAGGCATATTCACCACGTCTAAGAACCCAGTTTCCACTGGGGTGGGGTGAGGGGGAAGAGGAACAGAAATGCTGCTTCAAATGTCTTGGTAGCATTTTATTCACTAAGGCAAAAAGGTTGGCTATAAATATGGAAACACCATGGCACCCTATAAAGCTGAGTGATGGGACAAGGGTTTTCATTGTATTAACCACACTTCCTTTACGGCCCTATCACATCTTCTGTTGTCTTTATTCATTTTCACCTGGTTTCTTGATTAAGAATGGAGAGCTCTCTCAAAATCTCCTGTTGTGTTTCTTCTCATTTCTTGCTTTTACCCTCTTTGCAGAGTTGGGGATGGAGGCTGAATAGCAATAGCTGTCACTCTAATTGCGTACTTCGAATCGGGTAACACCGTCCTCAGCACACAGCTGGTGCTCAATAAATGCAAGATGACATCATCATCATCGCCACCTTTGGCTTATACTTGCCCCCCAGTTCTGTGTGCCCCTGCTTTGGTATGAAGCCCATGCCATTGGGTGGCCCCTGGGTTGTGACTGTTTTCAGGCTTGGGAAGGAATGGCACCCTGTGAAGATTTGGGGTGTGGACCCCTGTGCTTGCTGGGACCCTGTGTGTCACTTGTCTGCTCTGTCACCTTGTGATTCTCACATTACTCTTCAGGGCCTGTGCCTTGCAGTTAGTGACAACGCGGGGGCTGGGGCTTCTCCCTCGCACCCTTGCTCCTTCCCCGTCCTGGCTGTGGGAACCAGCCCACACACCCGTCCCTTTCTATCCGGTGGCCTGTGGCCCAGTCCCCAGCCTTCACGCATCTTCTCTCATTTATCCATGAACTGAAGTGACGCATGTTCATGGGCGTCCTCTGACTGTGACCCAATTCTGACTGTATCTGGTATGTTTCCGGCAGCCTTTACAGCATGGGGGATGTTTTCGTCCCTTCATTTCAGGGCAGGTCAAGTTTACTTGTCCATTTGTCAATTCCTTAGGTCAGTCAGTGGTTCTCAACCTGGAGTGATTTTACATCCTAGGGACATGTGGCAATGTGTGGAGACGTTTCTGGTTGTCACACCTGGGCTTGGGGTGGGGGGTGAGTGTTCTGCTACTGGTGTCTGGTGGGGAGAGACCGGGATGTTGCTAAACACCCTGCAGCACGCAGAGGACAGCAGCGCCCTGCTCCCAGTGTGACCGGCACTGAGGCTGAGAAACCCTGCTTTGGGTCCAGTCCGTGGGCCATTGGATCCGGGGTGCCTCACTTGACCCAGAGGCTTGGCTGTGGGGAAATGACAAGAGCTTCACGTCCACGGGTGCTACTCAGCATGCACGCGGCACCGGCGCTGTGTGCTGCTCCTGCCACGTATGCTGTGCCTCCGTCCATGTGTGCACCTAGAGGGAGAAGATGCAGCTGAGTCTGTCTCCCGACAAATATTTACCGAGCACCTGCTATGCACCGCATACAGCGCCAGAGTCCAGTGGGAACACAGGAAGTAAAACAACAGATAAATGAATGCAGGTTTGAGGATGGCGGGGGCGGTAGGAGGGAAATAGAGGGCACAGGTGGCATCTAGGTGGGCGATGTTATTAGCTTCCCATGGCTGCTGTACCAAATTACGAGAAACCTCATAACTTAAAACCAGAAACTTATCCTCTCACATCTGGAGGCCAGAAGTGATGGGGTATTGGTGAGGCCGTGTGGCTTCCGCCAGCTCTAGGCTCTGGGGGAAGGGGGGGGGGGCTTCCTGCTGCTCTGGCTGCTGGTGGCTCCAGACATTCCTTGGTTTGTAGCTGCATCACCCTATCTCTGCCTCTAATACCCAGATTTTTTTCTAGAATTTCCTTTTATAGATCAATCTAACTAATTTGTCTCAGCACGCCTTTGGGTACCTTTCTGCACATGTAGAATATCAGCGTCCGATTTACAAAATCAAGCACAAGAAAGGCTGACCCTATGACCTGTGAGGACCCAGCCCAGGCGGCCGCCTGTAGGAGTGGTCCCTTTATTACACAGTTACCTGCGTGCGGCACACAGGTGTAATTGGCATGTCTGACTGTACGTTGCGTGGTCCCTTAAATCTCTCCTCCGATGTGTTAAAATTAGCCTCTTCCTAAACCACAGATAGAGAAGGGAGTGTCCTTTTTCAGCAAATGTGTAAAGAAAGCCCCCATAGCTCTGGCTCAGTTAAAAGCGGTCCTGCCCAAAGTCAGGGGTGGATGCCAGGCGACCTTTCCAGGCACTTCCAGACTTAAGATGTTAGACTTCTCCCCTTTTATTGGGAAAAGACAAGACCTTCTTGACTCTTCAGAGCAATTGTTGCACAAAGGGAATCGGAGAGAAGGAAAGGGCGGGAGGGGTGAGGAGAGACATGTGAACGGCCACTGGGTTTGGCTTTGAGTTAGGGTTCCGAGAACGAGCGGGCAGGATGACCAAACGGCCTATTAAACACAAGAAAGATACTGATTTAACGCAATTCCTGGGGAGCGGCGGGTACTGGTCTCGGCTGATGGGGTCCATGCAGGAGGCTCCCCCGGGCCTCTCACATGCTTCCTGCCCATCTCCACGCCACTGCGGGGGGACCTGAAGTGTGGGAGGGCTCAGGGCAAAAGGGAAAGAGCAGGGATTTGAACCCATGTCTGTCTGACTCATTAAATCACCTGGTGCTGAACTCCAGGGACAACTCATTTTGCTTTTCTTACTTAATCAAATGGAAGTCCCAAAGACCTGAGACTACAAAAATGAATTAAAATTAAGGCCGTGGGGAAGCTCCTGGCCTTGAACTTCACCGGGTTCTCCTGGTGCTGGACATGCCCATAGCACCTGCCTGCAGATACCAGGCCCCACCCTGACAGCCTGGCCACGGTGAGCTCTGACCAAGAAGCCACAGGCGGCTGTGGCCTCCAGAGCAGGTGGGCAGGGTGTGTAGACAGAGGCGTGGGATGCTGTCCTCTGGGCACCTGGGTGGACAGAGCCGCTGAAAAGGGCTGCAAAGAGCACAGGTAAAATGAAGCAGGACTGGCGAAGGCATATGATTAACCGGGTCAGCAAGCGCAGACTCCCTCCTCGCTAGCCCTCCACCCACTAAACATGACCTTGCTCTTGCTAAACCAATTTCTTCCCCTCTCCATGACGCAAGAGATGGGGTTGAGAAGTCAGGACCCAGTGGAGGGTCAGTGAAGAGGTTGTGGCTGACGACGGTCCCAGGTTCTCCTTTGTTACGTAGAATGTACTTGGAGTGTGATTTGAGTCCATGCAAACACTGGGCTGCGTGGCACACTGCTGGGTATCAGGGCTTACAAAGGTGCTCTGGAGCGCCCTCTGGGGAACGGCTGTGTCATCACAGGGAGGCAGTGTCCCCTGAGTGCTCTAACAAGCTTGCTCTCCTTTGAGTCTCTCCTGAGCAGCAGGCAAAAGGCGGAGTGTAGGGTTTCACACGGTGAATCCTTAGGGTTGTGCCTTCCCTGTTGGCTGTCAGAGTGGGGTTCTGGGTCCCCTGTCATGAATATGAAGCTCTGGCCACTCACTAAATGTTAAGTTTTGTTATTGCATCAAACATTTCATTTATTCATTCATTCAAGGAATGTACATAAACATTCACCGTGTGCCACCCACCGTGTTTGGTCTGCAAACATGGTCAGGCAGAGCTTCTGGAGGAAGCAATGCTGAAGTAGACTCTGGATGAATAGCAGTTAGTTAAGAGGACAGCTGGGAGGAGGGGAGGGAAATGTGAGAGGTGGAAAGCAGCCCGTGTGTCAAAGCCGGGCTGGGGAAACAGTTTGTGGAGATCTGCTCATTCGGGCTTTCTTATCATTTGTGTCATTTTTATCTTCATATCTGAAACTGGATGTCAGTGGCTTAGAGTGCAACCTACTTATCTGCAACAAATTGCAAATAATTACATTTTATAAGCGAAATTTATGAAAATACAAAGAATTGTTTAATTCATTAGTCATTTAAACCTAATTTCCTCCTGTGTGTCATTGATTTTTGAATTTTTAATTTTATCTAGAGTCCATCTTAGGACATGCCAGAGCCCAGCAATTCTTATCTTTCTAAAGATGAGTTATTTTTCAAACAAACAAGTGGTGATGATATGTTAATAGATACATTGACAAAATAATTTATGTAACTACCATCTTATTAAGCTTATTCTTTTAACACTAATACGATAAAACAGCCGACATGTCGATTGTTGAGGCCTCTCCCAGAGTTATCTCCATTTTAAAGCAGAGAAAAATGAGGGTGATTCAATGATTGTGTCTGTGGCCCCCTCCCCAATAGGGGTCACGCTGGGGTGAGAAGCCAGCTGTCCTCGCCAAGGCTGATGCCTGGAAACTCAGAGACCCGTAACTGGTGAAGAACTCTTATGTCTACAGCCTATGGGCCTTTCTCTCCCATCTGAGGCCATCATGCAGGGAGGGATGACCGTGCAGGTGACCCTTGGGCAGCTGTCCCATTACGCAAACTCGATTATCCTGTGTGACATTATTGTGAAATGAAGTTTGGGAGACAGAGTGTGGGGGTAGCACCTGTAATTTTTAATACTCGTCCCCTTTACTTCTTGAGGGAGGCAGAGGGAGAGAAGCAGAGCTTCAGGGCGGTGGGCACTTGAACGGGCCCTGTCAGGAAGAGGAAGCGGAAAACCTCCAAGGACAATCTTGGGCGTGAGCCTCGGGGCGCCTGGTGAACAAGGTAGCCAAGAAGCTCAGCTCTTCTGTGCCATCAGGGCAGACTGACAGGACAGCGGGGCTAGTGACACTGTCCCCTGATGTTCAGCGTCTCTGGAACCCTGGTGTCCTTTGCCAGGCCTGTACCTAGGAGGTGATGGCACAGCGATGGCCAAACTTAACAGAGAACCTTCCCTGGAGGGTCCCTACAACCCATCCACACTGTCGTCCCCTCCATCAAATTCCAAATGTCCCCAGCCAATGGCCTGTTCCATTTCTCCTTTAGGATGCCACGTGACCAGGACCACACAGATAAAGTCCATCAAGGATGCGTCCTCTTGCGTGAAGCCAATGCACGGCGCCTCTTTTGCCCCGTCTCCCCAGCAGGTATGACACCTTGGCATCAATTGTGATTTCCTGTGAGGGGCCTGATGGTGAAGAGAGGGCAGGAGGTCCCTGAGGGGGGCCCTCAGGGCAGCAGGCGGGTCCTTTGGAGGGTCATCCTGTAACAGTGACCACGGCCAGCGTGTTTGTTCCGTTATGCTGGCTTTCCCTCTTGCGGGTGACTCCCCCTCTATCCCAGGGGGACCCCTCCACAGTGCGTGTCTTTTCTCAAAGGGGATCCATCCTCAGGGACACGCGAGGGCCCAGCCTGCTGAGTGAGAGCCAGGAGTGAAGGGACCATGGCTGGGCTGGGAGGCGGGACAGGATCAGCCGGTTAAACGGAACTGGGCTTCGCAGGAGAGTTTAATTCCGTAATTAACAGCAGTGGCCAAGCAGATGTGACATTAGGAAACTCTAACGAGAACATGCAACTAATATATGTAATTGGATGCCTGGGGGTAATAACAATGCACTTTCACGATACCTCTATAACCAAAAGAAAAAAAAAAGAAAGGCTTGTTTGGAGTCATGAAATGGGATCGGTTGTGAACAGCTGCAGATGCTGGGCTGTCATTTCTGTTGTCCTGAAGGTCATGTCTGGGACCCCACGTGTGGTGCACGATGTTTACTGTTATGGACTTTTCTGATGAGATGAAACAAGTTAGGGCACACGTGGTTTTCAGGAACCTCAATGGACGGTGGATGCAAGTCTGTGCAGATGGGTAATGGCTCTTCTGTGCTCAGGCACCACGCTAAGAGCTCATGGTCATTATCGCAGGTCGCCCTCCAACAGTGTGGCAGGAATTCTCACACCCATTTTACAGTCAAGGCAGCTGAGGCCCAAAGCCATTTACTAACTGTCCAAGTTCACTTAAGAGGAAGGGACAGCGTTGAGACTTGAATCTGGGTCTTCGGGTTCCAGAGCCCCTGCTTTGAACTGCGAAGTAAGTACCGTCTCCAGGGGTGTCTCCTTGAGGTGAGGCAGCCCTGTGCTCTCGGCTGCTGGGCTGGAGGGAGGCCTACGGCATGGGGGGTACAGCCAGCTGGGGTGCTCACAAAAAGACACCCAGTATCTGGATGTTGCTGCTTTCCTGACACGAGCGTACTGGGTGAGCCGGAGCTCAGAGGGGGGGCCAGGTGAGGCTGCAGCCACACGGCCAGGGGTTGGCCCCACGTGAGTTCACTCCACTGGGGGAGCGCTGTGTGGGGTGGTGGCTGGACACTGCTGGGGCCGACTGGGCTCTGAGAGGGAGGTCGGAGGCTGGCAGGCGTCGGCAGGCGTCTCCGCGCTGGCAGCACCGTGCTGTTTATGGAGTATTGTGCCGTTCCATCAACCAGCTCTCTCACTGGATTTGAAACCCTGTGCTATCGTTCTTTCAATGATCTCCGACAACGACACAAGAGGAGGCGGACAGAACCCCAATGGGGACACCCACAAAGTCACAGGAGGGACGCCAAGGCCACTGTGTGCTTTGGGGTGGGGTTCTAGCTGCTTCTTCCAAAGTGGCACTTCAGAAATGTGCTTCCCAGAAACTGCTTTCCTCTGGAGGAGTAGCTCCAATGCCACGGACACTCGATCGCATGGACCATGCTCTGGGCATGAGCTCTGGAAGTGCTCCAGACCTGCGGACACCCTCCTGGTCTCTGTGTGAGGAGAAGACCCAGGTCCAGAGCTTCCTGCCTGGTCACCTGGGCCGGGCGCCCACTTTGCTTTGGGGGCCACCACCCACACACCACTGGGTCGGGGCTCCCACTTGTTGGCTTGCTCTTAGATGCACGTCCCTCCCTGCTCTCACCTGTTTCACAAGGAACTACACGTCCCAGCTAACGAGCCTCAGCTGATGGGCCACACGGATGGAAGAGAGGAAGGAGGAAGGATGAGAGGTAGCCTGGCTGCTCTGCCCTCCCCCGGCCCTGGGAGGTGTCTCCAGCACTGGCCCCAACCCCCGCTGGGCAGCCACCCCGCCTTGTTCCCAACTCCAGCCAGCGCACCCTGCCATGAGTCATCCTTGGCAGGTTGGCCTGGGCATCTGTGTCCTGGTAATGCCACCTCCTCCCATTAGGGTTATTACCATAGTCCTCAAGTTATTACATCAGTGATGCTAGAGCAGAGGCACCAGTGGGATGAGGAGGCAACTCAGAGATTAGAAACAGCTGGAAACCACCCCACCTCTAGCTGAGCTTACCCGGAAGCCAGAACGCAAGGAAGATCTAGGCTGTTTCTGTTTCCTTAAATCAAACTTGACTGACCATCCATATGGTGAGCCTGTAACCCAGCCTGTCAATCAAAGAGCCACACCCCCCCTTGCCATGATGGTTGGTTCAGCGAAGGGCACATGACTTAATGCAGCCAATCAGAAGCAATGACACCTAATTCTGAGTCTTATACTTGAGTTAAGAGGAAGCTGCCTCTCTCTTTCTCACCTACCATGTTTCCCTGAAAGCAAGACCGGGTCTTATTCAGTTTTGCTCCAAAAGATGCATTAGTCCTTATGTTCAGGGGATGTCATCCTGAAAAATCTGCTAGGGCTTATGTTCCGGTTAGGGCTTATTTTCGGGGACACACGGTAGGTGTTGTGATAATTGGGACGAGGAGCTGCTGCTGAGCAGTGTCCTGGCGTCATCACCTGAGCCCAGTCAGCACTGAGGACAGAGCTTCTAAACTGCTGAATGCAAGCCAACAACTTCCTCTTTCAAAGGTAAACCCATTCGGGTGGGATTTCATCATTGCAGCAGAAACAGTATTGACAGACGTGTCTCCCTTACACCAAGTGGGAGTCGCCCAGGCAATGGGATGAAGTGGGAAAGACCTGAGATGGCATCACTTGAAATCTCAAGTCCTGTGTCCACATCTTCCATTAATTCTTTTGTTACTTGACCTGGAACCAGCCACCTCCTCCTGGGGACCTCAGCTCTCTCCCTGCAAAATGAGAGGTGGGGTGTCCTTCTAGCCCAAGAGTCAAGGGCCCTGTAACGTAAGGACTATGTGGAAGGATCCAGATGTCCCGGTGCTCAATAGTTTGCCACTCTTCACTCTGCCCCTTTAAAGGAAGTGGTTCAGAAACCAGCTGCCGCTAAGCTATGCATTTCTTACAATGAACTAATTCATCGAGGGCCGCTTTGCTTAGGGATAAGGCAACTAGAGTGTATCACAAGCCTGGAATGTGAGGCAAGGGAATGGTGCAAACGTTGCCAAAGGGGCCACTAGACTTGACGAACATCACAATCTTGACAAAAACCAGGCTCTGTCCGAATGACAAGGAAGTGCACACTGCCCACAGCCTGCCAGAAGGCACGAGGCTGTCACATCAGTAAGAAGGCATTTACTCATGTCTAGTATTCATTGCACAGTTATTCCCGTTTACTGTGTTAAACACTTTCTGCACACTTTCTATTGACTCCTCACAACGTCCACCACGTTGCATGGATACTTTCCTTTTCCTCAACTCACGGGTGAGAACACGTGTCTCGGCAGGTATGGCTCTCAAAGGACAGAGTGAAAGGGTGGGAGAGCCAGTGTGTAAACTGGAGCCTATGTTCTCAATTGTCATGCTATTCTTGGGCGTTTTCACTGACTTTAAACATTTCTCCTCAACTTCTGGTTGCAACAGGAGCTTTACCTGAGCCAGTAAAACCGACAATTCCACTAACATCAGGTGATGTCTCATCTCCGATGGCAATGCTCCCCGTCGGTGCCTGCCGCCCACCTCTGTGCCTGCAGCTGCTCCCTGGCCTCTGCAGTCGCCCTTTCCCACGATGTGGTCACCATTTGTTGTGGCGGCACTCTGGGTGTGAATTCCTTGGAACTGCGTCAGCAAAGCTTGAGGGGACAGCCCTGGAGTCCCGGCCAGCACCAAGCAGTGGAAAGAACACGGCACTGGATGGTGGCGTCTCAATGCGGGTCCTGCTGCTGACCAGCTGCCAAAGGCTGGCTGGTGAAAAGCATCAGCTGGACCTTCCTATGCGGTTTGGAGAAGGGGACGCAAAGACGACGCTCTGTAAGCGCCGCAGGCCCTGGAGGGAGGGACACAGCAGTTCTGAGTGTATGTTTCAGAGTCAAGGAGAGCCAGACTCACCGCCCGGCTCCCTGACTTTACCAGCAGAGACCTCACTGGACTCACTGGGGTTCTTCCACCGCAAATTGGTCTCTTCGGACCAATGGAGTCGTGAACCTGTGGCCCTCAGCACAGAGCCCACGGCTGACAAGTGTCCCTAAACAGCAGGATCGTTGTCACCACAGCTGTTGTTACAATTGTCGTTGTTGCAAGTTTGCTCCTCTGCAAATAGTTGCTTCTTTCCCTGTCCTTTCGCACAGGGTGCCTTTGCGCCCCCAGCTGCCCTTCAGCAAGCGCCGTTCAAGGGTTCCTGAAGTTGCAGGCAGCCCTCGTTCTCCTCGGTTCACTTTCAATTGCTTTTTAATGGGAGAGAGATAAAGTGAAATTACAGCCTGGGATGGCTGCTTGCGTGGGAGGCCAGGAACAGCCCTGCCCTTTGCATCTTATACTGTAGCTGCATTTATAGTCCCAAGAGCAAAGGGACAGATCACAAATCACACCCTTTATTGCTGCTGCTAGCTCAGCGAGGAGAAAATTCCCGAGAGGAGAGAGGCAGAGGTTCTGGCTGTGAGTGTAGCAAGGGCTCCCGAGGACCAGACTGGCCACGCCAGCGATAATGGCTTATGAGAGCAATAGACGAGGACGTGTGTGTGTGTGTGTGTGTGTGGTGTCTATATATATATAGTGTGTGTGTGAGTGTGTGTGTGGTGTATATATATATATATATATATATATAGTGTGTGCATGTAGGTGGTGTCTATATATTATGTGTGTGGTGTCTATATATATATAGTGTGGTGTGTGTGTGTATATATATATATATATATATATATATATAGTGTGTGCATGTAGGTGGTGTCTATATATTATGTGTGTGGTGTCTATATATATATAGTGTGTGTGTGGTGTGTATATATATATATATATATATATATATATATATATATAGTGTGTGCATGTAGGTGGTGTCTATATATTATGTGTGTGGTGTCTATATATATATAGTGTGTGGTGTGTGTGTATATATATATATATATATAGTGTGTGCATGTAGGTGGTGTCTATATATTATGTGTGTGGTGTCTATATATATATAGTGTGTGTGTGTGTGTGTGTGGTGTGTATATATATATATATATATATATATATAGTGTGTGCATGTAGGTGGTGTCTATATATTATGTGTGTGGTGTCTATATATATATAGTGTGTGTGTGTGTGTGTGTGGTGTGTGTATATATATATATATATATATATATATATATATATATAGTGTGTGCATGTAGGTGGTGTCTATATATATATAATGTGTGTGCGAGTGTGTGTGTGTGGTGTCTACATACATTCTGCTCATCAATCAATCTGAGATTCTGTGTGAGAAAGGAAGGCTCTTTGACCAAGAATCTGCAAAACTAACACACAGTTGGCAAAATAAACAAAATGGTGGAAAGTGTGGTAAGAGCCCTAGGCTTCCGACTTTATCTGTGACCTTCAGGGCTCTGCTAGTTTGCTTTTAGGGGAAGGTGCTTGGGAGAAGCTGAGAAGCAAAACCTGTTCCCGTCCAAAGCCCAGGCCTCCCGAGTCAGGGGGCACCTGGCTTTATTCCCTCAGGTAGGATCTGGGCATGGCGTCCCAGATGGATCTCAGAGCCTTCAGAGATACGGCCACCTGTTTGCTCACCCAGGTGTCCCTATTGCCCAGCATGGGCCTTGAAATGATGCGCGGGTGCTTGCAGTAGAAAGCGTTTACTACCTAATGTCTGTGAGCCATTGTTGAGCAGGTGATGTGCTCAGAATTCAGGCAACTACACAGGTTCCTTTACTCCCCCTCTTTATGTTCTAGTTTCATATATTGTATCTAAATGCACCCACAACCCGTTGGAAGTTAGCACTGTTATTTCCTAACCTCAAACATACTAAAAAAAAAAAAAAAAAAAAAAAAAAAGGAAAAGGAAAAAACGAAACAAAACAAAACCAAAAAATAAATAAATAAATAAATAAATAAATAAATAAATAAATAAATAAATAAAAAAAACTCAAGAGGAGAAAAATACTCTATTACATTTACACACAGAGTTACCATTTCTGTTGCTTTCCCCTCATTCCTATGCTTCCAGTTCCCTTCTGTTTGAAGAACTCTTAGCATTTCTTTGGTGAAGATCTGCTTGCAGTAAATTCTCTTAGTTTTCCTCCATCTGAGAACATCTTTATTTTGTCTTCATTCCCGAAGGATATTTTCTCTGGATATAGAATTCTGGGTTGATAGTTTTTTCAACTGTTTAAAAATGAAGCACCATCTCCTTCTGGTCTCCGTGGTTTTGATAAAAACCCTGGTCATTCTGACCACTGTTGGCCTACAGGCAGCAGATTGTTTTTCCCTGGATGTTTCAAGATTTTTTTCTCCTCGACTTTTACTTTTCAGTCGTTTGAGTACAATGTGCCCAGATGGGGATTTCTTTGGGTTTACCCATTTTGGAATCTGCTTCTTAAATCTGTAAGTTTATATCTTTTGACAAATTTGGGGAGTATTCAGCCATTACTTGTGAAATAATTTTTCAGCTTTGTACTGTTGTTTCTCTCCAGGGATTATGATGACATTAGTGTTATTAATTTTGTTATTGTTCCTATAAATCTTGGAGGCTGTTTTCATTTTTTTAAAATGATTTTTCTCTCTGTTGTTCACATTGGATAATTTTTGTTTACTGATTTTTCCTCCTGTCATCTGTTATTCTGTTTTTGAACCCATCCAGTGCACTTTTTATTCTAGTTATTGTATTTTTTTCAGTTATAAAATTTCTATTTGGTCCTTCTTTAAATGTTCTATTTTTTTTTTTTTTTTTTTTTTTAGAATATTCTCACTTTATAGTCACTTTAAAAATGTTTGTGATTGCTTTTTTGGAGCGTTTTTATAATATTTGCTTCAATGTCTTGGTCATAAATTCCAACATCTTTGCTACTTCGTTTTGGTGTCTGCTGATGATCTTTTCCCATGTGATTTAAGATTTTCTGGATTCTTTGTAAGCTGAATCATTCTGGATTGTGTCCTGGACACTTGATTAGGATGTTATGAGACGCTAAGTCTTGCTCATGGAGACTTCTATGGAGAATGTAGACACTTTTGCTTTAGCAGACAATTGAACTGGTTAGGATCAGACCACAAGTTCCAACCCACCTGTAAGCTGCAGTTCCAATGGTCAGCTCAGTTTTCAGTCTTTACAAGCTTCTCGGTCTGCCCCGTGTGTGTCACATCCCATGGCCAGTGACCAGGCACCTGGTACTAAAGGAAAGGGAAAAAAGAAACTATTTGCAGAGGAGCAAACTTGCAACAACCCAATTGTAACAATAGCTGTGGCGAGAATGAGCCCGCTGTTTAGGGACACTTGTCAGCTGTGGGCTCTGTGCTGAGGGCCACAGGTACATGACTCCGTTGGTCCAAAGAGACCAATTTGCGGTAGAAGAATCTGACTGAGTCCAGTGAGGTCTCGACTGATAAGTCAGGGAGCCAGGTGGTGAGTCTGGCTCTGTCTGCCTCCAAAACATATGCTCAGAACTGCTGAGTCTGTCTTCCAGAGCCTGCAGGAGTTCTCCAGTTAGCTGCTATGTGGCTCAGGATCTGGTCCTCTGGTGTACAACATGGATTCATAGGTATCTTTATGGGGTTGCATCCCCAGTTCTGCCCTCTCTGCAATCCCCGTGGTGCTTTCTGGTCCCCTTGGGATTGTCTTTCCCATCCTCCATCCCACTCTGCTGTGCACTTCTGTGACAATGCCCTCCCTGGGTCCAAGTGATGGGAAGACAGAGAGAGGAAAAGAAGCAGCAGCGGTCCAACCCCCCCACCCCCTTGCAATGACACCTCCACCAATTGGAAAGGAAGAATCTCCTGCCCCAGAAGTTTGGCTCTTGTGGCCCCTAATGCTACCTCTGCTGCTTGCTTGGGGCTGAGAGAATGAGGAAAGTTTTAAAAGGGGAGAGGGGAGTTGTGCACTCTGTCAGAGTCCCCTGCCCATTCCTCAAGCCAGAAGAAATGGCCTTCTCCCAGAGTTCTCTGTATCCTGATGCCCACTGCTAGGTCTCAGGCTGTGCTGATTCTGTGTTTCCCCGAAAATAAGACCTAGCCAGACAATCGGCTCTAATGGGTCTTTTGGAGCAAAAATTAATATAAGACCCGGTCTTATTTTACTGTAAGACCGGGTAGAATAGAATAGAATAGAATAGAATAGAATAGAATAGAATAGAATATATATACCAGGTCTTATATTAATTTTTGCTCCAAAAGATGCATTAGAGCTGATTATCTGGCTAGGTCTTATTTTTCGGGGAAACACAATAGCAGGCTGGGAGATTCTGAAGGAAAAAAGATGCTACACTAACTGCCAGTCAGCAGTACTTCAAATCCTGGTCTTCCTGGATCTACCTACTACCGTGTGCTTTTCTGCTCTTTCCTCTAGTGCAGTCGTGTCTTGGTCCCATAGCTGCCTCGGGGAGAGGCGGTGTAGAGTCCACTTCCTCTAGCTCCCCTGGAACCAGACCCTGATTTGGTTTCCAATACAAACAAAACTTACACGTGCTCAGTGTGAAGTCCACTTCCATGACATTGAGGTACATGGAGTGAAAGGGGAAAACGAGGTCCTCTCTTCCTACCCGCCGCCCGCGGGAAGGGCTGCTGAGGTGTTAGTGTGCACACTTTTCCAGACCCTTCTCTCGTGCACACTGTGGCATCTTCGTGGTCAGGAGTGCCGACTTCAGCACCAGTAGGGCAGGGCTCCTGATCCAGGCTCCCTGTAATTTGGCAATTTCCTTAACTTCATTAAGCCTCAGGTCCCACTGACATCACGTGGGACTAACAGCACTGGCACCTCAAGGCAGTTTTGAGGGTGAAATGGGCTAAGGCCTGGGGGACTGCCAACACAGACGCTGGCCTGCAGCAACATGACTCACATGTAACGTGCATGTTGGTGTGTCATTCAATGTGATAACGACAGACGGTGGCTTTGCTCGCTCCAGTTTGTCTTGGATCTCTCTCCATGTCCACAGAATCAGACTTGTATTTTCTTTGTGGTGGCTCCATGTGACAGCGCTGTACATATATGCAGTGACTTGTTTCCTCAGGATTTTACTCTCCATCCCCCTCTGCCCACACAGGACCATCACACTCTTCCACGAACGGCGACGAAGCCACAGTGGCCACAGCCCCAGCCCCACCCCAGTGAACTGGCCACCCTCTGTCTCAGTTCACTGAGGTCCCCGCTGACACCGCTGGGATCTGAGGTGGGGACTCAGTCGAGTGCAGAGTAAGGCTCCAAGGTGCGTGCGCTACCGACACTGCAAGGCAGGTATCGACTGGTTGGCTTCCAAGAGCCCACACGTCAGCTTTTCTCCTGAACCAGAAAGGGCTCCCTGTGGAGCCGTTCACTCCCGGAGGAGGGCTGAGGTCCCAGCCTGGCTTCTCTGGGCCAGTGTCCCCCCTGACTGGGGAGCACGTGTCACCCCAACAATCTTCACGCTCAGCATTAAATAATGGCTTATGCAGAACTAGTTCTCCCTCCTCCGTCTGTCCCGTCTTTCTGAGCATCAGAGAAAGTCTCAGATTGGGGCTCAGTCATCTTCGCTGGCTCTCCAGCCCTTGTTTCTTCCCCTTTTTAAACTGGGAGAACAGACCCCAGGGTCTAGAGTCTGACAGGCCACAGCATCTCGGCAGAATTTAATAATACCCGTTGATGTCCATAGTATTTATTTTTTACTATTGCTACCTATGTGTGGCACGCTTCACTTTTCATAAACACATATTTAAGTGTGTTTATTTAGGTTTGAAAAGTGAGATAATTTGAAGAACAACGTTAAGGAAACAGGGTGCAGGTTATTTGTGGATCTGATGTATTCCTAGGGGGGTTCCTAGATGCTTTGATTCAGGAGTGAACAACGAACGGCAGGCCTCTCCCTGAACACAGGCTTGGAAGAGGAAAGAAGGCTGTGTGCAAATGCGTCCAAGAATGTCAGCCAGAGCCACATGGGAAACTCCACCAGTTTTACAAGTTCGCTGGGAAGTGGCCCTTCCTTCCGGCCCCAGGCTGTCTGCTGAGGGAGAGAAGAGGAAGGCAGTGGGCCAGGCCAGGGCTGGCTGGCGAATGGGCACTGGCTGGCTGCATGGTGCTGCTGAAAACAGGCTTGATGGGGAGAGGAATGCACCTACCTCCCCTTTGGAGCAGACGTCTGTGGTCTTATTCCGTCTGGTAGCCACTCCCCCTTTCTGGAAGGCCAACCTCTGCTCTATCTTGCAGGAACACCCCTTTTCCACTCTTAGTCCACGTGGTGCACACGGGACTCACCCCTGGAAAATCTGCATATTCTAAACTCTTGGCGTCAGTGATTGGTTCAAGGCTGGGCTAATTTCTCAAGACAGTCCAATCAGGATGAATCCAGAGGCTGGCTTCCTGCAGGGGTTGCTAAGCTCATTGGGGGCAGGCTTGGAGCCTCCGGGGAACAGAGGGGTCCTGAGACTGACGCCACCACACAGGAGAGTGCTGCTGAGAGAAGGAAGAAGACCAAGTGACCCCTTTGAGCATCCGTGTCCAGCTGGGAATGGACTTTTCATTTGCATGAGCCAAAATGTCCTTCCTTTCCCATTTTATTTTCTGAACCCTGTTTGAGTTGGATTTTTGTTCTGAGCCACTTGAAGAGGCCTGACACTCCTTTTTATTTCCCTGGGAAAACTGCTCTGATCGCCACCATCATAGCAAAGTAGTCACGGAAACAGGCACTGGAGATGGGACCTGGGCTTACATGTCAACGTAGCCACATCTGGGCTTCCTGACTTTCAGCGAGTCCTTTTCCTGGGTAGATGTGAAGGGAGGTGCCAGAATCCAGGCAGAGCTCTTAGTAAAATGCTGGCCCAAAGGTTCTCAGTCAGCGCGAGCTGCTGACGACAAGCCTGGTGAGGAAGATGCCCTCTGAATCACAGTGAAGCAGCTATGACCCCCTAAGTGCAGGGGTGTGTCCATGTGTGGTGGGCGGACCGGCCTTGGAAAGATGCCTCCACCAACTCCAGGCGGCTTTGGGAAACCCAGGGCTGCAGCGACTGTTGAGCCGTGCCAGGGTTCTTCAGTCAGTCCTGTCTGAGTGACACCGGGGCTGTGGTCGGCTGCTGGGGGGACAAAGCTCTCTGTTCCTCCAGATGGTGTTGTGTGTTCACAGGGGGCCCAGAGCCGCAGACTTTCCTGCTCCTCGGAGGCCAGAACAATCACACAGAAACCCAGGTGCAGGTCACGCCACGCGGGCGCCTTCCCCACGCTGCCTGATGTGCGAGAGATCAAACTTCCGGAGAGAAGTCATCCTTCACCTGCGGTTCTCACTCAAGCGTTCCCCGGCCTTGCTGTACAGTGTGTTTAATATTCCATTCGTAGGACGTGCAACTCCAAATTCTTGCTCACCGAGCTGCCTGTCAACAGTAACCTGAGGTGACTAACAGTGGAGGCAGAGAGAGCTACTAATCACACGTCCTAGCTGTCACCCGGTGGAGAGCCAAGTGGCAGTCAGCGCCCCATGCAGGCTCCCCTGCGTTGCTCTGAGGACCCCAAAAAGGAAATCTACCCTCTAGTTCCAGGGGACCCTTCCCCAAGTCTGGGGTCCTGTCCATCTTCAGCCCGAGGACTTGTGGCCAGAACAGGCATAGAGGCGTCTGTCTGTGAAAAGTGGATGCATCTGATTACCCGGACTGTTAACTTCTGCTGAAAAATAAATTCTTTACCGGGCGCTGCCTTGAGGCACATCATAAACCAGTTGTTGACACCTCTTGTGTTCACCTTGGACAGGGCGCAGCGTGAAGCGTGGACTGTGGCTCACTGAAGGCTTGTTGTGCATTTACCGTGTGGCTCGTTACCGGGCTCAAGAGTCGTGTCCAACGCAACAGCCTTCATAAAAGACGAGTGGCCACAGGCACCACGCCGGTGCTGTAGTTCACTACGGCAACTTGCCTTGGGGAGAGGAGACGGGAAAGGAACCCGCAGTTTCCGACTGCCTGAGTTTCCTCAAGTGCAGTCATGCAGGGTCATCATCAGTGGTTCACAGACATGGCATAAAATGACATTGCATCACCTGGTGAGAAAGTCACTGTTTCAGCTTTCATGATGGGATGCCTTCTCAGAGAGGTCGTGGCTGCTGCTCAGGGTTTTCAGCACTACTTACACCCTAAATCCTTTCTGACACAGCAGAGCAGGCCTCAGGGTGGCAGCGGGGACCTCAGGGTGGCAGAGGTGACCTCAGGGTGGCAGCAGGGGACTCAGGGTGGCAGAGAGGGCCTCAGGGTGACAGAGGGGACCTCAGGGTGGCAGCAGGGGCCTCAGGGTGGCAGAGAGGGCCTCAGGGTGACAGAGGGGACCTCAGGGTGGCAGCGGGGGCCTCAGGGTGACAGAGGGGACCTCAGGGGGCAGCTGCCGCTGGCGCCTGAACCAGGTAGTTCATAATAGTTTAGTTGTGCTTTGTTCAGTTTTAAGGTTCTGTCTCGTTAGGGAAAGTGGTACTAGCTTTAGAATTCACAACTTACTTCCTTTTCAGACGTTATTTATTTGTTTATTTGGGCCAGATAAGACACTCACCTGGCTCCAGAGTAAATTTATATAAAAAGGGGCGTATTGGCAACGGCCTCCCAGCCTCGTCTCCTCCCACATTTGCTCACCAGCAAAGGGCTCACGCACACGAGCCTGGTAAGACTGCATTCGCACTCGCCACGGTTTGCTACACACACGGTAGCACGCTCTCTGCACGGCCGTGTCCTTCTCTGCATGACACTGTACCCTGGGTCTGTGACTGCCGCATCCTTTGTTCTGCTGCACAGGAGGCCCTTGTCCGCATCCACCAAAGTTCATCCCTACCCACGGACAGTTCCCTCGCTTCTGGTCTCCGATACCAGACACAGAGTAATCGGGACTAACTTGCGCTGACATCCACCCCCCCACCCCGTGCACACAGGCTTATCTGGGAAGTGGCATCGCTAGGGCAAGTGGAACATTAACGTGTCATGTTGGCGGACAGTGCCACATTGCCCTCCCAAAGGGGCGTATAGTTTTTTTCTTAGCAGCATCGTGTTGATTACAGATTTACGGAGGAGGCACGAAGGAAGCGGATGCTAGTGCAGGTGACGGGCGCCACCTGAGATGCTGGGACCTGGCGGTGTCTGGGAGGGACAAGCAGAATTACTCTGCAGGGGGCTTTGGGTGCTGTGTCCTGCTCCTCTCAGGGGGCCCTGGCCTGGTGGGAAGGGTCCCAGGCACTCCTGTCCAATGCCCAGGAGACTCCTGTCTGCTGCCCGTCCTGTCGGAGGCTGGCCGTTTCGTCTTGGTTGGATTCCATAAGATCCCTCCCGAAGGCTCCTTTTGGGCCAGTGTGAGCCGGCTTCTTTTCCTTCTAAATCAACCCACCCTGAGACACTCGACACACCTGCCCATGCGGAAGCAACCCGAGGAGGTGATGTTAGAAATTCCTGTCCCACCTACTTCTGGTTACATTTTAAAAATTAAAACTTGAACTATGTCTTTGTTCTCTTTTTGGAAAGGAACCAGCTTGGCCAGGTTTCTGTTTTTTGTGACCAGCTTCTAACGGTGAGTATTAAGAATGTCTTCTTATAGTCAGAGGCGCGAAATGGAATTTTTCATTCAAAAATCATGAAATAGGTTTATGATGAAAATAATGAGGACTTCGCAGGAGCCCGGGCAGAACCTGTGAGAAGCAGAGCGAGCAATCTCTCCTATCTGACCAGGTCGTAGAAGGGAAGGCGCTGGTCTCAGAGAGGGAAAGGCCTTTGCTTCACGCTGGGAATTCGCTTTCAACAGAATCAGGTGCCTTTTTCTCTGTTCTTCCTTTTAATAAAGGAAGGATCTAGTTAGTTGACCAGGCATTAGCCAGGATTAAGGGCTGGTTGACTCTGCGCTATTTCTACCTGCCTGCTGTACATACCCTAGAATTAACAATAGCAAATAATCAAAAGGGTATTAAAATGCGAGTCAGGCCACGGAGGGACAGCCCGGAGTCTATCTTTCTTTGCCCTGAGCTCTGGGGCCTCGCCTTGCCTCGCTGTAAGTGTATACGGTTTTGAGTGTTTAATTTGAGACTGCCCGAGACACACTGCAAACAGCCATGATTTGGGGTCATTTTTTTTTAATGGCAAAGCTGATTAAGAATCCAGGTTCTGTTTAATTGCTGGGCTTGTTTATCGCCAGTTGTACAGTTAACACTGAAATGACACAAAGGGTGTAAGGGTGGTGGAGGTGGGGCCAGGAAGAAGGCCAGCCCCTGACCGTGACCTTCACGACCACCTGACAAGAGGCGGAACCCACAGGGGGCGAGTCCCACCAAGCCTCGCTTTCCACCTCCTTAGTCAAATTCAACTCAAAAGGCGGGGAGCACAATTTGATTAATTCTGGATCTCAGTGGAAATCGGAACACCTTAGAAGATCAAGGCTTTGGAATTCTGCTCGGGAAAAGACATCAGCCACAGGCACAAAGAAAACCTCCTTTTCTGTCTGTCAGGGGAAGACATAATTGTGCTGCTTCCTCCTTGAAGACGTTTACAAACATTTGCCAGTTGTCAGAAATAATTAGTCTAAAATTCTTTCAGAAACCGTGGAATGAAACGGTTGGAGTCTAGTTGAGATCAGAGGGCTTCTCTGACGTTCTTGTAAATCCAAACGAAATTCTTTGGAAAGTAAACTCTTGGAATTACGGTGGTTTCTGTTGAGCGTTGATGGCAGGGGGAGAGGAGCAGAAGGACTGAGGCAGCACAGCATCAGACAGGAGGTGGGGAGGAGTGAGGCCACGTCTACAGAAGTTGGGGTGGCTTGAATGGTGGCAGCGCTCAGTGTCACAGATCCAGGGCCCTTACCACTGAAAGCTCGGGCCCTGCTTCCCGGTTTGCAGCTGACAGTTACATGGTATCTGTAATCTCCACCTTGCAAGATGGGAATGAGGGTGTACACCTCAAGTTGCACAAATAAAATAGGAGCTGGGGCTGTCAGCTGAGCAGGCTGTTTCCCTCCCGGCACTGCCGTCTGCGCAAGTCAGTCCACTCGTCTCTAACGTGTTGGTCAGAGCCATGCCTCCCTCCTTGGCGAGAGGGAAGTGAGGTGTTACAGTACAGGGTTCAGCTCAGTGCCGGCCCAGCGTGAGCTCTGTGTTAACAGCGGCTCTGGTACATTATTAGTGAGGGCAACGAGCAGACCTTGACTGAAGGCTTCGTGGGTGGGCCAGGGGCTCGGGGAGGCCCTGGGTACTCACTCAGAAGGAGGAGACCTCGCTCCTCTTCTTAAGGGGATGCCGGAAAGGAGGCCAGCTCACTGCACCCCTGCAGGGCTATGGGCTATGTGCTGCGTGAACGGTGTCCCCTAGAGATGAGCCCTGTGGCGGCTGCTAACTCCAATGACACTGTGTGTATGTGTGTGTGTAAACAACACCTGTTTTGGGCGATCTACCTACCTTTCTTGGTGATTTGTTGCCATGTCGATCAGAGTTTGGTGTCTGAAGACCCGAGCCCTTCTCTCTCCTGGAGTCACTTTTCCTTCCTTCTCACCTTCTCCCACCCCATCCTCCCTGGATTCTGCCAGTTGTTGTTCCCAAAAGAGTGACATGGACCCTGTGCAGTGCGCCTATTTCCTGCCTCTCTGAACCCCTGCTTGTCCTCTTGTCTCCCTGCTGGAAAGGCAGGCAGTCCTGGGACACAGGGCCAGCTGCCCAGACCGAGTTTCTGCTATCGTGTTACCCAGATAGTGCAGAAGAGCCCTGTGTTATGTGGGATCATACCAAGAAACACACAAAACAAAACAGGGCCACGGGTGACAAGCGGTGGGGCAGCTGGCTCACAACCCGCAGAGCTCTGTGAGCAGGGCACTCGCAGAAAATAGGCACTGCAGGAAAAACACTAAAGCCATTCAATCTAGTGTTGCGGTCAGAGTCCTTCCGGCCTGAGCTTCCTTGTTTGAGACGGAGGTCCCCGGAGGGCATTCACTTTGAACAGAGATGGTTCTAAAAATGAAAATTAAAAGCAAAGGCAGGATGTGCCTGTCTGTATTCAGCTATTGTTGTAAAGCAGTGAGACATGGCTACAGCTTCTTCTGGTACACGTGCAATTTCTCCCTGTGGCCTGACTAGCAGAGTGGGGTGGCCCTTGAAGCCACTAAAGCAGCCACGTCTATCATTAAAGGAAGGCATTTCTATAGATTCTAATCTTAAGAAAGATTGGACAGGCTTGCTCTTCAAGTGGAGGAAGCTTGCCCCTGACTGCCTCACACCGTTCATATGCTTGGAGAACCCCTGCACGTGAACCGCATAGGTGTGAGCTAGTTCTCACCTCGTAACCCACGTGCTTGCAGAACCCACCGCTGGTTAAGCCGTGCAGTGAGCCAGGAGCTGCATGTGTCTGTGTGACCCAGGGAGCTGCCGAGGCCGGTGCTGAGGGGCCCTGCTCTCTGCCGGACGCCCTGCTGTCCAGGCTTGAGTCCCAGGACCCTTAGGACAAGGGCCTGCATCTTCATTTTGCATGGGGGATGGGCGAGTTCTGTAGCTGCCCCTTGCTGGTGGGGCCATTGGTACTGTTGCTTGTCATGCAACAGATGGCGTGTCAGAGCAATGGTGTGTGCAGGGGACCTGCAGGGCTGGGGGCATCTTCCTTCGGCACCAGTTGACAGTACGTAAGTGGCAGGCATTACAGAGAATGGGCCGTGTTCAGGAGGCAGTGGAAGAGGGGGCGGGGCCGAGACGCACTCTTTCTGCCTGGCTCCCTGCCAGCCCACGCCGGGCCCCTGCCAGGCCGCGTGCTTCTACCCCCGACCCAGGGTGAGCGAGCGACCGCGTCGCCCTTCTCCCACCCCCAGAACCCCGCTCTCAGCCTGCGCCATCTTTGCCGGACGGCTTCTAAGGGTGTCCCCCAACCTCTTCAGTCCCTCTACACCCAGGAGCACCACCGCCACCGTGGTGGTGCCAATCTGTCCACACGCTCCTGGCTCAATTCTCCAAGTGGTTTTACATTTTCCCTACGGGAAATGACAACATGTTCAACACAGTTTGTACGGCCCAGCCTGCTGCCTCCTGTCCAGGCTCATGTCTGTCTCTCCCCACGTCTCCGGGCGCCGACGGACGGGGCGCCCTGAGCTTCTCCAATCCCATGCCTGTTACTGCTCAGAGATGCCACACGGCGAAGCCTCTGCCAGGGGCACGCAGAGCCTCGACCTTCTTATCCTGTCTCAGGCTCCACCCGAAACTCATTCCTCCCAGAGGCCTCTGGGGCACGTGGCCACGTGCTGTGCAACTTTCTCCAACGCTCCTGACATCCCTCCTCCCCACTGGGCTCCAAGAGGACAGGCCATGCATGACGCACACACTTAGTGCCACTTCCTCAGTCCTGGGACCATAACAGCTGCTCAGTAATCATCTACTCCGTCACTGAGGAAGCCGGGCTTGAGGGCTCAGTAAGGTAGGGGTGCCCTCTGTCTTAGAAACATTCAATTCTCAGATAAGAGGCACATTCGAAACCTACCATGGGATCATGTGAAAATGGGCAAGAAGAGTGCTGCCCCGCTCACCGGGCAGGGCTCCTGAGACGGGGAGTCTGCCTCTCTGGGCCTGCGAGCACCGGCAGTGCCTGAATCCCGGGTGCCCAGACGGCCGTCACACGCATTCTTGAACATTCTGGAACCAGTTCTCAAGCAGTGAAGAGCCTGCGTGAGAAGCTGATGGTTAGGAGCAGCAGACATGGGTCTTAAAAGCGTTTAATGCCAGTGGCCAAATATCTAATGGCCAAAATATCTCAACACAAATGTCGCACTTTGGAATTTAAAATGCCTTTCCCTTGACAGAGAGAGGACCATGTGAGGACACAGGGAGAAGACAGCTGTCTACAAGCCAAGGAGAGAGGCCTCAGGAGGAACCAACGCTGCCGACACCTGGATCTTAAACTTCCAGTCTCCAGAACTGTGAGAAATAAATTTCTGTTGTTTAAGTAAAAAATAAATAAATAAATAAAATAAAATGCCTTTCCCTTTTTTCCAGTCTGAAAGCAGTCCATCCTCATTAGATTTCTGCAGCATTTGCATTTTTCTGTATTCTGTGAAAGTCAAAGCCCCTCCATTTAATCCCCCCCAAATCTCCAGCAACTTTTTTCCCTGTAGACATATGCTAGTATCTTACTGCTAACTTATTTTACAAACTGAGAGCAAACTAAAACATCCTCGTACAGCTTGCTTTGTTTACTTAACAACAAATTGTGGATACCTTTCTGGGAAAGTATGCATCAACCTCATTCTTTTCACCTTTGTTCCAAATAATGAAATGGCCATTGTTTGTTTAACCAGTTCTGTGTTGATGAGGATTTGGCTCATAGTGAATAATTTTTCACTATTACAAATCATGCTGCAAAGACCATTAAAAAAACATATGTCCTTGCATAACTGGGTGAGGGCTTCTGCAGGATAAATCCTTTCCTAGAAATAGACTTCACGGGGAAAATGCATGATCATTTTAAATATTAATTGACATCGCCAAATTGCATGCACATAAAGTTGTGAAAAATGTATACTCTTAACGATCTGTGAGGACGTCTACCAGAGAGGAGGCTTTTGGGTGGAAGTGACAGAAAACTCAGCTCAAAATGGTTTCAACAGAAATGTACTGGAGTTTGTAATGGGGAAGCTTGCCGCAGGGCTTAACAGATATCATCAGAGCCCGGGTATCTCTGCTCCGAGCTCAGCTCTGCTGCCTGCTGTGTGTCTGCCTTATTGTCAGGCAGGGTGTCCCCTCATGGTCACAAGAAGGCTGCCAGCGGCCACTGGGCTACAGGGTCCAAGGTCCAAGCCTCCCAGCACGAGGCCCACCATTCACGCTGATGGGGTGCTCACTCTGGTTTGGGTCATATACTCAGCCCTGAACCAACCAGTGTGGCCAGGCAATGTGACCAAGGAGCTGGTTTAGCTCAAGGTCACATGTTCTTATCTTAAGGCCACATGTGGCCTCTGCTCACGCCCTGTGGAGGAGATTGGGAGTCAGGCCCGGCTTCGTGGGGGTGCAGCCTGGGCCTGCCCCCATGCGTCAGGCATGGTTTATTGCGCTGCTATTGCTACCCTGAAATTCTTAATAATTGTTATATAAGGAGCCCCACATTTACATTTTGCACTGGGACCCATGAATCATGAGGCCAGTCATAGATGAAAATTGGGGCTGTTTCTATAAAAAGGGGGAATAGAGCTGACCTGGCAAAACATAAATGTCCACGGCAATGGTCCGTGTTAACTAAAATGATTCAGACTGAATTTCTCCTCTAATAGTCTGTCAGTTGCCAATTCTAATCCTTTGCCCTACATGTCAGATTTGTACATGGGGCTGGGCTAGGTGGTGTCCCCTGAGCCAGCCTGCTGTCCTCTAAGTGAGGATGCCCCCCTCCCTTAGGCTATGCAAAGTCACCTGTACCCTGTACCAAGGTTATGGGCCTGGTGCTGTTCTTAAACGTAGGTGCCTCAGTTGTACTGGCATTAAACAGTGACCGTGAACTAAAAGGAAAGAAAGAACAAAGCCCCAGTTACAAGAATGAGAAATTTGAATGCATATGCCCAGCTTTATTCAGCTCTTAGCGACCATCAGTGTGAGGGAAATTTCTAGCAAGAAAATCCTGAGGTTTAAGACAATGCTTTTGAAAGATTCTTATAAATTGATAGCAGCTTGGTGTAGTGGATCAGATGTTTTCTCAGCCTGCTTTCTTTTCCTAAGTCACCCAGTTACTGTCCTTGAACTGAAGGGCAAAGAAGACACTTCAATGGCGTCTAAGTATGTCTGAGGCGCTTTCTTCCTCGGCACCCTCATAAACAGTCCCATCCATGCATTTCAGTGCAAATTATATTATACGGCCCATCTTCCAAAACAGTGATTAGTATTTAGCTATCAATACTTGAATATATTCTCTTGTAAGAAAATGGAAGCATCCCAGATGGGACTAAAGTCCTTTCTGACCAAGTATCCCTACCTCCCTTTCCTATCACTCATTCTCAGTCCTCACCCCTTCTCAGAGGTAACCACTGTTATCACTTCTGTGTCTCCTTCTAGAAGGTTCTATGCATTCAGATATCTATCTATCTATCTATCTATCTATCTATCTATCTATCTATCTATCAATACCCACAGGAAGTCTCTAAGTTTGTTTGTTTTCTTTCGACATAGAAAGCGTCACCATGTACGTCTATTCTGACTTTGAACTCAGCCTGGTGAGTTTTCCGTGTAATCACATGCAGATTCATTCACCTCACCCTTTTTAGCTGCAGGGGAGTTTGTGCTGTAGGAACATTCCCCGTTGTGTATCTCCTGGGCCTTTACGTTGATCTATGTTTTTTCCTATTTCCCAGAAGAGGCTGCAGTGAACATCTGTGCACACGCCGTTGAGGGCAGTATGTCTGTCCAGCACGGCGCTGAGCAGTGTGAGGGGCCCGCAGGGTACGGCAGTGTGGTGGTCCCCATGAAGTGGACGCTGAGATGGCTGACGAGGGGCTGTTCTCAGGATGCACACATCTGGGGAGGTAGAGACAGTGAGACGGGGCAGAGCGGGCCTTGCGCTGTGACGCAGCCACCTTGAGGATGGGGTGGGGGTTACACTGGAGCAGGACGGCTCTTTGGAGCTGTGGCCATAGCACGGGGCGTTTGCACCGCACCTCAAGGCATCCCTGGATGTGGGCTGCCCTGGGGTCGAGGTATGCCGTTGCTATCTTCTACAATCCCAGGGATGGGGAGGCACGGGGCGTGGCTGTGGCCGTCAGCCATGAACACGTGGGGCCACCTGAGCACTGGAGGTCGGATAGGAGGACACGGCATGGGCAGAGGTCCACAAGGACAAAGTCAGATTGCCTTTGATGGGCATGGGCTTTAGGGTGGGTGTGGTCAGGGGAGGATGGAGCACCCCTTTGCAGAGGAAGAAGACACTGCCACATAACCAACCCCATGCGTCCAGGACCACTGCCACCAACCTGCATTTTTTAGCCATTGCCCCAAACATTCTTATTTGCAGCTGCTTAGAGGACTTCATTCTATAACCCAGGCGAAGGTAACTCAACCACATCTTTCCAGCTTTAATGCAAATGGCTTTGAAAGTGCTCGCACCTGGCTCAGACACTGACCAGTGCCTCTTTCAGAGCCAGTGAGACGTAAATGGAAAATGTCACCCCGTAACACGTGCTGCTCTCACCAGCTGGAAGAACATGAATAGATTGAGGTTTGAGAACTTATTTTTACACAATAAATTTTATTAAACATAAATGGGAATCATTAGCTGAAACACTTAATTAAAACCATGGCCAAATTAGATGAACACGAAGAAGAATTCTCTAAATTTATTGCCCCATGATCTATAGGCTCACGCAGTAACACACTCCCAGAAAACTCCTTAATGAAGCTATTAAGTGCATAAATATCATATATGCCAAACGGCAAAATTTACTGTGATCTAACTCAATTCACTCGCTAAGTAAATAAACCCCGTTGAAAGCAGCCACAGATCTATGCCCAGACAACCACAGGACAAAATCCCTCGCCTGCCTGAAAGCAGACCTTTGATAAACAGCAACTTGCACCCGGAGGCTGGGAAGTGAGGAGCTTCTCACCCCCAGGAAACCATCGGCTTTTGAACTTTCCTTCCTCTGTTTCTTGAACTTTTCTTTTTGCAAAAGCAGAGCATGAGCTGTGTGCGGGCCACGGATGCATCCAGGCTTTAGTCTGCCGGCTAAGTGACGTGGGTCTGGTAGAAGGCTGTCCACTCACAGAGGGGAGGGGCCGTGGCTGACATGGCACCTGGACGGCCGTGGGTTGGGAGGGCTGCAGGGGTGCCCTCTGGAGGGGGGCCTTGGAGGCACACAGCTTCCCTGCCCTCCCGCTCCCAGCCTCAGAACCTGTCTCTGCCAACTGGTGCGTGCAACAACAGGACAGCCAGTTATCCTCCCAGCAAAATGTCCTTATTCGGGAACTGCAATTTGGGACCAACGGATCAATAGGTGAATTAACATAATTAAGAATAAATGGCCTTATGTGGTATATTGATGAGCATTTCGATAGTCACAAAGTTTCTTTCTTGAAGCTGTGAGCCAGGATGAACCCTTCTGAAGCCGTATGGTGAAAACACAAGATTCTGCCCCAAACCATGGAGTCTTCACAATAGTAAGCATGTTTTATCTTTTAAAAAAGAGAGAGACAGAGAGAAAACTAGCAATCTTTGCAGAAACACAGCATTTTTTGTTGCTCTCTACTTTGATTTCCAGTAACTGGATGAAAGCAGGCAGTGGGACAGGCGGCTCGGGCAGGAATAATGACCCTGGGGAATATCCTTGTCTTGTTCTCATTTACAGCCTCAGAGGCGGAGAAGCATATTTTCATAAAACCAACCATTCTCTATGAAAGCAGATTTATCATTCAGATCCATCATTAATTTCCCAATGACGTTCTCACAGCCCATAAAAAAGACGCAGAGCTCTTTATGAAAATTTTATCCCAGAGAAAATGGTCTTGGAACATGCTTTGCACGACCTCTGTTAACCTTTGGCTCCTTGTGTTATTATTATTAAGTAATAATGTCGCTTCCTGCCAACATTACTCTCCGCTCTTTGTACTTCGGAAACCACGCAATGCCGTTTGGAGTGGAGGACAAGTCGGCACTTGTCACTGCCTCATGCTTTGGCCGGCCCCGTAGGCCTGCTTAGATGGCAGCCTTATATCATCTTTTACGAGCACATCAACTGATTTGCAATTAAGTTTAGATTGTCTAATAAAACCTGGTGACATTTTAGCTTACAGTTTATGTCCTAGTAAAAAGCCCCAAATGTTACTGCCTTAAGATTCCACATGACAACCCAATGTAAACCTTTTCTTTCAGGCTGGACAGCTGACAGTTTAGAAGTGGCAGGGCAGGGAGATGGAGGGACCAGGGGTCATGACTTCTGACATTCGAGAGGGCTTCGTTGTCATGGACAAGTTCCCTTTCTAGAACCCAGAGGAGTTCAGTCCTTCTTTCCTCCCTCCCTCCCTCCCTCCCTCCCTCCCTCCCTCCCTCCCTCCCTCCTTCCCTCTCTCCCTTCCGTTTCGTGATGAGAGCACTTGCTGTGAGCTCTCCCTGGTAACGAAGGTTTCGGGCCTGATACTGTGCCGTGAGCTACGGGCGCAGTGCTGTACAGCAGATCTCTAGTTCATGTTCCTCCTGCGTAACTGGGATTTTGTGGCTGCCCAGTGAACAGCAAGTCCATTCCCCCTCCACCAACCACTGGCAACCCCATCCTCCTGTCTTTGGAAGGCAGCGGTGCTCACCAATACACCACCAATGCTCCCTCTGTCTTTGCATCGGGCGACTCCAGTCCCCATGTAAGTGGGCTCATGTAGTATTCGTCTTTCTGTGACGGGCTTATTTCACTCAGCTTGATGTCCTCTAGGTTCATCCGTGTGGTTGCACATGGCAGCGTTTTCTTCTTTTTAAAGACTGAATAATATTCCATTATCTGGATAGGCCACCTTTGCATTATCCGCGCATCTAGCGACAGACACTTAGCTTGTTTCCACATCTTGGCTATTGTCAATAATGCTGCAATGGACACGGGGTACAGATATCTCTTTAGATCCTGATTTCAAATATTTTGGATAAATACCCAAAAGTGGGATTGCTGGGTAGAAATGGGTTGAGATGCCTCTGGTTGTGGGCTTTGGGTTTGGGCAACAGATGTGGGAGCTGAAGAAATCTCAGAGACAGGCGGGTTCGCTGGTGGGGGTCTTTCTGGTCCTCAAAAATTCGGCTCTGAACTCAGTTCTGAAAGGGTTACTTTCCGTCCAGGCCCCAAATAAACATGTAGTTCAGAGGTTCTCAGCTGGGGGAGCCTTCCCCCCAGGGGACAACTGCATGTCTGGAGACATTCTGGTTGTCACACCTTGAGGGGGGGCGTGTGCTAAAGGCACCGAGGGGTGGGGGCCAGGGATACCGGGCAAACATCCCACAGGGCACAGGCCAGCCCCCCCCCCCCCGAGAATGTTCCAGTCCAAATGTCGACCCTTACCATGATTGAGAAACCCTGGTCTACTGAACCTGCTTCCGGAACAGCCTTGACTTTCCAAGGTGGCTGCCTGAGTGAGGGTCCTTGTCTTTTCTCTCTGAATCGGGATTCTGCGAGCCCATGAAAGTGACGGGTTGCTCTGAATGAAAACCCTGGGTTAGGTCTGGAGGACGGAAGGCCAGTCCCACCCCCTGCCTGATGTGGGGACACAGTGACAGTTTGCAGTGTCAGGAGACAGGAGGCACACACAGGACGAATGTGCAGCCAGAGTTCTGGGAAGGAGGGAAAGCGCCTCAACCATCTGCTTCAGATTTCGATCGAAAGAGACGCAACTTGGAGGCGGAGACTTCATTTTCAAACAGGAGCAAGCACATCCTATGAGGGAGAAGCCCAGCGCGTTTGCAAGGAGCCTTCCAGAAGCCCCCAGGATTTACGACCTCGAACTACACTAACGGGCGCTCGGACGAACCTCTGGGTGTAACGGGGGACAAGTGTGGACTAGTCCATGACTCCTACATCTTAAGAGCCTACAGATTCCAGGAACAAAAGCAGCTCATGCATAAAACATCCACTCTCAGGGCCCTGTGTGAGGAACTGGGTGACAAAGTCCTGTGCTCGGACCCAAAAGTCCTCGCCCAGTGCAGAGAGGCTCTATTTATAGCTCCCCGTCGCGACATACAGCGTGTGCATTAATCTCCCTGCAGATTCTCAGCTCCCAAATGCCTAAGGAGATATGCTAAACCCTTTTCCCCGTGGCACTCTTCCAGACAGAATTTAAGAGACACCAGAGAATGGCACATTTATACTGAGTCTGCAGTTTCCTAAGCATGAGGAAGATGAACGGCTTTCAGTTAAGGAACACAGGTCAGAAAGAAGCTTGAAATTGAGTATTTGAGCTGACACAGGAGAGAAATGTGGAGAGGGGCTCCAGGAAGTTCGCTGCAGCTCTAAGCTCCCTACGACCCCGTGATGAGAAACAGACCGAGTTCAGAGTATAGTCCCGATTGAATGGATGAAAAAGCCAATTGCCCAGAGCGCTCGTTTCTACCCGACCAATGGGGTTTGTGGGGGGTTGGAGAGAGAGCCCTTTGCCTCTCCCCTCCACACCTCTTCTGTCTGTCTGATCATTTGAGGTTCCAAATAAGATTTTTGTGGCCAGCAAGCCCAGGATGACTCTGCTGTCAATTCACAGGGGAGGAACTGTTAATTAAAATATTGACATGGACTATTTACAAAACGTCAGTTGTTTCCTCTTGCATGCTGAAGCAGCTTAGAGTGGGGAAAGTAAAGGCCCTTGCCGTCAGAAAGACCGTGGTCAGACTCTAAGTGCCCAGGCACTAGTGCCGTGACCTTAACCCCCACCGTGTCTGTTTCCTCATCTTTATCACGGAGAGAGTCATTCAGGCCTTTGAAGGGGCACCGTGAAGATTACAGACAATTACATCTAGAGCTCGCGTGGGCTGCTGTGGAGGGTCTGGACAGCTGACACGTATACAGGAGGTGGGGTAACGGATGGCGGGTGCATGGAGGTTGTGGTTCCCACCTGGGTTCCTGCTGACCTTTCTAGAATTCTTTGGTCGTGAGCTACAGAAACCCGCTCTGGTGGTTTAAGCAACAGAGGGGTGTGGAAGGCCGTTGGCTGGCTAGCACAGAGTGGGCAGGAGAGCTGGACAGTCGGATGGAGTCGCCAGGCAATGCCCCTTCCAAGAGCAGAACTCAGCTGAGAGTTTCAGTGGGCATTTCAGTGGACTGGAGTCAAGGAGCTGGCATTTAATTTCTTCTGATCGCCTGACCTACTTTGTCAGGGTTGCCAGCCTGTCCCGTAAGGGAGGGCACAGTGCCCTTACGGAGATGTCCCAAACCTGAGCACAGACAGGGCGGTGATGCCCCGAGGAAATCCCGATGCCGGAGCCAAAATGCTAACTGCCCACTGCACCCTCACCCCCCCAGCCAAGGCCATCTTCCTCCCAGCGTTTTCTACTGAAGCCGCTGTCCTCTGCCAGCTGGGTGAGAAGTTATTGTCAATTCCAAGTCAGCTGCCCCAGCTGGTTTGTCTGAAGTCAGGATTTTGCAGAAGCATCGGTTGCCCCCGCAAGTATTCTTGTCACCAGGCAGGCAGGCAGCAGGTGGCATGTGCTACTGTCTGAGCGAGCTTGAGAGTCTTTCTAATGACGCTCTCCGACACTTGGTCTTAGATCTCAAAAGTTTCCAAGCTAACTAATAACCAGAGTCCTCAGAAACTACATGAGCAAACACTCATTCCCAGCGCCTTTCACAGGCAGCCCTTCATGCGTGGGTTTGAACGAATGCTGAGTAAGTCATCGGCGTGTGATAGCTCATGCAAATGCCCGACTCCCCGTGTGTCCCCCGTGCAATGCCATCTGTAAGGTTCTGTGTGAAAAGTCTTCGATTTGTTTCAAAAGTACCTTATTCTGTATGATGATATGAAGAAATCTAGAGAAAAAATAATACAGGCATATCAGCTAATTTAAAGAAAACTTGCAGAACTAAGAGAAACAAGCAGACTCTGAGTTTCAGGCGTATGAAACATCTGTTCAGCGGCAGAGAAGACACTGAAGTTGGAAATGAACTTTGCAAAGTAATTACTTTGGATCCCAGCGAACTGCAGTACAAGGCCTTTAGGTAAACATCATTTCTGATAGGCAGGAGGTGAGTTGCAAAGCAACATCACGCTTTTAAAGGAAACGAGGACTGAATCAAAGCAAGCAACTTGTCTAAGGGCCTGTCAGAAGTGTTCCTGTGTGGAGTTTTCTAGATGACGCTCCTTGAGAACATAGCGGAACTGTGAGAAGGAGAAGATGAGCTATGATCACATGGCAATTAAGAAAAGCCACAGGCAGCAAGACCGAGGGGCGCTCCCTCCTCCTTAAGGAAACTTTAAATAATGCACATGCATTTAAAAATAGAGTATGTGCCACTAATTTTGATAAAGATCTTTAAAATGGCATTAAAATGGAAATACACTCAAACTAGGCATCTCCTGGGAAAATGTCCCTGGTTCTGTTACATTTGTTTTCCACTTTCTTCCTTCCCGTGCTCTGGTGAAAATCGCTTTAGTGTCGATACTCCCAGGTGGAAGGAGGGAGGGGGAGCATTAGGGGGATTTAAATTAATGCTCTGGGGAGAGTTTGTTGTGTGTGATACACACAAGCTTTCCCCGGGGGTCTGTGTTTGCCTGTGTTCTTTTATCTTTAGATTTTAAGCCTTTGTCAGAGCAGGGCAGCGGCCATTCCCAAGCTTATGAAGCGTTAAGAAGTCACACCACTGACCAAAGAACCCTGTAAAACGCAGCCTTGGTTCCCAGTTAACATACGGCTCGTACCCCGTGAGGGGAAGCAGAGTTTGCCTTTTTGGGATACTGATTATTTTAAGCTGGTTATTTTTAAGAGACGAGACTCAGGAAGTCCCTCTGACCTTCCCCCTAACTGCCTAAAGGAATTTAGATGGAGAGCCTGCCTCAGGAAGGGAGCTGTCATCATAGACTTGTTTCAAAAGTACCTTGTTCTGTACGATGATATGAAGAAACCTAGAGAAAAGGAATCTTAGAGGCATGTCGGCTAATTAACAAAATAGCTTGCAAAACTAAGAAACAAACCGCCTCTAAGTTTCAGGCTTATGAAATATTTAACGCGAACTAGTGTGTGGCAGACAGGGAGGAACCTAGCAGGCCGTTTGATCAGAGCCCTCGCTGTGTCCCACTGTTAAGATGGCCCAGCAAACACTTATTTACCAAACAGTTTCTTTTCTAGCTCTTCTGAATTGTCTTTCTTCCCTTAGAAGTCCCAAACCACAAGTCCCCCTTCTCCATGGCTTGAGATAGCACACAAGCCCCAACTGCCCCATCTGTCCTCTGGTCTCATATTCCTGTGGAATCCTGTATGTACATACATAAGACATTCAGTCATTGTCTCCTGTCAATCGGCCTCGTGTTAATTGGATTATTGGTCCAGCAGAAGAACTTAGAGAGGTGGGAGGGAAGCTATTCTTTTTCTTCCCCCACACCCGTAAGACCTGGTTTTCCTGGGTTGACACAGACCCAGCTGGAGGCGATGTGGTGGCCTCAGAAGATGGGAAGCTTGTCGCTTGTCGTAGGGATAGTCTCCTCGAGGTGCAAGCAACCAAGTCTCTCGGCAGGAAGACCCAGCTTCCGCATGTCCTTGCCCAGGGATGTCAATGGCAGGGCCAGTAGAAACAGGTTCCCGTCTCCGAGAGCTGTGTGACAATATTTTATAGAGTCCTCATATAAAAAGAGTAGAAATGCTTGAACCTACCTCTTTGCTTTCATAAAAAACCCTAAAACAGTTTCTTATAATCCAAATGTCAGTCCTAAAACTCTGTTCCTACAACCCTCCTGTTGAAATCGTGGGATACTACTTGAGAAGAATGAAGAAACTCCCTTCCCTGTTTCTTAAGTAGAAGTAAAATTTCAACATTTTTGAAAGAAAATCCTGGAAGTGGTCTTGTTCCCCTGTTGGATTACAGAGCGGCAGGTGAGCAAAGGTTCAGAATAATGATAAAGGTCAAGCCATCTCCCCACGAAGACTCACGACTAATCTCAGCCTTTGCAACGGGGAACATAGTGGGTTTTGAGGGTGTGCTTTGGAAGATCAGGAAAACAAGCTGGAATTGGGTCATCTTTGGGGTTACCCAACAGGGCCCATCCTCACTGTCCATCAGGTGTGGGAGGAGCAACCGACTGGGGTGATTCAAGAGAACAGCAAATGCTTACTGAGTGGCAATGAAAAATCTCCTGGGAGCAGGCTTTGTGCACAGGTGTGTTGCTAGGAAGAGCTCCCCGGAGCATCCAGTGAGGGAATGGGACAGCACAGGGAAGGCCGAGAAAGGCCAGGCAAGGGCCCCACAGAGGCGGCTTCAGCCGGACCCTCCAGGGGAACCAGGGGAGCTTTCTCAGACGGGGGCTCACATTTGCCCACAGTGGCCAAGGGCTGCTGAATCCCTGGGCACCTGCGTTCTCAGCAAGTGCAGGCAAGGGGCCTCCGGGAACCTCAAGGCTGTGCCCGGAGACAGTTGCAGGAATTAAAAAGACACAGAGCCGGAAGGGAGCAGGGACCTTGTGTAGAAAGGGTGAAAGGGATGGGAGGTGATGTGGGTGGAGCCCTGGCAGTACCCTCTGTACCAGGCACTGCATACCGATGCCACAGAGCAGGACTGGCGCCCTCCAGGAGCCACAAGGTCCCCAAGATCCTCCACGTGGGGAGCTCCTACGAGGACTTTTGTGGCCCTGGTGCTCTATCCTCGCACAGACAAGCACACAGAGGAAGCCAGAGGCTGAAACCATGTGCCAAGAGGCACTAAGTGCCAGTCAGTGAGCACGCAGCCAGCTTCCTGGGAAGCCACTTCCCCTGCATCCCACTCCCCTGCCTTCCCACTTCAGCCCAATGTCCTCACAGGCATTTTGTAAGAAGACCCTTCTGGCTAAAAGCATCTCCTCCAAGGTACTCGCTTCGCTCAGCTCACTGCTTTGTATGCTTTGTGGAAACCTGGTTGGTTGGTTGGACTACATTCTTCTCTTCTGAGAGGAGACAGGTAGAAGCCCCTTCCCCCGCCCAGCCGTTGTGAAGGTTCTGCTAAGTGACAGTGAGAAGCAATTAGCAGCCCCAGTCCCACTGCCTGCCACCTGTCTGCAGCGGTTCCCGCGTTCCCTGTCAAACGGCACGGGAGTGCATGGATAATTCATGGTCACGTTCACATGCCAGCAGAGAGAGCTGCTCAGCTGCTGCTGGAAAAGAGCTCGGCTTCCGGGGCGAGGGCGTTTTCCTGCTGGAACAGGGGTTTTACACACGCAGCTGACCGTCAGATGACCAGCTCCAATGGCTCTCTGGAAAACAAGAGATACCCCACCAACCTGCCCAAAGCAGAAGCCTGAGGAGGGCTAAGCTAGTTTTGGGGTCCCCCCAGATGCTCTGCTTGTATGTGCTGAGGAGTCAGTCATTTACCCAGTGAGTCTTCATGGAGCCCCACCGATGAATGAGTGAACCTGGGCTTCTGTCACGACCGCCAAGGCCAAGCAGACTGCCAGGGGCTGGCTGTGTCCCTCAGATAGGAAGGAGCCAGGAGGGGTTCCAGGAGGCAGGTGGTGAGGAGGAGGGCCCCGGACAGAGGGCGGCGCCCAGCTCACCTGGGCAAAGGGCTTGGGCCCTGCATCTGCTCCTCAGGACGGAGCCTGCCCTGCCTGGCTTTAGGGATTGACTTCCTCACACATAGCACATATCAAGACGGGGTCCCACAGACAAGTGGCCACGCTCCCCTGTGTGTGTGAGCGAGTGTGTTCGAGTCCACGTGCATGAGTGTGTGCAAGTTTGTGCGTGTGTACTGAGTGTGTGTGTGATTCTGGGCATGGGTGTATGCATGTGTGAATGCGCATATCTGTGCGTGTGTGTCTACCGTATGGGTTTGCTGTGCACTTACTTGGGTGTTTAGTGCAAGTATAACATACATACAGCAGCAGAAACCATAAAGGTGCAGCCCGATGAGTTTTCACACAGGAAACGTACGCACATAATGACACCCAGGTCAGGACACAGACGGGCTGTCCCTGAGACGCCCTCATCCAGTCACGAGACCCTCCCCTGCCCCCAGAGATAACCCTGACGTTGTCACGTGGCTCGTCACTGGCAGACCCCACACGCTTGTCTTATTGCTCATGTCCCGTTCACGTGACAGCTCCCGCCTGCCTTCCAGCCTCTACTCCAGGACCCACCGGCCCCAGTGGATTTCCTCCTGGCTCTCTGTCCAGACGTCACCTTGTCTTCTCTGGGACACGCGTGTTGCTCTTTGCTTCTCTTAGGCCACCTGCTATACCCTGCCTGTGACTTGGTTGGTTGAGCGCTTATCTTTTCCCCTTCAGCCGTGCTCCCCAGAACAGGTCCATCATTATTCACGTCACGATGCTTCTCTTCTCGTCACAAGGACGCGCTCTCTGCAGGGCTCCCCAGGTGCTTCACAGGCACCACCTCATTCACCGTGGGCCTCCCTGAGGAGGAGGGAGGTTGGCAAGGCCGAGGCCAGAGCGGGTGATGCTGTGGCTCCCAGAAGAAGCGAGAACTTGAGCCCAGGGCGTTAGCTCCACGGCCACGGCCTTTCCCCCTGCTTCGCTACCTTTCAGGGCAGGGCCTCCGGCCAGGTACCGAGGGGACAGTCAAATATCTACTGTGTGTCGATGAATCTGGGTTACTGGTCTCTAAAGGTTAACATGCTACCTTTCTAGGCATCTCTGGCAGAAAGTGATTTAATTCAACAAAGGGAAATGAGCAGAAAACCAAGTGGTCTCCCAGTAAGAAGCGCCTGGCATGGACACGCACTGTACAGTCTCCTGGCTCTGCTGGGGCTCTCGGGCCGCTGCCCGCTGTGGAGCTCTGGGTTGGTGTCAGGCACCATGGCACACACTTTACATTGTGCAGCTCAGCTAACGCGTGATGTTACGTTCATACTGTCATTTCACATATGAGGAAACCAAGTCTCAGTCGTGAAGCTGGCCCAGGGGCGACAATTAATTGTGGCAGAACTTTATCCGGACCGCCCTTGGACTCTTCATTTATTTAACAAACACTTACTGAGCCGAGGCTGTATGCTCACTTTAGAAACAAAGGCATGAGTGCAAGACAAACACCTCCACCCTGAGACGACGCTCGGACCTGGACACGGTAAGACAGGCGCAGGCGGGCTTTCTCATTCGCAGGCCCCCCTCGCTGTGTGACGTGAGTAACAGGTGAGTGCACACGGGTCCTATGGCTCACTTCTCAGATGTCTAACCTGTCACTGGGTTAGCACAATTTGGAGACTTGCCTCCATGTTTGTTGTCAAGTTTTACCCCAGTAAAAACTGAGCTGTGGTAACACATTCTCACTGCTTTTCTCTACTGTCTCTCCACCTCCTGATAAATCTGATGCCTGAGTTTTCAGATCTTGTGAGCACCTGCCTCTCTTATTTTTCGGTTTTATTTAACAATGAAGAGTATCAGGTCAATTTTGTTGCAGTAGTAACTCATCGCACGGCTGTTTTATCTTTGGGAGAGCTTTACCTTCTTCTTATTTCTTAGATAAGCACCGATATGGAAAGCTGGGCAGTAAGACATTTCTCCTGCAGATTCTGCCTGGCTCTGTAACACGGGGTCACAGTCTCAACGAGCCTAAATACAACTTCCTCCACCTAATGTTCTCGCTCATTGCTTGGTACTTGCAAGAATAATGATGAGGATTTGAGAAGTCTTTCAGATGGAACGTAAGAGCTTCCATTTAATATTTATGGTGTAGGAAGGCCTGAATTGGAAGTTCCCAAGTCAGAGCGTATGGGGAGGGAAAGCAGGCGCTGGGCATGGCTCAGCCTGATGTAAACCAAACGGGATGCTTTCTTCAATTACACATTTCATTAGGATGCAGGTTGGACCCAGAATAATGTGAATGCTTTACCTCAATTGCTGACTTGAATAATGCATCCCATTTATTTTAAATATTCCAAAATTCAGGGTACAGACTTGGTACTTACATTCCACATGACATCATTTACGATACATTTTTTAGCCCAGTGTAAAAAGGCTGAGATTTGGCGTCACGGGTCCAAGTCCTGGTCCCTTTCTTGACCCCTTTGCACTGCCGACCTCGGGGTGGCTCAGGTTCCTCGTCTGTCAAGCAGGGATTAGAACCACATCGCATCCTGGGCATCCTGTGAGGACTGAGGAGGTAAAGTACGGGACACGCCTGAGTCATGCCTGGCACTGAGCAGGTCCTGAGTCACGTGGCTACGAATGCTACTGCTGTCACGATGGTTAGCGGGGAGACCTGACTGATATACGGAGAAGAAGCGGGTGTGGGGGGACCCATCCGTGTTAAAGGACAGGAGAACTGGGAAAATTATTTCTTAGGGAAGTTGCTGTTTGGAGACGAACTCCTCGAGGAATGGGTGGCATTCTGTGGATAAGCAGAGGGGCTGGGACTAACGTCAGCTCAGTCTCATGCGTGGCGAGGGTGGCAGACAGCAAGGGCGGTGTCAGATTTGTGCACAGTCTCCACTGCGCAGGATGGCTGTTTGTCGAAATGTGCATCTGTCTTGTTTCTTGAGTCGCACGGTCCCCACTCTCCCTGCACTTTGCATATGTCTGTCCACTCATTTGTGTTCTGGATGCAGGATGTAGTTCCAGGAACAGGAACTCTGCCGGCTGCTGGCTCAGAACAGCGCCAGCTGCGTGCTGGGGAGCGGTCCGTCGGAGGTGCCCCAGGTGACTTCAGAAGATGGCAAAGAGGCGGGCTGTGGGTGGGACGCTCTTCAGAGGGCAGGCGGGCTCTGCTGCAGTGACGCGGCGTGGGGAGGGGGGCTGCTGCCTTCAGAGCCTGTTTGTTATTCACAGAGAAAAGCACAATTTTGCAGAAATCAGATAAATGTTCCATGCAATTGCACAAGTTTTCTTGTCAAATTAAAAACATGAACGGTGTAGCAGCAGCTTAGATATTTTCTGCTTCTTTGTGCCACCTCCAGCAAAAAAGAGGAGGACAAGAAAATAAAAAGGAACAAAACAAAACAAGGTGGGGAGGAGATGAGGCGGGGATAAAAACCCCAGCACAGGTGAGGCTGGGTTTGTTGGCTTCACAGATCAAACCTGTGCTCATACATGATGTGGAAGGGCTGCCAGGAAAAGGCGTGAGGGAGGGTGACGCCACTGCTGAAAGCCGTCTGTGGCGGCTTCGAGGAGCGTTTGGTGCTGTTGCTTTTTTTGTGCTGCTGTGAGACATGGAGAAGAGTGTGATGGAACAGACGAGCACCTTGCCTGTTTAGGATATCTGCAGCCCGGACCTGTTCTCGTGAAATACAAACTGCACGTCTTACCCTGAAACAGATGCAAGACCCACTCCAATATGCCCAGCTGATACTTGGCAAAGGTGCAAAAGCAATTCAGTGAAAGAAGGATAACCTTTCTAAACATGGTGCCAGAGAAATCGGACTCCATAGGGAAGAAAAACCCCAAATAAACCTGGAACTAAACCTCACACCTAATACAAAAATTAACTCAAAATGGATGATGGACTTAATGTAAAACTGAAACCATGCAACTTCTAGAAAAAAACCTTCTAGAATAAAAATCTTTGGAGTCTAATGGCTAGGTGAATAGTTCTTAGACTTGACACCAAAAGTATGATCCATAAAACTTAAAAAAACGAGGCACTGGACCTCATCAAAATCAAAACCTTTTGCTCTGTGAAAACTCATGTGAAAAAGATGAAAAGACAAGGCAGAAGAAACTGGGAGCAAAGGTTTACAAACCACATGTCTGATAAAGGATTAGTACTTAGGATACATAAAGAATTCTCAGAACTCAACAGTGAAAACAACAATAACAACAACAAAAACCCTCAAACAATCCAACTAGAAAATAGGCAAAAAACCACAGAGATATTTCCCAGATGGCAAATAAGCACGTAAAAAGGTATTTAACATCACTGACCATAAAGAAAATATAAATGAAAGCTACAATGAGCTATTACTACACACCTATCAGAATGACTAAAATAAAAACAAAACGGTGATAACACCAAATACTGGCGAGGATGCAGAGAAACTGGATCACTCATATGTTGCTGGTGGGAATAAAAAAGGTATAGACCCTCTGGAAAGCAGTTGGCATTTTTCTCATAAAACCATGAAATGGATAAAGAGAATCATGGATCGCTCTGCATTGTTTCTTATCACTGTGTGTAAATCGACGATTATCTAAAAAAAACACGTTTTTTAGAAAAGGTAGTGAGGCAGTGAGGTAGGGACAGTACACCTCCAGAGTGGCCCCAGTGACTCGTTCTTCAGCTGCAGAATCAACGTCTCAGGAGCTAATTGGCGGATGGATGAGCCGTGCTCACACCCACTTGCCAATGTCTGGCTGAGTCAATCCGATGGTTGAGGTACTTGACCTTGCTAGCCTTTGTGGGTCTGCCTGAGTTTTAAATTCAAAATAATTTAAGTTTAAATTACTGTGACAAAACTAATAAAAGTTAAAATATTAAAGGTAAATAAGTGATTCGTAAGTATGAAGTTATTGTATAATAACTACCTTAATGCATTACTTTATTGTTCGATGCTGTGTGACAAGTTTATATTGTCTGATTATTATACAATTTTGTATTGTGCTACCTAAACGCATTACCTTACTGTTTGCATTTCTTACTTGGACATTTTTTAAAAGAAAAAAGGAAAGCTTGTATGAAAATAGTATGGCTAATGGGAATATAAATTTATATAATTTTCTTGGGAGGTAACACGACAACATACATCAAAAGAAAGACCTAAAAACAACATAGGAAAAAACCCTTAGTCCAGCATTCAACTTTTATGAATTTGTCCTAAGAAAATAATTGGACAGGTGTGGGAAGATGTATGTGCAAGGTTATGAACTGAAGCATTGTTTGTAACAGTGAACAATAAAAACAAGCACCGCGTCCAAAACCACCCAGGCAGACACTGGGCTCACGCGACGAGGGACAGGGCGTGGCTGTTCACGTGAGGCCGTGGGCTGCACTCACTGCAGGAGCGACTGCCCCAGGTACACTAGCGTGACGTCACTGGGTCTCACACGGGTGTGCTGCGTGAATGCACACGTCTTTGTAAAATACTGAGGCTCTGCCTGTGGGTTTACACAAGCACACACGTGTGGCGTCACCTGGAAGGGAAAAGGCCCTGACCTGAGCTGTGTAACCTGCGTGTGGGACATCTCAGCCAACTGTGTTTGTAAAACATTTATTCTCTCAGGCATTTGTAACTATTGTCCCTAATGATTACTTATCTGCATAAAATAAGACAGTCTCCTGAGTTGTTCCAGTAAGGGAAATTCTACTTTTGTCAGTTATATTTTCCATTTTTAATAGACTTATTGTATGGAAAAACCTGACTAAAAATGGCAACATTTCTTTTGGATCTGAGTAAGACAGACGGCCTGGTTCTGAGCACAGCGTGAGCACGCTGCCGACGCCCGGCAGACAGGGTCAGGCAGGCGTGGGTGTGCAGGAGGGCGCCCCTGAAAGGATGGCGGCGGTGTTTAGTTCTGAGATGGACATTCAGTTGGGCCAGGAACAAGGGCGTCAAGCGTGAGCTCTTTGAGGGCAGAGAACACTTCCTCACTCACCTCTCGGTGCCCTGCGCCTGGCCAGTACCCAGCCAGCACCTGGTACTCTGTAGTATTTGTTGAACAGATACAATAAACTGATTTTGTTAACTCGGGAAAGATCTGTGGCTGCCGGCCCTGTACTGGACGTTGTTCTCTGCCCCGAGGAAGCAGCTGTGACCTGGGGAGGCAGAGTGTGGGCTGCCAGTGGGGGCACCTGGAGAATAAAGCCATCAACAGTAGAGGGAGGCACGAGGAGAGATTATCACACCCCGCCGGCCTGGGAGGACCCGCAGCAGTACGTGCCAGCGACAGGGAGTCCGAGAGCCATGAGGCAGAAAGGAGCTCTGGGACCAGGGAGCAGAAGGCGTGGCCGGGGGGCCCGGATGTGGGGAGGCAGTATCGGGGCTTGGACAGCACTGGGGAAGAGCTGGATTTTACCCCAGGGGTTATGGGAAGCGACCGGAGGGCTTCTTAAAAAACATTTAATTTTAAAATGATTTTCGATTTGAGTTGCTTCCCACTCCTTCCCAGTTCCACCACTGCTAACACCTTCCATTTCTATGTTGCATTTGTTAAGAAGCTAACACCGCAGTATTACTATCAACCAAACTCCGGGTTTATTCAGATTTCACTACTTTCGCATTAATGTCTTTTTTCCGGATCCAGGATCCCATGTAGGATACACATTGCATTTAGTCGTTATGTCTCCTGAGGCTCCTTTGGGCTGTGATGCTGTGACTTTCCTTGGTTTGGATGACCTTGACAATCTCGTGGAATAGTGGCCAGGTGTTTTGAAGGATGTCCTTCGGTTTGAATTTGTCTGACATTTTTCTCATGGTTAGAGGGGGTTATGGTTTTGGGGGGAGACAGCCATGAAGACGAGTGCGTTTCTGATTATGTTGGGGTATGTGCTGCCAACACACCATCACTGATCATGGGAACCATGTCAGCTGAGCAAATGTCGGAGGCATTTACTACAGGAGATGACATGGTCTTGGGCTGTCACACCCTCTAAAGAGGTGACGGGGGCCAGGTGGACTGGGTAATGTGAGGAATACTAACATGACAGCCAAGGCGTGTTGGGGACAGTGGGTGGCCTGAGAGCAGGTCATGTAGAGGTGTGTGGGGGTAAGCCTGTGAGGGGTTGTGAATGCCAGGCTAGTTTGAGTTTTACCCTTGTAGTTTTCAAACGCTGGCCTCAGAGTTCTGCCTTCGTACAGAACTTTACAAAAATGTAGCCAAAAAAACCAAACCAAAACAAAACTGTAAAACTGAGGTGGGACAGCTCTGTTCTTGGGCTCCACAGGCGTCCTTTCCTCTGGTCCCGGTCTTATGGAATAACTAGGCGGGACACTCAAGACTGCAGAAGACACACGATGGAAGAAATTTCCTATGGGGTTTGGTCACCGGTGAGCTGCGGCGTCCTTGAACTGGACTTGAGTAGCTGTCTCCCAGACTCACAGTACTCGCTTGTTTGAGGGTTTCTGCAACATGTGGGTGACAGGGCAGGATAATGACCACAAATGATTATTCAAGAGGAAATCTTATCTAAGATTAAGATGCAGAAGTAGCTGCTGGCCCTAATGCTCCTTCTCCTCAGAGGCCGGTGGGGTCTGTTGGTTGGGACGTTCCAATTCAGCAATGAGACTAATCCTGGCCCCTCTGAAGGACCCTTCGTACCACAGGAAGTCCCTCCCCTGGGTCCTCTCCGGGTCTTGTCAGCCGGAATCGAGTTCGCAGGACGCTGAGAGGAATGCCCACCCCGTTTCCTCCCTGCTGGTGGCCCTTGTCTCCGCCTCTTCCAGAAGCTGTGCCCTCCTTCCCTTCTTCAGGAGGCCTTCACTCCACCCGCATGTCCACAATTTTTGCTCCAAAAGACGCATTGCAGCTGATTATCTGGCTAGGTCTTATTTTCGGGGAAATACGGTACATGGCTTGCATTTGTTTGGAAACATATAGGGGCGAACATCATTCCCCATCTATTTAAAGCAACACCCATTCAGACAGATTTCTACATGTCTCATCGCTGGGCCCAATGATACAGAAATTTTTAGTAGCTCATCAAATGTGTGTTGACCGATCCCTTCCAAAAGCTTATTATTCCCATTTGCTGGTTTACCAGATGCTTCCAGAAACATATGAGAAAGCCAACTTCATGACACTGTTGCCAGCACTAAGCATTTCCACTGAATGCACGTTAACGCTAGTGAGTGTAGCAGACGAAAGGGACCTGCGGCCTGTTCTAACTTCCACTCCTCGGTGCAGTGGTCAGAGGGAACCCTGCACCCCCTGGAGAGGGCAGCAGCATCGTGTCTCCAAGGAGGTGCCCCAGTAGCAGCTGCTCTGCCTTCCAGCTCCGGCATGAAGCCACCGTGGTCTCCCGAATGGGACAGACGTCCTATCTGTGAAACACCTGCAGCATCATGCATGGGCTTTCGTCGCGACACATTTGCTCTGCACGCTGCTGTCTATGCCCTTTCTCCGTCCTGCCGGTGTGCCCGCCCTGAATGGCGGGCATGGCGAGGTCCCTTCACGCCCTGCACTGCCCTGCACAGCACTGTACCTGCAGCAGAGGCCAGACAGACTTTGTGACTAAAATGACGAAACTACAATCATGGATTGAGAAACTAATTCCATCACGAGACCTCAGCGTTTGACAGCTGGTGAGTGGAACCACGAACTGAAAAACGGAATCTCAGTTCTAGTTTCCTTCTGTCCCTGAATCCTGCATAAAGGAGTCACGTGGCCTTTCGGTCCTAGCTCATCTGAAAGCAGAGGCAGTGGGACCAAATGCCCTAAGACTATGTTGGGGCATCTGCCTCAGGCTCACCGGCTGGAGGTGGGGACGGGGTGCCTCTGGATCCCCTGCCTTCTTTGTGTGGTCCGAGAAGTAGGTGAGAGGGCTGTCATCCCTGGGGACACCTGCACAGCGTTCGTGACACTTACTGATGCATCGATTAGCTAGATATTCACAAGGAATGGACGCCGCGCCACGCTGAGCTGTCTGTGAGAATGAAGGTGGAGGGACCAGAATGTGGGTCTTCAAACCTGCTGCTGTGGGGACGGCTTGGCGAATGGAGAGCTCGGCGGGGAGTCAGCGGGCCAGGATCGCCACTCGGGGAAGCCCTTACCTGCATCCGGCGCCACTAGTAGTTCCGCCGTCCTCTGCAGACGCCTGCAGAGGGGCCTGGTATGGCTCTGGGGTACTTCACAGGGTTCCCCTTCCCCTCCCCCCCAGAAGCTGCCGGGGGTCCTTCTAGGATTTTTACCACGAGAACCTGGGGTGGGAAGCATTCCTGGAGATAAAGTCCACAAAATGTGGGGGCCCCCAAGACTGCAGCCCCAGGAACTTCCCACTCTCAAGCTGGTACACAGTCAGTTTATAGCAATTTGTCAATATGGCTCCCTACGTGTGCCTCCCAGTTCACGTTTTCTGGTGAGCAGAGCTCAGCTGCGTCTCTGGATTCACGTGCCCTTCCAGATTTTGGGTGGTGGTGGTGGAGAGGAAAAAGCTTTCCCTAACCCTCTTAGGGTCCTTGAGTGGGTGTGAAAATGAACTGACCAATGCCGATTAGCAGGAGAGAAGCATACACATGTCACATGACACAGGAGCCTTCATAGGGAAATGAAGACCCGGAGAAACAATGAGACCTGCGTGACCTGGTGTGTGGTTGATGCAGCGCGGACAGCGTGGCGGGAATGACAGGTCAGGGGCACGAGGTAAGTGCAGTGAGCGGCGAAACAGCAAGGCCCGTAGGCTCCTTCTGCGTCCCTTGTCTCTGGAGACAAAGATGCTGCTTTACTAAGTGCGGGCTTGGTGACTGTGTCAGGGGAGAAGGCCCGGGGGAGGGGTCAGGGTAGCTTCCCTGCCCCTGCCGTGTCCTCCGAGATTGAGTACGGCAAGGTGCCACGTTCTGAGGTAGCATGTTCTGAACCCCACCAGCGGTTTGCCCTGGGAACTCAGTTCTCTGACAGGCCCAATGAAAGTCACTGATTTTCAGTGTGTCCTGCTTTTTCTTGTTGCAAGAATTGGAGGGATGATTTCCAACCTCTTTACATGTAAAAACTTGAAACAAGAATTCTCTCCTTTATAATTAAAGGTCACATTCCCACTTGTATGAATATCTCAAACGTATCACCCATCATCTTCTTCAGATGATAATTTATTGGGCTCAGAGAAACCCAACTTTTAGCATTTTCCAAGCGAACTAGAGACTCATGGTTTTCTCCCAGGAAACCCAAGCATAGTCAATGAGAGATAGAATAGAATTAATTGAAAATAGCACCTCGTGGGGTAACATTAAGGGGCAAACTTCACGGGGAGACGGGGAAATTGCTAGCTAGGTCATATGTTTAAAACACTGCATGCAATCAAATGAACCCCAGATATTTTCATATTATTTAAATGGCTTATTTCTAGCCACCAATTCCCATCTTCCCAGAGATGCTGGATTGCAACATGTTAACGCAAACACATCTGACTCGTTTCTCGACACACTGAGGTTAAGGCACATTATTGAGACCGCACTGTAGGCCTTTCTGCTCGCCCTCCTTCCTGGCCCTGGTGGCAACCCCGCCCCCAGGGCCTATAACAGAGCCTTCTCGTGAGCAGTTGTGCTCCTGCCAACACTGACAAACCGCAAATTACACACGCGTTCTTAAAACAGTGCTGGGAGGCCCTTATCAGCCTGTGAAGGCTTATGTGCTTTTTGTTTGGTTGAGAGGATAAAGCAATTAGAGTCAGGACGCGTCCTATTTATACACTAGATTTAACAGTCACATCATGGCTGCTTCCCCAACGTGTAAAGTCGCCGTCGGTTAGAATACGACCCAGTCTTTGGTCCTTTGTTCTGGCAGCCCGAGTGGAGAGACCACCTGATACGGCATAGCCCCACCATCTTCATCGCGGCACCTAGCGCCCTGCCCTTGTGGCATCCATCGCAATCTATGGGTATTTTGCTTACAGTCTGTCTCGACCAGTCTCAGAGGGCAGGGACAGTGAGCAGCTCTTTCATGCATCATTCATCTCCCACGCCCCCTCCTCTGCCCCTGACAGCGGTGCCAGGAAACATAGGTGACCAGTACATGCTTACTGAGAAAAAGTAATTCGAGGGCATTAGTCTAATTTAGGTAATTCCAATATTAATACTTCCTATATTTGCACAAGGTGGGGCCATATTCTAAGCACCTGTGTCGTCTCCCTGGGTCCCTCCCGAAACCCCCCGAAATGGCGTCCAGAGAGTTCTGCCTCCTTTCGGAAGAACACTCAAAGCAATGCAAACCCTCGGTTTTCTGTGTGAAGCAGAAGCTTTGAGGACCTGTTGCATAAATGATGGACCAAGAATGAGAGACAGACAAGCAGAGAGAGAGGGGTGGGTAAGGCTACAAAGCAGGAGAAAAAGGGAGTAGGCTTCTGGGGGCGCGTCATACGATCTGGGTAAGTGACAGCAAGGCGAGCCTTCTGCCACTAATTAGGGGACACGTGGATTTTTAAAGCAGAAGAGACACTTCTTATGAGATCACCCGTGTGTGTGTCCGATTCTTTTTGCTTTAAAAGAGGAAGATAACTTGATTGCTCTCTCTCCAGGCTTATTTGCAAGTTACCCCACACCAGGTCTGACAATCCCGCGCCTTTTCCCTGATGCACAACTGCCCAGGAAACGAGTGTGACATTGGCTTCCACGTGGCAGAGCGTGGAGGTGGCCGGCAGGGAGGCAGCGGCACACACGCACCCTGTCAGCGGACAGACGCATGGGAGGACGCTAAACTCAAAGGCATCGAGCCATTTCAACTTTCTTTTTCTTTTTTACACTAGACCTTGAATTAAAAAGCGAGGCGAATGCAGGAAATCCATTCAGCCAGATTAGTATTGAACTCCAGCCACGACCATCCCCTAAGGTCATCAGGTCTGGCTGTGGGTAGAGCGAAAACTACAAGAAAGGCTGGTTCCTGCTTCTCACACCGACATGAATCTAAATTACTTGTGAAAGTTGAGAAGAATCCTTTACAGGGTGTTAGACGGTGGACCTAAGAGGCGGCAGGTGGAAGGCCAGAACCATCCAGAACCATCCACGATGAAGTCTTGACAAAACAGCGCCAAGAACCCTGGAGGTGTTTGTTCTGAGGACTGAATGGGACTCTCAGCCAACAGAACCACCCCCTGGAGGCGGTGTGGCTCGGCCCAGAGGACCACGGGAGAGGGTCACTGGGACTACAACGACAGAGCGAACGGAGTGGCTGCTGGACTAATTAATAACGACAACTGTGAAAGGTCCTGAGTGGAGACCTGAAGGAAAAGAGGAAACTAACATTTAAGTGCTGCCCAATGTGATGCTGCATTCAGACAGCAGAGGCCACGTCCAGAGCAGCAGCCTTCATGTGAAATGACCCGACGCTGGAGAGGATTCAGTGGGCATTTCACTTGGCCTCGGTTTAAGGTAAGTAATGCAGATCAGCAGCAGAGTCTGCCTGGAGGCCGGGCAGCTAAGCAACGGCTAATTGTTACAGCAGCTAAATGAGCAGATGATCAAAGAAAATTTTAGAATTTCTTACAGAGAATGAATACACATGAATTTCTATCCTCCAGTCCAACATAATGCATACAGGGTAAAATTAAGCTTAGCTAATGAAATTAGGGATGAGTCACCCCATACTTTGGATTTACTAGGCTGTCCTAACAGTTAGTGAGGACTTGCCATAAAATGACAGACTGTGTGAGTTGTAAGGACCCCACTGGCTGTGCTAGTCCCCCTATAAATGCCCCACAGTCCGTTTTTATTCCCTGAACGTGTCATTGTCCATTCTGGGCCTGAACACTCAAGACTGGGACCTCACTCCTCCCCTCCCTCTCAGAAACGGAGGTGGGAAATGTGTTTAATGAGGAAAAGAGAAAGACAATTTGTTAAATTTGAGGAAGACACTGGAAAAAGGGAAACTGACGCAGAGAGCGGCAGGAGCACAGTGAGATAGGCCAGGAGAGCCGCTGAGCTGCAACAACCCCAGCACAGGAGGAGGCCACACTTACCGCATGTGCGGATGGGAGGCACCTGGGAGAAGGAAGACCTCATTTCTCCAAGGGCAGCTTTCCTCTGCTGCCATCACGGAGACTGAGCGCATCCATCAGGTCAGGAGGAGTGAAAGCGGGAGGTCAGAGTTCGCACTGCAGGATGGCTGGAACTGCTGCCATTGGCTCCTGCCCCATCTTCTCCCACCACTGCCGCCACCTCTGTCTTAAATTTCATCCACTCAGCATCTAGAGGATAGATATTTAAAACTATTTTTATACTCCAAGATTACTTTATAAACAGTGACACGCACAGAGCTTAAACACTTCGTTCAAGGAGTTTTGTCAGTTGTACGCACTGGTGTAGACACGATCCAAAGCGGGATGAAGGACACTTCCGTCACCTCCGCTCCCAAGCCCTCCACCCCCAAAGCTCCCTGGTCCCCTTTTCAGTCAATCTTCTGAGTAGGCCAGGGCTTTCTACTTCTCGCCACTGTAGTTATTATTTGTAGCTGTATTCTTAGATCTCATGTAAATGGAATCATACAGAATGTTTTCTTTCGAACCTGACTTTTTTGTGATCCATCCACGTGTATTAGCAAGAGTTCATTCTTTTTTTATCGACAAGTAGCATTTCATTTTATGAATATACCTCAATGTCTTAATCCATTCACCTGCTGACGGACAACTGGACTGTTTTCAGTTATGTGCTATTATAACTAAGGCTGGTACGAATGGTCTCGTACAAGTCTCTTTGTAGACGCGTATTTTCATTTTTCTCCGGCAAATACCTAGGGGTAGAACGGCTGAGTTATAGAGGAGTTGTGCACATGACTTTCTAGAAAACTGCCGAACCACTCTCGTCAGTACTATTCTACAGCGACCAGAGTCCTATGGGAGTCCCGTGTCAGTCCACCTCCTTGCCAGCAGGGGCGGGGGCTGTCTGTCACCGACTCAGTCACTAGTGCATGTGAAATGGCGTCTTGTTTCCATCTGAGTTTCCCTAATGACCAGCGGTGTTAAATACCTTTTCATGTGCTTATTAGCCATTTATTTCTGTTCTTTTGTGAAATGCTGTTCAAGTCTTTTCCTGCTCTTTTAATTGCAGTGTTCCGTCTTTTTATTATTGACTTGATGGAGTATTTGGACACTCTGGATGCAAGTCCTTTGTTAGATAAGTATGTTGTGAATATTTTTTCCTCTCTGTAGTTGTGTATTTATTTCCTCATGATGTCTTTTAAAGAGCATTTTTTTTTTGATGAGTCCCATTTAATCTTACCTTTTTCTTTTTTGCTTTTTACATATTTTATTTCATCTAAAAAATCTTAGCTTACCTCAAGGTTGTGAAAATATTCCATTTTCTTCTAGAAACTATGTCGTTCTAGCTTTTAAATTTAGGTCCATATATATTATTGTTATTACGATTATTTTGTATGGAGCAAGGTGGAGTCAGGGTTCATTCTTTCTCCCCACACAGCTATATAGTTGTTTCAGCATTATTCATTAAAAATACTTTCCTTTTCCCGTTGAATTGACTTG